>NC_060140.1:196760370-197960370 GCF_021461385.2 Schistocerca piceifrons
GGTCCGGTGTTCTACACGGGCTGAAAGTGGTTCAGAGGCTGTTTCCCACATATGACTAGGTGCAAACCGATCAGGTATCGACGTCCCTTTTCAATTAGAAGATAGGCAAACACTCCGAAAGAGATCACATATTTTCACACGGGACAACACTAAACGCGGACATCTATCACTAAATGACACGGAATAGGGCCAGGAAAGGAAGAAGAAGATTCCATCTAATATACCAAAAATTTGCTGTGTTGAAAGATTTTCGTTGATTTTAAAATCTTAGATTGACTATCTCAGTATGTCATTTAAGTACTTTCACGATAAAAGACAACTTAAAAAATACACGGATAGAGCTTGGCTTCTATATAACTGTAGTACTGTACTGATATTTTGCTACTATGATCGATGCTATGATTGCTAGAACAATTATAAAGTACGTTTCGAAAGTACTGTAATGAAGTGCTAAAAAGGGCATAATATAGCATCAAACCCAGGAACAGAAATCGCTTCTGTCCACGAGTGTATAACTCGAGCCGTGAATGGCTGGTGAGAATTCCTCCACTAGGCACAGCCTGCTATCGCACGCGATCGCATCGGGAATTTACGTGCGCTCTCAGCGTGAATAGCTGGAACAACTCGCGGCCTTGGCCGAAGCCAACGCTCTTTGTCCGAAGATCGGGAAACGAATATTTGCGCTTCGCCATTACGACACCTATTGGAGTTTACGAGTATCGATAAATTGTGCTTACGTGACGAGCGGCCCATTATTTCAGAAGAAAGGCCACGCCGTCCCGTCAAAGAGGTCTGTTTGAAAGGGCACTTTACTGCTTTCAATACGTCAAAGGCTATTCTGAGTTACTGGCGGCAACGGAAAACAATGCGAAAACTGTGAAACAATATTACGTTTCGTAGTACAACTGTAGGAGTGTGATTCAGTAGGTAAGGTAATAAAGACTCTCTCGGATGTATAAATACCCCGAGCGAATTAACTTCCCTGTTTAGATGAAAGAGACAGACAAACGGTGCAGATAGATGAAGGCAGTTGTGCCACTGCGATTCGAAATCTTTTAGAACGGAGGTGTTGATGAATGAATCGTCGGCAATTGAAATGCGATGTATAATGAGTCTTATGCGTTTAAAGAAAACGTTCCGAGCTGGAGCTCCTCTCCAGCAAATGAAAATTTACGGAGCGAGAGTGGCTTCACGATAACAGGTGTGGTTTTGCTACCAGGAATTTGATAAAGGAAGAACAGATGTGAGAAGATCCAGGCGGCCAAGCACATTCACCTCAGATAACAACGTGTGGTTGTCGAATCGATGATACAAACTGGTCGTCGCATTCATGTTCGGCAGATTGCACGTGCACTATGTATCACCATTATCACTTTAGTGCAACACTGGAGTACCGGAAGACTTGTTTTCGCGGGGTACCACGGCAACTCTCTGAGAGAGTCACGTAACGAAGCGGAAGGGAGTTATATCGCCACCACTTAATGCAAGAGCGAGGATAGCGTATTCCAGTCCAGAATCGTTATGTCACAATCGATGAAATGTGGGAGCATCATGTGGCTAAGTGTAGAAATACTCTCATACACAGCAAACTGGTATTCAGTGAAACAATGACCCATGCGAAAACAAATCAAATACGCAAGTGAACGTCAGGAAAATATCCATGCGTACGCGAAGAAAGCGTCAGTTTTACGGAAATTTCGAGACAACGGTATCCGCGAAGGAAATTATGGCCACAGTCTTCTGGGACATACAAGATACGCTGGTGATTGGCGATTCCACACACGAGGAGACCGTCAGTGTGTAACACCATATCCCTAATGCTCTATTGATTTATTTTGCTTTTGTTTCATTTCATATTACATCGTTAAGCTTCCGTAAATGTGTTTGATTGAATACATAACACAAAATTGTATACTCCTTTCTTTGTACAAACTTTGATGTCATGGTTTGGTTCTATAAAAAGTAGTGTATCTGTCATTTAAATTCTTTGTCCCATTTGGAGGGAACAAAACTTACTCTATATAATTGTAATTTCTGTGTGAATAATTTTTTTTAGAAATGTCAATATGTGCAAATGTTCTGTTTTATTTAATGCATTTGTTTGTTGTTATGTAAACTGCTGATCCTCACTTAGGGTTCTTAGTTAGTTTGTATGTAAAAGGTGTAGTGGTTCCCCTCGGAAACGGAACTGTGTAGAGCGCTCAAATTGTGGTTGGCCTAGGTAGAAAAGGTGGAACTTATAGTCAGTCGGGGACGAGCTACCAAACTTGTGCACTGTCATGTAAATGTTGCATATTGTGCTGGTTCCGAGAGAGGCTTTTCCTGCCGCTTTCCAACGCCTCGGATGGATGGATAAATAGCTGGAACTATTCTGGAATTGGTATCTATCATCGCTACCAAGAAATGACAGAGTCCAGCAATTCTACCTGCAATTCCACCTACCAACATGCAGTTGCCACCACATTGAGCAATTATTGCATCGGAATGCACAATGATGTACAGTGAAGGCTCAGCTTAATGTATGTGTTAGTGTGCTCAAATATAAGGTATTTTATATCTGAATTTATGTACCTACTTTGATTTTTCTCCTCATCATAACACCTCTCAGGCTCCTCTCCGTTTGAACTAAAGTGATATCCGAGTGTCCTTACTGAAAGAACGTTAAAGCCCAGTGTTTTGCTAATTGATGCCTCTTGAACATAGTAAAAAGAAAGTTAAACTTAGAGTGAGTTAAAGTTAATGATGCTTGCTGAAAATAATTTTCCTAGTAAAACTGCTTATTAATGTGTTGTTGCCAACTTCAAATTAAAAGTTCTTAAGACTGAGGCTTATAAAGTTTTGCTTAGTAAATGATCACATTACTGCCTGTCGTAAATCGCAGAAGGTGAGTCAGTATCTTACATGTATGTTAATCTTGTGTCTCACTGCACTAAAAGTGGAAAACTGCAATTGTGAAACGTTATATACTCATGTTTGCTAAGTGTTTGTCTCTCTTGTGTATTAAAAGTGCATATTAATAGTATAACAGGATCCACAGTTTGGCTATTGTGTTAATGCTCGGTAACAAGTAACGGAAAGACCACTAATTATGAAAACCATAATTTCTTTATTCAAATGATAATGAGAAGCAACCTGTTAGTGGATTCCAATTAACTTTCATTTTTAAATAGTAAAGTATTTAACTGAGAGAGACTTAACCTATGTGCAATTAATGATTCTGCAGTGGATAGTAATAATAACGTTATAAAGACCATTAAGTATGAATAAGCCCTGAAAGTGTGTTTCGTTATTTGTTATATTTAAGCAAATAGTTTGTGCTGCTCTAGCTGTTCGTCCCAACCTTAACGTTAACATATGTAGGTGTCAAGAGTTCATTGCACTCGCGTGTGGCCAAGTTCAAATGGCTCTGAGCACTATGGGACTCAACATCTTAGGTCATAAGTCCCCTAGAACTTAGAACTACTTAAACCTAACTAACCTAAGGACATCACACACACCCATGCCCGAGGCAGGATTCGAACCTGCGACCGTAGCAGTCCCGCGGTTCCGGACTGCAGCGCCAGAACCGCACGGCCACCGCGGCCGGCCGTGTGGCCAAGTCTAGGTTGTGTTTGTCCGTTGAAGTTACGCATACCTACTTTCTTAAACGAGAATGTTAATCATTCTCTTGCCTAAATAGGCTGGCGACTGTTTTCTTTATCCGTTAAACAGTGCAGATAGGCAAAAATTTTGTTTGTTACTGTTCAATTATTTACGTAATTCTGACTTTCACTTCCGATAAGCCACCTCCGTTAGGCACAACACGGTCAACATAACAAAATTCCTCTCAGAGGGTAACACTGCTCTGTTGCTTTATACCACAATTCCCTTAACAAGATCGTTTTGTTTCACTACCTGCCTTCAACTTTAAGGTTATGGTATAGCAGTAGCAGACGGAAGTGTTATAAGTGCTACCACTTATTGAGCCACGCTGGAACGGTTGTAGAATGTAATTCGGAGGAAACGACCAAGAATGCTTTGGGAAGGTGGCATATTGTTGCACAACAAGGTCTGAAGTTTTCACATGGCGAGTAATACATTACAGAAATGTTACACCTAACGAAGAAACATAAACGTGCACGTGATTACGAAAGGCGGTAGACATTAATAGTTTCACGTTGATAGATATGGAGGAAAGTTGTGGTAGTGGAAGAGAGATGGAGACATTGGGCGTATTGAGACTTATTATGTAATTGTAAGATAGAGATTTGCAGGGACAGATGTAGACTCTGACCACAATTTATTGGTTATTAGCTGTAGATTAAAACTGATGAGATTGCAATGAAGTAGGAAATTAAGGAAATGGGACCTGGATACAATGAAAGAGCCTGAGATTGTTGACAGTTTCAAAGGGAGTTTTTGCATGGATTCACAGAAACAGGGGAAGGAATACTATAGACGGTTCAAATGGCTCTAAGCACTATGGGACTTAACATGTGAGGTCATCAGTCCCCTAGACTTATAACATCACATACATCCATGCCCGAGGCAGGGCTCGAACCTGCGACAGTAAGAGCAGTGCGGTACCCGACTGAAGCGCCTAGAATGCTCGGCCGAATACTATAGAAGACGAATGGGCAGCCACGAGAGATGAAATAGTGAAGGCATCAGAGGATTAAATAAGTAAAAAGACAGGGTCTAGCAGAAATCCCTGGATATCTCAAGAGGTAGTAAATTTAATTGATGAAAGGAGAAAATACAAAAATGCAAAAAGTGAAGCAGGCGAAAGGAAATAAAGACGTCTAAATATGAAATTGACAGAAAGTGGAAAAAGTGACTAAGCCGGAATAGAAGACAAAAGCATGGCTACAGAAGCATGTATAGGTAGGCGAAATACAGTTATCGCCTACAGGATAAATAAAGAGGTCTCTGAAGGAAACAGCGATATGAATGTGGAAGAAATATTTATAGAAGCTCTACAAGGGGAATGAACTTGATGGTAGTATTATAGAAAAGGTAAGAGGAAGTAGATGAATATGAGGTGGGTAATATGGTACTGAGAAAAGAATTCGATAGAGCAGTCAGACATCCAAATCGAAACAAGGCCCCGTTAATAGTCGCCATTCTGTCGGAAGTACTAACAGCCTGGAGAGCCAGCCATGACAACACTGTGCCATCTGATATGCCACATGTATGAGGCAGGCGAAATTCCTTCAGACTTGAGTAAGAATGTAATAATTCCAGTTCCAAAGAAAACATGTGGCGAAAAGTGTAAATATTACGGTTGTTAGTTTAATAAATCGTGGTTGGAAAAGACTGACACGCATAATTTACAGAAGAATGGAAAAACTGGTAGAAGCTGACATCGGAGAAGATCAGTTCGGATACAGGAGAAATGTAGGAACATGTGAGGCAAAATTGACCCTACGACTTCTCTTAGAAGATAGGTTGAGAAACAGAAAACCTACAATTGTAGGATTTGTAGATTCAGAAAAAAGATTTCACACAGTTGACTGGAATACACTCTTTGCAATTCTGAAAATAGCAGCGGTAAAAACAGGGAGCGAAAGTTTATGTACGATTTACGAAAATCGAGTCGAAGGACAGGAAACGGAAGCAGTTGTTGATATATGAGTGAAATTAGGTTTCGCCTACCCCAGTTTTAATGAATCTGTACATTGAGAACGCAGTAAATTAGACCAAAGAAAAATTTGGAGAAAGAAATAACGTTCAGGAAGCAGTTATAAAAACTTTGAGGTTTTCAGATGACACTGTAATTGTATCAGGAACAGCAAGGCACCTGAAAGAGCAGTTGAACGGTATGGACAATGCCTTGAAAGGAAGAGATAAGATGAACATCAAAATAAGCAAAAGAAGGGTAATGAAATGTAGTTCCATTAAATCGAGTGATGCTATTAGGAAATGAGATACCAAAAGTAGTAGATTAATCTAGCTATCTGGACAATAAAGTCGCTGGTGATGACCGAAGTAGAGACAATATAATATGTCGACTGAAATTGGCAAGAAAAATTTTCTGAAGAAGAGAAATTTGTTATTATTGAATATAAATTTACTTGCTTGTAAGACTTTTCTGAAGGTATTTGTCTAGAGCTTGGACTTACATGGCAGTGAAACATGGACGATCAACAGTTGAGAAAAGAAGAACACAGAAGCTTTTTAAATATTCTACCGAATAATAACACTAAAGATTAGTGGGATAGATAGCGTAGCTACTGAGGAGGTGCTGAACAGAACTAGGGAAAAAATCTGACACAACGTGACCAAAGGAATGGATCAATTGGTAGGACACAATTTGAGACACGTAGGAACGGTCAGATTAGTGTTCGAAGGGAAGTGTGAAGACGTAAAAATTGTAGTGGAAAACCAATAAACGAATGCAGTAAGCAAATTCAAACTTCTAGTGGATACATCTTGCATTAGCTATTTGGAGATGAAGCGCCTTGCACAGGATAGAGTAGTACGGAGAACTCCATCAAACCAGGCTTCGGACTCAAGACCAGAACAATAACAAAAACAACGGGTACATAGTTTTAGTTTTTACTGTCTGAGGACGTATAATATAACACTGTGTTGAGGCTCGGATTTCAAGTCCACTTCGCGTAGTTCCAATTAAGGTCTTCGATGTTCTCCGTCAACCACTGCAAATGAATTTCCAGGGAGGAAGTGGGCAACTTCCCTGTCTGTTGTCATTGACTTTGTCTTTAATCGCATTTGTATCGACGGATCGTTAAATCTGCATTAAAATATTTTGAATCCGATTAATTCGGGACGCAGTTTACTTATTCGTCACAATTTAATTAGCACAATATATAAATTTCAAAATTAGCATAAAGTTGTGTATCATTGTCAGAAGCAGTTCACATTAATTAGAAACGAAACTGAATGGAACTTGCCACAGGAGCTCCATTTCATGATAAAACGCGACATCAGGCGCTGCTTCGGGACTATTCGTTGTCACAGTGATTACATTCTCTCTCATCGCAAAAACAAAAGAGAAGCTGGGAGGAAGAGGACGAGCTGGCGGCAAACGAAAGCCAGTGAAAGGCGTGTCGTGTCATGAGGGCCAGCGACGCAAGCGCAGAGATTTTGTGGATACGCGGACGGACGTTTGACCGCAGCTTATTGCGATTCGGGTAAAATAAAAAGCAGAACGTCCGCAGAGTGGAGTACCGGGGCGGCGAACACCCTCGCTCTCCCTGGCGGATTACTGCGGACATGGCGCGGCTGACGAAATAAAAAGCGACAGCGCAGCGCGCCGTGCCGGGCGGAATAATGATTGGCCAGCGCTGTCGGGGAACCCCCGGCCCGTGGGCAGACGGGCTGCGCGGGGAAGCCCCGGCCTGCGGGCAGACGTGCCGCACGCTGCAGGGGCACACTCAAGTCCCGTTTTTGCTACTCACGTTCACACCCAGTTTCTCTTCTCTCAAGGGTACTCTGTGTAGTCGCATCGAGCGCATAGCGATGCACTACACAGTACTGCATTGGTTTTCAGCCATTGGTAGTGTGTCATCGTTATTACTTATTTACTCGGTCAGGCAGTAGTACTGCCATATGTGACACATATATCTGACATGGACAAATGCTGTCGTTGATGATAATGCTATACTGCCAGCGCGTCTCAGGGATAGGCATCTCTCTTTAGCTGGCACTGATTAATGAATGTTGGGGAGTGATCAAAAAGTAACAGGAATGTTTGTTTGTCTTAAAGAATCGTTATGAATTCATCAATATCAACTCTGTCCTCTTCAAAGTAATTTATCCCCTCAGATATAACGCACCAGTGCCAGCGATTTTTCTAATCTGGGCAACACTTCTCGAACTCGTTTTTCGTTACCGTGCTCAACTCCTTCCGCGAGACTGTATTCAGCTCGTCAGTGGTGGCACGTGGTACACTTCAGGCTCTAGAATAGAAAAACGTCGCAGGGCGACATGTCCGGTGAGTACGGTGTCTGAGACAACATAACGGTTTTGTTTTTTTGCCAAAAAATGAACAAGCTTTGAAGTGTGAGCACGAGCATTCTCATGATTAAATTTCCACGAGTGATTTTGCCATAATTCTGTCGTTTTCTTCGGACTGCTATGCGTAAACAGCGCATAATTTACAGGTATTTTTCCTTATTTACCATACGACCACAAGGCAGGAACTCACGATGTACTATGTCACTGTATCCGAGGAAAACAGAGAGAAACCTTGACATCTGATCGAATTTGACGCATATTTTGTCAGCCTTGGTTCTTCAGTTAGTTTCCTTTTAGACGATTTGACCTTGGTTTCGACGTTAGTCCAGTATATCAATGTTTTGTCACCTGTTATGACCCGCTTTAGAAGTTGTGAATAGTTGCCTTCATTCAGTAATTCCTGAACGACGTCTATGCGTCATCGTTTTTGGTCGAAATTCAACGATTTCGTAACAAACTTTACTGCTACACGTATTCGGCCCAGAACATCCCAAAAAAAAAAGATGTTTGTCTTGAGCCAAAGGATATGTCGAATCATCAGGAACATCTCTGATGACGATTCGGAGATTTTACAGAATCATTTTCTTTATTAGATTACCCTCCATTCAGAGGCTGTTGCACGCAGCGACCGTTATTTGGATTTGTAAATAATAGATTTCAGCTATCAGTCGTCCTATGGAATTTTTATTGGAAGATCTATATTTCAGCTAGAAACTAGCCATTCTCAATGCACTATCCTTTTTTTTGGTCAATGCATGTAATGCCTGTTGGTCTGGCTTTGTACACAGTTCATTGAATAATCCATTAAATTTCGGGCATGCAGCCGCGCAAATAAAATTTCCTCTACCGATATTTCGGCCGCGTATCGTTCGGCCATCTTCAGAGCGAGTCACAAGACAAGAGTTTTAATGGATTATTTATTACGCCGCGAGAAGTTGAAAATGCGGAGTTCATTGAATACTTTTTCCTTCACATTGTCGCCTGTAATTGATGCACTGGAGTGTCCAGGGCGGTCATCGTCTTCAACTTCTTCACGACCCTCTCTGAAACGTTTAATCCACTGGCAAACTCTTGGCTTACTCATAGCGGATTCGTCAAAAGCCACAATCAACGTTTTGAATGCCACGCTGTACTTTATTCCATTTTTCGAGCAAACTCCTTGACCCACCTTTTTCGAACGTAAACTTTCTCCGAGCACTCGAAAAAACTTATAAACCTTTCGACTGTCGACAGAAAACTGAATATTCAGAATAGCTGAAAATGCGAACATATGTCACAAACATGTGTACCAAAAAGACGAAATTTTGAACATCGGATGTATACAGGACATGAAACTAAAAAATTCCTGTTGCCTTTCGATCACGTCTCGTATTTCCAAAACCTAATACAACTGGCTTATCCAAGGGCTATGGTGTTCTAGGGATTCACCTTCAAGAGTTTCAAGTCAATTCTAGATCTTGGAGGGCTTACCACCTTCAAAAGCGTCAGTGAAATGCCTTTCATGCCGCATATTCTTATGCATGATGATAGGCACTTGTCCGCCTCTAACCTCGTAGTCATCTATCTGTCTGCAGGGTCAGTTCATCTCTAGGTGGAAACTGCAAATTTTTTAGGACGAGGAATTCCACCTTATGCAAGACACCTATTTAGTTTTGTTTTACTCAGACATGTTCCACCACATTTTCTGCCATCTTCAGTGGGTTACTTTTTATTTTACTGCTGTAAAATTGTTGTTGCATATTAACATTTAGCGAAACTTTTGGTACATAATATTTCAAATTGTGAATGAACAATTGTTGTAAAATAGTATACATCATTTGTTCATAGTTCACTGTTGAGATATGTATTAACGACCTGATACACTGTGTGTTGTTTACAACATTACGTCTTAAGTTCTAGTTATAGCTTAATTGGCAAAAGAGTGGATGTATGCATTAGTTTACATACCTTACATGATGCTATTGGACATTTATGTTGGTAGCCGCTCGGGGTAGCCGTGTGGTCTCAGCGCCCTGCCGCGGTTCGCGCTGCTTCCCCCGTCGGAGGTTCGAGTCCTCCTTTGGGCACGGGTGTGTGTGTGTGTGTGTTGTCCTTAGCGTAAGTTAGTGTAAATTAGATTAAGTAGTGTGTAAGCCTAGGGACCGATGACCTCAGCAGTTTGGTCCTATAGAACTTACCACAAAAATTTATCTTGGTAGCTGTTCTGCTACACAATCTGAAACTTCTCATCTGCAAACAGCAAAACTTAATTTTTATTTTTCTGTTTATTGTGTATTTACAAACGGAAATGCGTGTAAAAATGAATATACAAAGACGTGATGTATACTTATTTCCGTTTATAAATGCATAATAAATAGAAATATAAAAGTTTTGCTATTTGCAGATGATAAGTTGTAGATTGTGTAGCTGAACAGCTACCAACATAAATGTCCAATTGCATCATGCAAGGCATGTAAACTAATGCATACATCATTCTTTTCCCAATCAAGCTACAACTAGAACGTAAAACACAATGTTATAAACAACACACAGTGCATGAGGTCATTAATACATATCTCAACTGTGAACTATGAACAAACGATGTACACTATTTTACAACAATTATTCATTCACAATTGTAAATATTATTTACCAAAAGCTTCGCTAAATGTTAATATTAACAACAAGTTTACAGGAAGAAAATAAAAAGGAACCCACTGAAGACAGCAGAAAGAGCGCTGCAACACGTCTAGGTAAAACAAAACTAAAAAGGTGTCTTGCATAAGGCGGAATTCCTCGTCCTATTTTCATAGCAAGCACGGACACAAGAAGAACTGCAACACTACAAGATGATTATCGAATATTTGTTTTTGATGGGTCATCCGAGCTTCGAAGCGATACAACGAATAGCGAAGCTAGGCGGCGGAATTTGTTTTCAGGACGCCTCGTGGCCTGAACTCAAGGACACTCTCTCTTCTTTCTCCTGCCATGACAGCGACGAGCCATTCCAACTGGCAGTAAATGTGATATGAACTGTCCACAATCATACGTCTTCGTTCTAGATTATAGTGGGGCTCTTTGCTACCTTTCCGTATTGGCACTGCACTTGTGCAATTGTACATTATGTGGCTTACCCAGTTATGGAGAATTAGTTTTCTTTCTGCGGTACATTTTGCAGTTGTCTTTAACGTCAGAAACGTTTGCATTTCCAGCTTATTTGGAATGCGTGGAGAACACTATACCATTTTTATTCAGTTACCCAAGGTTGCAACCGACCTATCCCATTGCTCTTCCATTCGTAAAATAATGTTTCAGTCATTAGTACTGATATATGTTGATTTTCCTTTGTCTGTTGTATCAGGCGTAATGTAAAAACTCATGCTCGGATGAATTGTATGTGCACCTGAAATATGTTAACCTGTGCTGCAATTAAACACCAACCATTATATTACATTGAGAACAACTGAAATTTTTAATTGTTAGTTCACTCTGCAACCAAATTCTCGAAACATACCACGTTCATTTTAATTATTCGTAAAGCTGTGAGGAAATATCTTGTCTTAAGCAGCGATTAGAGGTTTATGAAATAAATTTTTTGAGCTACGCAGGTACGTTTGTACTGCTGTTGAATTTCGAGACTCATGGCAGAGGAGACGAAAATATTAAGATATGATTAATTTTGCTAGCCCACTAACTCAGGGTATTCAAATTATTACTGGGTGATGAAGGGCACAGATTTCAAAAACATTTGCATAGCACGAGTTGCATCTGTAAGAGGCAATATTTGTACGTGTTTAATTAGACCTACATGAAGCCTATAGTACTTACCAATCAGACATTTAAAAAAAATCAGTCAGAATGCTTTTACTCGTATTTGAGACAGATTCAGAGTATGTTGTTGTTTTGTCTTCAGTCCTGAGACTGGTTTGATGCAGCTCTCCATGCTACTCTATCCTGTGCAAGCTTCTTCATCTCCCAGTGTCTACTGCAACCTACATCCTTCTGAATGTGCTTAGTGTATGCATCCCTTGGTCTCCCTCTACGATTTTTACCCTCCACGCTGCCCTCCAATGCTAAATTTGTGATCCCTTGATGCCCCAAAGCATGTCCTACCAACCGGGCCCTTCTTCTTGTCAAGTTGTGCCACAAACTCCTCTTCTCCCTAATCCTATTCAATACCTCCTCATTAGTTACGTTATCTACCCATCTAATTTTCAGCATTCTTCTGTGGCACCACATTTCGAAAGCTTCTATTCTCTTCTTGTCCAAACTATTTGTCGTCCATGTTTCACTTCCATATATGGCTACACTCCATACAAATACTTTCAGCAACGACTTCCTGCCACTTAAATCTATACTCGATGTTAACAAACGTCTCTTCCTCAGAAACGCTTTCCTTGCCATTTCCAGTCTACATTTTGTATCCTCTCTACTTCGACCATCATCAGTTATTTTGCTCCCCAAATAGCAAAACTCATTTACTACTTCAAGTGTCTCATTTCCTATTCTAATTCCCTCAGCATCACTCGACTTAATTCGACTACATTCCATTATCCTTGTTTTGCTTTTGTTGATGTTCATCTTATATCCTACTTTCAAGACACTGTCCATTCTGTTCAACAGCTCTTCCAAGTCCTTTGCTTTCTCTGACAGAATTACAATGTCATCGGCAAACCTCAACGTTTTTATTTCTTCTCCATGGACTTTAATACCTACTCCGAATTTTTCTTTTGTTTCCTTTACTGCTTGCTGATTCAAAGTAAAGCGCTAATATTTCAGGGCGTAAAATCTGACACACTGTCTCTTATGAACTCCCATATTAGACTGATGATAGGCTTCCCACGTGATCAATAGACACCTTTCCGGAATGAACCTTCCACTCTACAGTATAGTATATACTGTTGGGAAACCTTATGGGCCAGTAAAACTGTGCGTTTTACACGGATTGGAACATAGACTTTAGCCTTAAGCAGGGCATGCTATTATCGATTTCACTATCAGAGCGTGAGACGCGACCCACCGTCACAGCTCTATTTCCACCATTCTCTTTTTACTGCTTCTCCTATTTCACAGAAGCTCTCGATGATATCCTGCAGGACTAGTGCTCCAGCGGAAATGGTATCGTGGTGAACTGGCTTCGCCGCAGCCTAAGATTTTTTCCATATAACGGTTCTCACACACAAATTCGAATAGTAGTGCTGCTTACTGTTCCATCTGCTAGATTAATTGGAAAATTTTCTCGTGAAAGATGCCAGTATAGTGACTAGAACCAAGAGTCATCATTGTATGGACGGAATCCGAGTATTAATCTAATCCAGTGGTAGTGCTTGGGGTTTTCACAGCACAAGCACGTACCCAGGGGATTTAAATCACCGATGGAGGAGAAGAGATCTTTCAGATTTCTGACTGTCACGTTGGTAACTTTCATAAAAGTAATTGTATATATATTGCTCTCCCTTTCTCCACTTGAGCCAACGGCCTTGCCGCAGTGGTAACACCGGTTACTGTCAGAGCACTGTCGGGCTGGGCTAGCACTTGGATGGGTGACCATCCGGTCTGCCGAGTGCTATTGGCAAGCCGAGTGCACTCAGCCCTTGTGAGGCAAATTGAAGAGCTACTTGATTGACAAGCAGCGGGTTCGGTCTCGTAAACTGGCATGCGGCCGGGAGAGCGATCGGTGTGTTGTCGACATGCCCCTCCGTATGTGCCTGTGGGGTGAGGATGACACGGCGGCCGGTCGGTCCCGTTGGGCCTTCACGGCCTGTTCGGGAGGAGATTAATTTAGTTTTCTCCTATCTTTGACACAAATTTTACTGCAAAAACCAATTAAAAATACTTCCAGCCCACCAGTTCCTCCAAAATTTCGAGACATTTCTTCATCTGTCTATATATATACCGCAAGCCGGCATGTGACGCATGGGTGAGGGTACCTCCTACCATTACTACTCATTCCCTCTCCTGTTCTTCTCGCAAATGGCGAGAGGGAAAGAGGCTTGCTATGTGCCTCCCTAGGAGCCCTAATATCTTTTACATTGCCTTCACGTTCCTTACACGAAATGTACGTTGGAGGCTGTAGCATCGTTCTGCAGTCAGACGTTACTGACGGTTCTCTAAATTTTCTCAGTAGTGCTTCCCGAAAATAACGTCGTGTCCACCCCAATGATTTCCATTTGTGTTCACGGAACATTTCTATAATGCACACGTGTGGATTTAACGAACCAGTAACAAACCAAATACTCGAGCAGTACTCACGAATGGGTCACCTGAGTGTTCTGTACACGGATTCCTTTATAGATGAACTACATAAAGAGAAGTCAAACATTCACTATACCCAATACCGAACTTAGATGCTCGTTCCTTTTCATAGTTTTTGCAACGTTACGCTTAAATTTCAAACAATTTGGAAAATTATTTTCCCTGACGGCGCTCACAAAATAATGAAACCACAAAAGTTTACCTCTGACTATCTTTTCTCTGACTGTGTAGTAAAACTTCAGCAATTGGCATGACGTTTTATTGTATTAATTTTTTGCTACTAACTCTATTCGCAACAGATTCTGCAGACAGTACCACCATATAACATGAATGTACCTGCAAAATAATAGTGACATTCAAACGAAGACGAAACACGTGGAATGAAAGTAAGTGAACTCTTCATTATTTCAAAAGTAATCGCCATATCTGATACTACATTTATCCCACTGTGAGACACGACAGCCAATCTCTTCACGGAAAAATGTTTTCGGTTGCCTACGGAACTATGATGGTACTCAGGCGTGCATTTCTTCGTCCGAAGCACATCGACGGTCACAAATGTATTCCTTAAGGGCTCCAAAAATATGTGAATTTCATGGGGAGAGTTCGGGGCGATATGTAGGATGTGTAATGCATTCCCAGAATCTTCTACAGGTAGTCGAAACAATCTTGCCAACTGGTGGTCTACCCACATGTAAGTACCGTAGGCAACCGCAAACATTTTTCATGAACGCATCGACGGTCTTGTTTCACAGTATGATAAATCTCGTATTAGCAGTATGCCGATAACAAACAGATTTCGTACTTTTTTCCATCTATCATGTTTCAGTTTTACTCGCTGTTATGCAGGGCGAACTTTAATAAAACGGACAAACTGCAGGGACGGGGTCTTGCTTGGAAATGAAGGAAAAAAGTTCCTATGAACACGTGTCCGGAAATGCGTCGTTGCCACGGTACATGGCGGCGAGAAATGAAAGTTTCTCTGACCACGTGCCATGTGTTCCTTGTGTGTGGCAGGCTGTGTGCTGGACGTAGCGAACTGTAAACATCAGAATGGTCGATGTTCATGTCGGGAAGAAGTCGAAATAGAGTGTGTGTGTGTGTGTGTGTGTGTGTGTGTGTGTGTGTGTGTGTGAGTACGGCCAAGAAAATAGAAACGGTCGTGAGGCAGCATGTCTGTACCAAACAAGCAACCTCACAAACGCCAACCACACCACACAACATTTTAATTCCTTTTTGGGCATCTGTCTGATCATGGATCCTTTAAAACAGACGAACATCCAGCAAGTTAGCGGACTGAGCGTACACCAGATCGGAGGTAGGGTTGTACAGGATACTGGGACGAACCCTAGTAAGAGCACCAAGCAAGTGGCCTGCCAACTATGTGTAAGCCAAAATAGGATTATAATTATCCTGCAGGACAACCACTAATATCCCTATCACATGCAACGAGTGGAAGGATTATCAGCAGCGGGTTTTTTCCATACAGGAAGGATTTTGTCGATTGTTTTTGCACCAGACCATCAGATCTATGGGATTTCTGTCCTCAGTTCTCTTCACCGACGAAGCACAAGCGTCATCTGTGGGCTATAGACAATCTTCGGGGAATTACCGAGGCGTCTCACTAGCATCGGTTCAGCATCAATGTGTGGACAGGGACTCTCAGTGGCCGTATACTTGGACCAGTTATTATTCCACAACGTCTCGAAGGAGGATCGGATCTGGACTTCCTACGGAATACTCTGGTTGGGCTGCTTAAGAAAGTGCCTTTAGGAATGTGATTGGTTATGAGGTTTCTGCATGATGGAGCACCGAGCGAAGTGGCGCAGTGGATAGCACACTGGACTCGCATTCGTGAGGATGACGGTTCAAACCCTCGCCCGGTCATCCTGACTTAGGTTTTCCGTGATTTCCTAAAATCGCTTCAGACAAATGCCGAGCATGGCCTATTTCCTTCCCCATCCTTCCCTCATCCAATGGGACCGATGACCTAGCTGTCCGGTACCCTCCCCCAGATCAATCAATCAATCATGACGGAGCACCACCCGCATTTCATTTCGCCGACCGCTCAACATCTTGTCCAGACGCTGGGTAGGACGCGGCGGCCCTGTAGCGTGGGCTACTAGATCACCGGACTTAAAACTCCTGGATTATTAGCTCTGGAGGCGTCTGAAAAGCATTGTGTATACTGATGCAGTTCTGATGTGAAGACCTTTCAACAGCGTGTTCACGAAGCCTGTGTCGCTATTCGGAGAGAGGCCGAAACGAGCGAAAGAGTGCGACAATCCATGATGCGACGTGTGAATGCGTGCATTGAACCCCACGGAGGCCACTTTGAACATATGTTGTGAAGTGGATGCGATGCACTTCTCTGCTGTGTTCCAGGACGATTCGTTGTCGTTGCACGCACAACGTCCATTTCAAGACACATGCTCAAAGGATCGTTTTTCCTCCATTTCCACTCAGGAATCCGTCGATGGAGTTTACGGTTTTATGACATTTCTCTCAGTATGTCACTGCACGACTCAAAATTCAGAAAGTATTACATCACAATCATTGACATGTGTGAAAAAACAAATTTTTCTTAAAATGGAGTGTCTTCAACCATAAAGGTTTTTCATATGTTTAACTTCATATACTTTACACTTTGACTCATTCGCATTGTCAGAAGACTTAGCCGATAACAGAACGCAGCATGTCTTTCTCAATGAAGAGAAGTCTTCCGAAGTAAGAGTGATTTTGAGTGTGCTGCAGGGGAGTGTCGTAGGACCGTTGCTATTCACAATATATATAAATTGACGCATGGTGCAAGGTTGGTTCAAATGGCTCTGAGTACTATGGGACTTAACAGCTGTGGTCATCAGTCCCCTAGAACTTAGAACTACTTAAACCTAACTAACCTAAGTACATCACACACATCATGGTTCAAGGAATGGCAACTGAATCTCAATGTAGACAAGTGTAATGTGCTGCGAATACATAGAAAGAAAGATCCTTTATCATTTAGCTACAATATAGCAGGCCAGAAACTTGAAGCAGTTAATTCCATAAATTATCTGGGAGTAGGCATTAGGAGTTCAAATGGCTCTGAGCACTATGGGACTCAACTGCTGAGGTCATTAGTCCCCTAGAACTTAGAACTAGTTAAACCTAACTAACCTAAGGACATCACAAACATCCATGCCCGAGGCAGGATTCGAACCTGCGACCGTAGCGGTCTTGCGGTTCCAGACTGCAGCGCCTTTAACCGCACGGCTACTTCGGCCGGCCGCATTAGGAGTGATTTAAAATGGAATGACCACATAAAATTAGTCATCGTTAAAGCAGATGCCAGCTTGAGATCCATTGGAAGAATCCTAAGGAAATGCAGCCCGAAAACAAAGGAAGTAGGTTACAGTACGCTTGTTCGCCCGCTGCTTGAATATGCTCACCGGTGTGAGATCCGTACCAGATAGGGTTTGTAATATCTCTTTATATTCGATGAATTATTCTAATACAATTCTACCCTTGAATGACGTTTACTAATTTTTCTATCTTCATACTCGCAGAATCCATGCGCAAAGTAGTTTCATACAATAGCTATGCCATGAGCGCATAATTATTCTTTGTAGTACTCTCTCTGGTGGTTGTTAGAAAAAAAACTTCCGAGATTGTCTTCGTGCCGATTAGCCTGAGCATTGTTTGAAGAATTGTAATCCGAATATTGAGATTTATGACAAAAGATAACTGATACGAAATTGAACGATTAAAAGAGAAATATATATATATATATATATATATATATATATATATATATTGCTCCTTTATACAAAAGGTGCGTAACAATTTACATTATTTGACATTTGAGAATTAATTATATTCATCGATTATTGCGTAGTTGTTAATCAGAAGGGAACTTCCGAGAGACTGGATACGAACCTACATTTAATAATCCAAGAGCTCCATTACTTCTTCGGAAGGTTAAACTTCATCAAAGCCAAATATCCGCTTGATCTGAGGTTTCCCGACTGATTATACAACGCTCCCAAAAGTACGAGGAATTTTATTTGTAGAGATTACCAGACAGCCGCAAAGCACGAGCCTACAGAGAAGAAGAATCATCGCCTTATTTCATTCTAACAAGTAACATTTCTGAATCATTTTGAGTGGCTGAGTTATGACTGTGTTTCCTATTATGAATGACTGATTGCTCGAACGAATTGAGAACTGCATAACTACATAATTACATAGTTAGGAGGAAAAGTTACAGGTTGATAGAAGAGATAGAGAAGATCCAATGGAGAGCAGCGTGCTTCGTTACAGGATCATTTAGTAATCGCGAAAGTATTGCGGAGATGATAGATAAACTCCAGTGGAAGACTCTGCAAGAGAAACGCTCAGTAGCTCGGTACGGGCTTTTGTTGAAGTTTTGAGAGCACACCTTTCTCCGAGGAGTCAAACAGTATATTGCTCCCTCCTACGTATATCTCGTGAAGAGACCACGAAGATGAAATCAGAGAGATTAGAGCCCACACAGACGCATACTGACAATCTTTCTTTCCATGAACAATACGGGACTGGAATGGAAGGGAGAACTGATAGAGGTACTCAAGGTACCCTCCGCCACACACCGTCAGGTGGCTTGCGGAGTATGAATGTAGATGTAGATCTAGAAGGTAATAAGACGTTTGATACTCTTCTCTACAATAGTGCTTTTCTCAATAATTATCACACGTGTCATTTCGGAATTCCTAAGATCCTCGGGTTGTCGAAGACGGGCATTAGATTACAATCTTCCTCATCTGTATGCTCAGGTAGAGACGTTTTTGCACGAGACTGAGTTTTGTGAACACCGGCTGCAGTAAAGGATAAAGAAAGGAGTCGAGCAGGGAGGCAGAACCGATTCGTAGTCGCTGCGTGGAGGTCACGTCCGATGGGAAAACCCCCTCCCACCGTCACGAAAGACACATCGAACTGGAAGAGACAACCGCGTCACACGGAGAGCCTCCAGAATAGCGAATGCCAAGCGGGAAGTATAAGTAAGGAGCAGGTGCGTTTGTGCATATCGGAGAACGGGGAGTCGGTCGCTGGAAGCCCGGAGCAGCAGCGTCCCAGGGGGGCTGCGATGCGGCCCTGATTGAGTACGATACGGGCAATAAGTCTGGCTGCCATGTGGACTGGGACACTGCGCCGGTATAAAGTCCTCGCAGACATTTACAAATTGCAGCGGAAGCCAGGCGGCCGGCGGAATACCCGAACAATGTGGCTCTGCAAACATAATTCTCCGATGCTGGATGCTTAGAGACTAAACTTTATATCTTTGCCTCTCCTTTTTTCTCCCCCTTCCTCAGTGCGGAACAACGCCTGCGAGATATGTTACGTCCTGGAGCGCACGCCGAAACAAAGGGACGCTTCGCGGAATAGTCGTTAAGGAGACAAGTAATTCGCTATGAAGGGCTCTTTATCTCCGAGGGGCTCTCTCGGAGCTTTGTTTTTCCCACCGGGCGACCAAGTTTAGTTCTTATTGTTGCGACTGCACTCGACAAATAATTTTGGGAATGAGGTTCTAACATTTCCTGGCGCACATCTAGATCTCCTTAGCCTCTACAACGTATCCCACAATTACAGTATGAGCAGCGGTTCCGTAATTTAATGTACGACGCAGTTCATTTCGCAGTCACCGTGACTGATAACAGTAAGACAAGTTTGCTATGCTGTGGTTACCGTTGTCTACCTACAGTATTTGGCTGCATTTCAATCTCAATTTTGAAGCTAGCGTCGACTTCGAAAATTTATTTTGTTTGTTCGAGAGCTACTGCATTTAAGTGTGGGGAGGGGTGTTTCACCATCTTCTGCCTCGTTCGTGGGAAAATAAATAATGCTTTCTAGCCTCTGTATCGACTGTGTAAGGCAATCGGTTTGGTCCCTATTTGCAGGCGGTTCTACTGAGTGATTAAGAATCTGAAGATGTAGACAGGGGTTACAACATAAACGAAAATTTTATAATTAAAATAGTCATTTATTAGATTCTGGATCTTTCACATTGCGGAGAACAGCATTCGCAAAAGAACACTTTCAGCTAAGAGTTCGCTGTAGACAACTATAAGTAAAATAGCAATACCTAAAGGGAACAGGCTTTAATAACAAGTAGTGGCGAAAGGAAGACTTCTAGATAATTTATTATTTTATTTCACGGCTGTAATTTTCAGCAACCGTAGTATTATTTTTCCAGAATAAATTTCAGTCATCAGCTGCAAATAAATTTATTATGCCTTACCGGTTTCGGCAAATTAATTTGTTATCTTCAGAAGATTAGTGCCTTGATGCTTGCACAACAGGTACATAGACGTGATTCAGTTATTGTAAATTGTCAAACAGTGTTTAAAATAACCACATACAATATGTAAATCTCTGACGTAGCACGGCGTTATCCTTGTTTGAAGAAGATATTGACTGCCTGATAAACTAAGCTTCTGAAGATGACAAATCAGAGTATTTCTTTGCAACTGATGACTGAAATTTATCCTGAAAGAACTTCTAGATAAATCACAGACCGTTGGACTCACATCGCATACGGTCGGAGCGACCAAGGGGAAAGGGGGCAGACGGACTGCGATGCCTTTTTACCACATGAAGATGTCGATTGTAGCTTGCAGCATCCGGCAGGCTGCTACAATGATTGTGCCCGAAACAGTTTGGTCACACTGCTTTAAAACGGTAGCACTACATCGCTGATGTCATTACGAGTCTCTGTCCGAGGTGGTTTACAGTAAAACTGTAACGACAGAATAGACGGCAAGTGTCTTGTGCCGAGCGCGATAACGGGTAGCCTTCTTTGCTCCAGCGACCTACGATAAACTGCAGCTAGAAGAGAACAGATTCTTTCCCATAAAATTCGCATAGTCTTATAGGTGTCTTATCTGGTCCTGATGTCTTTCCACTGCTAAGCGATTGTATTTGATTTTCTATTGGTTCAAATGGCTCTGAGCACAATGGGACTTAACTTCTGAGGTCATCAGTCCCCTAGAACTTAGAACTACTTGAACCTAACTAACCTAAGGACATCACACACACCCATGCCCGAGGCAGGATTCGAACCTGCGACCGTAGCTGTCCTGCGGTTCCAGACTGTAGCGCCTGGAACCGCTCGGCCACCCCGGCCGGCCGATTTTCTATTCCGCGGTCGGTTATCTCTGTATCTTCCGTTTCGACGTTCGCACGATGACTGAAAGGAGAGCCCATGATACGACGATCTTCCAGGACGAAACAATTTCGAAAGACCGTATGCAGTATTTCGGCCATCTCTCTGTTATCTTCCATTTCGGTGCCAGCTGGTCTCTCAGTGAATTAATAGAGGATTTCAGACCGCTTACTGATTTTACTTAAGACCAAAGCCTCTTATTATTTTACTCATATTGGATGTTAAAATTTTACTTTCAATGTCAATGAACTTCGACTCGGTGCCCAGCCGGCTTGGAGACACTGCTGTTGCCGGCAGTGGCAGTACTGTATACTACATTTCGTGCCCTATGTACCCCAAAATAACCTACATATTTAATCACCTGCTCCTCCTACTGTACTGCATATGTACAAAAAGTAAAAAAAATTCCTTATCCTTTGTGACGCTGTAATTTTAGTACCCATCGGAGTAATTCACATATACACTATATGATCAAAAGTATCTGGACACCTGGCTGAAAATGACTTACAAGTTCGTAGCGCCCTCCGTCGTTTGCTGGTATTCAGTATGGTGTTGGCCTACCCTTAGCCTTCATGACAGCATCCCCTCTCGCAGGCTTACGTTCAGTCAGGTGCTGGAATGTTTCTTGGGAAATGGCAGCCCACTCTTCACGGAGTGCTGCAGTGAGCAGAGGTATCACCGGGCATTCGCCATACCCACACTCTGCCACTGGACTGCGACATTGTGTACCGTGAGTCATCACTCCACACAACGTTTTCCACTGTTCAATTGTCCAATGTTTACGCTCCTTACACCAAGCGAGACGTCGTTTGGCATTTACCGGCGTGATGTGTGGCTTATGAGCAGCCGCTCGACCATGAAATCCAAGTTTTCTCACCCCTCGCCTAACTGTCATAGTACTTGCAGTGGATCCTCATGTAGTTTGGAATTCCTGTGTGATGGTCTGAATAGATGTCTGCCTATTACACATTACGACCCTCTTCAACTGTCGGCGGTCACTGTCGGTCAACAGACGAGGTCGGCATGTACGCTTTTGTGCTTTACTTGTCCCTTCACGTTTCCACTTCGCTATCACATCGGAAACAGTGGACGTAGGTGTGTTTTGGAGTGTAGAAATCTCGCGTACAGATCTATGACACAAGTGACATCCAATCATCTGACGACAATCGAGTTCCGCGGAGCGCCCCATTCGGCTCTCTCACGATGTCTAATGACTACTGAGGCTGCTCATATGGAGTACCTGGCAGTAGGTGGCAGCACAATGCACCTAATATGAAAAACGTATGCGTTTGGGTGTGTCCGGATACTTTTGATCACATAGTGTATACACAGACAACGATTCTGACCATCTCGTCATAGTTCGCAGTACCTGACTGTAGAGCGATTAAATAATACGTTATTTAGTGTAATTTTTGAATGACTGAGCCGCGCGGGATTAGCCGAGCGGTTTTAGGCGTTGCAGTCATGCAGTCATGGACTGTCCGGCTAGTCCCGGTGGAGATTCGAGTCCTTCACCGGGCATGGGCACGTGTGCTTGTCCTTAGGATAATTTAGGTTAAGTAGTGTGTCAGCTTAGGAACTGATGACCTTAGCAGTTAAGTTCCATAAGATTTCACACATTTTTTGAATGACTGAGGTGACAAAGTGATGTCTCAACGTAGTCACTTTGATGTATGTTCGTATGTGTTCTTTCATGGCGGTAACTTCAACTCTTCGGGACATTACCGCTGTTTACTGGCGATTGAGGTATTTTGCTTTTTTTAAGAAATGACGTTTTGAGTGATGCATCACTCACACACATGCTTCGATGATGCCCTATTTTATCGGATGCGAATTTTAGAGCATCGAACTGACAGTCGAATAATACGTGTCAGGTAATCAATATATCTTGACGCATTTTTTCGAGTAATTGCTGTGTTTAAGCAGTCGCCTGCAAGTTATGTACCTAGGAAGCTAATTACAGCCGCGAAGCAATTACTAACTTAAAGAAACTGGGATCGATTTCGAAATACGCAGTGAATGTAACGTACCGGAAGAAGTGGTACTGCTTAACAAGGGTAAGTAGTTAAACAGTTCAAAGAGTTCCAGACGTAATTAGCGGTAACTAAGTGGATTCGCAATTACGATACTCCGAGTTGGCTAAAAGAATAGTTTTAGAAACATTTCTTCCGGAGTTATCGGAGCCTTATTGCATCAGAAAACTTCACCATGAAACGTTGAAACTAGAAGAGAAAAACGTTTTGTCTTTGTTGAAGAAAACGAGCTGAAAATTTCCATTGTGAGTATATATGTGTGTTGAGACACTACAAATATAATACGTACGAACTGAAATGTCTTTGGATAAATGATACACCGCCTGGAAACAATAAAAGAGTTGTTGATACATTACATATATGTAAAATCTAGCTTGTGCGAAATTGTGAATAATTCTCGCCGCTGATTCAGCGGATACTAATCAGCTGATATACGCTCGTGTACAAACTAAAGCCGCGCGGGATTAGCCGAGCGGTCTCAGGCGCTGCAGTCATGGACTGTGCGGCTGGTCCCGGCGGAGGTTCGAGTGCTCCATCGGGCATGGGTGTGAGTGTGTTTCTCCTTAGGATAATTTAGGTTAAGTAGTGTGTAAGCTTAGGGACTGATGACCTTAGCAGTTAAGTCCCGTAAGATTTCACACACATTTGAACATTTTTTTGAACAGACATGTTTTAGAGGACCATAGGAAGAATTGAAGCAGGAGAGAAGCAAACTGATGTGGCCCGATGGCATAATGTAAATCGTTCTGTTGTTTCTAGGATGAGGCGACAGTTTACAGAGACCGAAACTTCATCTCGGAGACAAGGACAGGCACGTGTGACATCAGAAGGAATGGATCGTTTCTTCACAAAAGGGAACATCTGGAGTGGAGCCATCAACATGCCACCTGGACGGTCGAATGGCGGGCCAATGTTCTTTTCAGAGATGAGCTCCGATTTCGTTTGGAGAGTGATTCTCGACGGATTCGCATCCGGAGGGCATGTGGAGCACGATTTTGTGACCCAAACACTGTGGAAAGAGACCGATATCGAGGAGGGTCCCTAATGGTGTTAGCAGGGATTCTGGTGACCACTCGAACACCTCTTCATGAAATCGCACGAGTGAATAAGCAAGATTTAACTGCTGTCAGGTACCATGAGGAGTTCTTGGGATCCCATGCGCGGTTATTGCGAGGTGCTGGGGGCCCAGACTTCGTATTGATGGACGGTAATGCTAGAACTCATAGATAAAGGGCGGTTGATTTTTTTTCTTTTTTTTAAAAAGGAAGTTATTGCACGCATGGTCTGGCCTGCTCACTCTCCCGATTTGAATCCCGTAGAGTATGTCTGGGATGCACTAGGGAGACGGGCTGCATCACGTCAGCATTCACCAACCTCTCTCCAAGACTTGTGAGCAGTTCTGCAAGAAGAGTGGGCATTAATGCCGCAACATGAGATTGATGACATCATACACATCATGTCCCGTAGTTGTCAGACTTGTGTTGGTGCCAGAGGTGATCACACCCCATTGTGAGCAACTTAACCAGTTGTCCGGACGTGAATGCAAATCCGGTAAGCTGGAAAAAAACTAAAGAACATTTTCACCTACCGTTATTCATGCTGCCGTTGATTACTTTCTGTACTCTTTACATTGTTTCTACTTTGCTATCGCCTGTTTACACTTTTTTGTGGTAAAATAAACGCAACCTTCCAAAATTTCCGTTTGTTGCTTTAATTTTGGACAGGAACGATCATTCAAAACAAAAACGTCCAGTAAGCGTCGGCTCTAAAATCCATACTGTATGAGCTACGACCAATTCTTCGTTCTCTATACTGTGAGTTTCTACTGCAAGTTCCTTTCTTTCCATATTTTGGGATGAGGCAGTATGGATCAAAACAAAAGAAAGTTACCTACTAAACATGAGTCTAAAATGCATATTTTAAGAACTATTAGCACTTCTTCAGTTAACGAGATGTGTTTCACAGTATCGAAAATGAAAAAAATGCCCTTAGCTTTAAGGTGTGCGTTTTAAAGCATACGTTTACTAGCCCTTTTTTGCTTCGAATGGCCGTTCCAGTGGTACAACTGAATGATTACAATCCTTCGTGTAACATCCCGTATATACTAACGAGCGGTACCGCATTTTGCTACGCATGCGTGATGTGTAATTTTACAGTGGCCAGTATTAGATGATAATGTCGGTGAAATAATGTAACAGTACAATGTCTCATTGCAGTAGCACGTGAGTATCCATTATGGATGTATGCAGAGTTGGCAAACTGTTTCACATTGTTGATATGTGTTATTAAAATTACAGAAACGCTTGTTCTGTTGCATGAAACAGCAACATACAAGCGGATTAAGCGGTACATGTGTGAGTGCGGTCGTGTATCGCAATTCATGAATGTCTGCTGCTATCGGCCGCATTGCCACGCACGTGGGAATGTCGCCGTTGTGCAAATTGCTCACAGCGCCATCTGTTGCTGCGCACAACAGTTCACACCTTGCTTCAAAAGCGTTGTTGTTTGGAATATATCCTACCATAAAAAAAAATTGTCGTTTCCAAAATTTCTGGTTGAGGTAAGCAATTTAATAAGATCCACTTGGACAAAACCAGGAATCTTCTACATTACTATACGGCTAAAATCACATATACTAGTTACAGGTTACCAATCCAACGGCTCGTAGGGGCAACAAAAATTTCGTTTTCAGTAGTTCATTTTACTACGCACCCAATTTAAAGATTTAAAATATTGTCATACTCTGCCCATTAATAGTCATAATCGTAATTTAAAGGTTTAACACAATAAGTACTACGGTTAAAAGCCGTGTGCATATCTTGATACAGCGTAACCTCACAGCGCGCAAATTACGAAAATTGTATTTATTCGGTATTTGTGGGAAAGAGCACTTAGCAACTTCTATCAAAAATTGTACATAATCTGAAATCTTTCAATGTACCTCCATCGGACAGACCGGAAACATCCGAACGACTGCCAATCTCGTCCCATGTATCTGCGAGGAGTTGCTGCATTTAATGCTGTTGCTATACTGCTTCACAGTTGACCGAAAGTGAAGCACATGAGAGGTACTTGGACGAATCCTACAAAACCTAACACATAACATGAGATTAGGCGACTTTGGATGCTAATGCTGGAATGCGAAATATATACGTCCCATAAATACTGGTGAAGAAAATCATGATCCACAGCTGCAACTGAACTGCGCTTTTTGTAAGAGCGAGCGTAAGACACCTTTGGTTTCTGTGTTCAGCATTTCGACTCGACGCACACTTGTGTAATCAACGAGGGAGTGGAATAAGTGCTCCAGGGAGTCCTGTACCGAGTTGTACAACGCAAAATTCACCCGAAGTCTTGTCTTCGTTGATGTACAAGATATCGGTTTACGAAATTTAATGACTTTTTTAAAACAGCCTCCACATCAAGTGTCATTTGAATAGAACTGACAGTGACAAAGGAAGAAAAGAAGAATAAAAAAAGAGAAGCAAAAACATGGTAGTTTACAAGGTAAGAGACAATGAATACAATTTCCAAACACAAAGCTTTTGCGTAAACTACGATAAGATGCAAACTACTACTTGTCCAGACAGTGAAACGCATCGCAGCACGAGAGAAAAGTCATTACGCCGTCATTTAAGTCAGCATCTCTATACGCCTGTGGTACAGCGAGATAAATCTTAGAAGATGACGTTCAGCAGCACTTATTAGATTGGTATTAGCACAGGCATGTTTGTCAGTACGTATGAACAGGACTGAACCTGCCAATTCGTCCGCTCTAAGGAACCAGAGAGAAACTACATCAACGCGGATTCTTTAATACTGGTCGCTCGAAAACAAGTCTGCATATGTCTGTTAGAGAGCCCAGTTTATTTCAGGCAAATGAATATGCTTTTTTGTCAGCGACAGCCTCTGACAGGAACGCTAATGTAATTTTCCAGATGAATTACTACGTATGCATGACGAATTTGAAACAGTTGTTTTAAACTACAGATTAATGTACACACATCAAAAAAAGTTATGCATCACCCCGGTTTCCAGAACTCCTGAAGATAGACGTTGACTGTGGATATTGTATCACACAGTCCGTTTGACTGTTCAGAGATGTCACTAAACCCACACAAAGATGTAAGCATCGATGCAGTAGCAGTGCCTATTAGACGGAAGGGGTCTGACAGCCGATCACTTCCAGTCATTCCAGCAGGAAGGAGGTACACGGCCCGTGTTGCCTGTAGTTCAACCACGCCTAGACGGTCAATACCGCGGTTCGATCGCGCCCGCATTATTACTTTGTGCCACGAAGGGCTCTCAACAAGGGAAGTGTCCAGGCGTCTCAGAGTGAACCAAAGCGATGTTGTTCGGACATGGAGGAGATACATAGACAGGAACGGGGGATGACATGCCTCGCTCAGGCCGCCCAGGGGCTACTACTGCAGTGGATGACCGGTACCTACGGATTATGGCTCGGAGGAACCCTGACAGCAACGTCACCATGTTGAATAATGTTTTTCGTCCAGCCACAGGATATCGTATTACGACTCAAACTGAGCGCAGCTTCACTCCCGACTTCCGTGGCGAGGTCCATCTTCGCAACCACGACACCATGCAGCACGGTACAGATGGGCCCAACAACATGCCGAATGGACCGCTCAGGACTGGCATCACGTTCTCTTCAACTATGACTGTCGCATATGCCTTCAACCAGACAATCGACGGAGACGTGTTTGGAGGCAACCTGGTCAGGGTGAACGTCTTAGACACACTGTCCAGCGAGTGCAGCAAGGTGGAGGTTCTACGCTGTTTTGGGGTGGCATTATCTGGCGCTGATGTATGCTGCTGGTGGTCATATAAGGCGCCGTAACGGCTGTACGATATATTGGCGACGCATTCGTCTTCATGGACGAAAATTCGCGCCCCCGTCGTGCAAATCTTGCGAATGACTACCTCCAGGATAACGACATCGCTCGACTAGAGTGGCCAGTATGTTATACAGACATGAACCCTATCGAACATGCCTGAGATAGATTGAAAAGATCTGTTTATGGACGAGGTTACCCACCAATCTGACGGATCTACGCCGAATCGCCGTTGAGGAGTGAGACAATCTGGACCAACAGAGCCTTGATGAACTTGTGGATAGTATGCCATCAATGCAAGAAGTCGTGCTGCGGGGTATTAGGGGTACCGGTGTGTACAGCAGTCTGGACCACCACCACTGAAGGTCTCGCTGTATTGTGCTACAATATGCAATGTGTGGTTTTCATGTGCAATGATTTTTATGTTGATCCCTATTCCAATTTCCTGTACAGGCTCCGGAACTCACGAAACCGAGGTTATGCAAAACTTTTTTTGACGTGTGTAAGTTTTCGTTCAGGAAAATTGTCCAGCATTACAATAAATGCGAATATTAAGCTATTAAAATTATGACAAGGGAAAGGAAATGTCTCTTTTCGTAAACACTAAATGTTTGTGTCAACTGTAACCTCCCTACCTGTTATTTAAATACCACAGTTTGTACGAAATTGGATCGTTCGAAGAGAGACAGTTAACAAACAGACCACTGCGGGCTAAGGATAAAAGCACGTGCATACTGTCCGTACAAAATTAATAACTGCTGACGTCAAGGATCCTCTGTAATAAAATTCGATGTCCATTGACTCAGTTTATTAATCTGTAAACAATATAATACGCCTCAATTCCGGTCATTCTGTCTGACATAATTCACAGATCAGAACCCGTTTATTCCAGAGAAGCCCCAGTTTCTTCTTGTTCGCTCAGTATCAATCCGATTGTAAAGCGGGGTCAACTATAAATTTTCCGTCGTGGTGTTGTACGCGCGAACTACACCATTCACACTAATTCCGAAGTTGGCAATTATTATTACGTCAAAAGTAGACAAACACAAATGTTTTAGTGGTTGCACCATATAATCTTTCCAGTTTAAGTTTTTATCGATATGCACAAGCCCTTACAACTTTCTACCCTGTTTATTATGTTGTTTTGGTAAACTAGGTTAAGAGTGGTAGTACAAAACTGTTGGGCAGTGTATTTTTAGTTTAGAGCTAGAGCATTTGTGCAAAATTTAGTGACTAAGATCGCAATAACTACAATGTGAAGGAACGCACCGACAGTGCAGTAGAGACAGTTGCAGCAGCACGGGACGGTTTACAGGAGTGACGGTGAAAAGTGACGCCTTCTGTACTACTTACTGCCCGAGTGTCCATATTGAAAGACTTTCAGCGACCTACATTTAACTTGGAACATGCCGCACTGAATTACCAGCCCAAAATCTTCCATCAACCCGGAGTGTCAGTTACATCGTTCGCTACCCCTACTGGAAATTTAGTCTGACTCCATCAACATGGCCGTCGCTGGTCCAGATCCTCACAGATGGCCCCAAAGCAAAAGAGGACACTGTCTTTGCGTACTTCTACTGTGACCCTCTACCTTGAGCTATCTTTAAGCTTCCGACAGTAGCCAGCATCTGCATTGCTGAAATCCTTGCAGTTCAGAAGGCCTTTCGATATGCTGTAGATTAGTTGGACGACATCATCACTGTCACGGATTGAAGGCGTGCACTAGAAAACCTAGGGAAACTGCAGTGGAACTCCAACACTAACTGCCATGTGCTTCATGTAATTAAATTAATCTTCCAGTGTGAAAGACAGATAAAGGTGTCATGTTGTTTACGGATCGAGGGCAACTCCCGTACATCGTACAACGAACTGGTGGACCACCTGGCGAATAAAGTGTGACTGATGGCCAACCTCACTATATCTCTCTTCCTCATTCAGAAGAAACGAGACCTTGAACAATAGTTGCATTTGTGACAGACCTCACAGCAATACAGAAGAAGATATTTTACCGCTATACAGCCAAGAATTGCGCGTAAAACTTGATTTTCAGAAAGAAAGCTGTCTAGACGCCATACCGCTACTACAATGCGAATCCGGATAGGTCACGTTATACCGTTATAGAAAGAAAATTCAGCCTCTCCTTACTGCGGAGTACACTCAACTTCGATTGCAGAACTCAACCATGAGATACCTGAGTGTTCACGTTACAGCAGATAAAGGCGTGGGTTTCTCAGGGTCTTGATCACAGCAGCAATTCCATAACCTACTTCTGTAACAGCCATGTTTCAGCAGCTGTCCACATTGGTCTATGTCAGTCTTGGCCTGTTTTTGCATGAAGCAGATACCCAATTATAAATCAGCCACAAAGGATCCAGCGTGAGAGGGTATGATACATGGACTGTGTTGAATGTGCAGAGTGCACCATGAAGTTTGACTGGCATTAGTGTACTGCAATATGCCTATGTTGTATATACGATGTTGTATACCACGTCTGTTGTTACTCAATTGCCGGCCAGAGTGGCCGAGCGGTCCTAGGCGCTTCAGTCTGTAACCGCGTGACCGCTACGGTCGCAGGTTCGAATCCTGCCTCGGGCATGGATGTGTGTGATGTCCTTAGGTTAGTTAGGTTTAAGTAGTTCTAAGTTCTAGGGGACTAATGACCTCAGCAGTTAAGTCCCATAGTGCTCAGAGCCATTTTTTTTTTGTTTCTCAATTCTATGGCTAAATGGTTGACGCTGAAAGCCATGAAATCAATAAATAATAAAACAATCGAGTGTCACCAGAGCGAGCAGTGTTGGGCGTCGTCTGACACAAAACTGCCTTCGTGTATCCCCCTTCTGCCCCCAGCGGTCTCAGCTAGGCACGCCATCTCGCCATCTCTGGCGACCCACACGATCTAGCAGGCCTGCCTCCTCAGTGGATAAGCATCGCTATCCATATTCATCAGGCCCGCCCCAGGCACTCTATGACCCTAATGATGCTGCAGACCAAGTTCTTCGCTCCCATTATCGTAATTGCAGTGCTACTGGTTATCACAAAAATTCAAAGTAGATTTATCCCTTTAGAATGATTTACACATAAATATACTGGGTGGGTAAAAACAGCCTGCTAATAAGCTCGGAGCAGAATGAGAGAGGTAGAATCGAGTAGAAGTTTCGACATAACCGAAGGTCTGAAATGCACCGTCGTGGAGCTACGGTCACAAAACGACAGCAGCCAATCGGCGAAGCGTGCACAGACATCTGAGGCCACGACAGTCATTCGCAACATGATCCGTATCCTCGAAAGGGTGCGTCTTTACATCCCTATCTTATCTGATACAAACCTACTATATTGCCAGAGGAAAATGCAGCAGCCACAAGGACAAGGTCATTTTGTTACCAAATGAAGTGACATCTCGTTCATCGTTGTAGGAGCAGATGATGTCAGATACAGACCAAATTAATTACTTGTCACAGTGAAGGGTGCCAAAACAGTCGCATCAGTACAGAATGTACACAACGTACCTCCCTCTGGCGACAACGAATGCTTGTATTTTCGCATGCAAACGATCATAGAGGTGCTCGGATGACATCCTGCAGTAGACTGTCCCAAGCATGTTGGATTCTTTGTTGCAATTTCGCAGTGGTTCTTTCAGGCTCTGGAGAACGACTAAGTTATCACTTCACCTTGCGCTACAAGTGTGTGAGATACCTGGCGCTATTGCTGGACAGGGCATTTACTGTTCAGCCTTAAGGCGTCGGCACACGGACCGTGCATTCGAACGTTGAGCGTTGAGCGTGCCAGCTTATGACGTCATAGAGTGGAAAAAACATGTTGAGGAGTCTTTCAGAACCTTGCAGAGCAATATCTAATCTATATTTGAACGTGCGTTTGATCAATGAGACGGAAGAACGCCACCTACGTCACATGGACGCCGCGTCTCTTCAGTACAGACTCGGGACGCCGTACTGGCTTTCAGTTGAAGCCAGTATGTATATAAGCCTCAGAAAATTGAGCAGCTCTCAAAACCCGTTATTAATTGTACACCCCTGGAAATTGAAATAAGAACACCGTGAATTCATTGTCCCAGGAAGGGGAAACTTTATTGACACATTCCAGGGGTCAGATACATCACATGATCACACTGACAGAACCACAGGCACATACACACAGGCAACAGAGAATGCACAATGTCGGCACTAGTACTGTGTATATCCACCTTTCGCAGCAATGCAGGCTGCTATTCTCCCATGGAGACGATCGTAGAGATGCTGGATGTAGTCCTCTGGAACGGCTTGCCATGCCATTTCCACCTGGCGCCTCAGTTGGACCAGCGTTCGTGCTGAACGTGCAGACCGCGTGAGACGACGCTTCATCCAGTCCCAAACATGCACAATGGGGGACAGATCCGGAGATCTTGCTGGCCAGGGTAGTTGACTTACACCTTCTAGAGCACGTTGGGTGGCACGGGATACATGCGGACGCGCATTGTCCTGTTGGAACAGCAAGTTCCCTTGCCGGTCTAGGAATGGTAGAACGATGGGTTCGATGACGGATTGGATGTACCGTGCACTATTCAGTGTCCCCTCGACGATCACCAGTGGTGTACGGCCAGTGTAGGAGATCGCTCCCCACACCATGATGCCGGGTGTTGGCCCTGTGTGCCTCGGTCGTATGCAGTCCTGATTGTGACGCTCACCTGCACGGCGCCAAACACGCATACGACCATCATTGGCACCAAGGCAGAAGCGACTCTCATCGCTGAAGACGACACGTCTCCATTCGTCCCTCCATTCACGCCTGTCGCGACACCACTGGAGGCGGGCTGCACGATGTTGGGGCGTGAGCGGAAGACGGCCTAACGGTGTGCGGGACCGTAGCCCAGCTTAATGTAGACGGTTGCGAATGGTCCTCGCCGATACCCCAGGAGCAACAGTGTCCCTAATTTGCTGGGAAGTGGCGGTGCGGTCCCCTACGGCACTGCGTAGGATCCTACGGTCTTGGCGTGCATCCGTGCGTCGCTGCGGTCCGGTCCCAGGTCGACGGGCACGTGCACCTTCCGCCGACCACTGGCGACAACATCGATGTACTGTGGAGACCTCACGCCCCACGTGTTGAGCAATTCGGCGGTACGTCCACCCGGCCTCCCGCATGCCCACTATACGCCCTCGCTCAAAGTCCGTCAACTGCACATACGGTTCACGTCCACGCTGTCGCGGCATGCTACCAGTGTTAAAGACTGCGATGGAGCTCCGTATGCCACGGCAAACTGGCTGACACTGACGGCGGCGGTGCACAAATGCTGCGCAGCTAGCGCCATTCGACGGCCAACACTGCGGTTCCTGGTGTGTCCGCTGTGCCGTGCGTGTGATCATTGCTTGTACAGCCCTCTCGCAGTGTCCGGAGCAAGTATGGTGGGTCTGACACACCGGTGTCAATGTGTTCTTTTTTCCATTTCCAGGAGTGTATTACTTGTTGTAAAATAGCCGGCCCGAGTGGCCGTGCGGTTCTAGGAGCTACAGTCTGGAATCGAGCGACCGCTACGGTCGCAGGTTAGAATCCTGCCTTGGGCATGGATGTGTGTGATGTCCTTAGGTTAGTTAGGTTTAATTAGTTCTAAGTTCTAGGCGACTGATGACCTCAGAAGTCGCATAGTGCTCAGAGCCATTTGAACCATTTGTTATAAAATAATGCCAAACATCATTTGGTGATTAAAGGAATTATTATCGCTTCTGTAGTTATGAAAGTATGCCATTTCGAAGCGATGGTACACTGAGGAATCGTAATAAATGCAATGTTATTGATACAATTTGTTATAATTAAATGTTGTATAGTAAGATATTTAAGATTTCAGTAGATGGTAAGTTCTGAGCTATGTTCGTTCAACAGCCGTGTTCGCTTTCGTGAAATGATTAGCGTCGCAGAATGTTAAGGTAGCTGGTGATCCAAATATTTCTATTACTATTCTACGGTTTTTTTAACAGGTTCTGATAGATTCTCATCAGTTTAGTAAAAGTATATTCTATAGTACATGGTTATATGTAAATATAAGTTCGCTCTTTTTGAGGAGTGAGTTTTGTTCGACTGGCTTGATCTACAAGACAGCTTGCGCTACTTCCAGTAAGATATTTTATACTTTCTTGTTTTAAGTTTTTTATTTCACATTTTTAAGGATTCTACCACTGAATAAAATAGTGATCAAGAAAGAAATTTTCTCTCGCTATTTATTATGGAACTTTTATTGGGCGATGTCCTTACTGACTGGACATGGTACGTTGTTTTTGCCTTATAACGTGTCCAGACCAACAGAACTAGCGTATGGACAAGGGAGGAAGTGTGCGTTTTATTACAACTAACGTAGGAAGTTTACGCTTATCCATTACGTAAACAGTGTGAAATGCGAGCCAGATACAGCCGACAGCTACCGCTGGAGCGCTCTGCAATCGCGTATACTTCGTTGAAGTACGCGTACCATATGCACAAGACGCTTAATTTCTGAGCCTTCAGCGGCACGTTGAACTTGCCACGCGCAATACTGACGTTCAACAGCACGGTCCATGTGCTGACAGCTTTACGTGAACGTGCATTACCCCGCTGAAAATGCGTATCACCTCCATGTAGAAGAAATGGAAATAGCACAGGGATGCTGCAATGCAGTGGACACTGGTTACGTCATATGTGATCGCGAGTTGTAAATTATGCTCTCCATGCTATGAGGGGAGGGGCCTGTGTGTCGTGATTACATACACACCGTGCCTGCTGGTGTCAAGGTTTTAATGGCTTCCTGACCAGAGGCGCACGTGATATTTATCCTGCTGCAAGGTGTGGGAATGTTCCACACAATACTGTCGAAACCAGCGACGTACTGTCGACATATTGTGCCCAACATATGCAGTAATCCGTCGATGCTTCCATCTAGCTTCCTGCAGGCCCACAATTGTTCAGCAGGACAACGTACTCGTCGGTGGCGCAAGGTTGTACCCTAGAATGAATGTTGCAATCACTGTTCACCTCAAAACTCAGCACAATCACTGTCTGCAGAGAATAAGAGGAGGTCATACAGACAGGCCCCCTGCGCGCCATCAGATCACCGATGACTGTGACAAATCAATCACTAACACCACAACTCCTCAGTCTGTATGTATTTTCCTCTGGTGTCACTGAAGACAGTTCTTCAGGATGTTGCATTTCCTTCCCGCACTGTATAACTTTATGCGTGCTGTCTGCACATCGCTATACATAAAAGATAATTTCCTGATTTACTGACTGACAGAGTGACATCATCATCGTCCAGCCCAAACTGCCAAGGATAGAAACTTGAAATCTGGACGAGGTGTGGATGTTATACCGTAGGCGTCGTGTAAGAAGGGATTTTTCGAAATTCCAATCCTAAGGTGTGAAATAGGGGATGGAACGATATTTGGAAGTATGTCACTATTAAGGGAATTTTGAAGCTAGGACTATAAAAACTGGTGTTTGGTTTCTCAGTCAGAAAATAAAAAAAATATGTGTTTCAGCGTTTTTGGAAATTCAACCACTAATAGGGTACAGTAGTGGGTGAAAGTTTGTTTGAAAATAAATAATTACTGACGTACTACTAAAGAAATTTTAAGGTTACATTTATATGAATTGGTCTTGACTGCCGGCCGCGGTGGTCTAGCGGTTCAGGCACTCAGTTCGGAACCGCGCAACTGCTATGGTCACAGGTTCGAATCCTGCCTCGGGCATGGATGTGTGTGATGTCCTTAGGTTAGTTAGGTTTAAGTAGTTCTAAGTTCTAGGGGACTGATGACCACAGAAGTTAAGTCCCATAGTGCTCAGAGCCATTTGAACCATTTGGTCTTGACTTTTCGGTTAGAAATAAGAAAATACATATTTCAGTGGTTCGCAAATTCAACGCTTAGGGAGTGCAATATGGGATGAAAATTTTTAAGAAAATATTTTGTTGCATTAAAAACAATTTAAAGCTAAATATACGAAAATTGGTATTTCACTTCTCGGTTAGATATAAGTAAATATTTTTTAGGTGATGAAAAGTTCTATGAAAATATCTGCATAAGAACGCTAAAGTCATGATGAACAAAAACTTTGGGTTTCCGCTTCCAAAATCTCTTTTGGGTCAGAAGTACATTCGGAAAAGACAATGCTGATATGGCGTTAATCAGCGTGAAAATCTTAGAAGGCGTAGAAATTTGAGAACAACATAAAAATTCTATTAAATAAAAATAAAAAAAAATACTCTGCTGGCTATTCAGTCTACGCGAGCGAAGCAACTGTCGCTAAAGTATTTAGGAATAGCTGTGGACGAGCGGTTCTAGGCGCTTCAGTCCCGAACAGCGCTGCTGCTACGGTCGCAGGTTCGAATCCTGCCTTGGGCAAGGATGTGTGTGATCCTCTTAGGTTACTTAGGTGTACGTAGCCCTGAGTCTAGGGGACTGGTGACCTCAGATGTTAAGTCCCATAGTGCTCAGAGCCATTTTGAGTTAGGAATAACTGAAACGCGTTGTATCATGTATTTCATTATTAATAAGATTGCACTGTTGTTACACTACTCTTCGTGAAAATCGCAGCACCAGGAAGATGAGTTATGGCTACAACGAAATTGATTCCACAGATTAGAGACATGGCAATACTAAAACGATTAGAATTAAAGAAATGTACATGCACTTTTACAGCGGTGATTCAGTACGGTGTGAAACCGCCAAATGCTGCAGTCAGAGCCTCTAGACTTCGTAGCGTGGAATGAAAAAGGCCTCATATGTGCAGAAAAAGCATGTTATACAACAAGTGAGTGCCCTTAATCTGGATAGTAAGCTTTCTTTTCTGAGAAGTAGTTGTAGGTTGCACTCACTGTGGTCTGAGAATTGCCTCATTATTCTATGAAAAAGGGGTTGTTAGAAATAAACAGTATCAGCTGTCTCATTGTCTTATTAGTTCGTGGTTAATAAAACATCTACATAAACTAAATATCATTTACCTTTTAGAAATAAAAAGGGACCAACGAAAATTCTTTTTCATTCTAAAGTTTAGTTACACGATAACACTTATAATGGCTGGGAAAGGCGGCGAGGGAGCGAAAGTACCAGCTAATATCTGATTAACCTTTAGGACCTTAGAAAGGTTGGGGACCACTGTACTCAATGCAAAAGGTACTGGTTTCCAATTGATAGAGTAAATTTAAATACTTCACTGCACATAACCTATTCTGCAACACACTTGCTCAAAGGCTTGATGGCTGATTGTGAGGCTGAAAAATAGATACGACATGTAGATTATCCTGCAGCCGTGCTGTTTCTGCGGTACAGTTTATTATCTTTGATAGGTGCCCCAATTACAAAATAAAAGGTTTCACTTGTCTAAATTGTGAGGAGGCGGAATCAGCGCACTCTGACTGTTTCATATAGCTGAAAAGAGGTCATTAAGGAAATGACAGATATCTGTGAGGATGTATGGGAGTGCTCCACCTCGCATGAATTGTACGCTGCATTTGTGGTTAGTCTTGTCAGTTAGAAGAATTAAAAGATTTTCGAGCATATCTAAGTAATTATTCTATTGACTTTTTTTTCCTTGAAAGGGCCGCAAACTGTCATCTTGCTCAGTGCTAAAATGAAGTTAACTTTTGGGCTGTCATGAACAGGTTCCAAGGTTTGTCGTAGATTTTCACTTTCCTTTAACACTACAACTTAAAATAACGGAGTGGAACGTGTAGCGTTACATAGCCGACAGGGTAAGAGCAACAAATTCAGTCGTACAATGAAAGATTATCTTTACTGCCACTAAATACTCTTTCTAGTCGGAAAGCTCAGATTTTTATAACCAAAAGTCGCCCAGAATGAGATTTTTCCTCTGCAGCGGAGTGTGCGCTGATATGAAACGTCATGGCACATTAAAACTGTGTGCCGGACCGAGACTCTAACTCGGAACCTTCGCCTTTCGTGGGTATGTGCTCTACCGACGGAGCTACCCAAGCACGACTCACGACCCGTCCTCACAGCTTCAGTTCTGCCAGTACCTCGTCTCCTACCTTCAAAACTTCACAGAAGCTCTTCTACGAACCTTGCAGAACTAGCACTCCTGGAAGAAAGGATATTGCGGACACATGGCAAAGGTCCCGGGTTCAAGTCTCGGTCCGGCATATAGTTTTAATCTGCCAGGACGTTTCACCGAAAGTCGTCGTTTAAAAACAGTAATCTTGGTGACGCCTGATCGTGTAATTGATACCGTTAATGCAAAAACGTAACTTTGCATAAAATAGCAATGACAATCGTTCTTCGTGAAAAAAATCCAGACTTCAAACTCTAACGATGTACGTAGTACTTTGAATAGGATGGCATACTATGGCGCGCCATCGTTGCGTCACCAAATCGACCACTTACAAGCAATTTAACAGGGTGTAGAATACTTAAAAGAGTTAAATTAGTGGAATAGGGTTTTACATTCGCCACTACGACTTAAAAAATACTGCTTGTTAAACATTTCATTATAATTTCAACATCATATGAACATAATATACAGGGCCTCCTTATGTGGAAGCTATAAGAAGAGAGGGTTAGGACAAGAGATAAAACAAGACATTATAAACAGAAAATTCCGATCGATAGCAGAATATGAGTCAGAGGTGAACTTTTAACAGTTTAATTAAATTTTTGACATTGAATATAACGTCTTCATGAAATGTATTAGCAGCTGCGAATACAAAAAACCATCAGCGGTATAAGGGAATGACGACAGTGAAAGTTTTTGCCAGACCGGAGACCGAACGCGGATTTCCCGCTTTACGTGGGCAGTCACCTTTACCGCTTTGGCTATCTGTGCTCCACCAGCGGCCATACCCAAACTGCCATATCTCGCCGTTCCTGCCTCATAGCCTGTACTCGTAAACACGTTATGTAATTCCCACGCAGGGGAGGAGACGAGCACTGCCGTATCTCTTAGGTGTGTGTTATAACTCCGGATCCTACTGTTGTGTATATTACCTGTACCAGTCATGTGAAAGGTCGGCTCATCACTAAAGATGATATTTCCACTTAAACATTCGTTTTTATCCAATCGATGTAAGTCGTTACGAGCATTCCTATCAATGCCTTTTAGTTCTTACATCATTATTAATTTATACGGTATGAAACGCAAGTACCTTCATAATAAGCGCTGGACTGTTAACAACGCTTTGCCTCACTTCCACTATGACGTGGCGAGATACACGTGAGGAACTAAAGATTTTCTATGACTTACCTAGCATCGAGTTTCAACAAAGTGCTTGTACTACTCATAAATGGTTGGCCTACGGTGAAGGCTTTGTCGCACTCAAACAAAAATTGCGCTGCACAGTTGTCGCAGACTGTGATTCTACAAATCAAAAGAGACTGCGAGAATGTTCGGGACCAGTGAAGGCTGCCATCTTCGCTACCACTGCAATTGTCGATTGCGCTTGTGGTGGCGCGAGTGGTACTATCGTACTAATCTACTTTACTATAAAATTACGCAATGATTAAGTCTATAAGTCGTATTAATAAGTTCGTATGACTTTCTGCAGTTATAAAGTCTGTTTACATCTACATCTACACTGATACTCCGCAAGCCACCCAACGGTGTGTGCCGGAGGGCACTTTACGTGCCACTGTCATTACCTCCCTTTCCTGTTCCAGTCGCGTATGGTTCGCGGGAAGAACGACTGTCTGAAAGCCTCCGTGCGCGCTCTAATCTCTCTAATTTTACATTCGTGATCTCCTCAGGAGGTATAAGTAGGGGGAAGCAATATATTCGATACCTCATCCAGAAACGCACCCTCTCGAAACCTGGCGAGCAAGCTACACCGCGATGCAGAGCGCCTCTCTTGCAGAATCTTCCACTTGAGTTTATTAAACATCTCCGTAACGCTATCACGGTTACCAAATAACCCTGTGACGAAACGCGCCGCTCTTCTTTGGATCTTCTCTATCTCCTCCGTCAGACCGATCTGGTACGGATCCCACACTGATGCGCAATACTCAAGTATAGGTCGAACGAGTGTTTTGTAAGCCACCTCCTTTGTTGATGGACTACATTTTCTAAGCACTCTCCCAATGAATCTCAACCTGGTACCCGCCTTACCAACAATTAATTTTATATGATCATTCCACTTCAAATCGTTCCGCACGCATACTCCCAGATATTTTACAGAAGTAACTGCTACCAGTGTTTGTTCCGCTATCATATAATCATACAATAAAGGATCCTTCTTTCTATGTATTCGCAATACATTACATTTGTCTATGTTAAGGGTCAGTTGCCACTCCCTGCACCAAGTGCCTATCCGCTGCAGATCTTCCTGCATTTCGCTACAATTTTCTAATGCTGCAATTTCTCTGTATACTACAGCATCATCCACGAAAAGCCACATGGAACTTCCGACACTATCTACTAGGTCACTTATATATACTGTGAAAAGCAATGGTCCCATAACACTCCCCTGTGGCACGCCAGAGGTTACTTTAACGTCTGTAGACGTCTCTCCATTGATGACAACATGCTGTGTGCTGTTTGCTAAAAACTCTTCAATCCAGCCACACAGCTGGTCTGATATTCCGTAGGCTCTTACTTTGTTTATCAGGCGACAGTGCGGAACTGTATCGAACGCCTTCCGGAAGTCAAGAAAAATAGCATCTACCTGGGAGCCTGTATCTAATATTTTAGAAGCACCCTGCATTTTTACTTTTTTTAATGCCACCTGAAGACTTACTGCTTGTGTTTATCTGATGGATAGTGTTTGTTTCTTGCAGGGCGTAATGTAATTACTGCAGTAAATGGTCCGCGCTGAACTCACACAATACTAAATCCAATAAACATTTTACACAGACCAGGTATACCTACTTGTATTGTATTGTATTGAAAGAGGGGACGTAGAAACGACGGAGAGGCTTCCTCCACGCCGTTGAACTCACACAATACTAAATCCAATAAACATTTTACACAGACCAGGTATACCTACTTGTATTGTATTGTATTGAAAGAGGGGACGTAGAAACGACGGAGAGGCTTCCTCCACGCCGTTGAACTCACACAATACTAAATCCAATAAACATTTTACACAGACCAGGTATACCTACTTGTATTGTATTGTATTGAAAGAGGGGACGTAGAAACGACGGAGAGGCTTCCTCCACGCCGCAGCCCCAGTGGTACACAACCCCACAAAAGGCTACAGCAGTCCACTCACCCCACTGCCGCCTCACACCGAACCCAGGGTCGTGCGGTCTGGCCCCCAGTGGACTCTGCCGGGAAAGTCTCACACGAGACGAGAGTAACCCCAATGTTTACGTGGTAGAGTAATGATGGTGTACGCGTACGAGGAGACAGTTTTTGCGCAGCAATCTCCGACATAGTGTAACTGAGGCGGAATAAGGGGAACCAGCCCGCATTCGCCAAGGCAGATAGAAAACCGCCGTAAAAACCATCCAACGACCGGCCGGCACACGGGACCTCGACTCTAATCCGCCGGGCGGATTCGTGCCGTAGACCGGCACGCCTTCCCGCCCGGAAGTATATCTACTTAGTCAAATTCTGTTACTGTCCCACAAACATTTTTACTCTAGAGGAGGATTCAAAAGTAACTGTACACACGTCATAGGTGTAATGTATGCATCAAAATGAGAGGAAAATATTAAAGATTTTTCTGAATTTGCTTTATTGCTGAGTTAGGATGCATGATTTTATTTGTGGTAGGCATTAAATTATGGGCTAGTAAAGGCTTCTCGAGTGTCATGTTGGCCTACGTACCGACTGAGGTTGCTTGGCACACCCATCTAAACCGTCTGGTTTACTCTAGAACGAAATGCCTTTGTTTACTTAACTTCAATGTGGTCCGTTGTACTATGTGGCGCCATTGTAATGTAGTGTGTACGGTACGACGGCGTACTTGAACGGTGAATACGTGGATACGCACCTCCTTTGCGGGGCTGCAGCAGGCAATGCTCGAGCAGCAAGACGATAGTATATGAAAATGTTTCCAAACAGAAAACTACAAAACCATCAGACATTCATAGCTGTGGACGGGCGTTTAAGAGAATGAGTCATTTGCGGTGCGCCACGGTTAAATTGGCGTCAGCTGGGTGGAAAGTGTGCTGTACTATCCTGCATAGGATAGATGAAGTTCCGACCGTAAGTACCCACCGTATAAGTGCCACTGTAGGGCTTCGTCAGTTCTGTACGGCTCCTGCTTCGGAGACAGCAATTCCACCCATTTCGCCTTCAGTAGGTACAGGAGCTGACAACTGTATACTACCCTAGATGTCAGGATTCTCGTCAGTGGTTACTGGAACGTCATGCTGCTGATCCACTGTTCGATCGGCAGGTATTTTTTACAGTTGACAGTCTCTTACCTGTGTGGGTATTCTGATAGCGCATAATAGGCAATTGTGGGCATGTGAGAATCCTAAAGTAACTACGATAAGAGGATATCGACATCATTTTGCAGTGTACATTTTATGTGGCATAATAAACAAACAGTTACTCGACCGCATGTTATTTCACAACGTCTGACTGACGAGAGTATATCGACAGTTTTTGGAACATGTACTAGATTGTCTGCTTCATGATGTCCCATTCGCTACACGAACTAAATTGTGGATTATGCATGACGATGCCCCTGCACGTTTCTGTCGGGAGGCAATACAGCATCCCAGCGTCGCTTACCCCGGTAAGTGGATAGGTCGTGCAGGATCAGTTGTTTGGTCCGCAAAATTTCTGGATCTTAATCCACTGGACTTATATCTCTGAGGCCGTCTCAGGGTCCTCCTACATCTACATCTACATTTATACTCCGCAAGCCACCCAACGATGTGTGGCGGAGGGCACTTTACGTGCCACTGTCATTACCACCCCTTCCTGTTCCAGTCGCGTATGGTTCGCAGGAAGAACGACAGCCGGAAATCCTCTGTGCGCGCTCGAATATCTCTAATTTTACATCTTCTCAGAAGATATAAGTAGGGAGAAGCAATATATTCGATACCTCATCCAGAAACGCACCCTCTCGAACCTGGACAGCAAGCCACACCGCGATGCAGAGCGCCTCTCTTGTAGAGTCTGCCGTAACGCTATCACGCTTACCAAATAACCCTGTGACGAAACGCGCAGCACTTCTTTGGATCTTCCCCATCCCCTCCGTCAACCCGATCTGGTACGGATCCCACACTGATGAGCAACACTCAAGTAGAGGTCGAACGAGCGTTCTGCAAGCCACCTCCTTTGTTGATGGACTACATTGTCTAAGGACTCTCCCAATAAATCTCAACCTGACACCCGCCTTGCCAACAATTAATTTTATATGATCATTCCACTTCAAATCGTTCCGCACGCATACTCCCAGATATTTTACAGAAGTAACTGCTACCAGTGTTTGTTCCGCTATCATATAATCATACAATAAAGGATCCTTCTTTCTATATATTCGCAATACATTACATTTGTCTATGTTAAGGGTCAGTTGCCACTCCCTGCACCAAGTGCCTATCCGCTGCAGATCTTCCTGCATTTCGCTACAATTTTCTAATGCTGCAACTTCTCTGTATACTACAGCATCATCCGCGAAAAGCCGTATGGAACATCCGACACTATCTACTAGGTCATTTATATAAATTGTGAAAAGTAATGGTCCCAAAACACTCCTCTGTGGCACGCCAGAGGTTACTTTAACGTCTGTAGACGTCCCTCCATTGAGAACAACATGCTGTGTTCTGTTTGCTAAAAGCTCTTCAATCCAGCCACACAGCTGGTCTGATATTCCGTAGGCTCTTACTTTGTTTATCAGGCGACAGTGTGGAACTGTATCGAACGCCTTCCGGAAGTCAAGGAAAATGGCATCTACCTGGGAGCCTGTATCTAATATTTTCTGGGTTTCATGAACAAATAAAGCGAGTTGGGTCTCACACGATCGCTGTTTCCGGAATCCATGTTGATTCCTACAGAGTAGATTCTGGGTTTCCAGAAACGACATGATACGCGAGCAAAAAACATGTTCTAAAATTCTACAACAGATCGACGTCAGAGATATAGATCTATAGTCTTGTGCATCTGCCCGACGACCCTTCTTGAAGACTGGGACTACCTGTGCTCTTTTCCAATCATTTGGAACCTTCCGTTCCTCTAGAGACTTGCGGTACACGGCTGTGAGAAGGGGGTCAAGTTCTTTTGCGTACTCTGTATGGTGTTTCAACAGTGCAAAATGAGATGAACAGATCCTGCAACATTCCGAGAGTGGTAAGACTTTCAGCACGTCACTGTCTTCGTCTACGTAGACATAATTGTGAACATGTTCTGGGATAAATGACAGTAAGTAGTTGAGCTGAATTTCGTGTCTCTTCGTGTCGTTCCTTTCTGAAAAGAATTAATTTTGTGTTATTTGTGGTGCACTTGTGGTCCCCACTCTTCTGCGTATATCGGAAATAAGCAATTTCAGACTGAAATTTATTTAACATTTTACTCTTATTTTGATGCACACAATACCCACGAAGTGTGTGCCGTTACTTTTGAACCATCCTGTATATTTCATTCTCATGTCGCTCAAACGTGCCATTACATGTTTACACTTATTACGAGGCTATAATTATCTGACCTGTTTAAAAAGAAAGAAAATGAGGATAGTATAACACTGGGAAACTAAATTCCAAATAAAACTAACTTCTAAACACAATCGAACATACTTGAATTTGTATATAGTATCTGCTGTCTGCTAAAGGCTGTAGTTGTAACTACAGAACAGTATAAAGCAGATAACTCTGCAACTGCTAGTTTCCATACGCGATGTAGATATAAATACTCACACATTACGAAGTACACACAGTTAACAGTAACAGTGGAATTACTTTGCACTTTTTAAACAACTTCATCGGTAGCACCTTTCCAAACACTGTGGTCTGTACTTGACTGGCTGCGTTTATTTCCGTTCCTAGCTGATAATTTTGTGGTGAAATAGCAAATTACTGCATGCCGACTGTTTTTAACGACATGGGTAAACGGCTTTACCACGAATCTATGTCGACCGACGAGGAACGAGTACCGTATGATGTAATTACGAAAAATGTATTACTGCGGGAAATGTGCTTTCCAGCAAAAATTTCTTTCCAAGTAAATTAGATATCCGGAAAAAGCCCGATTAAATAAGCTGTACTAATTAACCATTTAAATCACACACTAAGTATCAATATTATAAAACAAAAACCTGTCTCGAATCCTATAATTTACTTACTTTTACTTACTTTCATGCTTTTAATTCTGTGATTTAATTTATATTATAATTTTATTGTTGTGTTGGAATTATCATAATAGATTTATATTGTGCGTAATAACGTTTTTTCCTCATTATCAACTATTACGCTCTTTCTGTGAATCATTTGCTTCCTAGAAATTCCTGGACATTGCAAAAGCTTCGCCATTATGGAATGGATTACGATATGTAAATGCGAATATTGCGCATCCATATACTCTGCAGCTTGCAAGTATTTGTTAAAAAAACAGCTTGCTGTACGCTATGAGATGCATACAAGATGTCTTTTAACAAAGTCTGTAAAGTGTAACACGTGTCATTGCAGAATAAATAATTTAGTTTTTTTTCCCTTTTTAAACAGACATATCCTTTCTCGTATTTAAAAAGATCATATCGTTATTTGTAATATGTCAGACATGTTGAAGTCAATAACTACAAAAGTGTGGCCCCATGGTGAAGAAGAACTGTGAAGGTTCTTGCATCATCTGAATGCAATCCACAACAACATCCAGTTTACGATGGAAATATAGAAGGATGGTTGCTTGCCGCTTTAGGACGTCTTTGTTACTAAGAGAGTGGATGGGCCATTAGGGCGTTCTATCTACCGTAAGCCAACACATACGGACCAGCATCGAATTGTCATCATCCTTCACAAGCTACCGGCGTTCTTAGAATGTTGGTGCACCGGGCTCATGTTGTTTCTGATGAAGAAAGCCTTACAAAGGAGCTGGAACATTTAGAGTCGGTGTTCAGAGGTAATGGTTACTCTCCACATTAGATTAGAACAGTGCTAAAAAGGAAGAAATGTGACCACCCACAACATCAAGAAGATAAGGAGCAATTCAAGTCTAGGGCGTTCCTTCCGTACGCCGGCAACCTTTCATCTAAAATAGGCAGGATCCTAAGGAAACATCAAGTTAAAGTAATCTTCCGGCCACCGACGAAGATTAGTGCCCTTCTCGGTTCAGTAAAGGACGATATGGGTCTGCGGAAGGCCGGGATCTATAAAATTCCTTGGCAGTGTGGCAAAGCTTACATCGGTCAGACGACACGTACAGTACATGGAAGGTGCGTTGAACATGAGCGCCACACTCGCCTTTCGAATCCCAGTAAGTCGCCCGTAGCTGAGCAGCTGAGCACTGTATTACCACTGGACACGCTATGGATTTCTCTGCCACTAAAATCTTGGCCCCAGCGAAAACGTTTTGGGAATCAGTAATATAAAGAATCTGTGGAGATACGCCTAGCGCAAAATCTTATAAATCGTGATGGCGGTTTTCAACTGGACAAGGCTTGGGACCCGGTGATCTCTCTAATTTGACGTCTGTTTTTAGCGACGCGGGCGCGCATTCCGACAGAGGGCGGCCATGTAGTTTTCACCTTTACACATGCGCCTGCGCTCCACAGATAGAACAGTAGCTCCACAGGTCGCGGGTTTCGATAGAGGACGCTCCTGTGACGGACGCCAATGCGCATGCGTTTTCGTGGCAAATTTTTGCTATAAAGTTGACTCCGAGAACTTGCAGTCTCCAGTGACGGACACTCAGCTGAAGATAGCGGACGATTGCCAGCAGAAATGTGGCGAGAAGTCAACGTGATCCGGCTGCAATCCCGAAACCTCATCGAACATTCAGTACGCCGGGAAAACTTCAAGAATCTGTATCTTCCTACTCAGCTGCATTACTTTCAGTTTTTCCACATTTAGAGCTAGCTGCCCTTCATCACACCAACTAGAAATTTTGCTTCATCGTCTTGTATCTTCATACAGACAGTCAATTTCGCCACCTTAGCGTTCAGCACAGTATTGTCAGCAAATAACCGCATATTTCTGCCCAGCCTGTCTGCCAAATCATTTACTGTACGTATAAAGGGAACAACAGCGGTCCTATCACATTTCCTTTGGGCACACCTGACGGTACCATTGTCTCTGATGAACACTCGCCGTCGAGGACAACATACTGGGTTCTATAACTGAATCCACTCTCATATCTGTTGAACATATTCCATATGCTCGTACCTTCGTTAACAGCCTGCAATGGGGCATCGAGTGAAACGCCTTCAGAAATCTAGAAACATGGCATCTGCCTGTTGCCGTTCATCGATAGTTCGCAGTATATCACGAGAGAAAAGGCGAAGCAGAGTTTCACACGAGCGATGCTTTCTAAAACCATGCTGATTAGGGGACATATGCTTCTCCGTCTCAAGAAAGTTTGTTATATTCGAACCGAGAGCATGTTTAAGGATTCTGCAGCATGTTGGGGGTACTGGTCTTTTCATTTACCCTTCTTATATAAGGGAGTCACCTCCACTTTTCTCCAGTCGCTTGGGACTATGCGGAGCGCGAGAGATTCACGATAAATGCAGGTTAGGTAAGGGGCTAATGCCGCAGACTACTTCTTGTAAAACCGAGCTGAGTTTCCATCACGGCCTGGTAATTTATTTGGTTTCAAATCTTTCAGTTGTTTCTCTATGACAGCGATGATTATTACTATCGTCCATATGGGAGTCTGTTCGATGGTCAAACGACGGTAGGTTTGAACGATTCTCCTGCGCGAACGATTTCTCGAACAAGTTCAATTTTCGTTTTCCTATTTTCAGCTTTCACCGCAGACTGGTTAAGAAGGGACTGGACAGAAGCCATAGGCCACTCAGAAATCTTACGTAGGACCAGAATTTTCTCGGGTTCTTTGCCAGATCTTTTGTTAAGGTGTGACGGTGGTAGATGTATGCTTCGCACATAGTTTTTCGTGTTTCCTTGAACCACTGAAGAATGTTGGAATGATTTCCTTGAATAGTCATTGCAATTTTTCCTTCCCAATCATATCCGTGTCCAAAAGTCTCTGAAACGTCTTCGTTGATCGGACGTTAGACCCAAACTTCCTCGATTCTTGATGTCAGAGTTAGTTTCTGTTTTATCTGAGAGTAACGTGTAAGTTGAAATACGTCCGCACTCGCTAGCCCTTTTTTCGTATCACGAACACCTGAATGCCAAACACGAGTTTCTTGTTCCCAGGGAGCCTCGGTGAATCTTTGCAACGCATCTCCAGGTTTTTCTTGGTCGCTAGCGGAGCGACGGCAAATCAAGGCACGGGTCACCAAAAGTCGTTTTCTAAAGAACCTCGTCTGGTTGGAGAAAGCTTTTCGTTTCCTTCTGCCTTTTCGTCTGGTGTGTTTCGAGATGGGGGCGTTCCGCCTGCTACTGCAAAGGATTTGATGAGATCACAGATCGTTTTGTGTATTACCGTTTTTCTATGCTGTTGGAGCGTCGTGTGTTGCAAAGCTACTCAAAACCAAGCTCATTTTCCAGTAACATTTTCATTCGAGATGCTGTGAGGAATTTAAACCCTCCATTCTATATCACCGGGACATGTAACAGCTGGGATCTGAACCGTGGATACAGGTGACTCAGTTGTAAAATCTATAACAAGGGAACCTCCCCATCTCACCCCCCTCAGATTTAGTTGTAAGTTGGCACAGTGGATAGGCCTTGAAAAACTGAACACAGGTCAATTGAGAAAACAGGAAGAAGTTGTGTGGAACTGTGAAAAAATAAGCAAAATATACAAACTGAGTAGTCCATGGGCCACATAAGCAACATCATGGACAAAGTGTGCTTAGAAGCGCCGTGGTCCCGTGGTAGCGTGAGCAGCTGCTGAACGAGAGATCCTTGGTTCAAGTCTTACCTCGACTGAAAATTTTACTTTCTTTATTTTATTTTATTTTGTCCGTTCGTTCATTGACATCTCTGTTCACTGTAATAAGTTTAGTGTCTGTGTTTTGCGACCGCACTGCAAAACCGTGCGATTAGTAGACGAAAGGACGTTCCTCTCCAATGGGAACAGAAAACATTTGATCGTAAGGTCATAGGTCAACCGATTCCTCCACAGGAAAACACATCTGATATATTCTATACGACACTGGTGACGGCATGTGCGTCACATGACAGGAATATGTTGTCGACCCACCTAACTTGTACACTTGGCGAATGGATAAAAAGATTCTTCTACCTTGCCCGATTTAGGTTTTCTTGTGGATGTGATAATCATGCCCAAAAAACTGATGAAAACATAAGAGTTTGTCACATTAACTGAAAATAAAAAATTAAAATTTACACTTTATGGAAGATTTGAACGTAGGACCTTTCGTTCCGCAGCTGCTCACGTTACCACGAGACCACGGCGCTCCTGCCTTCCTACCGTCCTTACTGTTGCTTATCTTCTCTTGAACTACTCTGTTTGTATATTTTTCTTATTTTTTCACAGTTCTACACAACTTCTTCCTGTTTTCTCAATTGATCTGTGTTCAGTTTTTCAAGGCCTATCCACTGTGCCAACTTATAACTAAATCTGAGGGGGGTGCGATGGGGAGATTCCCTTGTAAGTACTTTTGGACATCAATTTACTGCTTTGCATATTTGCCTTCGTCTATGATTTCAACCACGTGTTTCACACCTGGTTATATATATATCATAGACGAAGGCAAGTATGCAAAGCAGTAAATTGATGGCCAAAAGTACTTAGAGATTTTACAACTGAGTCACCTATATATATATATATATATATATAGACAGTTATGTCAAAGAAAAAGTGCCCCATTCACCTACATTACATTTTTCACATCGACGATAGCATTTACTTTTCGTATAATCTTTGCTATTATCTCCCGTACATTTTTATTTAAATGCAGATAATGCAACTCGAAGCAGCATTACGAGGCATGTGGTTACAGAAACAGCGTAACTGGATTTCACTTTTTTGCCGCAGCTGCTCATCAAAAATGGTTCAAATGGCTCTAAGCACTATGAGACATAACATCTGAGGTCATCAGTCCCCTAGACTTAGAAGTACAAAAAAGGGTACTAATCTAACGACATCACACACATCCATGTCCGAGGGAGGATTCGAACCTGCGACCGTAGCAGCAGCGTAGTTCCTGACCGAAGCGCCTAGAACCGCTCGTCCACCGCGGCCGGCAGCTGCTCGTCGATTAATAGTTTATACTCAGGAAATATAAGTGACAAATGAACTGTACATTTGTCCTGCATAAGTCGTGGCTAGAAGGTACGCCTCAATACACGATGAATGAATGCTATTCAATGTTTGTAGTCAATACTCACATCTTAATTTTTCAGAATAACGTCGAAACGACACATTTTGTGGCGCTTGCAAGATTCTGGCACACACGAGGCATTAATATTATAGTCATATAGGGTAATCAAGTGTTATGTTGAAGGCCTCGTGCATAAATTTAAGGGAGAAACAAAGTTCATTATTAATCATGAACAGACAGGCTTTAATTTTTACAAGCAGTGGTAGGCTTTCAAACTGTACAATGTTATCCGAAGGTACATTTACAAACTTCTCAAGACTGACAGTTTCAGTCAATTTCGCCTCATTTAGCTTTTAGTTCTGATCTCGGATCTAACATTTACAGGATCACCAGTTTTCCATTACCGTTGGGGAGACTGCTGAGCAGAATTTGTGTGCTTTCTTTGAACCTGTGGCTATTTACTTTAGATGGACTGTGACATCTTTGGATTACTCGCACATTGTAGAACACGCACAAAAGGTTCTGGGACTTCATCTTCCACTTTTGCTGGACGATTTTTCCTTGATCGATATCAGCGCGATGGTAACACGAGTGACGGAAAATCAACATGTTTTGCTGCTATTATGATACATATTTAACGTACCGATACTGTCAACGGTAGCACGGTCGAAGTGGAGCTGTACGTTGCTCTCCATACGCAGCTGATCTGAATAATTTGGATTTTGGTGGATGCCGCCATCTGTTGAGCGACCTGGATAGTGCTGTTGCTAACACAGAGGAAGGAATGTTTCAGATAATTTTGAATATAATGTAATTCAAATACATATATCCGATTTTTCAAGTCCACATTGTCTACAAGAATAAAGATAAATATTTGGAGTGAATTGTAACTTAAGCGTAGGACTACAAAGGTTCAATTACGAAAAGAAGTACCCGATTTTATCGATATCTTCCATGTGTGCTCTCAGAATGGATTTACAGTAGTCTCTACGTTGTTTGTCAGCATCAATCGACTCGCCTCGGTAGCCGAGATCGCTGACACAGAACTATGGAGTTACGCTCAACCCGAAGGCAAATTGGTTCGAATGCAATTTTGCACTGCCAGTATCCGGCTGAGACGGAGAGGAGAAGTGGTGGCGTAAAGTTCCTGATCAGCAATTTTCGCGCCAATGCCCTCGATTAAATTCCAAGCCTCTCCGTACTCTCTGATGAAGTGACGACATGTGAAACTGTTGATGGTGATCCATTTATCTGGCAGGACCGTTAAGCTTGGTTTCCTCTTTGGTGCTATTTGGGTGGTGTACCTCCTGTCATCACCACCATACAAACATAACACAGCACTATATGCGTATCCACCACACTCATTTGCACGGACTTCCGAAATTCCTTCACCAAAGATGACAAAGCAAATATTCCAGAATTGGAAACAAGAACAGCTGCAAGCATGAGTAACGTAGAAATAGATATTCTCGGAGTAGTCAAGCAACTTAAATCGCTTAACAAAAGCAAGTCTTCCGGGCCAGATTGTATACCTGTCAGGTTCCTTTTAGAGTGCGCTGATACAATAGCTCTACACTTAACAATCATATACAATCGACGAAAGATCCGTACCCAAAAATTACAAAGTTTCACAAAAAAGTTACTAGGACTAATCCACTAAATTACAGGCCCATACCATTAATGTTGATATGTAGCAGGATTTTGGAGCATATACTATATTCGAACATTATGCATTACCTCGAAGAGAACGGTTTATTGAAACACAGTCAACACGGATTTAGAAAATATTGTTCTTTTGAAATACAGCTCTTTACTTACACGAAGTGTTGTGTGCTATTGGCAAGCGATTTCAAATTGATTCCATATTTCTAGATTTCCGAAAGACTTTTGACACTGTCGCACACAAGCGGCTAGTAGTGAAATTGTGTGCTTATGAAATACCGTCTCAGTTATCTGCCTGGATTCGTGATTTCTTGTCAGAGAGGTCACAATTCGTAGCAACTGACACAAACTGATCAAGTAAAACAGAAGTGATTTCCGGCGATCCCAAAGGTAGTGTTATAGGCCCTTTTCTGTTCCTTATCTATATAAACGATTTGGGAGCCAATCTGAGTAGCTGGCTTTATCGAATAGTAAAGTCATCAGAAGATAAAAAAAAACTTGCCAAACGATTTAGAAAAGATATCTTTATGGAGCGAAAATTGTCAATTGACCCTAAATAACGAACACTGTGAGGTCATATACATTGAGTACTATAAGGAATCCATTAAATTTCGGTTACACGATAAATGAGTCAAATCAAAAGGCCGTAAATTCAACTAAATACCTAGGAATTACAATTACGAACAACTTAAACTGGAAGGAACACTCAGAAAATGTTGTGGGGAAGGCTAACCAAAGACTTCTTTTTATTGGCAGGACACTTAGAAAATGGAGCAGATCTACTAAAGAAACTGCCTACACTACGCTTGTCTGTCTTCTTTTAGAATACTGTTATGCTGTGTGGGATCCTTACCAGATAGGACTGACGGAGTACATCGAGAAAGTTAAAAGAATGGCATCACGTTTTGTATTATCACGAATCAGCGGAGAGAATGTCACTAAAGTAAAACAGGATGGGGTTTTGCGTTGCAGCGGAATCTTCTCACGAAATTTAAATCCCCAACTTTCTCCTCCGAATGAGAAAATACCTTGTTGACGCCGACCTACGTAAGGAGAAACGATCATTGTAACTAAATAATGGAAATCAGAGCTCGCACGGGAAGATCTAGGTGTTCGTTTTTATCCGCACGCTGTACGAGATTGGAATAATAGAGAATTATTGGGAAGATGGTTCGATGAACTCTCTGCCAGGCACTTAAATGTGATTTGTGGAATATCCATCTAGATGTAGATAAAAACACGTATGACTCAACTCTCAAATATCCGCAAGGGAAGGGGTGAATGTACGCGGAGGAAAACACTTTCCGACAGGTGGCTGAACCCGTCCTGCGAGATTTTCCAGCTATCGTTACTATTTGACAGTTATATTTCTACCATCGAGAAGGGCTTGTAGCAACTGAATGATACGCGGTTTGAAATTTTATTTGCTGCCGCAAAATATGCCTGATAGACACACTAGGAGTATTTAACCAGCGGAAAAACGTTTCTGACGGAGCAAAAAAAGAAAAAAAGGTTAATACATTACTCTTTAAAAGACGAGGAGAGAAATGTGGGGAACCAGCTGCCTCAATTCTCATTCCGCCTGCCTCGCCAAAAATTTGGTCATGAGCATATTCACACTCTTTTAACGCAGAACGTCGTTCTAATGGCATTCACCCACTCCCATTTGAAGTCTAGCATCCATACTCAGCATATACATATATACATCGCAATGTCACTGTCTATATGTGTTTCTTTGCTGCCGTCTCCATTTTCTCCTATATACATTGCTCTTCAAAAGATGCAGAGAGAAATGTGGGGAACCAGCTGCCTCAGTTCTCATTTCGCCTGCCTCGCCAAAAATTTTGTCATGAGCATATTCACACTCTTTTAACGCAGAACGTCGCTCTAAAGGTATTCACCCAGTCCCATTTGAAGTCTAGCATCCATACTCAGCATCTACATCGCAATGTCACTGTCTATATGTGATTACCTTCCTCCAATTGGGCCAACTGGCGGTGAATCGCGGAAGTACCGTACATACTGACGAAACTGAAATGAGCTCTAACATGGAAATTAAGCGTTTCCGGACACATGTCCACATAACATCTTTTCTTTATTACACAATACGAGCACGAAGAGTCACTACATTTGGTACCGGGGTTGCTTAGACAAGAGCTTTCAAATGGCCGCATAAGTGAAAGTCAAGAGCGTTGAGGTCAGGAGAGCGTGGAGGCCATGGAATTGGTCCGCCTCTACCAATCCATCGGTCACCGAATCTGTTGTTGAGAAGCGTACGAACCCTTCGACTGAAATGAGCAGGAGCTCCATCGTGCACGAACCACATGTTGTGTCGTACTTGTAAAGGCACATGTTCTAGCAGCACAGGTAGAGTATCCCGTATGAAATCATGATAACGTGCTCCATTGAGCGTAGGTGGAAGAACATGGAGCCCAATCAAGACAAAAACAATGCCTGCCCAAACGTTCACAGAAAATCTGTGTTGATGACGTGATTGCACAATTGCTTGCGGATTCTCGTCAGCCCACACATGTTGATTTTGAAAATTTACAATTTGATGACGTTGGAATGAAGCTTCATCCGTAAAGAGAACATTTGCACTGAAATGAGGATTGACACGTTGTTGTTTATTTACAATATATCCCACTGACACTGTCTCCTCACTTACTTTACACTATCTCCGTTTGTCTTTTTGTCTCACTGCCACTGTATCCAACATACCTTGGAAACTCAAAAATTCTGCGTAGGAGAGGCTCCTTCCGTACACTCTTCCACTGTCTATCTTCTCTTTTGCTGCCACTGATTCTGTTTCTATCCACCACTCCTTGTTTTTTATCCTCTCTCTGTGTGGCTTCCACTGCTATTTTTTTCGCCCATCTCTGTGTCTCTTTCACTGCCACTTTCTATCTCCTGCCGGCCGGTGTGGCCGAGTGGTTCTAGGCGCTACAGTCTGGAACCGCGTGACCGCTAAGATCGCAGGTTCGAATCCTACCTCGGGCATGGGTGTGTGTGATGTCCTTAGGTTAGTTAGGTTTAAGTAGTTCTAAGTTCAATGGGACTGATGACATCAGAAGTTAAGTCCCATAGTGCTCAGAGCCATTTGAACCATTTTTCTATCTCCCACCATCACTTTCCTTCCCTCCTTCCGATGCCCAACTGGCACTGTCTCCTTTCTCATCGAACGTCATTGTCTCTCTGCTGCTCTCTTTCAGCACAAAATCGTAAATATATTCGCATCTCAAACTATTTTGGGAGGAAGGCGCAATGAGGACTGAAAAAAAAAATTCTTCAAATGGCTCTGAGCACTACGGGACTTAACATCTGTGGTCATCAGTCCCCTAGAACTTAGAACTACTTAAACCTAACTAACCTAAGGACGTCACACACATCCATGCCCGAGGAAGGATTCGAACCTGCGACCGTAGCGGTCACGCGGTTCCAGACTGAAGCGCCTAGAACCGCACGGCCACACCGGCCGGCGCGGGAACTCCATAAAACTCATCATTGATAAAAATGCCCGTAGCAGGAAAGCAGGGTACCACAGCCACAAAACCTGGACTATGAAAGAATGGAAAAAAACTGATTTGATCAGGTGAATCTTGTAGAGCAGTTTCCAATTTCTGGACGAGCTCACGCCCTAAGAGTTCAACATAGCTTCCCCAATGGTGATTCTGTTAACACAGCTCGCATCGTTCTGGACTAATTTTCAAGCAACAGGATGAATTATCGCATATCTCTGGCCACCAAAGTAACCAAATCTCAATAATATTAGACCTTTTGTGGTATACTTCGGAGAAAGGGGTTACCTGCACTTACCATTATCTTACAGGAATAATGGTATAAGATACGTCTGCCACGCGGGATTAGCCGAGCGGTCTACGGCGCTGCAGGCATGGACAGTGTGGCTGGTCCCGGCGGAGGTTCGAGTCTTCCCTTTTGCATGGGTGTGTGTGTGTTTGTCCTTAGGATAATTTAGGTTAAGCAGTGTGTAAGCTTAGGGACTGATGACCTTAGCAGTTAATTCCCATAAGATTTCACACACATTTAAACATTTAAGATACGTCTGAAAACTATACAGGTACTGCATTTATCCATTCCGACACGACTAAAAGCTGTTTTGAATGCCAAGGGGTTTACAGCACCGTATTAGGCATAGTAGCGTGTTTTTTTCTTTTTTGTGGTGCTTCCACTGTCTGTCCACCCAGGTAGACAAGTCATGTGCACCATATTATCACATCTTAATAGTGTGGCCGCGCGGTCTCGGGCGCTTTACCACAGTTCGCACGGCTCCCCCCCCCCCTCCCCTAATCAGAGGTTCGTGTCGTCCCTCGGGCGGGGCGTGTGTGTGTGTGTGTGTGTGTGTTGTACTTAGCGTAGGTCAGTGCAAGTTACATTAAGTGCTGTGTAAGTCTAATAACCGATGACCTCAGTAGTTTGGTCCCATAGGAACTTACCAAACTTTCCAAAATTTCCATAGTTGTGTGCATGGGCAGACAGGCAACACAGTGAAAAGATTTGGAAAGAGAGCTGCTGTCATTGTGCGTTTCTAGACAGCAGCAGCATTGATTTCAATGAAAGCTTTTAGTTTCAATGCGTAATTTAATGTACACCGCAAGTTTCTGTTATCATCCACGTAGGAGATATAATCTGTGGAATGGGATCATTTGTTGGTTGGGTGATTTGGGGAATGGGACCAAACAGCGAGGTCATCGGTCCCATAGGATTAGGGAAGGATGGGGAAGGAAGTCGGCCGTGTCCTTTCAAAGGAACCATCCCTGAATTTGCCTGAAGCGATTTAGGAATGATGGCCGGCAGCGGGTTTAGAATGGGATGAATCGTATTGAAGCAACATGTGCCTCTAGACAATTCGGACATATTCAGGAGATGTTGGCCAGAATTCTTACACTCAGTGTGGATTTCAGTTCAGTACTGCGTCCATGAGATTCCTTCGAGAACTATACGCGACCTATATTTATCAATTCCGAGATGACTTTGAATCTTGCACCCATCTGCAAGAACAACAGTGTAAACTCATCCATTAACAGGTACTAGCGTACAGTAATTGTATCCTGAAACTGAAGCATTCTTCAGGCCCAGTGCAGACTGTTGAGCCGCAGCTGCGCTATCGGAATGTAACGAGAAATCTAACGAGGTGCGCTGCGGTGGTCAGTGAAGTACAGTGCGAGCACGTCATTCCGGGCGTAATTTCCCATCCGGAGAGACTGCGCCGCGCCTGATCCAGGGCCGCGGTGGGTGGAGCGCCTTTCTGGGCGGGCTGCCTATCTCGTTACTGAGCCCCCACAAATTCAATATGGCTTCATCAGCCCCGGGAATTGGTGGGCGGCGCCGGACCGACCCCCTACCCGCCACAGCGTGCCCGCTCACGTTATAACGCGCCGCACAGGACGCGCATAATGCAAAGGCCGCGAAAAGGAAGGTGCAAACAGGCAGCTGCTCGTAGTGCCCCTCTTGTTCGGCACCTGTTCGTTTGACCAAGAACGGGTAGAGTGAAGTTCCGGTGACTGTCGAACGTCACTTCTTGGAAATTGACGCGAAGCCTTTACCAGACGTTCTACATCTACATTCGTGCTCATAAACTAAGGATAATTGCAGAACGTGGTGCTACATAACGTGGCACTACACAAAGCTGGCGCTAATAGCATAGGCACATAGGGAACACACACGACACAGATCCGTAAGTCCACGGTATTAGTGATAAGTTGAGAAAACCGTCCCGGAACACATGTGCTACAAAACGCCACTGTTTCCTGCGCATGTACCCCGACATCGATATGGGATATGATCACCATGCACACATACATAGGCCGCAAAACGGGTTGGCATACTCTGGATCAGGTGGTCGAGCAGCTGCTGGGGTGTAGCCTCCCATTCTTGCACCAGTGCCTATCGGAGCTCATGAAGTGTCGTAGGAGTTTGAAGACGTGCAGCGACACGTCGACGAGAGCATCCCAGACGTGCTCGATGGGGTTAATGATTGAAGAGCAGGCAGTCCACTCCATTCGCCTGATACCTTCAGTTTCAAGGTACTCCTCCACGATGGCAGCTCGGTGGGGCCGTGCGTTATCATCCATCAGGAGGAAGGTGGGACCCACTGCACCCCTGAAAAGGAGGACATACTGGTGCAAAATGACGTGCCGATACACATGACCTGTTACAGTTCCTCTGTCAAATACATGCAGAAGTGTACGTGCACCAATCATGATCCCACCCCACACCATCAAACCACGAACTCCATACAGGTCCCTTTCAAGGATATTAAGGGGCTGGTATCTGGTTCCTGGTTCACGCCAGATGAAAACCCGGCGAAAGTCACTGTTCAGACTATACCTGGACTCGTCCGTGAACATAACCTCGGACCACTGTTCCAATGACGATGTACTGTGTTCTTGACACGAGGCTTTATGGGCTCTCCTGTGACCAGGGGTCAGTGGAATGTACCTAGCAGGTCTCTTGGTGAATAAAACATGTCTGTTCAGTCGTCTGTAGACTGTGTGTCTGGAGACAACTGTTCCAGTGGCTGCGGTAAGGTCCTTGACCAAGCCTACCTGCAGTACTCCGTGGCCGTCTGCGGGCACTGATGGTGAAATATCGGTGTCCTTGTGGTGTAGTTCACTGTTGACGTCTCGTAATGTAGCGCCTGGACACGTTTCCTGTGTGCTGGAATCGTTGCCATAATCTTGAGATCACACTTTGTGGCACACAGAGGGCCCCTGCTACGACCTGCTGTGTTTCACCAGCCTCCAGTCGCCCTAGTATTCAACCCCTCATAACGTCTTCAATGTGTTCTTTGAGCCATTTTCAAAACACAGTCACCATTAGCACGTCTGAAAACGTCTGCACACTTACTCGCTGCACTGTACTCTGATTTAAACCCTCAACCCGTCCACCAGAGCGTTGTTTTACCATGTATCAGCAATATCCTTAATTTATGAGCATGAGTGTAAATCAGACACGGCTTTTTGTTTCAATACTGGGGAAGGCTGCGAATCTTTTACTAATATGGTCAAATTCTTGAGAGTCAGTAAGTGCTGCCTACTTTTTGCCACCTTCTGTAATGCTTAAAAACACCGGTTTATACCTAAGTCCCAAAACCATTTCAGGAAACGAGTGCACAGAAGCTACTGGTACAAGGAATACAGAAAAGACACACATGTAAGAGGATACAGGATCTCTCCAAGATTTTAACTCACATTACAGATGATGAGTATGGGCATCGTTTGTGACACAGCGAACGTCAATACGAGCGTACAGTTCACTCAAATCACTGCAATCTCAAGGAAAGTGGCACCGGAAGCGTATCAAGTGATTGCCTACCTGCAGGCGCCTACCGCTACTTCGAAGGCTTCCTCTGTAAACGCACATTTTTAAACTACTTAACGGATGGCGGTGGGTGTCTCCGAGATTATTGTGGAACTGAAATATCTTACAGGGACTCTTTGCCGTTTTATTCACGCATGTGTCAATGTCGCGCCCCTCCGTGATCACGCCATAGGAGGGAGTGAATTAGGTGCATCAAAAGCTTTGGATCACATACAGATTTCCCCAGATGGTTCTGAACGATTCGTAGTGGTTTCACTCTGCACACTGGAGCAGGTATTGCGGTCGCACTGCCCTCCAAGGGGGTTATATCACGTTCTGTGGGGTTACTAGCCCACGATGTCATTAGAGGAATGTTGAAGCGTCAGGTAGAGACTAGCGGTATCAAATATTGTCACGAACATCTTCCTGTTGATCGTCGCAGCGCAAACTGTCGGTTTCGGCCGCGAAATTTGTGGAATTCAACGTCCCAAGGAAAGGGTTCATTTGAATGACGCCCTTTATGCCACCGTCTGAATGATTTTCTAGTCGATTCCGGGTGGCGATGTATCTGAAATGTTTTCCTTGGTTATTCATAAGAAAACAGCATGATTTCAACATCGGACGTCATGGTTTTGATCTCCATCGGAGAGGCGTCAAAGTAAGGGATGAAATTTGGGTGAGGCGGAATGTGACGACCTTCCAACCGTGTGACAAGTCCACAGCGGCGTTTGGCAGAATTGTGGTGAGTTTTGCTGCCAACGGTACATAATTAACCCACCTCACACGAACTTCTGAGCTCTGGTGTTTTATTGCACGTGTCGACACCTTGCTGTTTACAGCGTCGCTGAGCCTGGGGTGACGTTGCAAGGCGCCACATTTTTATACCACTACAGAGGAAGGTCGTAGGCCACTTTGAGCCAAGTATCAAACTTATACGTCGTAATGTGATACAATTACGGGGTTTAGAAAAAGTGATCCCTTAATACTGCTGCGCAGTGAAAAAACAGTCGTCTGCTGTTGCAATGTGTGAGATATAACGTAATTATCTCTTTGTAAATGCCAGGTTTGATTAATCTGAACCAGCTTTTGTAGTTGAAAACATAAATCTGTCCTTTACTAGCAAAAATTATTAGTAACAGGCGGGAGAAGTTAATACTAAGTGACACAGCTTACGTGAATTTAGATCGTTGACTCGAAAATTCTCGTTATGTCACACATCGTTTTATATGGAGAATTAGTTGGCCAAGTAACCTCTCAATCAGTTACAGAGGAACTAAACTGGCGTTCCCATGTCAGAAACCAAAATACAAGTGTTCAGTTCGTCACTTTAGCGTTGAATTCGTTTGCATACTACCAACGATTTTCGAAAGCAAAGTACTTACTTTTTCGGTTTCTTAGTAAATACATCGATTCGGATTTAACAAACGAAATATTTGTGTCTTCACGGGCAAGAAGCAGATCATTGTTTTTTATAACACGCAGTGCTTAATACACTCCTGGAAATGGAAAAAAGAACACATTGACACCGGTGTGTCAGACCCACCATACTTGCTCCGGACACTGCGAGAGGGCTGTACAAGCAATGATCACACGCACGGCACAGCGGACACACCAGGAACCGCGGTGTTGGCCGTCGAATGGCGCTAGCTGCACAGCATTTGTGCACCGCCGCCGTCAGTGTCAGCCAGTTTGCCGTGGCATACGGAGCTCCATCGCAGTCTTTAACACTGGTAGCATGCCGCGACAGCGTGGACGTGAACCGTATGTGCAGTTGACGGACTTTGAGCGAGGGCGTATAGTGGGCATGCGGGAGGCCCGGTGGACGTACCGCCGAATTGCTCAACACGTCGGGCGTGAGGTCTCCACAGTACATCGATGTTGTCGTCAGTGGTCGGCGGAAGGTGCACGTGCCCGTCGACCTGGGACCGGACCGCAGCGACGCACGGATGCACGCCAAGACCGTAGGATCCTACGCAGTGCCGTAGGGGACCGCACCGCCACTTCCCAGCAAATTAGGGACACTGTTGCTCCTGGGGTATCGGCGAGGACCATTCGCAACCGTCTCCATGAAGCTGGGCTACGGTCCAGCACACCGTTAGGCCGTCTTCCGCTCACGCCCCAACATCGTGCAGCCCGCCTCCAGTGGTGTCGCGACAGGCGTGAATGAAGGGACGAATGGAGACGTGTCGTCTTCAGCGATGAGAGTCGCTTCTGCCTTGGTGCCAATGATGGTCGTATGCGTGTTTGGCGCCGTGCAGGTGAGCGCCACAATCAGGACTGCATACGACCGAGGCACACAGGGCCAACAGCCGGCATCATGGTGTGGGGAGCGATCTCCTACACTGGCCGTACACCACTGGTGATCGTCGAGGGGACACTGAATAGTGCACGGTACATCCAAACCGTCATCGAACCCATCGTTCTACCATTCCTAGACCGGCAAGGGAACTTGCTGTTCCAACAGGACAATGCACGTCCGCATGTATCCCGTGCCACCCAACGTGCTCTAGAAGGTGTACGTCAACTACCCTGGCCAGCAAGATCTCCGGATCTGTCCCCCATTGAGCATGTTTGGGACTGGATGAAGCGTCGTCTCACGCGGTCTGCACGTCCAGCACGAACGCTGGTCCAACTGAGGCGCCAGGTGGAAATGGCATGGCAAGCCGTTCCACAGGACTACATCCAGCATCTCTACGATCGTCTCCATGGGAGAATAGCAGCCTGCATTGCTGCGAAAGGTGGATATACACTGTACTAGTGCCGACATTGTGCATGCTCTGTTGCCTGTGTCTATGTGCCTGTGGTTCTGTCAGTGTGATCATGTGATGTATCTGACCCCAGGAATGTGTCAATAAAGTTTCCCCTTCCTGGGACAATGAATTCACGGTGTTCTTATTTCAATTTCCAGGAGTGTATGTGAATGTAGACATATGGAAGTGGGCAGATGTGCCTGAAAGAGGTTATAACTTAATATTTTTTTAAAAGATAAGCACAATACAGTGGCTTCCGGCTTCTGATTTTCTCCCAGTATATGATCACCAGACACCTAAGTTCAAAATATTTTTTTTAAATCGTAACACTACTCTTTATTTTCCTTTACTTTGTGTTGGTTTTTCTCCGTTTTATGTCAGTTACCTGTTGTTTTAATTCATTCAGAGACAAAATTGATTACATTGGGCACTAAAGCTCTGTTGAAGAATAAAGTGGTAAGCCATTGGTCTTAGTTTTACTGGCAGCGCATGTTTGACTTTCGGATTTACACATACAGCAACGATAACTGAAAATCTCCAGTCATAGTGCGGAAATACAGTTTATTTCTACAATATGTTGTGTACTTTACTTCCAATCTGACAGCACATATCTTCTAATATACTGTGCTGTACAGAGGAGGTGGAGGAGATTAGTGTTTAGCGTCCCGTCGACAACGAGGTCGTTAGAGACGGAGCACAAGCTCGGATTAGGGAAGGATGGGGAAGGAAATCGGCCGTGCCCTTTCGAAGGAACCATCCCGGCATAGGAAACAGCGATTCTATGTACAGAATTTTATTTGAAATCTGTCAGTAATAGAATTTCTGATTTACGCAAATAACATTAATTGCACTTTATCAAATCGTTTAATTATCTTTCACAAAATGAAAAAGAATTGTTGAGGTAACTACAAAAGACCGCTCATTCCACAGGAAACATCTGGGCACGGGTTGAAGGAAACAGTGCGCCATCGAATTCGCAGTCGTTCTAATTCGGTCCAGTGGCAGAGCGAATGGAACCGCATCGCCTTTCCTCGACGTCTCTTTTTAGGGTACGTGCAATTAGGGTGAGAATAGGGGAAACAGATGCGCAGCAGCGAGAGGGGGCGTGAAAAAAAGGAAAAAAAAATATTTACCCTGTGAACAGCTGCAGCGGAACCCAGAATGGCAAAACACACACGCGATACGCAGCTGCGGTCTCTACCGGACAGAGATGTTAATGCCGGAAAGGGCATCGTTTGGGGATGCGAAGCACCCTCCGCCACTGTTAACGACGAGAAGAACAGAGGCTCCCACATGGAGAAATACAAGAGAAAGGTCGCTCCACTACGCACCACAGACTCCAGCACCGATGCAGCGCGATGAACACTGAATGAGACTGCTGTTTCTCTGCAATATGGTTAGCGCAAGGTGATACACAGTGCGTATTTACCCATTAATTTTGTTTTAAAGTAATTAAATGGAAAACGAGTTCAAAACTTTTGTATCATTTCACTGAAAACAGCATCGAAATTGGAAACTGCTGAAGAGTAGCAGCGAGCTGCTTTTTCGTTGTATGCTGCGAGTGCTGAATGCGTAAATTGTGCAAACGGCAGCTTTATAGTAAAAGAGCTGTGAAATACGGATACGCCTTATTGTAAATGTTACTCTGCTTAGGGAATGCAATGAAAGAATGTTTAAGTACAGGAATAGAACAAACTACTGGCCATTAAAATTGCTACACCAAGAAGAAATGCAGATGATAAACGGGTGTTCGTTGGACAGATATATTATACTAGAACTGACATGAGGTTACATTTCCACGTAAATCGGGTGCATAGATCCTGAGAAATCTGTACCCAGACCAACCACCTCTGACCGTAATAACGGCCTTGATACGCCTGGGCACTGAGTCAGAAAGAGCTTGGATGGCGTGTACAGGTATAGCTGCCCATGCAGCTTCAACAGGATAACACAGTTCATCAAGAGTAGTGACTGGCGTATTGTGACGAGCCAATTGCTCGGCCACCATTGACCAGACGTTTTCAATTGGTGAGAGATATGGAGAATGTGGTGGCCAGAGCAGCAGTCGAACATTTTCTGTATCCGGAAAGGCCAGTACAGGACCTGCAACATGCGGTCGTGCATTATCCTGCTGAAATGTAGGGTTTCGCAGGGATCGAATGAAGGGTAAAGCTATGGTTCGTAGCACATCTGAAATGTAATGTCCACTGTTCAACGTGCTGTCAATGCGAACAAGAGGTGACCGAGACGTGTAACCAATGGCACCCCATACCATCACGCCGGGAGATACGCCAGTATGTCGATGACGAATACACGCTTCCAATATGCGTTTACCGCGATGTCACCAAACACGGATGCGACCATCATGATGCTTAAACAGATCCTGGATACATCTGAAAAAAAATGAAGTTTTGCCATTCGTGCACCCAGGTTCGTCGTTGAGTACACCATCGCAGGCGCTCCTGTCGGTGATGCAGCGTCAAGGGTAACCGCAGCCATGGACTCCGAGCTGATAGTCCATGCTGCTGCAAACGTCATCGAACTGTTCGTGCACATGGTTGTTATCTTGCAAACGTCCCCATCTGTTGACTCAGGCATCAAGACGTGGCTGCACGATCCATTACAGCCATGCGGGTAAGATGCCTGTCATCTCGACTGCTAGTGATACGGGGCCGTTGGGATCCAGCAGGCGTTCCGTATTACCCTCCTGAACCCACCGATTCCATATTCTGCTAACAGTCATTGGATCTCGACCAATGCGAGCAGCAATGACGCGATACGATAAACCGCAATCGCTATAGGCTACAATCCGTTCTTTATCAAAGCCGGAAACGTGATGGTACGCATTTCTCGTCCTTACACGAGGCATCACAAAAACGTTTCACCAGGCAACGCCGGTCAACTGCTGTTTGTGTATGAGAAATCGGTTGAAAACGTTCCTCATGTCAGCACGTTGTTGGTGTCGCCACCGGCGTCAACTTTGTGTGAATGCTCTGAAAACCTAATAATTTGCATATCACAGCATCTTGTTGTTGTCGGTTAAATTTCGCGTCTGTAGCACGTTAGTGTAAGTACCAATGCAGGGATTCACAGACGACATAAGATTTCTAATTTAATCACAACCGCAAGGACATATCGAAATATAGATTAAGGTACTGCGGAGATATAGTCTTTAAGAGTCAGAATAAGGAACGCAGCAAACTGACAGGTGTTACGAGTTACAGTACTCGTAATTACGAACACATTACGTAGTATAGAAGCAAATGGAGAGTTCATGCCACAATAATGAAAGAAAACGAAGCAGCTGAATAATAGTGAACTCTCGACGAAAAACGGCAAGACCATTAAAAAGGCATTCTGAGAAACTGATTGAGAATGCAGGAAAGCAACTATCCACGTGTAACCATTTCTTTTCCTCTTCCCCTTTCTTTTTTTTTTCGTGTTCAACCCTTAAGATGGTCTGCAACACTATGCTATTCTACACATGTTTCCCTTCTGCTTCATTTCCGCATATATTATTCTGCATCTGCTGCGTTTATGACTTCGGGTCGTCACAGCAATCCCTTCCCTTAATATTTCTTTCCTCTGTTGGTTCTGCGATGTTTACTTGTTTCAAAATGGGCATTCGAGAAGTTCACTTCTTTTTCCGTATTAGGATCCAGAGAGACTGGGCTTACGTTAATGTATTCCACTCAGAACTTCTGCATTGTTAACCAAACCCCTGTAGCTGACCTTCTTTGTGTAGCACCATATCTCCGGGGGTTCTAGAGTCTTCCCTCATATTTTCCTGTTGTTCAAGTTCCACACGTGCATAGGGTCACACTCCAAACAAATGCTTTCATAATACATTCGCCTGTTTCCATATCGATGCTCTTCCCGACGAGGAAGTACTTTCTCAGACTAACTGCAATTTTAGCCTTCTGCTTACAATTATTCTTTCTAGCTTCTACCATCCCTTGTGATCCTTCTTACCAGACACTTTAACTCTTCTATTCCAATTCTTATTTTTAATCTAATCTTTTTCTGTTCTGCATACCATCACTTTCGTCTCTCCTTCTGTCCTTCGTTTATTCTCATTTTATACCAGTCACAGAAAATTTCTACAGAGGCGAGGAACTTCTTCAAATCTTTTTTGCAGTTCCCTGACCATATAGCTACTGTTTGCATATCGCAGTATGTGTATCTTCGGCCCATTAATTTTGATCTCATCCTCACCTGTTTCACATACTTGGTTTACAGTATTTTCGATGTCGCACTGAAAATGCAAAGGGGGAGGAAAAATGCTTATTCCACAGCATTTCTAATGTTTGCGTCTTGTCCCTAATGAAAATTCGTAGCACAGCCACTTCGTTCTAACAGAAGCTGACTCTCACCCACAAGTCTTTGTATTTTAGACCTGCTTTCCTCAGCACCCTCAACATCTCTTATCAGATTACATTATCAACGACTTTATGTACACCTACAGAAGCAACGTAAGTTGGTTTATTCTTCTTTAACTGCTTTCGATTAGAAGTCTCAGTATAACAATCTCTTATCTTGTTCCTAACCCCGATCTGAATCCAAAGTTCTCTTTACTCAACATATTCTCCACCTTCTTTTCAGCTCTGCTCAGGATCATCCTTATGAGTATTTTTGATGACGGAGCTACTAAGCTTATCGTTCGGTACTTGTCACAGTATTTAGCTGCTGCATCCTTCTGTATGGGAAACATGATGCAACAGGATCAGGCAACAGCATAATACTTGAGGAGAGAAGGCAGGCAAGGAAATTTAGACCAAGTAGGTGCTGTGAAATAGTTAGAAGTGATGAAGATATTGAAAGGAGAATAGTAACTTCTTCAGTATTAGAAATATGTGAAACAAAATGGCAGCAGTAACAGAAATACATTTGATATATATAGAAACTGTTAACGTTACAGAAGGCCGTAAAGGTCTTCAGAAACAGGTGGCACTAGGTATAGAAAACATTCATATAAGGATTATTTGGAACGAAAGCATGGGATACATTTCTGACACAGTTAAGTCCGAATCGTCGCGTGTTTTTATTTGGACGTGGAACGTGGTTCATATCAGGATATAAGAATAATAAACTGAAAGAAACACAAATGTGGTACTATAGAATTTTGGTAAAATGTCAGTGTATAAATCTACATCAATACATCGCATGCTATCCTAACGTATGGGGTTGCGGCTATAGTGTGTCCTAAAGGTCTTTCAACAATGAAAAGCCAATTTTATTAATGAACGTTGCCCATCCGATCTTTCTCATTAATGGTTTAGTTTTGTGTGTGATACAAATAAAGCGACTGATGCCCAAGACTCTGCCCATATATTATGGTTCTCAGTCAGAAGTCATTTACGAACCTGTTCCAGTTCGTCTCTCTCCCACACATGACGGCGACGGTGAGAGAATGTGATTTTCATTCGTAACCTTAGCAGCATCACCAGCGCATTTTGCCAGTTCATACTCTGTGTGCGCCATTTGAGTTGGATTCAGCAAGTGTTGACAATTGGGTCATTACTAAATGGGTCGGTTGGTCATCAGTATGGATTACTCAATTTAAATGTATGTACATTGCTTATGGTCGTGAGTAACTAACTGCAGTCTGTCAAAATTAAGAAGATGCCCTTCCTGTAGCTGTAGCTGCCATTTACCCAAGGGAAGGAAGTCGTGTGCGGCATCTTTCTGCAAATTGTGAAGACTTAGGTTTGTGTACGATCATATTTTATCTGTTTGGTCATAGGATTTTCTGAGGCGGAAAGTGGGAACAACCCAGCATTCGCCTAAGCGAGCGGGGGAAACCGCCTAAAACCACGCTGAGGGAGGCCGGCGCGCCAGCTACACTCTTCAATCCTGGTTAGTCTCGCCTTTCTGCCTCGCAAGTTACCGCACAGCGCTTCACACTATATGAGCAGGTGATCGATGAAACCAACATATGTGTACGAGTAAAATATACTGATGAAAAAAAAAAAAACGCCTCACCAAAGAATAAGTAACTTAAAGCAATTAAATTTCGGGAATTCATTTGTGTAGGTAACTTATTTCAGTGAATAACACTGTAACATCACAGGTTAGTGTAAACACGGGATAAGAGATTGCAGATGAGAAATGTTGATACAGTATTAACAGGTGAAACTGCCAGAATGTTGAAGGCAAGCAAGCAAACGCGAATGTATTGTGTTGTACAGGTGCTGGATGTGAGTTAGTAGGATGGAGTTAAATGGCTGTTGCAATTGATCTATCAATACAGGTGCGGTTATTGCTGGTTGTGGATGACGCTGGAGTTTTCGTCCGATGGCGTCCCATATGTGCTCGACTGGAGAAACACCTGGCGACCGAGTAGGCTAAGGTAACATATAGACACTCTATAGAGCGTGTTGCGTTGCAACAACGATATTCGGATGAGCATTATCCTGTTGGGAAACATTTCACGGAGTGCTGTTCATGAATGGCAGCACAACAGGACGAACCACCAGACTGACGTAGAAGTTTGCAGTCAGGACGCATGGGATAACCACGAGTGTGCTCCTCCCATTATATGAAATTTCATCCCAGACAATAACTTCAGATGAAGGTTCAGTGTGTCTAGAGCACCGACAGGTTGGTTGCAGACCCTCAACTGGCTTCCTAACCAACACACGGCCATCACGGGCACCGAGGCTGAAACAGCTTCCATCAGAATACACAATCGACCTCCACCCTGCTCTCCAAATGGGTTCTCACTTGACGCGACTGAATTCGCAAATGGCGGTTGTTGGTGTCGGTAGGATGCACGCTGCAGGGCGTCTGGCTTCGATTCCTCTTTGAAGAAACCCATTTGTAACGTTTCGTTGTGTCTTGTGGTACTGACTGCTGTTCTAACTACTGCTGCAGATGCAGTAAAATTCGCACTCCAAACATTTTGGCCTCCTCTCGGGGGTGCCACATGGCCGTCCATGGCCCAGTCTTGTTGTGACAGTACAACATTCTCGTGACAACTGCAGTTCATCAATCATGTACAGTGGCTACATTCCTACCAAGTCTTACTGCAGTATCTCAGAAGGAACATTCGGCTTCTAGCAGCCCTATTACAAGACCTCGTTCAACTTCAGTGAAGTGTTGATAATTGATTCTTTGTCATCTTAAATCCATTCTTGACCAACATTAATTCACCACGTCCAACCTCAGGGGTAACTTACGCTCACCACTGTTACGGCGTGCAGTTAAAGCAAACATGATTTACACCTTCATAATGGCGATTCTAGCGCCACTCTTATGCGAATGGTGCGAAATCTGAATAGACATCATCTTTCAGATGTTGAAACAGGCCGACCAACTTTCGTTTATGTCGCACAACTCTTGGTGTTGCGACTTCTTTTCGTCAGTGTAAATGGCGTGCATCATAGACGTTTCTAATGTTTCTCTTCCTTAGTCCATGACACATAGTCTATGGTCTCCTACGGTACTTTATTTACGCAGTGGGTGTCTGGTATTCTGCATACGATATACACTGCCTGACAAATTAAGTGAATCACCAAGAATGGGAGGACGAAATGAAGGAAGCTACATGGTTTAAGAAGATATGTAATGTCGCTTCAGTGATTACAACACCGAATAAAGTTTACGGAGTACTTGCTGCTATGGACCTACTTATCAGTGTGTCATTCACCAGCGGTCCATACTTCCTATTCACGGTACCATTCTATCACAGCAGTTTTTGTTGTAGTGTTAATGGTAGCCTATGCTTGGGACAGTAATTCCCTTATCCTGTTGCTGCTAGTTTCAGACCAATTGCGCAGGACGACGCAGAATGTTGCAGGGAGCCCATTACTTGTTCTCGGACTGCAACGACGAATGCGAACGGGTTACGATGTGCTTGGATTCTGCCTTTTGATGGCCAGACATGATCGACTGGAGTCTTGGAAGTCGAGTATGCCTGCCCTTCTGCTGTCATGTAGTCCAGCATCAGGCCAGTGTCATGTCTGAATGAACAACAAAAATGGATATTGTGCGACTCTTATCAGGTGGACAAATGGAGACACACAACGTGGCCCCCATCGAACTCTGTCACGTGCTGATAATGCTGTCTCAAACGAGTACGCAGGTTCTCCAAGTCCTCACACTCAACATCAGAAGCTGTTCAAGTCGCTTATATACGCTACCAGTTCTAGGTAACAAAACTAAACACGAAAAACGCTAATGCTCCCTGACGATCGTTCTACCCGTCACAGAAAACTGCAATTCTAATGATTTTCTTTCCCATCGATGGTGTACAGCTGGCCGGTGTGGCCGAGTGGTTCTAGGCGCTTCATTCTGGAACCGCTCGATCGCTGGGGTCGCAGGTTCGAATCCTGCCTCGGGCATGGATGTGTGTGATGTCCTTAGGTTAGTTAGGCTTAAGTAGTTCTAAGTTCTAGGGGACTGATGACCTCGTATGTTACGTTCCATAGTGCTCAGAGCCATTTGAGCCATTTGATCGTGTATATGTTTATGAAATTACACTGCCACCCGAACACGTCTTCTGGGCACTTCACTTTTTTGCCAGGCAGTTTATGTCCCAAGTCAGTTCAAAGGTTGAATACAAATCAGTACTGATTGCGGTGACGAAGTGGATTAAGACGTTAAACTGGCATTATGAAGAACGAGGGTAGAAAAACCCTGTCTGGACATCCATATCTAAGAATCATATGGTGTCCCTAAATCTCTCAGCTAAAATGTTGGTTTTGTCGGTCGAAAAGAACACAGCATATTCTCTGCTCCAAACTTGCCCAATCAAAGTTTACTTTTCATCAATGTGGACCTTGCCATCGTCGTGGCTTTAACCTGTTATTTTCCTACCTTCGTTCTACGGTTCGCGGCACGTACTATACTCACATTGTAATTGGCACTTTTCTGGCAGTGGAGAAATCGGTGAAAGTCCGATATATTCGGACTAGTTCGGATTATTTCCACCTGTTGTCATCATTAGCAAACAGTAGTAACACAGCGTTACAACAAGCCTTTACAATGTAATATTCACTCTACTCCATCGTTGGCTAAATGATACAGCAACCGGTAGTAGTAATTATACTGAATATAAAAGCGTCACTGTTTCGAAGTTATTTTTGTTTAAAAATAATGCTTTTCGTCGTGTTCAAGTTTCATCAGATTACGTAAAACTGAGGCATGAAGTTCATTGCGCTGGCTACCACAGTTTTATTCGACCACATACAAATAAAACCGTCTAAATGAAAATCCGGTAGTCAGGATAACTGAAAGGGATTGTAGGACTTCTGAACTATTATAGCAGACTTGTAGTGCCGCTGCTGGCCAGGCCAACACCGTAAGACGCACGCATGGCTCTTCCCTGTGCTCTATTTGTTTCTAGAGCTGTATAAACGATATCATAGTTCCCTTCAGTATTCTGACGACCGGATTTTCAACCAGACGTTTTTCATGTATGTTATAGCCAGCGCAATGAATTTCATTTGACAACTTTTATAATCTGATTATGGTTAACGACTACGAAACGTGGTCTTTCTTTAAAAAAAGAAAAAAAGAACCAGTTCGCAACTGTGATTTTTACTTTCAATATAGGCATTAGCTATGCAATGTTGTGTCCAGTAAACTGTTTGCCCTCCGGGACGAGACAGGGCTTGTTCCCCAAGATCTTACCCGTTCCCACAACAGCCAATGTGCTTGTCGGTGACTAGGTTCTTACGATACGAGCATCCTCAGTGAAGACTGCCACGCTGTATTCTGCGTATGGTACCAGAGCCTGAGTAGCATACCAGAGAAGCACAGACCGTGTTCGAGCAACATTACCGCACTATGCAGTGGCTCCAGATTTGCAACACACACACACACACACATACACACACACACACACACACACACATTCGCTAATGAAGCATCCACGAGAAATAAAATAACAAAGTAGACTTTGAAATTCTTGTAGCTCCACCAACTGCGTGCAGCTAAATAAAAAATCTGAGGTGAAAACTCCAGCGAATTTGCAATCGGAAAACGAATAGCGGCTTTGGGAAGCGGGGCGGCCACAAGCACGGGAACGCTTTTAATATGGCGGCGCGTTCCGCTGCTGAGGGGCGATCAAGGTATTCGGCGGATTCCTGCCGCCGACAGGAATTCAAATTTAGTTTCCCGCGCTCGCCGCCTAATACGCGCCGGTTTCCGACTGCAGGTTATTGGAATATTTCGTCGCAGCTCGCAGAGGGACCGCACTGGCTGACTCCGGTCACCTTCTGGTTCCCGCAATGTCCCGAAAATGTCACTGCGACAAAATGCGATGTACCACATTTGATTCTCATAAAGCAGCAATCTAATAATGTCTTCGAGGAATGTCACTGACAAACTCGTTAGACAACAGGGGCTTCTCGATGACGGTCGCTTACGTTGTATTCACGTGAGGAGTCAATGCTATTGTGGACGCATTTGACGAGTTTGTGACGTGGCCAGAAACTGTTATTTTATCTTGATGGTCTCCTCGCGGTATATACATGGGATGAACCAACATGTTGGTTAACTGTTCTAGGAACGTACGTTCCCGGAAGCAGGTGCAGATGCAGAATGCCTCTCTTGCTGCCCCTGCCACTGAGTTGGTGCAGAATCTCCGTGACGCTTTTGCCCTTGCCAAATGAACGTGTAACGGAATGTGCGATCACTTTTGGATTATATCTATTTCCTCCAACAATCATATCTCATGCGCATCCCTCCCTGAGGAGTAGTATTCAAATATTGTTCAAACGAGGGTTTCAAAAATGTTCAAATGTCTGTGAAATCTTATGGGACTTAACAACTAAGGTCATCAGTCCCTAAGCTTACACACTACTTAATCTAAATTATCCTAAGGACAAACACACACACCCATGCCCGAGGGAGGACCCGAACCTCCGCCAGGACCAGCCCCACAGTCCATGACTGCAGCGCCTGAGACCGCTCGGTTAATCCCGCGCGGCCGAACGAGGGTTTTATAACATATGTCTTTTTGGGGTAGACTGCATTTCCTGAGGAGTTGCTCCAACGACTGGCTTCTGACTTACCTGCGATTAATTATATGTGATCGTTCCACTTTAAACTGCTCCTTGCGCATACTCATATATTTTTACGGGTCGTTCTGCCTATTTATACGAAATACGCTATACTTGTTGATGTTTAGGACCAATTGGAAATCCCTACACCATGCGTCGACCCTGTGGGGGTTTTCCTCTATTTCGTTACAATTTTCTAGCATTTCAACTTCTCTGTGTACAACAGCTTCATCCGCTGAAAGTCTCATGGAAAAAATGGTTCAAATGGCTCTGAGCACTATGGGACCTAACTTCTGAGGTTATCAGTCCCCTAGAACTTAGAACTACTTAAACCTAACTAACCTAAGAACATTACACACATCCATGCCCGATGCAGGATTCGAACCTGCGACCGTATCGGTTTCGCGGTTCCAGACTGTAGCGCCTAGAACCGCTCGGCCACACCGGCCGGCAAGTCCTCATTGATCTTTCGATTTTATCTACTAGTTAATTTCAAACTTGTGAAAAGTAATAGTCCTGTAACACTCCCTTCAGATACATGGTGTGTTCTGCTTGCTAGAAATTTATCAATCCAATAACACAGCCGGTCTGATGTTGTGTAGGCCCCAGTACCTAAGCCCGTTCTGGGGTTCGTGGACGAACAGAGAAAGCTGGTTTTACGCCGTCTTAGTTCTCGGAGCCAATGTTGTTTCTTACACAGGAGATTTTAGGTCTCCGGAAATATCGGAATACGCGAGCATAAAACATACTACAAAATTCTACAAGAGACCTACATCAGGGGTGTTCTAAATCTAGGTGGCTAAATTTGTAAGTATCGCACCACAAGTGCAAATCTACAGCTACAGACGATCCAGGAGGTTAGGTCTTGCTGGTAGACGTGCTTTGTAACGATGTGTCGTGCATTACAAGACTGTTCAGTAGCTGTTTGGGTAAAAGCTGTCGTTCCTTGGAAGCTGTGTACAGGCTTCAAATTGTCCATAGTGGCAACTTGACTGTGTTTCACTCAGCCAAGAAATGGTTTGCACCATCCACATCTAGAGAGCGTACTGGCCAGGACATGGGGTAAATTTATTCAATAGTGTGTAATTCATCCGCCAGCATTGCAACTACAGGGTTATTATAAATGATTGAAGCGATTTCACAGCTCTACAATAACTTTATTATTTGAGATATTTTCACAATGCTTTGCACACACACATACAAAAACCCAAAAAGTTTTTTTTAGGCATTCACAAATGTTCGATATGTGCCCCTTTAGTGATTCGGCAGACATCAAGCTGATAATCAAGTTCCTCCCACACTCAGCGCAGCATGTCCCCATCAATGAGTTCGAAAGCATCGTTGATGCGAGCTCTCAGTTCTGGCACGTTTCTTGGTATAGGAGGTTTCAACACTGAATCTTTCACATAACCCCACAGAAAGAAATCGCATGGAGTTAAGTCGGGAGAGCGTGGAGGCCATGACATGAATTGCTGATCATGATCTCCACCACGACCGATCCATCGGTTTTCCAATCTCGTGTTTAAGAAATGCCGAACATCATGATGGAAGTGCGGTGGAGCACCATCCTGTTGAAAAATGAAGTCGGCGCTGTCGGTCTCCAGTTGTGGCATGAGCCAATTTTCTAGCATGTCCAGATACACGTGTCCTGTAACGTTTTACTCGCAGAAGAAAAAGGGCCGTAAACTTTAAACCGTGAGATTGCACAAAACACGTTAACTTTTGGTGAATTGCGAATTTGCTGCACGAACGCGTGAGGATTCTCTACCGCCCAGATTCGCACATTGTGTCTGTTCACTTCACCATTAAGAAAAAATGTTGTTTCATCACTGAAAACAAGTTTCGCACTGAACGCATCCTCTTCCATGAGCTGTTGCAACCGCGCCGAAAATTCAAAGCGTTTGACTTTATCATCGGGTGTCAGGGCTTTTAGCAATTGTAAACGGTAAGGCTTCTGCTTTAGCCTTTTCCGTATGATTTTCCAAACCGTCTGCTGTGTTACGTTTAGCTCCCTGCTTGCTTTATTCGTCGACTTCCGCGGGCTACGCGTGAAACTTGCCCGCACGCGTTCAACCGTTTCTTCGCACTGCAGGCCGACCCGTTGATTTCCCCTTACAGAGGCATCCAGAAGCTTTAAACTGCGCATACAATCGCCGAATGGAGTTAGCAGTTGGTGTATCTTTGTTGAACTTCGTCCTGAAGTGTCGTTGCACTGTTATGACTGACTGATGTGAGTGCATTTCAAGCACGACATACGCTTTCGCGGCTCCTGTCGCCATTTTGTCTCACTGCGCTCTCGAGCGCTCTGGCGGCAGAACCCTGAAGTGCGGCTTCAGCCGAAAAAAACTTTATGAGTTTTTCAACGTATCTGTAGTGTGTCGTGACCATATGTCAATGAATTGAGCTACAGTGAATTTATGAAATCGCTTCAATCATTTGTAATAGCCCTGTATATACCCGTCCACATTAAGCTGAGAGATAACGTGGGCTGCACTGTTATTTCTCTCCATCGTGTGCAAAGTATGCTTACCACATGAACTCACAGTGTGCGATGAAGATGTGCACGTGACTCTTAGTGTCCTGGTGCAGATGACAAATATTCGAGCTCCGTGATTCCTCATCAGACAGGACCCCGTAAATGCACTGTAAGCAAGCCATTGCACGTGCGCAACATCGAAAGCTTTCCAGCACATCCAGGACAACCTCCATATCTAGGGAAGGTGGTGATATTATGCAGAATACTCGGTCATGTGGAAATAAGACGAACAAGTTGGCGGATTCAGCAGCCAAGGAGGCGTACACAGTACGTACAATGGCTTAATGTGCAGTTAGTGACACGAACTGGACTCGCTAAAGAGGAAAGGGATCCTGCTTCTTTATGAGTAACCATGACTCGAAGTGACAGTTCTCAAACTGCGATTGGTGAAGCGAAACACCATACCGTGGCAAAGTTCCCTCCAACTACCCTGACGCATTGGATTCTCATACGGCAGGAGTACTCACCAATCTACTGTTGCTGTTACGTACCACTGACAGTACATCATACTCCCTAGTTCGCACTATTTTATTTGCTGAAGACAGGGCGTCCCTCCAACTATCTATGGACTTGTTCTATTATTTATGTCGACTAGATCAGTGTATCTAGTATTTTAAAATTTTGTGAGCAACAGGGCTATTTTGAAAAATAACATGGCATAGATTTTTTTACTGGTGTAGGAATGAATAATCCCTTCCACTTTTTATAGCAGTGGTCAGTCCGCCACAGACATCTACAAAATAGTTTCAAACAATTTTATTTCATTATCTGACTTTATAATATTTCATATTTTTATGAATGTAGAAACGGCTGACAGCCAGTGCAACTAGGTAGCGTGTAATTAGACAGACATCAAGCAAACTCAAACTCTCCATGTGAGACGAAGCTTCCTGCCAAGCGCAGTATTACAGTAACACATTAAACACAAAGTTATTCTGCCAGATAATTAATTACGTAACGAAGAAACTAAATTAATGTTTTGACAACGGCTCTGCAAGATTTATGGTAATTAAAATGTCGACATAGTAATTTGCTAGAACTGGTACCTGGCATTTCATTAGCACGTTTTTTCCACTTTCTCCCCATGGTGTATGCTGATAGCAGAGTAATTTTACTTCTGCCGTCGTAAAAAATTTCTGATGACCGAAGTTAATTATAATCAGAAAAAGAGGAAAACGGGAAGAAAAATATGCAAACAATCACTGTAAGTGACCATCAAGGCAGCTCTGTAGACTACTCCGTGCATTACCTTCCAGATTTACGCATCCATGTTGCTCCCGTTTCTTTTGAATTGTCATCTACACACCTACCGTTATCGGGTACTTCTTTTCTTATTTCTTACAAGCAAGTAAATATTTTCGTTGTACATCTACCATCCATTTGGTTTACTAAATGTAGCACTCATTTCCAATTTCATTACAGCTATTATGACGTCCGTTAATGAACTACATGCGTTCATCTCTTTACTTTGTTCTATATCTCTTCTAGCAATTGCTAAATGAACTTCTCCATTGCCCGCTTATAAACGCACAGATTTTGCAAGGCTTTCGCACTGAAAGTTTCTGTCTGACAGCCGTAAGTGAAAACAGACAATACAAACTATTGTCAGCTTATCGCTTCAACCGCCTAAGAACATGATTTTTGGCCATTTTTACTTGTTTGTTTAGTTATTTTTCTGTTCATACGGTCGTTCTATTCATATGACACAAATAAATATTACTAAAATAAAGATCCTGTACTGTTTTTCTGTACGTTAAGGCTAATCTCAAGAACCACAGTAGGGCATTTGATACGGTTTTCACAAATAGATATACCGATTCACGAGGAAGGTTCGTGTATATAATTTATTGCCGCTTCGCCAGATGAGTCATCAAGCCGTAGATCTTAATGCTACTAATGCTAAAATGGGCAGGTAGCTACTGATTCATAAAAGTTAACGGCTTGTTCTATGGCTTACTTTTTAAAATCTGAAGTTTTCGGTCTGATGTGCTGATAACACATCTTTTTTTGTACAATCGATATTCAGGCTTACTTCGTATCTTGTCTTATTAACCTCTTCCATTATGTATTACATCTTCACTAGAAGTAAGCAGAATTATGACATCAGAAAGGAGAGTATGTATAAACACTCAGTCTTTCTTATTTTTCGTAGTGTAAGAATCCGAGAACTTCCCGTACGGCAGTTGAAAACAGTAGTGAGGCTATGGCATCTTCTAGCCTGTTTCTATTTTCAATTCTAAGCTTTCCCCATCCTGAGGAAATCTAATGCAATGTGGCGTACTTGCAACGTATATTTTCTTCAGTAGAGTAAACTAAGTGTCCGGACGTCACGGGACGGGATGTCACACGTAGAGGTGTGCTGCGTTTAGAGAGGTTAAGCTACTGTAGACAACAGTAAGTAAGCGTGGACTACGGTAGTTTTCCTAGTAACTTTGGTTATTTAAGGCCGTACCTGTGTTACCTGCATGTTGGATGTGTTGCATACCTATCACGTGTTACCTCATAAAGATCGCTTTCTTTACGTATCCGACCAGTGTTTTACTGGAGTCCACTGAAAACGAGAAGCGATGAACTATGTAGAAATTGAGAGAAGATATATAAAGGGCTGGGTAACGTAGGAAACATTTTTGTTCTACATAGTTATTATCCTGATTGTAACATAAGAATAAACAGAATATGTAGCAAAATTGAAATTGTCAATGTTTAATTGAGGTTCTATTCGAAATTGTTGATTTGTCACCTGAGACAGAGAGATGATGTACTAAAAATGAAGAAAAATACAGATTTATGATATGATATACCGCTAGAAAACACAATATCCTCAAGAAAAGGGTAAAATCGAACAAACTGAGAAACAAAAATGTATCAAACATCGACTCAATACTTTGTAAAGCTTACACAAAACATTTATCTGTTATTCATACACAACTTTCGGATCTGTCAATTGACCTTGCCTCCCAGGGGACACCGTCTTACCGTAGGCACCTTCAGTGCCAGGTGGGAGGGTTTGCGGGCTCTGACGAAGTTGAGAGCTGTGCCGGAGGTAGCGTAGCTACTGGCGGGGTCACGCAGACCGGATTGGTCTCGATGGAGAAGTCAGACAAAGTGTGTCCCACAACGTACAGCGTACGGCAAAGGGCGGGGGGAGGGGGGGGGGGCTTTACAGGCGTAGGGAAGCCAACCCTCCTAGGGAAGTAAACCCTAAAAAAGTCCAAGTCCTCCAAGTCAGTGGTTGGGCGTGAGGCTAAAAACCCCACCCCAGAAAAAAGTGTTGTTGCAGATACTATACACATGCCTCGGAACGGAAAGGATTACCTGTTGACGACCCGGCGAGAAAAGCGGTTAAAGAGAAGGAACACGGATACTCGGATAGCCACCTGGAATGTGAGGACACTCAAGAGGCCTGGAAAACTACAAGTAATTGGGAATGGACTAGATAAGTATCAAGTGAAAACAGCAGCAATACAAGAAAGTAGGTGGAAAGGGCAAGGAATGATAGCATCGGGGGAACATTTAATGATGTATAGCGGTGGAGATACAGGCCTTTATGGCACTGGTTTCCTTCTATATAGGTCTATGAAGGCTAATGTAATTGGTTTTACGGCAATAAGTGACAATAATGAATGTCTACGCCCCAACGGAGGAGGCAGATGAAGATGCAAAGGATATATTTTATGCCAAATTGGAAGAAGAAATTGGTAAAACTCAAAGGCACGATGTGAAAATAGTACTTGGAGACCTAAATGCAAAAATATGGAAAGAAGAGGTTTATAGAATTATAAAAGGAAAGGAAAGCCTATATAATGAAAATAATGATAATGAGCTCAGACTGATAGACTTCGCCAGTATGAAGAACATGATAATAAAAAGATATTAAGAAATTTACATGGATGGAAAGACAAGAAACCAAATAGATCACGTACTCATAGACAAAATGCATCCATCAGATATTATGGAAGATAGCATCTGCAGAGGGGCAGAGGGGCAGATGGAGACACAGACCACTACTTAGTACGAATTAGATATAGGCAGAAGATAGATTTGGTAAGAAACTAAAGGAATAAGACAAGAATGATACACAATATACAAAGACTCCAAACTAAGGAAAAACAGGAAGAATATTGGAAGAAACTTGAAGAGATGTTGGAAGCAGGGAGAAACACAGGGAATGAAGATAACGTGGAAACTAAATGGGAGTCATTAAAAACTGCCATTATCATAGCTGCAGAAGAGATACTGGGGAGAGAACGGAAAAGGGTGGTTAAGTGGTTCGATGAGGAATGCTTAACAGTAATACACGAGAGAAATGAATCGAGACGGAGAAAGTTGCAAAGGAACACGAGGTTAGAGGCAGAATAATAGAGAGAAAAGAAGAAAAGAGCGGATAAGCTTTGTAGGGTAAAGAAAAGGCAGCATGAAAGGAAAAGGACAAAGCAGCTGGATGAAATGGAAGACACTAAAGAGATAAGAAGGTTCTACGAAAGAACAAGAGATTTGAAGAAAGGTTTCCAATCTCGAGCAGTTATTTATAAGGATAAGGACGGTAATCTAATTGGAGATAAAAGCAAAGTCCTAGAAAGATGGCAAAAGTATTTTATCGAACTGCTTGACGGGAAAGAAGGGGATAAAGAAGAAGGAACCGTGATTGAGAATGAAAGGGAACAGGACTCAGATTTGGAATCAGAATTAGGTGTAAAGGATCGGGAAGAGGAAGTAGTACCAGAGCTAGAGGAAGAGAAGAATGCTATAAAGAGCCTAAAAATAATAAAGCAGCAGGAGAAGACGGCATAGAGGTTGAATTATTAAAATATGGGGGACGAAAATGGAGGAGGCAGTCCATGAATTGATAAAGGAAATATGGATAAAGGAGATAATGCCTAAGGATTGGAAGATGTGAATTATCTGCCCATTACATAAAAAAGGCAAGTCAGAATGTAGTAATTATCGTGGAATCACTCTCTTGGACGTAACACATAAGATATGTAGTAAAATTTTAGCCTCCAGACTTGAAGGGATGATAGAAGGGATGTTCGGGGACTATTAGGCAGGGTTGGGTTGGGTTCTTTGGGGGAGGAGACCAGACAGCGAGGTCATCGGTCTCATCGGATTATGGAAGGACGGGGAAGGAAGTCGGCCGTGCCCTTTCAAAGGAACCATCCCGGCATTTGCCTGGAGCGATTTAGGGAAATCACGGAAAACCTAAATCAGGATGGCGGGACGCGGGATTGAACCGTCATCCTCCCGAATGCGAGTCCAGTGTTCTAGCCACTGCGTTATTAGGCAGGATTTAGGAGGAACAGATCCACGATGGATCAAATATTTTTATTAAGACAAATGCTAGAGAAGTTTTATGAGTATGGCAAGCAACTACATCAGTTGTACATTGATTTTAAGCAAGCGTTCCACAGCCTACACAGGAAGAAAATCATACAGACCATGAAAGAATTTAGAATCCCACTAAAACTGATCAATTTAACGGAAATGACAATGAAACCAACAGTGTGTAAAGTAAGAATAAAGCAAGAACTGTCTGGTGAATTCCAAGTACAGAGGGGGCTACGACAGGGAGATGTGATCTCTACAATGTTACTTAATTTAGTTTTAGAAAAGGTGATGCGGCAAATGCCGATAAACCGAGAAGGAACAATACTTAATCGGCAGGTTCAAGTGGTAGCATATTCGGATGACGTAGCATTAATGGCAAGGAACGTAAGGGCACTAAAGGGGAACTACGATACGTTAGAGGAAGCAGCAAGACAAGTAGGTTTAGAAGTCAACATAAACAAAACAAAGTATTTGGTGATGCTGGAGCCCAATATAAACGGACAAAAAAATTCAATAGTAATTACTGAGAAAGAATATGAAATAGTGAAAACATTTAAGTAAACAATAAAATAGCAGTAGTAATTCAAGGAAGGATAGCGACTAGAAGTCGTTGCTGTTTTACCTTGCAGAACGTATTTAATTCCAGGAATGGTAGCAGGAATACAAAAACCAAAATATACACGACCATATTAAGACCTATAGTAATATATGGATCAGAAGGCTTGGTATATACATTAAAGGAGAAGTGGTTATTGAGATGGGAAAGAAAGATACTGAGAAGGAGTTTTGGAGCAGTGAGAAAGGAAGACGGCTGGAGAGTAAGAACAAATGTAGAACTACAAACTCTTTTTGGACAGATGGATATTGTTGTTAAAATTAAGCAGGGAAGAATAAGATGGGCAGGACATGTAAAGAGAACGCCAGAAACTCGGAGTGTCAAGAAAGTTTTTATGGGAAAACCTGATGGGAGAAGGAGAAGAGGTAGACCCAGGAAACTGTGGCTGGACGATATGGAAGAAGATCTAAAGGCGATGGGAATAAGAAATTGGAGAAGGAAGGCGATGGACTGAGAAGAATGGAGGCAGGTGATGCAGGAGGCCTAGGTTCTTCAAGGAGTGTAGAACCAACCAAGAAGAAGAAGAAGAATTGACCTTGCCTATCCAACAGGCAAGAAAAGGAAATATTAGGACCGGATAAAGGAAAGATGGGACGTTGTGAGGATGGTAAGAGCATGTGAAAATAATACAAGACGATAGTCGTCCAAAGAGAGAAATTTCACGGGGACCTCCTGGAACCAGAAGAGGAAGATCATGGAAAAGGTGGCTAAGTGTTAACCAAGAAGTTATGGAGACAAGAGGGACAGGAGACGATGAGAAAGAGTAGTAACAGAGATGCGGGATGTAGGACCCTCGCGGCAAGAAGAACTCTTAAACTTTGTAAACAGTTGAATAAAGTAACAGCATTTTATACCTGCCTTCACATGCCAGGATAGGAAACATTATGTTTGTCTTCACATGCTAAGTAAATCAAGGGCAAATTACACATGGTTTCGCATGCCAGGAATTTAACAGACAGAGAAAATATAAACAATGTTTCCTCAGACGTTTCTGTTTTTGATATAAGATAGTTACACCGACTTCAAATACCGCTACTGACTATGGAACGCCCTGTATTTTCTAAAATGTTAGTTGGAGCGAACACGGGACAGGACACTGATTAACCTCAAAATTTTTGGCAGAAGTGCGTCCCACTACGTCCAGAAAAGCGAGAATAAACTACGAAGTTTCTGGTGGTTACGCAGTGATTCGAAGAAACGACGAGAGGAATCGGTGGAATGTCAGCGAATCGAGATCCCGTTACGCCAATAACGATCGGACTCTAGTTCCGTCAACAAGTGATGTTTCCTGCTCTCTCGTCCTCGGGCTGTGTTCCCCTGTCTGGCGGTCTTTTCGCCGCCGAGTCCGTCGTGCAGTGAATAATTCATACTCCCGTAATGGGGGCTGCTCTTAAGGCAATGAACGGCCGTATGGAGCCCGGATGACGTGTGCAAAATACGGTAGGTGGTGGGGGGTGGGGTGGGGGGAGTGCACTCCCGGCTGTCGGCGCAGCTCTGATGGGATTGCTCGCGAGGGCGCTGCCAGCGTTAGTAGAGTGCAAATACTGCACACATTTTACACCCAGGGGCGTGCCTCCGCGGAAACCACTGCATGTCGATTCCGGCGGCAAGTTCCGCGAGCTGCCGACTGCGCGTTAGTTTCTTTGTTTGCCGGCTCATTAATAATGTAGTCACGTTGCAGTTTCATCAGCAAATACTCCGTCTTATGTTCGGGTCCAAATAGTTGCTACAGCTCCAAGATGCTGCTCGGTACATAATGTGTGTGATGACGAAGAGAGCATTTACTTAATCATCTACATCGGTAGACGCAAGACATCTTGCGGCTGTGGTTGAGGCTACACGGAGTGCAGCAGTAAACATAATCTGGGTTGCTTCTATTCAGTTCGTAGATAGTGCTCTTGAAGAGGGATTGTCATTATTCTTGCATGTAAGCCAAAACCTTACCTAGAAATATGTTCGACGTGGATAGAATTTGCAGCCTGCGAATTACTGTGTAGCGTGTACGGTTAGATCCTTCTCTTTTGCATATTAGTAAGGAGCAAAGTGACGCTAATTTAATAACAATGGGGTATCAGTACTTGACTCTAATCGCTTTACGTGTCACATATAGTCAAATTTAAGAACAAAGGCAAATACTTCTTTTTGAACTCTACTCGCGCTTCTTCTTTTTCTTCCTCGTCCGTCCTTTTTCCTCGTCTCTACTACGTCGACATTGTTGTTTGCTTTGCGGTAAAGTCAGAGACAGTTGGTGGCCGGCCCGTGCTGACACCCCCAACTCCTCACAGGATGGAATCTGTGCTCCCCATCTGTCAGCGTCTAGAGAAAATCTCATCTTCGAGTGTGAGAACGTTTATCCGTGGCGTGTTTCTGTGGCAGGACGTGGGTAACAGCCCAGTTTTTACCTGGTTGGATGTGGGAAACCGCCTAAAAACCATACCCAGGCTGATCGGTTTACATTTCTGTTAACGAAAGGGTCGCGGTAACGCAGTCGGTTATCCGGACTTTTTTTTTTTTTTTTTTTTCTTCACACTCGCTAGTACTGCTTAATTTAAAATTCGTCTACAGAGCCGAACGAGCTGTATCAGACGCCACTTTTACGCTTGGCTGTACAGTTTGCTTTGGTGTTTTTCAATTATATTATGTAACTGCGCATTACCTTCTGCACGACTGGGAAATTGGTTCTAGTGTTACACCGCGACCATCCTTACTCTGCCCAAGATGTTACGCAGCCTCACTAGTCTTTCACAATGTAGTGTTGAAGTGGTCACAATACCTTACTCCATAACACTCGTTTATCAGACCACAGCGAGTAACTACTAGATATTACTCCAGCCACCCTCTTTTGTGCAGCTCTCTCGGTGTTTTTAGTCAGAATAGATGCACCATTCGATGGTAGATTTTAAGTCCTATCTTTTTCTAATCATCATCTATGTGACCATAAATTACAGTTCAAATTTCTTTGCAATGGCTGCCTGGACTGATAAATGAGAATTCATAATAGACAGGAAATAAACCATAGAGAGGAAAGCTAATTCTCATACGTTCACGTCATCATCACTTCCTCCTTCGTTAATATCGATGTGATCATCATTGTCATCATTAACGTTATCATCATTATCACTATCGTTATCTCCACCACCATCGCCCTCGATATAATTTATATGCGTAAATCTAAGGTGTCATATTTTTAAAGCAAGTCTACATCTTCTAAAGGATTTCTTATATTATTAATTTCATTAATTTCTTGCTTACATAAATTTTCTGAAGGAAGAAGCGCTCAAAATTGGTTGCTCTTTAGTGCCTACAGAAAGAAAATATCGCCATTTTAGCTCACACACACACGGGATGAATTCATAACACACGTCGTCAATAGATTTACGTATTTTCTATTCTGCAACATGTTCCACAACAACTGGACTGTCAGAAACATTTCCATATCTTTTCAGTTGTTTTGAGATTTGATGCAGCCGCCTCTCATCTCCTCGCCCTATATCATCGCCTGTTACCAACTTGTTTCGTTAGCATCAGGATCGTATTTCCATTTTTATCAAGTTCAGTGCAGCGATAAACACAGCTTGCACCTATGAGCTATTAACAAATATCTTTCAATTAATATTTAACCACTAGAAAGCTTTTAGCTACTTTGAAAAAGGTATTTACGATCACAGTTCCAGGTTCGCATTAATAATTCAAGGAATGCGTTAGCACAGTTGTGGCACTTTTGGCAACAATATAGTTACTATGCTTCATCCAATTCGCATTACATAATAACAATATGTGAAACAACGTATAAACTTAACAGAAAAATTACATCCATTTCGCTCACAAACTTCGAAATAAATCATTATATTATCCTTCTTTTTTAATCCTAAAAAAATGCCCTAAAACAACTTTCTCATTGTTGGGTTATGGAAATGTAATTTCTCTATAAATTAAGGTACCATATACAGAATGGGGCAAATAAAAGCGCTCCGGAGAAAAGAGTTCCAGGATATAAGGAAATGCAGCAGAGGAAAGTAAGTACTTTACTAACATGACTATACCAGATGTTGAAAGTGATCACCATTTACCTCGTTGCACTTTTGAGACTTGGTCAGCAAGTTGCTGAAAGCGGATCAAAGCTGAACAGCTTGAACTGCTGCAGTCTCATCTGAAATGTTCAACTGTACTTCTTGAAGACGATGAAGGTTGTTGCGATACACCTGACACCTGAGGACTTGAGGACTCCCCACACAAATTAATCGTACACTGACAGACCATGTGACTTGAGTGGCCAGCTAGGGCCGCGACAACACTGACCATTGCTAACAACTCTGTCAGTAACAAAGACTGAATAAATGTGGCCGGCTAGGGTGGCCGATCGGTTCTAGGCGCTACAGTCTGGAACTGCGCAAACGCTACGGTCGCAGGTTCGAATCCAGCCTTGGGCATTGGTGCGAGTGATGTCCTTAGGTTAGTTAGGTTTAAGTAGTTCTAAGTGCTAGGGGACTGATGACCTCAGAAGATAAGTCCCATAGCGCTCAGAGCCATTTCTTTTTGAATAAATGTGCTCCAAGATTCGGCTGCTGTATGGACAGCTGTTCCATCGTGTTGGAAGTAACTGTAGGTCTTTTCCTTCACCGTTAATGCTGCCACACATTCACGCCCAATCGTATTCATTCGTTCTGGCTGCTTTTGTTTCCCTAGCCCCATCGTTATGTTTGGATATTGAATAATGGAAATATTGCTACGCTTCAGTTCATCAAGATCTCGAATGTTTGCTCATAGAATTCTACGAAGATAGTTTCTTTCTTTTCCTATTTCTCAATTCGCTGATCACAGAGGCCCTTATGACAATGCAATTTTTATCTTCCGGAATGTGAGGAAACAAGTGTTCCATCTGCTGGTGTTTCGAAGGCAAAAGAATATTATGGTTACTAGAGCCGTTTCACACTCTCCAACACTACGTCTACAGGGAGCGAAATTTATCGTGTGTTATTAAAAGGATACTTCCCGGAACTAGCCTCAACTGAATTAGATAAGCGTCGAAAAAATTACTTTTGGGCGGTAGGATGGAGATTCAAACCTTCTAACGCCCTAATGCGAGTTCATTATTCCACTTATTGCGTCATACTGCCAGGATTATACACTCAAGCGCCATAGGAACTGGTATAGGCATGCGTGTTCAAATACAGAGATATGTAAACGGGCAGAATACGGCGATGCGGCCGGCAACGTCTATATAAGATAACAAGGGGCTGGCGCTGTTGTTAGATCGGTTACTGCTGCTACAATGACAAGTTATCATGATTTAAGTGAGTTTCAATGTGGTGTTACAGTCGACGGACGAGCGATGGGACACAGCATCTCCGAGGTAGCGATGAAGTGGGGATTTTCCCATAAGACAGTTTCAAAAGTGTGCTGTGAATGTTAGGAATCCGGTAAAACATCAAATTTCCGACATCGCTGCGGTCGGAAAACGATCCTGCGAGAACGGGACGAACGACAGCTGACGAGAATCGTTCAACGTGTCAGAAGTGCAACTCTTCCGCAAATTGCCGCAGATTTGAATGCTGGGCCATCAACAAGTGACAGCGTGCGAACCATTCAACGAAACATTATCGATATGGGATTTGGGAACCGAAGGCCCGCTCGTGTACCCTTCATCACTGCACGACACAAAGCTTCACTGCTCGCCTGGGCCCGTCAACACAGACATTGGACTGTTGATGACCGGAAAAATGTTGGCTGGTCGAAAGAGTCTCTTTTCAAATTGTATCGAGCGGATGGACGTGTGCAGGTATGGAGACAACCTCACGAATCCGTGTAGCCTGCATGTCAGCAGGGGACTGTTCGAGCTGCTGGAAGCTCTGAAGTGGTGTGGGGAGTGTGCAGTTGGACTGATATGGGACCCCTGATAGACCCCTGATAAGTCTAGATGCGACTCTAGGTGACACGTACGTAAGCATCCTGCCTGATCACCTGCTTCCATTCATGTCCATTGTGCATTTCGATAGACGTGGGCAATTCCAACAGGATAATGTGACATCCCATACGTCAAGAATTGCTACAGAGTGATTCCAGGAACTCTCTTCTGAGTTGAAATGCATGAACATTATGGAGCATATCTGGGATGCCTTGCAATTTCCTGTTCAGAAGAGATCTCCAACCCCTCGTACTCTTACGGATTTATGGACAGCTCTGGAGGATTCATCGTATCAGTTCCCTCCAGTACTGCTTCAGATATTAGTCGAGTCCGTGTTACGTCTTGTTGAGGCACTTCTGCGTGCTCGCGGGGACCCTACACGATATTAGGCAGATGTACCAGTTTCTTTGGCTCTTCAGTGTATTATGTATTACATACCCGTGCACTTGCTGACTGAAAGCAGTCAATGAACGACATACGTAATAGAGCATACAAATTAGCAATAACTGATGGTAACATATATATCAGAACCTGTCTAGGACCCACGAAATTTCTGTGACACTTTCAACACATAAATTTGACGGATGATTAGCGTATAACGTTCCGTCGACGACGAAGTCATTAAAAATGGTACACACACTTGGATTACTGAAGAAAATCAGCCAGAACTCTTCAGAGCAATAATCTAGCTCTCTTCCTTCAGTAATGTAGGTAAACCACAGAAGACCTAAATCTGGACAGCTGGACGGGGACTTGAAGTGCTGTCCTCCTGAATACGATTCCAGTTTCTTATCTCTTCGCCACCTTTCTCGACACTTTCGACAACACATATCTGCAGATTACTTCCCAGATATACAGACGTCTTTGGTCGGAGGTATCAGTATACACGAAATGAATAAATAAAATGAAATAAAAACGTAAAATTGGCTGCGGCAGGAGTGTTGCAGATACTCGTAGAAGTCAGAAGATGATTGACATGATGTTTTCTGAAATGTAAGTTACACGCTACTTCTTGTGCTTGTATGTAACATGAGCTGATTACCTGAGGCTATAACGTAACGAGTAACGCAGTAGCTTGACAGATAGCAGGCAGATGGGTAGTGCGGTTATTGACTATTGGTTTAAAACCCGGGGGGAGTTGGTCGGTGGAGGTATCTGAATATGGTTATAGAACTGTTCCTCAAAGCTGTCTATGGAAACAATAGTCTGCTGTCCTGTGTCTGGCTTAAAAGACTGCTTACAGACCATTCAAAGATGAAAACACACAAAACGAAGTATCAACTAATTGCAGGCATACCAAAGCGGAGACAAACATATAATAATGATTTCAACGTGAGAATACCCTCGATGATTGGAAAATAGAGAAAAGAGAGGAAAGTTATTCTAGTTACCTTGCAGAAGCGCTTTATCAGCGCGAAGTGTATGTAATGTGCCTAAATACCTAAGTCGTGTAACGTTTTCACTTTAAAGCAGATATAATAACACGTGGTTTGTGACATTTCTGTGACACAGGCGGTCGACTTAAATTTTCTTTCAAAATCTGACTTTTCATATCTCTGCTGCTTCTAACAGCATAGTACGCCGCCATTAAATGTTCCCGTGCGTCCATAAAGCTAACAAACACATGGGATGGGACTTCATAAAGTAAGCTACACTTGTCGTCCGACGCAAAGACAGTTGTGCGACAAGAAGGGGGTATTATCAGCAGAGAGTACGTGTTCTGCTTTTCTACTGTGGTATGGATTACAGGTGCGTCGGAGGCAAAAGGCGCCGGCCACTCCCGCCGGAGGTTCGAGTCCTCCCTCGGGCATGGGTGTTTGTGTTGTTCTTACCATAAGTTAGTTTACGTAGTGTGTAATTCTAGGGACCGATGACCTAAGCAGTTTGGCCCCTTAGAAATTCACACACACACACACACACACACACACACACACACACACACACGCAGAAGGCGCGGCAACTGGAAACGTATTCCAAAGTCGAGGTACGCTAACCAGTACGATTCTTGTGGAAAAAGCGTCACACACACACATTAAGCGTAAAATGCAGCCGGTATATCGACCAACTCCAACGTCACGTCTATTCGCATTGATGTGGTGCCAACAATTTCCTCGAGATCGCAAAGATGTGGGTCGTGCTCACTGGGAAAGAAGACCATCGAAAGCGACCTCAGACAAAAATTTCCAGACAGTCGAGGCTCATTCGCAGAAAAAAGTTTCAGACTTTTCCGAAGATGAGGACGTTCACCCCGCGATTCTTGAATGGCTCTTGACCAAGAAACTAAGCGATTGATATAAGGTTTCCTTCGTTGTTTAGAAAGACTTCGTAGCTAAGTTGGAAAACGGTGTCATGTATCCGTGTTACTTAGAAGTATAGAGCAGAATTCAATAAAAGTTACTTGCCCTGCAATAATAATGAGTACCATGCTTGTAGAAATCCCCTCGAAGAGAGAAAAACAATCAGATTAGATCCACGACCTCTCATCGGAGATACAGTACATCAGATGAATTAGCGTGAGATCGTAACAAATGCAGTAATGGAGTTTATAACTAGACTGGACAAATATTTCCTGGTCCACATGCGACTATGATAGAATGGTAAGCGGTTAATAATGGTCAGAAATACAAGACGTCAAGAACAGTGCAGGTATTAGCTAAGAAATGTGTATTCGTTGCGAGCGGAATTCAATAGTCCGGAAAAAAATGTATGACTCGTTGTTGTGACTGCGACGTTCCGGAACTAAGCTAAATACAGGCATTGAGACGCTTTTGGTAGTGACAACTAGCCAAGGATTCTCAGGATCGGTTCTAGCAGGTGTGCACTGAGTGCAGTCAAGAAGTCCGCTGTTGCTTTGGAGTGGCTACGCATTCGCTACCGGATCAGCCACGACTACCGATGGAAAAAATCAAATGATTCGAAGAATTGCTTGCAGATTTGGTATTTACCGAAACAAAAGAATGATGTGTTGGCAGAGACTCGAAAAATGGCACCTTCATGGATGGAGAAGATGCCGTCAGCTTACGATGGGCCAATGTACATGTTGACACGAGCGACTCATCAAACGCTTGTTGTTACTGCATTAGTGACAGGAGTTTACGAATGCTGTCGGCTGCAACTGACAGACTGACAACTCTACAGGAAGTGGAGCTTGCAAATTTCAAATATGCAAAAGAACATTTATTTGTTCTTCTTCTACGCGTTCCTACGGCATCCATCCGATGAATATGGGACTTTGGTGAGTTGAACACACGTCCGCGAATGTTTTTGTGGGGTTAGGAAACAACAGCCACCCACAGGATTGGAGGTAAAAATGGGGTGACATACAAGCTTCATTAACTAACTCCTGGAGCAATTTAAATTATTATTCAATATTAGTGTCAAATTCATAGATTTCGGGATCGCTAGATGTTTTGGTGGCAGTCACGATGACGTTTCACCACTACAGTCGGTGGTAAAGGAGGTGACGAGGCTGGAAAGACAGCGATGTATCAGAAAATCTCTGTAATACTTGAAGCAATTGCTGTCAAATATGACACACATATCCTTTGTCATGTGGAGAAATTGACTGTGACAGTAAGACACCCCTAGAACTCCTACGACGAACTTTTGGATGAAAATGCTCAACATAGGAAAGGCTGCAGCGACTTCAACAAAGTCGGTGTATACACGACTGAATATTTGTATATTAAAGCTTTGGGAAAAAGATACTCCTATTACCACCACGGCTAGGCTAAGTATAAGAAGCCGTGACATGCAGAAGCGTCCGATAGCAATCTGTTGTTATTTCGCTCTTGCAATTAGTTAACTTGGAGTACTTTAAAACTACAAGTTCAAATCTGTCTCTTATTTGCATTGTTTAGTGCATTAACCATACCATTTAGGGAGAAGAAATGAAAACATTGGGGTTTCGCGATTAAATTGTAATTCTCTCAGAGACAGCAAAGTTCTTCGCAGAGCGGCGGAACGTAATGGTCAGTGTCTTGAAAAGAGGACATAAGATAAACATCAACGAAAGCGAAATCAAGGGTAATGAAATGTAATCGAAGTAAATCAAGCGATGCCGGGGAAATCATATTAGGAACCCAGTCACTAAAGGTAGTAGGTGAGTCTTGCTATTTGGGTAGCAAAATAAGCGAAGACCGCCGAAGTAGAGAGGATGTAAAATGTAGACTGGCAATGCAAGAGGAGAAATTTGCTATCATCAAATATATATTTATGTGTTAGGAAGCCTGTTATAAAGGTTTTTGTTTTGAATGTAGCCTTTTATGAAAGTGAAACGTGGATGATAGACAGTTCAGGCAAGAAGAGAGTAGAAGCTTTTGAAATGTGACGAACTGTCTATTGGACTATGTCTCGGGTTCTTCGGCCGACGTTCAACTAATGATTTTACTGACATTTCGCCAGCACCAGTGGCTGGCATTGTCAAAGCTTCATCCTCCTGGCGTGCCAGGTATATATAGTCTGCGGCCGCGAGCTCGGCTCCAGTTCACCACCGGCAATGGAGGGTGAAGCTTGGACAATGCCAGCCACTCGTGCTGGTGAAACGTCAATAAAATCATTAGATGAGCGTCGGCCGAAGAACCCGAGACAGAAGCCAATAGGCACTTTGTCAAAAAGTGGCCACGGAAGCCATAACAATTTTGTATCTTTTGAAATGTGTTGCTACACAAGAATACTGAGTATTAGATGCGTAGATGATTTAAGTAACGAGGATGTAGTGAACAGATTTGGGAAGAAATAAATTTATCGCATAACTTGACTAAGAGATGGGTTCGGTTGATAGAACGCATCTGAGATATCAAGGCGATCACCGATTTAGTACTGGAGGGGAGTGTGTGTGTGTGTGTGTGTGTGTGTGTGTGTGTGTGTGTGTGTGTGTGTTTGTGTGGGGAGGGGGGCATAACAACAACAACAACAACATGTTCTGTGTATGTGAAATACTTAGACGTTGGAAATGTATGTGATAAATGGGCACGTGGACGAAGATGTGGGCAAAAAGTCAGTATTGGGAAAGTAAAGCTAATTCATAATACTGCATAGATGCTTCATCTATTTTAGCCTGAGAAAAAACGAAATAATGGAACAGCAACGTACGTATAATTCAAACAATAGGGTGATGAATTCTATCCATCCAGTCTGGTGTACGAACATGCTTGTGCAATTTTTTTTAGAAAGATAAGAGATACACCTTCGTAGTTAGGACACACTGATGCAACGATTCATGAGTGACACTTCGCTGCTACGCTTGATATGGGGTTACTTCCTGTTATGTTTGGAGCTCTCTCAGCACTTTGGTTTGAACATAATGATCATTAAGCGAATCATAGTCCAAGTCTAGCAGTGGTCGCAGCAGCAGTTCAGACATAACACATTGCGTTCACTTTGTCATCCAGGCTCAAGTGTGTGCAGTCAACCAATATTACCTTCAGACTAACCATTGTTTGTTAATGAGAGACACTAAAGTACTCGAATAAAAGATCCACCTACCAATGTCTTGAGCAATAACTAACATCTAGGAAAAACTACCGGATGTAATGGGCGTATTCTCCAGCCTGTGGCAGAAGCCTGTGGCTGACATATTGGCCTGTCTGCAGGCAGACTGCAGCATTTCCTTTCCGCAGAACAAGGAGGATTTACGTGGAGGGCTCTTGGCAACAGCTCCTTTTTACCCGTGGGAAAGACCCCGGACTGGCTTTTCAGCAGGCTGAGTGGACCTGGGATCGGATCGAGGAAAAGTGCCCGCACCTACCCGGGATTCAATCAGGCACGTCCAGTGCCGGAGTCCATTTCCACACGCTACACCACCACGGTCAATCGACACATTTATATTCTTTTTCTCTCATTTCATTGCCAGAAATATATGTTTCTGTTTTTTATTGTATTTTGTCAAGAGTAACAAAATAATTAGCAATGGTTCAAAATAGAATATTGTGCAAAAACTTAATGACCGTAATGTACTTTACATTCCTGCTGCCTGCACATTTAATCTCTTCCTTATCCTATTAATTTTCAATATAGTTCAGAAATGTTGATGTTTGGTTTATGGGGCGCTCAACTGCGAGCTCATCAGCGCCCTTACAAAGTCCAAATGTTTACACAGACCATCTTCTTTTCGCAATCTAATCTAGTCATTCTCACAAATGATGATGATGATGATGATTATATGATGGAGACGACACAATCACCCAAATATCGTTTTGTTCGTGATTTTTCGTTGTATTTGGTCGTAGGGAACATCACGTGACATCCTTTCAAGTTAGTTGCTGATCCCTTCACTCAGTTGTTTTACTACAGAAAGCAACTAGCTCTCTGGACGAAAAATTTTTACAGTTCAGGTGAGTTTTGAACTCGCAACCCTCCATGCACCAATCACCCCTAGACCACGAGTTGCGGACTAGCTCTGAAGCGAAATACATTCATGTCATCATATCATAAAAATGGATATGTGTTTATTCCACATCTGCTCCTAAACTACTGGATAGATTTCAACCAAACTTGGTAGACATATCCCTTGCTATCACTTTACAATCGCTATGGGAGTAAGCCTATCATAGTTCAGAAGATTTGACGTCACAAACAATGGCATACGTGCAAAACTGACGCTTCAGACGTGACGTTTAAATTTATTACTTCTGTGCTACTAACTCTTTTCGCAATAAATTTCGAGGGCAGTATCCACAAATGTCGCTAAACGTACCTACAAAACTATATCGTGGTACCAAACACAGTGCATAAGGTATGACGTCATAAACACCGACCTGCCTGAAATCTGTCTCACTATGTTCGATGTTTATACTTAGTACGTCTTTGCTACTAACTCCATTCGCAACACATTTTGCAGACAGTACCGATATATGTCTGTGAATGTACCTACACAAATATATCATACGACAACACATCGTACAAGAGATATCATGTCATAAACACTGAGATGCGTGAAAAATGCCGCATCATGCATGAAGTTTTAAGGCATTTATTCTTTACTATGAAGACACTCCTACATTCGAGTCAACGAAAGGAAATCTCTGATACCTTGCAGCCTTTTTGACAGCTTTCAACCCTGAAGCGCATGAGGCTTTACGCGAAATAACAGCTGTCTATTGGGCTGTGAAGAGGAATTTCCACAGAGACGTTTAGAAAATCACTTCGCAGAAACGCAAAGCGCCTCCCGAGGTAGCCATGCGGTCTAGGGCGCCTTGTCACGGATCGCGCGTCTCTCAAAAATGGTTCAAATGGCTCTGAGCACTATGGGACTTAACTACTGTGGTCATCAGTCCCCTAGATCTTAGAACTACTTAAACCTAACTAACCTAACGACGTCACACACATTCATGCCTGAGGCAGGATTCGAACCTGCGACCGTGGTGGTCGCGCGGTTCCATACTGCAGCGCCTAGAACCGCTCGGCCACTCCAGCCGGCGCGGGTCTCTCTCTGTCGGAGTTTCGAGTTCTGGGCATTAGTGTGTGTGGTGTCCCTAGAGTAAATGAGATTGAGTTAGATTAATTAGTGTGTAGGCTTACGGACCGATGACCTCTGCAGTTTGGACCCATAAGACCATACCACAAATATCCAAATTTTTCCAAGTGTACAGAACTGTACACTACAAACGTCGATATTTTCTTTCCAACAGAAAACTGACAAAATTTATTCACGTGCAATGCCAGATTTTTCAGTTGGTTATCTTATAACGTAACTTACTGTAAGTAGGCTGTTGAAGTTTTTACGTTGGTAACGCCATCACTGACTGTGCTGTGTGCAGTCTGTGGCTGGTTGGCATTGTTGGAATATTCGCTACTGTAGTGTTGGGCAGTTGGATGTGAACAGCGCGTAGAGAGATGGCTGAGTTTTGAGAGCGGATAATCTGGACGTGTGTCCATCACAAAAACTAAGTTTGTAAGACTGAATGTCATGAACTGATATATATATATATATATATATATATATATATATATATATATATATATATATATATATAATGACCTTTGAATACTATTAAAGTAAATACATTGTTTCTTCTCGGTCAAAATCTTTCATTTGCTAATTATGCCTATCAGTAGTTAGTGACTTCAGTAGTTAGAATCTTTTATTTAGCTGGCGGTATTGGCACTCGGTGTATTGCAGTAGTTCGAGTAACGAAGATTTTTGTGAGGTAAGCGACTCATGAAAGGTATAGGTTATTGTTAGTCAAGGCCATTCTTTTGTAGGGATCATTGAAAGTCAGATTGCGTTGCTCTAAAAATATTGTGTCAGTTTAGTGTTGATTAGAATAAGTAACAAGAGAAATGTCTGAGTACGTTCAGTTCTGCACATCTGTTTGAAAATCAAAGAACGTAAGGGGTTTACCAGCACAGCAATTCATAAATTTTTCTTTGGGGGGGGGGAGGGGTTTCATTACCAACGAGGGGCTAATTACGTCCAACACTACATTGTGTCAGGGTTGTGTGGATAGCGCAGTTCACCCCCAGACGTGCATCTGTCTTCAGGTATCGATGTGACACACATATTTAATCTGCTGGGAAATTCCACTACAGAGTATACAGCCCTTAGTAGAGTAGGAGACTCCTTGTGGACTCATTACAGAATAGTTCAGCTTACACCACCCTATTTATTCTCACGCAAGCCATTACGGGAAGCGAAGTAACCAGTTCCAACAGTCCAGCCGCAGGAAGAACGCTTTTCAACAGCCGTTCTTGCCGGTGGTGGACGGTGGAGGCGACCCTCTTAGCGCAGTAACAAAAGACGCGCAACTCTCGGCGTGACGTACGGCCGCGCGCTGGCGCGAGCACGGAGCAGAGGCGCCGTTCATCGTGGAGCGGCGGAGCGGTGCAAGAAGCCGACCTCGGCGCGCCACACCCACCCTGGCGCATCGGTCAGCCGTGACGCGCCGCGCCGGCCGGCCAACTCCCGCGGGACGTCGGCCGCGTAAATCTGCCGGCCCGCGCCCCACGGGGAGCGACAAGACGAGGCCGTTTTACGGCTTTCGCGGGCTTTGCACCTCCCTACAGTCGTCATAAAACAGCTGTTCAGCGTCTAGGTGTGGCTTTCTCGCTACGGAGACCGGTGTCCCAGTACAGACAAGGTCGTGTGAAAGTTTGTTCTCGGCGAGACCTTCGAGTCGTTTGCTGGATGTTTAGTGATCTTATCCTTGGGCATTGCTTTGTGTGTTATTTAACGTGGCATTGGGTTGGAGTCAATGCTCCACACGCCTCGTTCCACCTTAATGGCACACCAGTCTTCATTACAGTAGACGATTTAAAATAAACATGTGTTTTTACATAAGGTTCCTTTTCATGGCTATGATTGTCTCGCGCGTAAGATAATGTAGGGACGTTTAGCGAAATGTATGGATAGTGCCCTCGAAATTAATTGCTAATAGAGTTTGTAACACAGAAGTAATAAATTTAGCCGGACACTGTGGCCGAACGGTTCTAGGCGCTTCAGTCCAAAATCGCGCTGCTGCTACTGTCGCAGGTTCGAATCCTGCATTGGGCATGGATGTGTGTGATGTCCTTAGGTTAGTTAGGTTTAAGTAGTTCTAATTCTAGCGGGCTGATGACCTCCGATGTTAAGTCCCATAGTGCTTAGAGCCATTTGAACCATTTGGATAAATTTAAACGTCATGTCCGACGTAGCAGTTTTTCACGCATCTCACTGTTTATGACGTCATATCTCCTGGTCTATGATAGGTAGGTGGTTCTTACCGCCACAGCTATTGTTGGTTGGCAATAGAGGTTGTGTTTACCGAGTTTGGTTGAAATCAATTCTGTGGTTTAGGAAATGGTTCAAATGGCTCTGAGCACTATGCGACTTAACTTCTGAGGACATCAGTCGCCTAGAACTTAGAACTAAATAACCCTAACTAACCTAAGGACATCACACACATCCATGTCAGAGGCTGGATTTGAACCTGTGACCGTAGCGGACACTAGGCTCCAGACTGTAGCGCCTAGAACCGCACGGCCACTCCGGACGGCAGTAGTTTAGCAGCAGATATAGAATGTACACATATCCACTTTTATAGTCTGAATGGATTTCGCTTCAGACCAACACTATGTGATCAAAAGTATCCGGACACCCCCAAAAACATAAGTTTTTCTTATTAGGTGCATTGTAATGCCACCAACTGCCAGGTACTTCATATAACCGACCTCAGTCGTCATTAGACATTGTGAGAGAGCAGAACGGGGCGCTCCGCGAAACTCACGGACTTACAACGTGATCAAGTGATTGGGTGTCAGTTGGGTTATACGCCTGTACGCGAGATTTCCACACTTCTAAACAGCCCTAGGTCCCCTGTTTGAGATGTGATAGTGAAGCGGAAACGTGAAGGGTCACGTACTGTACAAAAGCGTACAGGCCGATCTCGTCTGTTGACTAACAGACACCGCCGACAGTTGAAGAGGGTCGTAATGTTTAATAGGCAGACATCTATCTAGACTATCACACAGGAATCGCAAGCTGCATAAGGACCCACTGGAAGTACTATGACAGTTAGGCAGGAGGTGAGAAAACTTGGCTTTGACGGTCGAGCGGCTGCTCATAAGCAACACATCACGCCACTAAATGCCAAACGACGCCTCGCTTGGTGTAAGGAGCGTAAACATTCGACGATTCAACAGTGGAAAAACGTTGTGTAGAGTAACGAATCACCGTACAGAATGTGGCGATCCGATGGCAGGGTGTGGGTATGGCGAATGCCCGCTGAACGTCATCTGCCAGCGTGTGTAGTGCCAACGGTAAAATTCGGAGGCGGTGGCGATATGGTGTAGTAGTGATTTTCATGGAGGAGGATTGAACCCTTTGTTGTTTTGCGTGGCACTATCACAGCACAAACCTACATTGATGTTTTAAGCGCCTTCTTGCTTCCCACTGTTGAAGAGGAATACGGGGATGGTGATTGCATCTTTCATCACGATCGAGCACCTTTTCATAATGCACGGCCTTTGGCGGAGAGGTTAAACGACAATAGCGTCCCTGTAATGGACTGGCCTGCACAGAGTCCTGCTGAATCCCATAGAACACCTTTGGGATGTTTTGGAACGCCAACTTCGTGCCAGGTCTCACCAAGTGACATCGATACCTCTCCTCAGCGCAACACTCTGTGAAGAATGAGCTGCCATTCCCCAAGAAACTTTCCAGCACCTGATTGAACGTATGTCTGCGAAAGTGGAAGCTGTAATCAAGGCTAAGGGTGGGCCAACATCATACTGAATTCCAGCATTACCGATGGAGGGCGCCACGATCCTGTAAGTCATTTTCAGCCATGTGTCCGGATACTTTCGTTCACATAGTGTATATTTAAAATTAATATGAAAATAAAGAGATTAAATGTACAAGCAGCAAGAATGTAAGTACGTTACGGTCATTAAGTTTTTGCACAACATTCTATTTTTAACCATGGTTAGTTGATTTCAGTTTCTTTGGACAAAACACATTGAAAAACAGGAACGTATATTTCCGGCAATAAGACGAAAAAAAGAAAATATAACTGTATCCAGTGAGCGTAGTAGTGTAGCTTGTAGAGAAGTGGTACCTCGGATCTGGAGGAGCTTGGTTGAATCCGGGATAGGCGGGGGACTTTTCCTCTTTCCAGTCCCAGGTCCACTACGCCTACTAAAATGCGAGTCCAGGGAGCCGTTGCAAAGGGTCCTCCAAGTTGATATTCCTTCTGCCTCGCCGAAGGAATGATGCAGTCTGCCTACACTCAGGCCAATAGCTCAGTCACAGACTCATGCCACAAACCAGACAACATACCCATTACATTTACCGGTACTTTTTCCTGGATGTTAGTTACTGCTCAGAGCATTGGTAGGTCGATCTGTTATTCGAGTACTTTAGTGGCTTTCATTACCAACAATGGTTAGTCTGTAGGCGGTATTGGTTGAGTGCACTCACAGGAACTTGGAGGTCCGAGGCTCAATCCTGCAGATGTTCGGGGACTTTTCCTCATTTCAGTACCTCCAACCTGTTATCAAATAGGTACCGGGGATTTTCACCGGGGTTAAAAGGCGGCTGGGGCGATAGAACTGCCATCCTGCCTCTCCTACCGGCGCGACAAAGAATCACTACATTGTATACCATTGAAAACCATCCAGGACCTGTATTTATCGTTTCGGAGACGAGAGGAAACTATATTGACTGCCAAGGGGTTGCTTCCATTGTATTAGACGTAGTACCGAGTTGTGCATTTAGTGTTTTTATATTTTTGTCCTCTCCCTCCCTGTACACGACTCCACAGACAGGCTGCAGGCTGGAGTTATTTTCGTAAAGGAGATACAGGAGCTGGTTGGAAATGATTGACCGTGAACCCCTGCACTCTCTCTCTCTCTCTCTCTCTCTCTCTCTCTCTCTCTCTCTCTCACACACACACACACACACATTTGGAACAGAGTTATGGGGACTATGTCAGTCAACACGTTGATGCTGTTGGGAAAAAAAATTAGCTGACACATGTGTGTATTACCTTTGCTCATAGTCTGATAACTTAACACTTATGAGAGAGAATCAAAATTGTTTGCAGTTTCATGATAACATAACACACATTAACATTTCCCACATTTCTTCTAAGCATGCACACTTACGGTTGATATCACTATAGTCATCCTGAGCCATTCGGTCCAATGCACTTCAGTTTGATTCTTTCGGTGACAGCAAATACATGTATGTTCCCTAGTAGTGTGCACCAAGGAGGGACACCATTCAACCTTTTTGTTCGGGGGACTTTCAGCACAATAAGGAGACAGTGCCCTGTCACGTAAAATTATTTGTTTATATATCGATATGTTTGAAAGTAGCCGGACGCGTGTCACGCGTAAAGAGGGACCAGGATGCTCGTCAACGTCTACCACAATCGAAAAGATTCAGCAAGCTCGAAAGATGAATTTAGCAGACATGCGAGTTACCATCGATATGGTTGCACCTTTTCGGACATTACTCATGATTCTGTCTATCAGATCTACCACAATGACTTCGGATTCCAGTAAGTTTTGAGACACCTTACTGAAGAACTCAAGGTCGAACCTTTGGTATCCACCGACATACTCGACCATTTCAACAGGCAAGGCGACTCATTGTTGATCAACACAGTCAGTGGAGACGAAACGGCGATACACCAGTATGGGGCCGAGTCAAAACGCCGTAATATGGGGTGGAAGCTCCGTGGATGATAAGGAAAAAAAAGGAAAAAAGGGCAGGAAGGGCTGTGATAACTATTTTTCTCAGATGCAAATGGGCCTGAAATGGAGGAGGAAATGTAAAAAGGAACGACCATGAACAAAGTGTATGACAGTTAATTAACAGAAAACATGCTAAGGCCAGCAATTCACAGCAATTGACGAGCAAAGAAAGTGTTGCTGATGCATGACGACACACGCCTACACGTGGCTCTTCAAACCATGAAATATCTAGCAATTTGCTTTTGAGCCATTGGAAATTCCCCGCTTCCTCTTGCTTCCTCCGACATTAATTTATTTCTGCAGATCAAGAGTGCTTTACGAGATCGTCGCCGTTCATCAAATGTGGGTTCACAAAAAATACAGCAAGGTGGCTTCGCCACCAACCGAAACCCTCTTCTTGGTGGGAATACCCAAGCCTCCTGATCGCTGGATTAAGGGCATTGAAGAGAAAGGAGAATACATAGAAAGTTATGTACTTGACGAATCACCATTTATTTGTAAATACATTGCACAACAAAAAGGGTGAACAATTTTTACTCTCCCTCGTAATATACAGGGTGATTCAAGAAGAATACCACAACTTTAGGAATTTAAAACTCTGCAACGACAAAAGGCAGAGCTAAGCACTATCTGTCGGCGAATGAAGGGAGCTATAAAGTTTCATTTAGTTGTACATTTGTGCGCTTGAGGCGCTGTTGACTAGGCGTCAGCGTCAGTTGATGCTAAGATGGCGACCGCTCAACAGAAAGCTTTTTGTGTTATTGAGTACGGCAGAAGTGAATCGGCGACAGTTGTTCAGCGTGTTTATACCAACGTTTAATACACCACCTATCAGGAGGTTTAACACCATACTTCGTTCGAAATGCACGCATCCAGCAAGCATTTGTTCGCAGCCCGTGACAGAGCACTTCATCACTGGCCTCCAAGAAGCCCTGATCTTACCCCCTGCGATTTTTTCTTATGGGGGTATGTTAAGGATATGGTGTTTCGGCCACCTCTCCCAGCCACCATTGATGATTTGAAACGAGAAATAACAGCAGCTATCCAAACTGTTACGCCTGATATGCTACAGAGAGTGTGGAACGAGTTGGAGTATCGGGTTGATATTGCTCGTGTGTCTGGAGGGGGCCATATTGAACATCCCTGAACTTGTTTTTGAGTGAAAAAAAAACCTTTTTAAATACTCTTTGTAATGATGTATAGCACAAGGTTATATTATGTTTCTTTCATTAAATACACATTTTTAAAGTTGTGGTATTCTTTTTGAATCACCCTGTAGTATTTCATTTGCTACTCAGGTTCAATAAAAGCTTTGTTGCTAGTTGAAAGCAGCATGCGTAAGATGCTGAGGTTCCTCCACCGACTATTTTGCATAAATTGTTCAATGAGGCAGAGGATTATCTCGTGTGATGAAGAAGTCGAAATGCTGCGACAACTCCTGAATTACGACTGCAGATAAATTCGGAAGGTTTATGATGTCTTGTCAGAGTCCCGTTCTGTACAGACGAATCGCTCTGTCTGCGTGGAAACCATTCATTCCTTTAAAAGTTTACAAACGACGAAAGTTTGTAAATGGCAAGAGACTTCCATTATGCAGAACAACTCCTCTGACTTGCAGACGCCAGAGCTCTTTAGAAGATTGCACCTCCTGGTTCTTCGAAATAAATTTACATGGCCCACGTTGTGCGTATCAGCAGGTAGGTGTATTTGCCATTACACTGAAAGGACTGAGGCGACAGAGTGGAGCATTTATTCCCAGACAGGGAAGTCACTGGCTTAACAGGCAGACTGTTGCCGGTAGCTAACAGTAGTTTGCTTGTTTTCTTTATACCTTGCAGTTCCACGTTTGCGAAATAACTTCATCACCAAGTGTTTTTCTTCCATTACATAGAGGGCTTCAGCAGTATCAGTGTATCTCACTTTTTATTGGCTGATGATCACTAGAAACACCGTTCTAAATTTTTACACTACGGCTCTCAGTACATTCCCGGATTCTGAATTTATGTTGCCGTTGAGCTTGCACGCTAATTACTTTCCATAGTGTTAACAAGAACTCTTGCACATGCTGAAAATCTCGTAACAACTTTAGTATACAGGATGGCCAGAAGCAGCGTGAAAAGGTTGTTAGGCTGTTGTAGAGTAGATCGTAGTGAGAAATAATTGTTAATAAAGTATTTCGGTACATGGCGCCGTTTTCGAGGCAATTAGCTTTAAAGTTATCCAGCTAGGTCCTTGCTCACGCGATTCGAGCGGCCCGCCAGGGAAGGTGACGTCAAATGTTTTCTTCGTTTGGTTTCCTAAAACCAATCAAGAGAGCTATACAAAAATTGGACTTGAGACGGTAGTAAGCATCGAATGGGAACTAAATGGTAAGCTGCTGGATGCATTGTTGTCTAAGCTATGAGAACAATTGACACTAATTACTTCTGGCCGTGCCATGTCCACTTTTAGTGTCGCTTCCTTTAGAAAACAAAACAAAGAACTCATTTGGTGACACTTGAATTCGCGTGGAGCAATGGCCTGATTAACTAACTTCAGTGCTGTTTAACTCGGTAACGACACAAAGTATCGAATGTTTTCTTAATAATTTCTTCTCAGCCCAACCTAACCTACAACAATGTTACAAGCTTATCAGACTGTTTCTGACTACCATACTTGTAGAGGGTGCTAGGGGTATAGGTACAGATACTGTGGTCATTGGTACCTTAATGTGTAACAAGTTCATTGTGTAGGTTAATTTTTCTATGTGTCTAGCAGTCTTCCTGCAAACACACCATTTAATTTACAACCAAACGTTTTCTGCACGGTGAAGTGGACTATATAGTGCTACAACGATGAAAAATAATATTACGACGGTGTCAAACCTTATTTTCCTGATATGAAGAAGAATTGACGATATTAAAAATGTAATTATAATTTTATTATTTTAATTTTTGTGCTCAGTGAATCAAAGACTTTCTAGTGCACGAAATAAACTAGCATTGTTTGTACTACGAAACTATATATGATTGGTAAGTGAGAACTGATTCAATGTAAGACATTTTGTCTGGGTGGATTTTGTTCTCGTGCTGGTCGGTAGAGAAAGAAAATTTTCTTAATCCATGTATGTAATGTGAATATATAAAGGCTATAAAAAGGAGAGAGAGAGATAATCCTTGCGGACAATCACCATATTGTATAAGAAAAGGTAAATACAAGTTATTCAAAACAAATATCTCTGAAGTGCATCGTCTTGTGATTTCTAAAGACTGAAAATTGCGGTGTTTAATCTAAACCTGTCCTGAATAACAGCGAAGAACATTTATGTCATCATATATTTTCTTCGTTTGACCACGGTTGTGATTCGCATGTTACTTTTTGCTGCGCGACGTGTTAGTAATATTTCCATTATACGCGCAAAAGTGCCCACAGCTTTAATCGAACCTGCATCTTTCGGAAACGATAACTCTTAATCACTACAATTACGCGAATACCGTCTAAATCGCAACAGTGGTCACAAAAGTGTTTCCTGGACCTGATTTTTATAAATGTGTAGACTTGAAAGCGAACAGCATTGCACCATCGCAGGCTCGCAACAATTGAAAGAAAGCAAAATAGCGACTGAACAACTTTAAATTTTAGCGCCGTCAGCGTTACGAAATCTGAACGACGTAAGTTAATTAATTAAAAATTAACAGGAAGAGAATTATTAAATTTTAAAGATTAAATCATACCAAGAATTTAAAGCATTTTAGCATCATTACGTTTCTTTGCATTAGTAGGCCTACTTCAGTATCAGATACCATCATATCTATTTAAAAGACAGTGCGTAAATAAAATTGCCACCTTTTATAGTTATTATTATAGCAATTCAACTACACCTTTGAGTATAGGCCATCCTTTTGCTTCCGTAAATCTACTCTGCAATGCCTGAACTGCTGCACAGACGAAAATAAAATTTAATGGCTTTGCTTGTGAAACACTTACTAATCCACCTAAAAATAAACTACTTGTAATAGCTATAATTACTAACTTGCAAATGGAAATAAACACTGATGTAATGTTGTTCAATGCACTGTTCTTAGTCATCACTAGAAATATCAGAACTTTTACTACTGTATGTGTCTCTCCTAAGAACCATGTAGCACTTTTTCTCTAGTGTTTTGGCAGATACATACATTTAGTCCCTTTCAATGAGTAGCAGCAGTCAGCTTAAACAAATACTGCTCATCACATCTCTCAAGCGACTCCGAGCGTCGATGGAAATCCCCGGTTTGTTCGCATTAGAAGCAAAATGATTTTTAAAGTGGGATTGTGTATGCCCATTCGACAGAGCGTCCCAGATTAGTTCAGTGCGATGTTTTTTTTAACAATATGATTTAACATGGGCAGTAAAACACGAAGAAAATCCAGCACTCCAGCAGACAAGCATCGTCCTGGTCCGCAGTGACTGGCTATACATGCCGATAAAACACACATTGCACTAGATTAATCTGGAACTGTTCTGTCGGATGGATATGTAAAAGTCGGCTTTAAAAACAGTTTTGTTTGTAATGGGGAAACAAAACAGCGATTTCCGTTGACTCTGGAAGTCACATGAGAAACGTGATCAGCAGTATTCATTTGGGATGACTCCAGCTACACGCAGCAAAAGCGAAATTACAAATATCTGTCGAAACACCATGGAAAAAGCGCACAACGCACAACGAGACTAAGGAGAGAAACCCTGTATATATAAAAACTGTTATAACTGTTACGAATAGTATGTTTCTAGCTTCGTTAGTATCTCCAGTCACACTGGGCGCAAGCAAGCCATTAATGTTTTTTTCCCTCAGCAACTGGTCAGTTATTGCAGTGTGGATCTGTGGACGCAAAACGGGAAATCTATACTGGCAGGCATCGTCCACTCTGTGGTACAGTTACGGCCATGCAGAAAACATCACGTAGTAAAGTATGTGATATTTTTTTAAGAAGACTACTGGACACAGAGAGAGAGATACATCTAACATGCTGAAGTGGGTACATTAAGAGACTATCACAATGTCTGTATCCATACCGGTAAACCCCATGCATAAATTCACTGCCAATTCGTAGTTTAAGAAAACCACGTTCTTGCAGAGTCATAATACTTCGTAATTAACGCTGACTTGTGCTGTCATTACAAGTAACATTATGACATCAAATTATGTAAGAATAATATGATGCGAAATCCACAGAATCTCTCTTATATTCATTTCAGTGAATGAGATGTAACCTACCAAAATAAATTACGGTTGTTTCTTTTTTTATGATGATTGCAAGAAATTTTAATTTGTTAGAAAGTCGTATGAAATTCGACATTCTTACCGGAATCTACCTTACTTGCACTGAGTTGTATCAGAGAAGTCGGTTACCTGTAAAGAAAAAGGAATGCATTAGTTGTTGACATTTAAAAGCTTAGTAGTGCTAAATAAAAGTGATACATAGTAAAATGGAGCACATAACCAGACTGAATCGAAATAATAATAATCATAATTACAGCACTTCGTTGCCTTTCTGAGATGTTTGTAAGTTGCTTCGTCATTTGTGCATTAAAATTGGCCACATAATTTAAATAATCATCTTTTGATCTAATCCTTGATAGGCTGAAAATCACAGGTTTCATATTTTACTCTTTTATTGTTTTCTTAAGCTCAAAAATTAATTTGATGCTATTCTCCACGTTGGTCTGCACAGAACAACTACATATTCTCCACCTACATAGGTGCCAGTGTTGAGACAGCACGACGTTTCGTCGATTGTCATAATCATCATCTTGAAGCCTGAATTTGAGACGTATAACCCTCGAAGAAACGTAGCGATGTCTCCGCAATGCCTCTTGGCTAGGGACCCGAAAGCTTTCCATCATAACGGCTGAAGCTCCCCCATGCTTTCGGGTTTGCATCTGTGCCACTATATACTAATGTCGCTTCAGATTTGAGAATTCTGCCAGTAAGCTGTTGCCGATCACTGCTGTAAGAATACAAATAACTATGTTTGAGTAAACAAAAGTCTTATCCCATGGTATGACCTACTGAGAATCTGTTCTCAAGGACGTTTTCGAGGTCAGAGTATTTAACAAAATTTCTTAGATGGGCAACGAGTATTTCCAAACCAAAGAAGTGAGACCGAGCGAGGTAGCGCCGTAGAGAGACATGGAACTTGCATTTTGGGGGTCGGTGGGTCATATTCCCGTCCAGACCTCCAGACTTTGCCTTCCTACGGTTTCCATAAGTCACGGAATTCAAACCCCTGGGATAGTATCGACTAGATGGACACAATCAGTTTCCTTCCCGTACATTCACTATTTCGATCTTGTGGTCTGTCCGGGTCTCCACACTCTCCTTACATGAATGATTCCTACGGAAAGGGCACTTCAGATATCCTTCCCCATCCTCCCACAGTACGAGTCAGTGCCTCATCTGTAACTGCGCCTGTAAACAATAATCTTCTCTGATTCAAATATTGGGAGGCTTCAAGGCAATATGCGGACTTGTCTACTTTCCAGTGAGATGGCTGATTTTACTAGAATTCTTTTAGTGCAGTCATGAGCATCCTCACTGCAAGCCTACGTACATTCTTTACCTTCATCATTGAGTCAACACGTTCTAGCACACGGTAAACGACTTTGCCGCATTAGTAATACCGGTATCTTTCAGATCTTGGAAGTAAAGCAATGTCGGGCTTGGTCAGAACTTGGATAGGTTGCCGTCCGGATCTAGCGAGAGCTGTCTAGGAGCTGGATGCCCTCAGCCCTAGTGAAGCCAATTGACCAGCCACGTGATTTCAGGGTAGCTGCTCCGGTCACGGAAAGTGAGGAAGACCAGGAGAAGAGTGTACTGCCCTCATGCCCCTCCACATCCGCTACCAGTGAAGCCTAACGGACGAGGATGACATGGCGTTCGGCCGTTACCGCCGAGCGTTCTGAGGTCCGTTCGGACGGAGAATCTAGTACACACATTCGCAACACCAATTATTCTTAGACTCTTCAGCAGCAGTGCTTCTAGAAGGCAGTAATATAAGGATCTCGTATTTAGGGCGCAAGTTGCATCCAGCATTGCGCCACACCCACAGCTTCATCCGTAACGAGCCAGTTCTTCAGCAATGACCATCCGTCAGGAAATTCCAGTGGCTCTGAAGGATGTGGTAGTACTTGTCTTAAGTGTTGACAAGCCGCCCTTGACAATGTGTGGATAAGCCCAGTCAGCCGAGAAAGACTTCGGCACAGCTGGGCTATGCATCCACACCCGTCACCGTTGACCTCTACCGCGGTATCGTCTACACACTTCTGATGGAGCTGCACAGCTCGGCTATAAACCAACGACCGCTGCCTGGTTCTCTAGAGATCAGGTCACCTTTACTCTGTCACTGTTCCAACAACTCCGCCAGCCAGGAACCCTGCCACCGTCTCATGGCTCGGGGTACTAACTGAGGTCCTCCCAGCTCCACGCCGCTGGTATCCGACGCTGCAGGACGCAGAATTCCAGCTGTAGGTCTACGGTTCGTCATGCGGACGTCACCGAAAGTCTTCCGCTAGGCAGGTCGCCGACCTGTTTAACTCAGGCCTCCCAAGCAGAGATGCTGCTATGTCATCCCGACTGAGAATAACCCCACCCGTCAACCGAAATTTTGTAATTTTTTATATCTATGGTGCTTCAGGCTCAGGATCCAAATATCACTCAGCCAAAGCCGTTCAATGCAAGTCTCAAACATTATCGAGAAAAGCGAATTTGAAGATATCCGAGGAACTTTAATTTTGTAAATCTAATACCTTTTACTCGAAGGGCCGCGTGCCTCTCTCGGTAGCACCGGAGAATGTTATTCGGGTGATCAGTGAATCGCTGCTCCGAGTATTGCTTGGTCTTTTTACTCGTTTTACGGCTTTCATTCATTTTAAATAACTACATCTTTTAAATATGAAATTCATCTAAAATATGCTACTTAACACATATATAATACTCATTTTTATAAAAAATGCGGGTTTTCATTTTTCTAATTACATATCGCACGAATTGCAAATATAAATTGCTAGTTTCCGAAAATTTGTAAAATACTAACTGCCACCGAAAGAAAAAAGTGTTTGGTTCTATAATAAGATTATTGAAGTGCTTTCGGACACACTGTACTTTTGGTGTGTCCTTCTGGAGTGTACACGAATAAGTCAGACGGTTTCCCCACACTTGATCAAGCCACATGCAGTTGTCCAAGGATGGAATTTCCAAATTTAGTCCACATGCTTGTACTAACTGTGCCTGCGTCCTCGTGATGGCCCATAAACAGCGCTTTTCAATTTATCACAGGCATGTTCGATTGGGTTCTTCTCTGGAGAAAATGCTGCCACTCTAGTCGAGCGATGTCGTTATCCTGAAGGAACCTTATCACAAGATGTGCACGACGATGGCGCGAATTGTCATCAGTTAAGACGAATGTCTCAAAATATATTGCCGATATGATTGCACTATCGGTCGGAGGATGGCATTCACGTATCGTACAGCCGTTACGGCGCCTTCCCTGACCACCAGCGGCGTACGTCGGCCCGCCTTAATGCCACCCCAAAACAGTATGGAACCTCCACCTTGCTGCACTCGCTGGACAGTGTGTCTAAGGCGTTCAGAGTGACCGGGTTGCCTCCAAACACGTTTTCGACGATTGTCTGGTTGAAGGCATATGCGACACTCATCGGTGAAGAGAAAGTGCTGCCAATCCTGAGCGGTCCATTCGACGTGTTGCTGGGCCCGTATGTACCGCGCTGCATGATGTGCTTACAAAGATGGACCTCGCCATGGACGTCGGGAGTGAAGTTGCGCATCATGCAGCCTATTGCGCACAGTTTGAGTCGTAACACGACACCCTGCGGCTACACGAAAAGCATTATTCAACACGGTGGCATTGCTGTCAGGGTTCCTCCGAGCCATAATCCGTAGGTGGCTATCATCCACTGCAGTAGTAGCCTTTGGGTGGCGTGAGCGAGGCATGTTATCGACAGTTCCTGTCTCTCTGTATCTTCTCCATGTGAGAACAACATCGCTTTGGTTCACTCCGAGACGCCTAGACACTTTCCCTGTTACGATCTCTTCCTGGCACAAAATAACAATGCCGACGCGATCGAACCGCGGTATTGACCGTCTAGGCTTGGTTGAACTACAGACAACACGAGCCGTCTACCTCCATCCTGGTGAAATGACTGGAACTGATCGTCTGTCTGACTCCTCCGTGTAATAGGCGCTGCTAACGCATGGATGTTTACATCCTTTGACGGGTTTAGCAACATATATGAACAGTCATAGTGACTGTGTCTGTGATACAATCTATACAGTCAACGTCTACCTTCAGGAGTCATGGGAACCGGGATGATGAAAAACTTTTTTTGATGTGTGTATATGCATGTCACTATCCCATGACTTTAGCACTTCAGTGTAAAATACAATACGTACTTCGTAAATTAAGAATAAATATAATTTAAAGCTAACACTGGTCTTTCGGTGGCTTTATTGCCATGTTGGGCGTTTTGCAACTGACGATGGAAAATTTTTCACAGCAGTGAGTGTCGCTACTATACATTCGTGTGCAGTCACCATGAGGTTATTCGGCCGACTGTAGAGTATCAAATACCATCACAGCGCAAATTACGAAGAGCGAGACGCCGGAGAATGTCGACGGATGAAGCTCTCGCAACGATAAAAAGAAAGGCGAGACAGTTTTATTCAAACATAACAATCCTGCGATATAAAGGCAGTTTAAATCTCAGAGACTCACTTCATAAACAATTTTGTTTCACAGCAGTAGATTGGTTTAGAGTTATCGTCACTGACGATTTCCACAAAGCGTAGGCACTAATAATTACGAAGGAGCACCTATTTTAAATTGTGGGCAATCTTTCGCCTTTGGCAGTCCATCATAGCACAGAGTAAATGTGTCGCTACCGACTGTTAATGGAGTTCATCTGTCAATGTCACACGAAGCAGTTGTCTGTCAGCTGCACAAGAGCAGAACAAATGAGTGGCGACGTTTTACCGTGGACAGTCACCGTGGAGACCGAGTGTAGAATGATGATGTGTTGCAGTGATGACAGCTGCTTTCATGTGGGATCCTATGGCGCTACAAAATTACAATGGTGACACATATTATTATTATTATTATTACTATTATTACTGTTATTACTGTTATTATTATATCTGGAGCCACTATAAACATTTAGAGCCAATTCCATTCGTGCCCTTTGTGTAAACCTGGTTGTCAATTTGCAGGACCATCTTTTTAGGCTCCACTTATGCACTCTTAAAAAAACAGAAAATTTGAAAGTGCTTGGAGAAGGAACTACATTGTCGTAACAAAAATAACAACAAAATCGATCCACCAGGAGCAGCATAATGTGTTAGAGCTATAAGTGCAGTTATTTTTATTGGTGGCTAAAGACAGTATACCGAAAAACATTACATCAGTATTTACTTCTTTTGCGGATTAATAACTATAGCAATTACGAGTAGTATGTTCATAAGTTTGGTAGCATCTCCAAGCACATGTGGCAAGACCAAGCCATTAATGGTTATATTCGTCTGGGCAGCAATCAAGTATTGAAGTGTGCACACTATACTGACAGGCGTTGTCCACTTAGTGATGCATTTACAAGCATGACGAAAACATGAGGTACTAAATTACGTGAAATGTTTGCTGGAAGACTGTTAGATGAAGAGAAAAAAAAACATCATTATACATAATTGGGTACATGGTAAGGTACTAATGATCACAATATCTGCACTTATAATCGTAATATCCTGAATATACATGGAGTGAATGGGAGCTGAGTCCTTATGTCTATTGGCAACAGTTATACATCAAAACGGAGCAATGTCACGTGTTTACGTTCTTTTGTTGTTGTTTAAAGGGCATAAGATGATTCAAAAACTCTCCGAGTGTGCGGTAACCCAGTGATTCCTTTTGTATGTGTAAAAGGTCTGATAGCAGCTTAAATTCATCGGTACGTTACTGAAGCTTTTGTATAAAATTTTACATGTGTGGACACAATACAATCAAGGGCTAGAACGTTTAAAATAACCGTAACAATGTTCGTTAAGAATATCGAAATGGGCAATAATGAGTCATCACTCAATGGCAAGTGCAGAGAGTTGATGGGAAATCCCGGAAAACAAACACTTTCCTTATCTAGTAGCTGTTTTCAAATAATTTTTTTATGATTACACAGCCATCCACTGAGACGCAGCATTCTCCTATAATGGATAACACTAATTTTGACACATAATGGACATAACTAATAACACAAAAAATGGTTCAAATGGCTCTGAGCACTATGCGACTTAACTGCTGAGGTCATCAGTCCCCTAGAACTTAGAACTACTTAATCCTAACTAACCTAAGGACATCACACACATCCATGCCCGAGGCAGGATTCGAACCTGCGACCGTAGCGGTCTCGCAGTTCCAGACTGTAGCACCTAGAACCGCTCGGCCACTCCGGCCGGCACTGATAACACACACACATTTATTAATCATATTCTAAGCAATGATAAAACTTTTACATTAGGTTGAAAACATGTTAATTAAATAATAATTAGTCCAGAAACCAGAACGTTATGTATACAGGACGGTCGGAAACAGTCTGGAATACTAGTAAGGATGTTACAGGGTAGGTTGTGCTGAGAAATGTGTTCGAAACGTTGGTATGTTTCCGAGTAAATTAGCATTAACGGTAGACATTCAGGCTGTTCTGCTTGTAAATTTCAGCGGCCCACCAGCGACGTTGTTGCAAACGAGTTCTTCTTTTAGTTTTCTAAAACCTAACAGGAGAACCACACAAAAATTGGACATAGAATGGTAGTAAGGATCGAACCCGAGCCAAGGGCTGAGCAGTCTGATATGTTTTCATCTACACTACGAGAACAACTGACCCTATATGTATCTGACGGGCCGCTCGGATCTTTGAGCGCAAGATCCTGATTGGGTAACTTCAATGTCAATGCTGCCGCTGGGCGGTGTGGCCCTTCTGTCTCCGTAATTGCAACGCATGCGCGGCAGTACTATCAGCGCACTATATACGCTGGAGCGGAAAACGTCTTCGTCAGTCTTCGTTCGGCTCACCTGAAGATGTCTGGCAGTTGTCCAGCCGAAATATCGTGCAATGAAGTTTACGATGACCGGCTGCAAGCCCGAAACCTTTTTGACCACTTTCTATCCTTTCGCCTTAATTTCATAACTTCTCCTCTCGGTCTCTGTGCGTGGTATACATTGTTGACAATTATAAGTACAGACGAAGGGGTGAGTATAGGACACTGACATGGGACAATAATCCTGATGAACAAAACCTCGGATACCAATGCTTTTCCGGATACGGTATCCGATCAAGTGCAACTATGGCGATGTTGCAGCACTGCTAATGTCTAAGACTACATTTAGTGCCAACCAACCCAAGTTAGGCGTGTAGTTCAAAGTGATGAATTGTCCTCGATAAATTTTGTGTCATTCTGGATATCTAGGCTCTGGTAAATAACGTTTTAACAGCGTGTGTCCCTGTCGTGACACGCCAGTACCATGACCTCCCACGCCCCAAAACTTTAACTCGTCAGATTCTTTCACATAAGGATATTGACAAGAGTGGCGTATTCCAGGCCTCTGGATAGTGTCAATAAATTTCGGTAGCATTGTGGATGATTGTCAATGCATGCGCCTGGAATTTTGTAACATGTACGGGCATCTATGAGAAGTGCTGAAGCAGCCCTTCACATGAATGGAAGCCATGTGGGAAACTGTTGCCATGCGTTTATTTTCGAGTATATATTTGCACTTCGTATTCTCGAGGCCTTCGCTAGAAAGCGTCCATGTACTCATTCGTAATATGTCGAATTGGGGAAACTATTGGTTTCCAGAACTTTGCTTGTTAGGATCCTATATTTATTTCTCCAGTCAACATCCATTTTTCTCAACACCTACAAATCCTGCAGGATTGAACGGGAGCATCTTTAGACAGATTTTGAGCCAGCTGCTTACCCTACGTACCGATTTTGCGCTAAAAGTACTATTTTTGGAATATTTTAACATAAAGGGGACTTTTAAATATCATAGGGAAAAGGGCATCATGGATGTCCAGCTTCATATCTATCCTACACTTAGCTAACTTACTAATCACGAATAAGAGACTCTCTTTCAATATTTCCTTATTATCAATACAGTTTTGTTTCTTTTAAATTATTTGATGTTGTTGTTGTGGTCTTCAGTCCTGAGACTGGTTTGATGCAGCTCTCCATGCTACTCTATCCTGTGCAAGCTTCTTCACCTCCCAGTACCTACTGCAACCTACATCCTTCTGAATCTGCTTAGCGTATTCATCTCTTGGTCTCCCTCTACGATTTTTACCCTCTACGCTGCCCTCCAATACTAAATTGATGATCCCTTGATGCCTCAGAACATGTCCTACCAACCGATCCCTTCTTCTGGTCAAGTTGTGCCACAAACTTCTCTTCTCTCCAATCCTATTCAATACTTCCTCATTAGTTATGTGATCAACCAATCTAACCTTCAGCATTCTTCTGTAGCACCAAATTTCGAAAGCTTCTATTCTCTTCTTGTCTAAGCTATTTATCGTCCATGTTTCACTGCCATACATGGCTACACTCCATACAAAGACTTTCAGAAATGACTTCCAGACACTTAAATCTATACTCTGTAACGAGAATTATACGTATAATAATTTTTTTCTTTATGAATTTAGATAAATTAATAATAGCAATGTGTTGAATTTCTTTTTCGATTCTTTTCGTGTCACGTTAAAGAAACTGTGAGTAACTTTTGAAACGAATATTATTTATGTTAGAGTTCAAATAATGTGGTAATCAAAGGAAAGTGTATTTAATGTTAAAACTATTGTAAGATGTGAAAATTGTAATTTATGCACTTGGTCCATACGTAGGTAATGCATTAGGATATGTGTAGTAGAAAACCTGTGGTGAATACCCTACCTGTAGGGGAGCGGGAAAAGGTGGAGGCAGACGAGGCGGGAAAACGCACACTGGGCGCGGTTCGACACAACGGGCTCAGTAACACAGTCGGAGGCGAGCAACAGTCGGAAGTACACGTACTGTACCGAGGAGGCTACCCAGGAAAAGTGGATTCCATTGAGCCTCGGATGAACCGATTCCGACGACTACTTGGCATGGCTATATTCTGAGGCACAAAATTGGAAAAATTACGACGCTAAGAAGATGGAAAGTGCCGATGTTGTGTGAGCCTTAGCCGTGCTTGCATGTGTGCCGTGCTGCTCGCTATCTCGCTGCCCGCCTTCCGCCGCACCGACTTGCACAGGTCAAACATTTATTTCATCTTTTGAAGTGTATCTGTGTGGACCAGTGTCGAAACTGTTTCTAATGGTTCAATAATAATGTGACTTTTACCAGAATTGCTTTAGCCATGACTAATCCTGATCACTGACCTAGACAGGATCCTTACCTCGTATTATGCAATCCGAGTATCCTAAACTGAAAGTTTAATGTTTGTGTTAATGAAAATTATCAGCAGATTAATCTATGCCATAAAGGAATCTATAGTTCTGTGTGCTGTTGCAAATATTGGTAAAGAACAAAAGAGTTTTTTGTTGGATTGAGTTAGCGATGTTATTTAATTAATTTGAGACAGAAATAATGACACTTAAATTATTCAGAAGTAAGACAAAAGAGTGGTTATCCAGAGATTGATAATTTTGTGTGTTAATTTGCCTTCAGTACTAGATAGTTTCAGTATAACGACTATAACAGTTTTAGGGCCCCCCCCCCCCTTTGCTCTTGTTCATTCGTTCAAACTTTGATGTGTACTGATCAGATTTGACCAGTAAAACTAAATTCTATATTAATCCTAAATGTATTAGTGTTTTTCCATTATTCATAGTGATATTGTGTGTGTACTTTTAAGATTGTCGACGCTAGGGCAATCTATGCCCGATTTCAGTCTGCTCAACATACAAAATGCAGTTAGTAGTAATCATTACTGTGTGGTGTTGTGTAAATGTAGTTCGTCCAAATTAGTACAAAACGAGAAAACTTTAGTTCAGTGGATTTTTCGAGTTCCAAACTTTGCCATATAACGCATCATTACTACGTGTTACTATGCTTGTACATGCACCCACTTGTACAAGGAAAAACTCACTAATTGCCTAAGTAGGCTGGCGACCGAATTGTTAGTTATAGGTAGCACCTACTGTGTGTACTTCTTGTCCATGCGAAAGAGCAGTTATACTCTACATTTACTTGATGCATCACTGTAGTTATTGACTGAGTACAAGTCCGATCTTGCTTCTATTAGGTACACGCGGTCAACTAATGTACTAAAATCCTTGTTTATAAGGTGAAGCCCGTGAACTTATTACAGTACAGGCTTTATATAGCTAACCTACGTCCGAGCAGGGCGGTAGTGTTACAACTCGATGTTAACAAATTTCTCTTCTTCAGAAATGCTTTCCTTGCCACTGCCAGTCTACATTTTATATCCTCTCCACTACGACCATCATCAGTTATTTTGCTCCCCAAATAGCAAAACTCATTTACTACTTTAAGTGTCTCATTTCCTAATCTAATTCCCTCAGCATCACCCGACTTAATTCGACTACATTCCATTATTCTCGTTTTGCTTTTGTTGATGTTCATCTTATATCCTCCTTTCAAAACACACCGTCCATTCCATTCAACTGCTCTTCCTAGTCCTTTGCAGTCTCTGACAGAATTACAATGTCATCGGCGAACCTCAAAGTTTTTATTTCTTCTCCATGGATTTTAATACCTACTCCGAATTTTTCTTTTGTTTCCTTTACTACTTGCTCAATATACAAATTGAATAACATCGGGGAGAGGCTACAACCCTGTCTTACTCCCTTCCCAACCATTGCTTCCCTTTCATGTCCCTCGACTCTTATAACTGCCATCTGGTTTCTGTACAAATTGTAAATAGCCTTTCGCTCCCTGTATTTTACCCCTGCCACATTTAGAATTTGAAAGAGAGTATTCCAGTCAACATTGTCAAAAGCTTTCTCTAGGTCTGCAAATGCTAGAAACGTAGGTTTGCCTTTCCTTAATCTTTCTTCTAAGATAAGTCGTAAGGTCAGTATTACCTCACGTGTTCCAGTATTTCTACGGAATCCAAACGGATCTTCCCCGAGGTCGGCTTCTATTAGTTTTTCCATTCGTCTGTAAAGAATTCGTGTTAGTATTTTGCAGCTGTGGCTTATTAAACTGATTGTTCGGTAATTTTCACATCTGTCAACACCTGCTTTCTTTGGGATTGGTATTATTATATTCTTCTTGAAGTCTGAGGGTATTTCGCCTGTTTCATACATCTTGCTCACTAGATGGTACAGTTTTGTCAGGACTGGCTCTCCCAAGGCCGTCAGTAGTTCCAATGGAATGTTGTCTACTCCGGGGGCCTTGTTTCGACTCTGGTCTTTCAGTGCTCTGTCAAACTCTTCACGCAGTATCGTATCTCCCATTTCATCTTCATCTACATCCTCTTCCATTTCTATAATATTGTCCTCAAGTACGTCGCCCTTGTTTAGACCCTCTATATACTCCATACACCTTTCTGCTTTCCCTTCTTTCCTTAGAACTGGGTTTCCATCTGAGCTCTTGATGTTCATACAAGTGGTTCTCTTACCTCCAAAGGTCTCTTTAATTTTCCTGTAGGCAGTATCTATCTTACCCCCAATGAGATAAGCCTCTACATCCTTACATTTGTCCTCTAGCCATCCCTGCTTAGCCATTTTGCACTTCCTGTCGATCTCATTTTTGAGACGTTTGTATTCCTTTATGCCTGCTTCATTTACTGCGTTTTTATATTTTCTCCTTTCATCAATTAAATTCAATATGTCTTCTGTTACCCAAGGATTTCTACTAGCCCTCATCTTTTTACCTACTTCATCCTCTGCTGCCTTCACTACTTCATCCCTCAAAGCTACCCATTCTTCCTCTACTGTATTTCTTTCCCCCATTCCTGTCAATTGTTCCCTTATGCTCTCCCTGAAACTCTGTACAACCTCTGGTTCTTTCAGTTTATCCAGGTCCCATCTCCTTAAATTCCCACCTTTTTGTACTTTCTTCAGTTTTAATCTACAGTTCATAACCAATAGATTATGGTCAGAGTCCACATCTGCCCCTGGAAATGTCTTACAATTTAAAACCTGGTTCCTAAATCTCTGTCTTACCATTATATAATCTATCTGATACCTTTTAGTATCTCCAGGGTTCTTCCATTTATACAACCTTCTTTCATGATTCTTGAACCAAGTTTTAGCTATGATTAAGTTATGCTATGTGCAAAATTCTACCAGGCGGCTTCCTCTTACATTTCTTAGTCCTAATCTATATTCACCGACTACGTTTCCTTCTCTCCCTTTTCCTACACTCGAATTCCAGTCACCCATGACTATTAAATTTTCGTCTCCCTTCACTATCTGAATAATTTCTTTTATTTCATCATACATTTCTTCAATTTCTTCGTCATCTGCAGAGCTAGTTGGCATATAAACTTGTACTACTTAGTAGGTGTGGGCTTCGTATCTATCTTGGCCACAATAGTGCGTTCACTATGCTGTTTGTAGTAACTGACCCGCATTCCTATTTTCCTATTCATTATTAAACCTACTCCTGCATTACCCCTATTTGATTTTGTGTTTATAGCCCTGTAGTCACCTGACCAGAAGTCTAGTTCCTCCTGCCACCGAACTTCACTAATGCCCACTATATCTAACTTTAACCTATCCATTTCCCTTTTTAAATTTTCTAACCTACCTGCCCGATTAAGGGATCTGACATTCTACGCTCCGATCCGTAGAACGCCAGTTTTCTTTCTCCTGATAACGACATCCTCTTGAGTAGTCACCGCCCGGAGATCCGAATGGGGGACTATTTTACCTCCGGAATATTTTACCCAAGAGGACGCCATCATCATTTAATTACACTCCTGGAAATTGAAATAAGAACACCGTGAATTCATTGTCCCAGGAAGGGGAAACTTTATTGACACATTCCTGGGGTCAGATACATCACATGATCACACTGACAGAACCACAGCACATAGACACAGGCAACAGAGCATGCACAATGTCGGCACTAGTACAGTGTATATCCACCTTTCGCAGCAATGCAGGCTGCTATTCTCCCATGGAGACGATCGTAGAGATGCTGGATGTAGTCCTGTGGAACGGCTTGCCATGCCATTTCCACTTGGCGCCTCAGTTGGACCAGCGTTCGTTCTGGACGTGCAGACCGCGTGAGACGACGCTTCATCCAGTCCCAAACATGCTCAATGGGGGACAGATCCGGAGATCTTGCTGGCCAGGGTAGTTGACTTACACCTTCTAGAGCACGTTGGGTGGCACGGGATACATGCGGAAGTGCATTGTCCTGTTGGAACAGCAAGTTCCCTTGCCGGTCTAGGAATGGTCGAACGATGGGTTCGATGACGGTTTGGATGTACCGTGCACTATTCAGTGTCCCCTCGACGATCACCAGTGGTGTACGGCCAGTGTAGGAGATCGCTCCCCACACCATGATGCCGGGTGTTGGCCCTGTGTGCCTCGGTCGTATGCAGTCCTGATTGTGGCGCTCACCTGCACGGCGCCAAACACGCATACGACCATCATTGGCACCAAGGCAGAAGCGACTCTCATCGCTGAAGACGACACGTCTCCATTCGTCCCTCCATTCACGCCTGTCGCGACACCACTGGAGGCGGGCTGCACGATGTTGGGGCGTGAGCGGAAGACGGCCTAACGGTGTGCGGGACCGTAGCCCAGCTTCATGGAGACGGTTGCGAATGATCCTCGCCGATACCCCAGGAGCAACAGTGTCCCTAATTTGCTGGGAAGTGGCGGTGCGGTCCCCTACGGCACTGCGTAGGATCCTACGGTCTTGGTGTGCATCCGTGCGTCGCTGTGGTCCGGTCCCAGGTTGACGGGCACGTGCACCTTCCGCCGACCACTGGCGACAACATCGATGTACTGTGGAGACCTCACGCCCCACGTGTTGAGCAATTCGGCGGTACGTCCAACCGGCCTCCCGCATGCCCACTATACGCCCTCGCTCAAAGTCCGTCAACTGCACATACGGTTCACATCCACGCTGTCGCGGCATGCTACCAGTGTTAAAGACTGCGATGGAGCTCCGTATGCCACGGCAAACTGGCTGACACTGACGGCGGCGGTGCACAAATGCTGCGCAGCTAGCGCTATTCGACGGCCAACACCGCGGTTCCTGGTGTGTCTGCTGTGCCCTGCGTGTGATCATTGCTTGTACAGCCCTCTCGCAGTGTCCGGAGCAAGTATGGTGGGTCTGACACACCGGTGTCAATGTGTTCTTTTTTCCATTTCCAGGAGTGTATACAGTAAAGCTGCATGCCCTCGGGAAAAATTACGGCCGTAGTTTCTCCTTTCTTTCAGCCGTTCGCAGTACCAGCACAGCAAGGCAAGGCCGTTAAATTATTTACCAAGCAGATAATTTGTATTCAGCGTTGTCATAAATAATAACAGTGACCGCTGCGGCAGTCCATTAGCTCTGCCCGTCGTTGACTTTGTAAACGACTATACTTTCCGAAACGACAAACATATTTGTTTGAATTATGATTTACTTATTGCTATTACGGCCTAACGTGCTTACTGCAATTGAAAATGTTTACCGAGTTAAAATTTTAGGTGATGTGGCCCTAATGATAGTCCCTGATAGCTGCCCGTGACAAACGTCCTGAGTACACAATACATTTTTGGACACACGCGTATGTATATATAAGGATGGATCAGAAACCCATGATTATTATTTCACGTCATTCGGTCCAGTTTTAAAGATGTCTGTCTTCATACCAACAACTGCCCTAATCCCATCAGCTACACGTAAATCATTACTTAAAACTATAAAATACGGAAGTTTGGCATTGTTCCCGTGGTTATTTGTTTATTTCATTGTCTTCTACTTATCCCTCGCGTTTGTACCTATAGTCTGACGTCTCAAGAGTAATACACCATGATAAAATTATTACTTATTTCCAAAATGTTTCAGAAGCGAAGGTTAGCCCCTAACTACTCTTGTGAATGCTCATACACTAATACTCTTGTGGGGGTTCGGAGTACCCCAATAAGTTTAAGGAAACTGTAATTTAAGGAATGTTTATTTTGAATTGCACATTTATCACTGAATATTATAAACATTTTTACGCACTTGAGATAGGATTACGAACAATTTTAGCAGACTGAAAATCTGTGATTGGGACAAACATGTTTTGAGCATTTTTCACGTACTATATTGGTTTTCTTGTCCGCATTTCTTGGACACATTTAGCATCTTGCTTCCCTCATAGGTTCTGGCTCTGAAGATGTTGAGGCAAGAGGAGTACAATCAAGTTTAACGACGACGTCTCTCAGTTCACGAGAATGGGATAGAACATCTCGACGTTGTATATGGAGCTTCACTATCCATTCCAAGCCTCTGCAGCAATTCTCTTCTATTTAAATCATTTGTTTCATCAAATTGTTTAGTGCTCTGAGGTAAAACAGCAGCGTTGACTCCTACTATGTTTAGAATGTCATAAAATACAGACATTGGCCATCTGCGTGTTTGCCGCGATACCGAATAGCTGGTGCACATTTGGTCCAGTGCGTCCTCTCCTCCTTTTGTGGCATTGTAATCAATGATCATTTCAGGTTTTCTCTTTTTAGTACTAAATTTCTGATCGCGGTGCATAGATGAAAGTAACACAACAGATCGACCTTTCCGAGGAATGTAATTACAATTTGTCTTTCCTTCTTATGTCCAAATAATTCAGATTCTACTGGGCGCTTTCTATTTCGTTTGAATTCTTCTGGGATCCCGTTTATTTAGCTTTAGAGTGCCCAAGACCGTCAACTCTTCGGCTTCCAGTTGATCACAGAATTCTAGTGATATGAATCAATTGTGTACTGTCACATTTCTATTGCTTCCCTCAATTGGTGTTATTAATTTCAAGATATCCTGTGTTGCAATTAATAATATACTTTTATTTGTCCCTTTGCCTGTGCAGAATGCACAAATAGAATGTTCGTGAATCACAAAGGCATATAACTTTGAGGCCTAATTTGGCTGGTTTCTTAGGCATATACATGCGAAATTTGCACCTACCACGAAAGGGTACTAACATTTCATAGCTGGTCAAGTTCGCTCCTGGAGTATAATACTTTTGACATTTGTCTATAAAGAGTTCCCAGACATCTCTAATAGCTGCAAGTCTGTCATCAGCCTTCCTATCATCTCTTGTAGTAGCACAATCGAAATGCAAACAAGACAAAATGAATAAAAATCTACGAAAGAACATAGTTGCTCGAAACACATCAAGACCAGTTCCATCAATAGCAAAAAGTCCAGCAGCATTTTCGTGATTAGATTTCATTTCTCCAGATAAATGAAGCAGACCTTGAGATAATCTCAGTTCTATTATATCCAGCTGCTTTATGAATGCTGGTTCAAAAATGGTTCAAATGGCTCTGAGCACTATGGGACTTAACATCTATGGTCATCAGTCCCCTAGAACTTAGAACTACTTAAACCTAACTAACCTAAGGACATCACACAACACCCAGCCATCACGAGGCAGAGAAAATCCCTGACCCCGCCGGGAATCGAACCCGGGAACCCGGGCGTAGGATATGAATGCTGGTTGAGGAGCTCTGTATTTGTTTGACATGTCATGTATCTTGACGTTTGTGTTGGTGAGTATTAGCTGTAATAAATCGCCAGTAATGAACAGTTCCCAAGCAAATCGCCAGCAATGAACAATTCCCAAGCAGATATTATGTCGGTTAAATCAAGTGTTTTTGCTTTACGTCTAGCGCCTGGAAGGTCACTAACTACATTGTGAGAGCAGGGGTACGACTTGTAGGAGGAGCTTCTTTTGACCACTTGTAACACTACTTTTTTCCAAAAATATATTTGTCATCGGAAGGCCTAATACACGCCTCTTCATATGATCCTTCACAACTACTTTCTAATGTAGCTTCAGAGATGGAATCATGATCACTTGGTGTAAATGCATCCTCATCTGCTGTGCTGTCCTCATCAGAATGCAAAACGCAGTATCATTCATTACTTTTTCCAACTCATCATCTGTTAATGACTTCGATGATGCCATTCTGAAAAATAATGCATACATACTCACATAACCTTAAAAATTGACGTTATCATTGAAATTTTGCTCTTTTCGAAGTAATCTAAGACTTCAGTTGCGTAAAAGACTAATTGAGATAATGAAAAACAACATACGTCAATATTCTGGAGGGGTATTCTGAGACCTCTTTTTATTTATCTCACAAAATATTACCGGAAACACCGCATCCAACACACCACGTTATACGGCATCACTTCACTACTACCAACAACACAGGTTCCATCCGTTGTTCTGTTCACATACTCTGTATTGTATCCATGTCCCCGGGGATCTCCAGGACCCCACTAGAGTAGTTAAGGGTTAGAGAGAAATAGAGTCGGAGGCGATGCTCGCAGTGGAGAATGACTGAGCAATAATAAGACGTAGAGTTTCTAGGTGTCCTGTTAGAGGAGCCACAGGAAAGACAGATCAAGATGGCAGAATCTGTATTGGAATTCTGCGTTTCTCTATCTGAAGTGCACCTTATCGCTTGGTACCTTCCTATGTGTTTAGTCGCCTTGAGGAAGGCCCACTTAATACCCAAATGAACTTATTTTTCTTGATATTTTCGCATGAGAGATACACTAGACTATGAAAGTACGATTCTTCATTTTAGAGCTATAGCTCGCCCCTCTCATCAGCGTCGGGAACTGTTAGCAAAGCGTGACCACTGTACAGGAGAGGCCTATCTCAGACGTATTCGTAAGGATGGAGCAGCAGATTCCTAGCGAAGAGCCACCGATGGCAGAGAATCTGGATAGTCAGGGGACCCGGAGGACTCGCAGCTGCTGTCCACAGACAAAGGGAGCCAGATACGCACTTCGGCGCACAATGGAGAGCCATCCCTTCTGAGTGAGGCTGTGCCTCGGGACAGACAGTCGCACAGGAAATTAATGTTCCCGCACAGGACTCCGAGGCAGCGACTGAGCTCGGCAGCACGAGGTCGCGGAGAACGAACTTCTGTCAAGGGTCTGGCAAAATACTCGAGATGTAATAAGCAGTGCAGACGTATTCATGGATTCCCAGGGAATGTATGGAGAAACCCTCATACATTTCCACAGTCACCTTGTTGATACGGTGCTACTTACATTCGTTTATTTGCGTCACAGGTAGAGTACTGATACGTCTCGTTAGTCATCAAAGAGATAGACAGAAGTTTCAGTTATTTCTTGTATTAAGAAAAAGATTTATAACACAGGGGATGGTTCTTCGAAGCCGGTTTCTGTCGAGGGCACGGTCAGAATCCTCTCGTTGCGTGGCTATCCTTTGCTTTTGTGGTTCCTTCGTCAATAACAATTCTAACCATTTTAAGTAGGTTTAAAGTCGTCATTCATTTCTTACCATTATCTCTGAACATGTAACGACTGTTCCCATGTTGTAATTCTGAGGACGTCCAATTAAAACAACTAGTAGGGTCTAATATTAACATTAGATGCCCTAGATATGGAGATACTGTAGAGTTCAATAAGCACGAACTCCACTATGTGACGAAAAGTAGCAGGAAAACTTTTAGAGGACAACAATATGGAGTGTCTACACCCTTCAGCTTTAGACAGCAAGTTTTCTGCTGGGAACACTTTGAGTGAGGTGTCTGAATGTCTGTGGAGGAATGGCAGCCCATTTTTCATCATGAGTAGAAACCAGAAAAGGCAACGATTTTTGTCACCGGGATGTGGACGTTCTAGCTCATCCTGCAACTGTTCCACTGGATTCATGTTGGGACTCTGGGCACGCCAGTCCATTTCATGAATGTTATGTTCCACAAATCAGTGCCTCACAGATGCTGCTTTATTACAGGTTGCGCTGCCATGTTGACAGAAATACTCATCGCCTCCAAATTGTTCCCCAATTGTACGCACCGCAGAGCGCCGGAAAATGTGTTCTTATCATTCCCAATTTATCGTTTTCTGAAGCATAATAACGATTTCACGCCATAACCACCAAAAATAGCTCAATCCCTTAGCACCATCTCTTACGGACTACACTCTTGGCACTATACATGAAGAGAGGTAACCTTCTCGGGCTTTCGTCAACCAAAACCTCTCCATCCGATTGCTACAACAGATAGCGTGATACATCATGTGAAACCTGTCATTTCCAGTCGTTCACTGTCTAATGGTATCGCTCTTTACGCCACGCTTAGCACTGACTACAGATACTGTGACTTCTGAGGAGCTGCTCGACCATTCTATTCTATTCTTTTTAATTGCACACGCACGCTCATTGTGCTAGCTGAGCTGCTAGAAGCACTTTGGAATTCACGAGTGAGTTCTCTGTGTTAGACAGCCGTCGTCCGTCGGTACATGATGTTGCCAGTCTGGTCTTAATTTAACTGTGATTGTTCCTTCGCGGTTTCACTTCACAATCACATCACGAGCATTGGACTTGTGTAGCTTTAGAAGAGTTAGATATCCTTGACGGCCTTGTTACTCAGGTGACATCCGGCAATTAGTTCACGTTCGAGGGTACTAACGTCTCCTGACTGATCCATTCTGCTAATACTCCTCGCCTTCTAACAACACAATACTCACCGCCTCCTTTTATACTGGCAGGTCTGTGACACCTAGTGGTCAGTTCCGAATTACATAGGGATGTTAGGATACTTTTTATCAGATATTCTATGTGTATCTCATCCTCAGCAACCTTTTTGAGTGCGTCAATAACTAATAGACTCGTAAACCTACTCAGATATTGAGTTTTGTTGACTGGTTGTGTAACGGAGGAAGCCTTAGGGACATGAGTAATGAACGGTGCATGTGCGATCGATATTTGAAAACCTCTGGAAGGTACCTGAGGATGTCATTTATATAGCCTGAAAATATCTGCATAAGTGTTAAAAAACCCGGAAAGAACACAGTTGTTTTAATAAGCGAATTGAAGAAATAGAAATTAAGTATTGAAACTAAACTGTTTCGCCTCCACCTTGTTGTGGGATCTGCGACACCATTTTACTTCCACCTTCTGAGCGCCGATCTAGCGCATTACAACAACATCCGGTATTTTCGGGACGTATACATATTAAGCTAAGAGACGATGGAAGTTACTGCATTTCAATCTTTTTACGTACAAAACAAGCACAGTATCTCTTTCAGTGTGTACTCGACGTAAAACAAGAGCATAAAGTACTGTATTCGATCCAGTTTGTTACAATACTCTCTGGAAGTTAGAACTAGTCCTCTGGGAGGTTCGATTTTTTTGTGGTTATCTTGCTCTTAAAGTCCATTAAAGAATTACTTCCAAAACGTCAATGGAATGAGTTACAACAGAACAAAACAGTGTCCGAAATTTTATACCAAGATGACAGTATAAAGCTAATCATAATACTTCTATCGCATTCTTTTCGCTTACCCATATTATTGTGCTCTTTCAAAAGGAAAGTGAAGATTAATGTTTTACATCCTTTCGGTCAAAAGGCCATTAGAAACGCAATCTTTGCTTTAAATAGTTTTTTTTGTTCGTTTCATACGATTCCCACAATATTTGTGACTGCCTTTTCTTCAGTCACCAGAAGTGCATTTTAGATACCTAACCATCAAACGTTATTCAAATTCGTGGAAACTGTTTTTGCGTAATATTTTGGATGGCGAAATATTTACCGTTTGACAGTCACTCACGTCTTACACTACAAGCAATGGAAGCTATGAAGCTTTAATTATCACCTCTCAAAACATAAAATTACGTAATTATTTTTTGTTTGTTTGCAGGTACAGTTCTTCACACATAATCTTCCATAGGCTCACATGGTCGAAAGTCTTCTCAAGGTCGATAAAGGTCTTATGGGTTTCTGCACTGTCCAGTCAGATTAATGAGACCACCTTCTGAACCCTTCTGACCACCTTTTGCAGTGTGGTATGCTGCGAGACGGCAGGAAGATGGTTCAAACAGTTCAAATGGCTCTGAGCATTATGGGACTTAACATCTAAGGTCATCAGTCCCCTAGAACAACTTAAACCTAACTAACCTTTTAGAACCTCACTGACTCTCTTACTGACGGCCGGCCGCTGAGGCCGAGCGTTTCTAGGCGCAGCCTGGAACCGCGCGACCGCTACGGTCGCAGGTTCGACTCCTGCCTCGGGCATGGATGTGTGTGATGTCCTTAGGTTAGTTACGTTTAAGTAGGTCTAGGGGACTGATGACCTCAGATGCAAAGTCCCATAGTGCTTAGAGCCATTTGAACCTCTTTTTTTAATAATTTACAAACTTAGCCGTTTCGGAAATGCTTCCATCCTTTTCTTGAAAGAGAATGGTCATGTCTTTTTGGATGTCACACAGAACGCTCAATCATGGAACTGAGCACCGCGCTGCACCTGACGAAGTCATGCGGGATCTGCCTTCGTGATAACGTTCCGTCTCTCGATCCCTGCGTCGAATCGCCTTTCTTCCTCATTCTTAAAAGGTCTTTAGTTGCCCGCATCTCGTGGTCGTGCGGTAGCGTTCTCGCTTCTCACGCCCGGGTTCCCGGGTTCGATTCCCGGCGGGGTCAGGGATTTTCTCTGCCTCGTGATGTCTGGGTGTTGTGTGCTGTCCTTAGGTTAGTTAGGTTTAAGTAGTTCCAAGTTCTAGGGGACTGATGACCATAGATGTTAAGTCCCATAGTGCTCAGGGCCATTGGAACCATTGGTCTTTAGTTGCTTTCTTTCCAAAAAGTGCGAGAGCCAATCGCATGTTCAACAAATGTCCTACTTCCATCTGACGTCACAATTATTGTCTAGCCTTGCTGTAGTCCGCGAGAAACCTGTCTGCTGGGTTAGAGGCTAGTCCCACACTGTCGCAGCACTTCCCACACTCTTGCTCTATTTTAGCCGATTGCGGAAGATATCCACAGTTGGCAGATGTTATCACAGGGGCCAATTTGTCACACCTTGGACTCCATAACTTCAGATGCACCGCAGTTTCGTGCCCCGGAGCGAGGGATTTTTCATGCTAAATAGATAGCCTGGCCCTGCCGACAGACACTGGTCCGCAAATCCCCGGGGGTCTACGGCGAGATGCTTTCTCCAAGCCGCCCTCCGCCGTACCGTTAGATGCGCAGTCTTCAGCGCCCACCGTGCTCATGGCTCGCTTCCAGGTTTAGAAGGGAAAGTTCTCAGCATGAACTTCAATTATGAAACGAAAATCACTTGATCATCGACTGCATCCAAGTGAATCATACAATAACTACCTCAAATCAATTCCTACGCAATCCGCTACTATCCGATCTTATTGTAGAACCGAATAATGATGGTGAAGAAGTGAATAATTATGAGAAGAGACAGGCCAAATGCCATGCAGCTTTTGAAGGTTCTTAAGGAACATGGGTGCACAAGAAGGGACATAATTAGGAACTGGAACAGAATCAAATGTTTTCAACACGTATGAAAAAACTGAAAAATGTCGTGAAGATTGGAAACAACACCTCATGAGAATGCTAAGTCACAGAATTGCTCGGAAGATCCTGGCCGACAAGCAAAATAGAAGAAGAGATATTGGAAGGCCTCTAAAAGATGGGAATGATTTTGTTTGCCAGTTCGGAAGTGCCTAATTCTTGAAAAAAGGTGATGACGATGGTCATTTCTTCAACCCTTTTGCACCCTGAAATCCTTGCGCCACAATTCCGTAGCACGCTGCAAGAGCAGCCAAAACAAAATAGCGGGGCCCATTGATGAAGTGGAGGTGGACTGAACTACTTTATTCAGGTTCCTTTAGTGGTGTGTTACGGTAGGTGGTATTGAGATTTCAATGTGTACAGAGACTCAAAAAACGTATTTGCAAACTAATCAACAGAGATGAGCTCTGCTGGACTGAGTGAAGTGGCTCAGTGTTTAGCACACCGGACTCGCATTCGGGAGGACGACGGTTCAAGCCAGCGTGCGGCCATCCTCGTTTAGGTTCCCCGCGATTTCCCTAAATCGCTTCAGCCAGATGCCGGGATGATTCCTCTGAAATGGCACGGCCGACGTCCTCCCCCATTCGTCCCTATTCCGATGGGAGCGACGGCCTCTCTGTTTGATAACCTCTCCCAAATCAACCAACCAACCAAATGAGTTCTACAAGCTTGCCTTACGCCTGCAAAAGAGTCCTGTGTTGGTATCCCCGAACGCGGTGTCTTCAAGTGCCGGTAAACTCGACTTGTTAGTTGGAAGTGTCCACCCCAGCCCACTCGTCGCCTTATTCTTTTGTCGGCTATGAGCAGATTCGACTTTTAACTGTACATTACTATTCATTTATTTCCCTCAAGCATGACTTCGATTTTATAGCCATTCTCAAGCGGGAATTTAATTGTCACAAAATATCCAACCAACCTAAGTGACAGTAGCAATCATAGGACACGGGAATTATTGTATACCAATATATACGTTCGGTTAGTGCTGAACATTGTACAGTCTATACATACATTTATAAAGATAAATCTTTTTCTAAGACAGCTCAGAATTTCTTTGATATTTACTACCTAACCAGAAAATGTCTAACAATTACACTGACGTATGCATACTATCGAGGTCTTGCCGAGTCTGTAATGACAGTACCAGAAAATGTGACATGAGAAGGAAATACGGTGCCTAATTGTGATTAATTATTAAAATGAATTTCAGAAATGAATGACAAGCTACACAACTCGCTGTTGGCCCATACACGCAAGTTTCCATGACGCAATGATCACAAAAATAGCGCTCTTTTTTTGTCGCAGGGATAAAACAGTGACATTGCCCTGCACCCAGTTTTCGTTTGACGCAGCACTTACGTTTTCTCATGGTGGAGGTTCTAACAATACCACCACTTGAAAAGAGGGTTAGAAATCAGATTAATAATGTTGCTCACGCAGCATATGTTCGCTTTATCGGGCAACAACAAAGTTATTGACTGTGGATGGTATCGTCAGAATGGAAATAATGAAGTCACTGTAAAAAAGTCATTAATTTTGGCACTTATCTTGAATGGATTTCGTCGAAGTTGTTATGGCTAATCTTGTTGATTCTAGGGTGATTCCACTTTGACTGCTAGAAGGTCCAGATATGTATTTTAGCAATATTTGAAGACCTAACAAACGCGTTTTTCAGGAAATTCTTAATCATTAAACAATCCCATATCAGAACAATGGTATGGCAGAAATAATTTTTGACTTGGTGTTCACGATCCACATTTTTATTAAACTTGTTGTAAATTTACATTTACTTCTTCTTAATTGTCACATCATCAACAAAAGAGTTTTTTATCAATCTTCATTATTTAATTTCCAAGTTAACCAAATACAAGACTTGACTGTTCTTTTACAAAGCGAAATAACAACTGAACTTCTGCAAAGTGAAACAAATACTGCTCTGCGCGCATTCGCTCCGAAACTATTACAAGTAAGTCAAAGATTATGACAGTCTCACAGAAATGAATACACACAAGAACCATATCACTGTAATATATCGATATATCGAAGTACCTATACATTAATAAAACCAAATGTGAATATTGTCACAAAAATAAGTCTCTTACTTCGCAGAAAAGTAGTACGATATTACTGGTATTGAGAACTGGGGTTGGAGTGCCGTAGTGGTCACGTAAATAAAGAACCATTACAAGGAGGAATAAACAAGAATATAATTATTTTGTTTGCATTCGACGAAATTTGTATGTTCCTCATCTGAAGCGTGGAGTTCAACATGAAACTTATTCCTGATATCACTCTTTCTCTAATGGAACACATTTGCAATTGTCTGCTTTGCAACAATTAATTTTTGTCTTACACCCTCCACAGCCTCACAAGCCACAGCTTCCTTAACGCCCATCTGACTCTGACTGTTGTGTTGGCTGAAGAGCCAACACCGCGTTACTGTTGGAGCCCGAAATGCACGCGTTAGCTCACGCAGGCTGGCGTGGGGAGGGAAGGACTATACTGACGTGAGGTCTGGAACATGACAAGGAATTAGAAGTCAGAAAGCGGACGTAATTACTTTGATACTTAACTTTAATCCATTAATGATGAAATTCGCTCTTGACGGTACATGAGTCACAACATTATCTGTTCAGAAGACATAGTAACTGAATATGGCGCCTTGCTAGGTCGTAGCAAATGACGTAGCTGAAGGCTATGCTAAACTGTCGTCTCGGAAAATGAGAGCGTGTGTAGTCAGTGAACCATGGCTAGCAAAGTCGGCTGTACAACTGGGGGCGAGTGCTAGGGAGACTCTCTTGACTAGACCTTCCGTGTGGCGGCGCTCGGTCTGCAATCACTGATAGTGGCGACTCGAGGGTCCGACGTATACTAACGAACCGCTGCCGATTTAGAGGCTACCACCTAGCAAGTGTGGTGTCTGGCGGTGACACCACACTGACAATAGATCATTTCGCTTTGTCAGTGCTGCTTTACAGCAGGAAGAACGTGTACTCATATTCCGCACTAACAGGAATTCACGAGTATCGACGAGTATGTGGTGACCGCAGCCGCACGGTCCTCACACTCGTCATACTCGCGGTACTACAGTGGAAACGAATGTGGCTCGTTAGCAGTGACGTAACAGCAGCGTATGCAGAGTATGCAACCCGCAACACGGGGCTCGTATTCGTTCAGTTTCTGACCTCGCCTGTAAACAAAAACTTAATTACGTAACTTTTTATCCCGAGGTGATAACTTTTTTATGACCAGCATAGCTGTTACTGTGAGTATATCGCGTTACGTACTTTCGTAATCCAATATCTTAGCAGTTTACTTACCTTTCCATCTAACCATACGAAAATACATCGCACGGTGTCTGTCGTGTTCATTTGCAGGCAAGATCTAGAGTGTCCGCGTGCTGTTATTTTCCATTTATTGCTGTTGTGGAAATCTAAGAAGAACGTTTCTGGTGCGACGGCAGTGCGGCCTTTGAGACACCTGAGCTACACGGACGCCGTAACGACCTGCAGTCTGCAGCCACGGAGGCGAGCAAACAAAACCGAGCGCCGGCATTAGTCAGGGGGGCCGCCTTATGTTGCGAGTCGTAAACAGTCGCTGCCTGCCCTCGTAAAGCTACCAGCAAAGCCCTATTTCTCTCGTGTTATCCTGCAAGACGTTGCTGCCAAGCCCGAGGAGGAATTGTACGGGCTCCCCTGGACGACTGCTTTCTGTACTGCTGTAAAGCCCAAGAAAGTTAAGGGGATTCTGCGGATTCCAGTACCACACAAAGGAGATAAGGGACAAGTGGGCGTAAGAAAAACGTGTTATCTAAGCCCCACGGTTAAGTTAAACTGTAAATTCAGAACAACTTCCAGTAGGATCTGTAATGTGGTCATTTCTCTTCGAATATGTCCACTAAAATATTTCAGAGGATGATAAGGAAATTCAAGTAGTCCTTCATTTAGATTTCTCTGTACCTGAAGGTTTGGTTTAGCATCACCAGTGGCTGTTTTTCACTTCCTTGTTGGTTTCTGTTATAGACTGGGGTCGTCCACTTAAATGAAAACGACGGTGGCTCTGAAAGGGACTGGTAAAGGTGTCCTAGTCGCCCTTAGCGTGGGTTCTAGGACAGCGCACGCACACACACTTACACACACACACACACACACACACACACATACACACACACACACACACAAACACTGGAAGTAACTCAGAGTAATGAATAGTAAAATACATTCGTCAGCTCTGGTAACACTGGTTACAGCAATTGTAGAATGCAGGTTTAGCCTGTCTGTCCTGCGTTAACTAAAGTTTTACGAACACAAACTAAATTACGATTTCTGAACCAAAGTAGGAAGAATCTAATCTTCTGTCTTGATGTACTATTGGAAGAACTGTTCCAAACCGATTGTACTAAGTTAGATCTCTAGGCAGGCGGTCACTGTCGACACATGATAATTCTATTCACTGTTCTGTTTCTACTGAAGACCAGCCACTGTCTATCAATCAGGCACTGTGTATGTCTCACTCGAAGACTTGAACACACGACGAACGTTCTGCAGGGACTACCCAGGAGGCTCGGACGGGTGTACAGCTTGCAACTGACAGTTTCTGTTCGTGTACGGTTACTTAAGCGCGCGTCTCTCTTCCGGGTGGCACTGCCTAAATGGTTCAAATGGCTCTGAGCACTATGGGACTTAACTACTGAGGTCATCAGTCCCCTAGAACTTAGAACTACTTAAACCTAACTAACCCTTAGGACATCACACACATCCATGCCCGAGGCAGGATTCGAACCTGCGACCGTAGTAGTCGCGCGGTTCCAGACTGTAGCGCCTAGAACCGCTCGGCCACTCTGGCCGGCTGGCGCTGCCTCTCTAGAGGGCGTGATTCTCGGGGGAAGCGTGACTGTTTTGCGCGCAGCGATGTTCCTGCTGCGGACGGACGTCCACGGTATTTCTGGTACAAAATGTCACAAAATATTCTTCTGTGGTATCTCAGTACATCACAGTTTCCTTACATTTTGTATATAGTGCAGTGAAGGTTCCAAGAGTAGAATGCTTACAAGCTGGCCGCACTAGAGAAGATGGCCATCATAAAAATATTGAACCCTGGACAGAACCGCAGCCACAGGTAGACAGACAGACATTCACGACCATTCTCGTTCTGCAGCTCACTCTCCAAAGGGGACACGGGACACCCATTTTTTCCGACGAAAGAAAGAGAATTCAACACATAAGGCGTTTAGCAAGATAAGAGATCTCTAACTAGGAATGTGGTCCACAAAGTGTGTGAATTTTCATTACAACGCCTCGGAATACCGTTCCAGTTTTATGATTGTGTCACACTGTTACTTTCTGGAGAACTCAGGCTTTTTCGCTGTGTCTGCATGCAGAGCATCGGATTGGCCCTTACCAGAAGTGTGCCGTGGAGTGAGAGAGATTTTCTGCTTTCCTCTACACCTAAGAGCGCCATTCGTTAGAAAATCTACGAGGGTAGGATATTGTTTAACATGTTGATTATGAGAGGTTTTTCAAATACCGCTACTAAACACAAAACTTTTTACAACTAAATTATTCATTTTGTGATACGGTCCGAGGTGATACCTCATCATCAGGCTACGCTGACATTACAAAAACGTTTAACATGTTTATATAGATATTAAAACTTCTTTACATGAATGTTGTGATAATCCTGTGGAGAGACAGAGAAGGATAACCTTGCAAGAGGCGATGTCACTTTGTGTATTGGTCTCCTGTTCACATGAAAATCTTATGAAACCACCATTCAAATTGTTCTAACTGCCACGCCCCAACACAAAGTGAGTCACTGTTTATTAAAAATATACAAAGTGACATCGCCTCTTACTAGGTTATCCTTGTCTCTCCACGTGAATACCACAGCAGTCACGCAAAGAAGCTTTGACATATGTATAAACGTGTGTTAAATGTTTCTGTAATACCAGATAGCCTGATGCTGTATCACCTCAAAAATGTTGCTAAATTTTGTGACTGGTAGCGGCATGTGGAAACCATTTGTATTTTTGAAACAGTCACGGTCGATAAATAGTCAATATGACTTCAAAATACACTCCTGGAAATGGAAAAAAGAACACATTGACACCGGTGTGTCAGACCCACCATACTTGCTCCGGACACTGTGAGAGGGCTGTACAAGCAATGATCACACGCACGGCACAGCGGACACACCAGGAACCGCGGTGTTGGCCGTCGAATGGCGCTAGCTGGGCAGCATTTGTGCACCGCCGCCGTCAGTGTCAGCCAGTTTGCCGTGGCATACGGAGCTCCATCGCAGTCTTTAACACTGGTAGCATGCCGCGACAGCGTGGACGTGAACCGTATGTGCAGTTGACGGACTTTGAGCGAGGGCGTGTAGTGGGCATGCGGGAGGCCGGGTGGACGTACCGCCGAATTGCTCAACACGTGGGGCGTGAGGTCTCCACAGTACATCGATGTTGTCGCCAGTGGTCGGCGGAAGGTGCACGTGCCCGTCGACCTGGGACCGGACCGCAGCGACGCACGGATGCACGCCAAGACCGTAGGATCCTACGCAGTGCCGTAGGGGACCGCACCGCCACTTCCCAGCAAATTAGGGACACTGTTGCTCCTGGGGTATCGGCGAGGACCATTCGCAACCGTCTCCATGAAGCTGGGCTACGGTCCCGCACACCGTTAGGCCGTCTTCCGCTCACGCCCCAACATCGTGCAGCCCGCCTCCAGTGGTGTCGCGACAGGCGTGAATGGAGGGACGAATGGAGACGTGTCGTCTTCAGCGATGAGAGTCGCTTCTGCCTTGGTGCCAATGATGGTCGTATGCGTGTTTGGCGCCGTGCAGGTGAGCGCCACAATCAGGACTGCATACGACCGAGGCACACAGGGCCAACACCCGGCATCATGGTGTGGGAAGCGATCTCCTACACTGGCTGTACACCACTGGTGATCGTCGAGGGGACACTGAATAGTGCACGGTACATCCAAACCGTCATCGAACCCATCGTTCTACCATTCCTAGATCGGCAAGGGAACTTGCTGTTCCAACAGGACAATGCACGTCCGCATGTATCCCGTGCCACCCAACGTGCTCTAGAAGGTGTAAGTCAACTACCCTGGCCAGCAAGATCTCCGGATCTGTCCCCCATTGAGCATGTTTGGGACTGGATGAAGCGTCGTCTCACGCGGTCTGCACGTCCAGCACGAACGCTGGTCCAACTGAGGCGCCAGGTGGAAATGGCATGGCAAGCCGTTCCACAGGACTACATCCAGCATCTCTACGATCGTCTCCATGGGAGAATAGCAGCCTGCATTGCTGCGAAAGGTGGATATACACTGTACTAGTGCCGACATTGTGCATGCTCTGTTGCCTGTGTCTATGTGCCTGTGGTTCTGTCAGTGTGATCATGTGATGTATCTGACCCCAGGAATGTGTCAATAAAGTTTCCCCTTCCTGGGACAATGAATTCACGGTGTTCTTATTTCAATTTCCAGGAGTGTAGTTTAAAATGTTCACCTTGGTTTTACTAGTCGGTGCTCGCAATGTTTGCCACCACTAGCCAGCACGCTCCTGCTCTGACGAAACACAGTAAAGTTCCAGAGCGACCGGAGGGGAATCAGTTCACTGTAGGCCTCTGCAGAGTTATGACTTAAATACAGTCCTTTGCTGAGTTAAGACCTGAGGTTAGAACAGAGGAGATGAGTGATGAGACGAGCCTTGCTGACACCAGAGCGATGACTGCAATTGAGCACTGAGTGCAAAGGGACGGCTGAATCAGACATTTCAGCAGCTACGGTCAACGCCCTATTTATTCACTCTCTGTGCGTCTGATAAGATGAATTTCTGTTGCACGCGTGGTCCCCGTCCAGAAGCGAAGTTAATTCGCTCCCTTCATGACTCAATCTTTCAGTTTTAAAGTCAAGCATGAGGCTTGTTGCTCTCAGTGCTCATTTTGGCACTCTTATGGCGTTCGCTCCTATCTTTCCGTGTGCTTCCTATATTTAACTTGCAGCTCATGCAGTCACTTGCATGTCGGCGAATTACTAACGTAACTGTGCTCCATCCTCACCACCCACCTCTGCCAAGGTTTCATTTTAGAGTTACAGTGCCTCCTCCATTTGTCTATGATTGCTCTTAATATATCAATGGGAAATTCTCAGGTTTAAATACAATAGATGTAATTATTATAGTGACCAATTGTTTCCAGTCATACCTACAAGGTCTTCCTCCCATTAATATGTGCATGTGGGTGGTGAGGTACCCATTTGTTTCATGCGTAATTGGAACACTCCTGTTAATATTCAATTAAATAATATGTTTGCGTTGTGCAATAGTATCCTTGATCAACAATAATATGAATTATCGTTTGTCGCGGTTCCTTACTCTATTGCTCATCAGAGTTTGGTCTCCTGTATCATACGCGCATGCATGCAACCACAACTGACGCCCTACAGATCCTTGAATTACTTTTGTGGGTTTGAGAATAATGGGAACACTAAATAAATTTTAACCACAGTAGATCACGAAATGTGACATTGCAACTTCACTTAGGGCAAAAACTCTGATCTATCAGACGGCTTCTAACACGAAATTCGATGTACAGATACTCTGGAATAGTCTGTAGTTCTAGATTTTCTCTTAATTTATGTTATTTGATAACTGTTTAAGTTTAATCTAACAATTTATATATGTTCCTAGGTTTTACGAGACCCAGCAGTATTACTAATGTGATCTCTAATTGCTGTAATAGCTGGGTATCGAATTAGGGCATATAGCGGTCACTGATTATCAATATGGCTGTCGAATGTTAAGACGACTGTTTAATTCAAAATTACCCTCTTTTCTGATTTTTGCGAAGAAATACATTAGTGAGGGACGGTGTGGCACAACGAGTGGTACAAGCTAGGTCAACGTAAGATAAAGCATGCTGTTTGTCCCTGTCGCATCGGTTCGTTGACACCCCGAAAGAAATGTTTTATATTATTCCTGAGTAGGTTGGCAATGAAACATCATGCTCGACCTGCACCAGCAACGCTCCCTGTTATTGTACGGGCTGCGCCTTAGCTTCCCTGCACTACTCGTAATTAGTCTTAAGGAAGCAGCTTGTATCTTGGTGTTGGTAAGAGATATTTTGGTTTAACACCATTCCTTGACCAGTTCAGCCTGTTTGGGATCCACTCCGAATTAGTAAGGGCAAGATATAGCCTTACGAACGACTGTGTCACTTATTAAGATGGCAAACCGATACAAGATGCCATATGAATTGAGCCAATGGCGTTCCTTCCGGTCGTACTATGGTTAGTAGACGAGGTACAGGGCTATTATTATACAAAGTCCGATGGATTGAAAAATGGAGACTCAATATAGTTAAGTCTCACCGGCCAATTTGACCATATTATTCTGTGCGGATGCACGAACAGTGCTCGAACTCTTACGGGAGTAATGAATATAATGGGCAATGGCACACTACGAATATAGTGCGGGACAATAAGTTGGGAATGTGGGTCTCAAGGGAGGCGTGCCAGAGATAAGTCCCTCCAGTCTCACTATCTTCTGTGGCCTCGGTGGCTCAGATGGATAGAGCGTCTGCCATGTAAGCAGGAGATCCCTGATTCGAGGCCCGATCGGGGAACACCTTTTCAACTGTCCCCGTTGACTTATATCAACGCCTGTAAGCAGCTAGGGGTATTCATTTCATTATAACGCTATGACGGGTGCATGAAAGAGACGTCAGATTGGTATGAAGTGTTCTGTGAAGCACGATGAAAAGTTTGCGTCCGAAAGCGACACAAACCCCTTCCCTATTTCGGGGCTTATATATGAGAATGGTTGTCGGGCTGGGCTGCATATACGCCTCAGCAACGCCGTCAAACGGAAACCTTTCGCCCTCCCTTTATACGCTGTAAGACAGAAAAAAACGACGTACCGCGAAGATTCAAATGGGACGAAAATCGGTAGATTTATGTACATGTACGAAAAATTCTATGATTTATTCAAGAGAAAGAGCTTCATAAATCGAGCAAGTCAGTAACGCGTTGGTCCATATCTGGCCATTATGCAAGCAGTTAGGCGGCTTTGCATTGACCCTTAGCGCTGTTGGAAGTCCTCCTGATGGATATTGTGCAAATTCTGTCGAATTGGCACTTTAAATGGTCAATATCCCGAGTTGGTTTGAGGTCCCTGCCTATAATGCTCCAAATGGCCTCGAATGGGGAGATAGCCGATGACCCTCCTGGTCGAAGTAGGGTTTGGCAAGAACGAAAACAAGCATTAGGAAATATAACTGTGTGCGGGCATTATCTCGCTGAAATGTAAGCCCAGGATATTTTCCCATTTAAGGCAACAAAACGGAGTGTAGAACATCGTCGACGAACCGCTGTGCTGTAAGGACGTCGAGGATGACAACCAGACGTGTCCTGTTATGAAAAGGAGTGCCACCGCAGACCATCGGTCCTAGTTTTCTGGCCGTATGCCGGGCAACAGTCAGGTTGGTATCCCACCACTGTTCGGGGCATCTCCAGACACGACTTAGTTCTGGAATCTCATTGACTAGAGTAGACTTGTCAGTGATGTCCCGCTTCGAACTGAGCCCCAATAAAGAGTGACAGCGACTAGATATGGCTTCAGGATAGGGCTTCGCGGCAAGTCTCCCTCGATTTCACTCCCCCAGTGGAAACGCTGTGGAGTGAATACGCCGATAAAAGTAGTTTCTGCTACCCAGCTTGACCAGGGAGGCAGCACTGATGCCCTTGCGCGCTGTTAGGTGGACTGAGGCGGGAGACTCGCAGGATTTTAAGTCTCTCATTCTGTGGTGGCGCAAGAAAAGGTCCTTTCTATGGAAGCGTGTTAGCGGCACAAGTTTGGACGCAACGTCTCCTGTCTCCCTTTTAACGAACATGCCATCACGGGGACTATTTTGCTAAATTGGTAACCACAGATCCAACAATTACGCTGACAGTCTCAGCCTGTGGTCCTTTCTCCTGGAAACACATCGGTCGATTCTGAATCGTGAGGAAAATTTACCAGCACATCAACTATGGAAACACGCAGCTCACGATTGCAATCGTTCGATTCGTGATCTATTCTTCGGCTCGAATTTGTGCTCGGATCTTATAATAATTAAATATTTCTTAACCATTTCTTTGGGCAACGGCCTTGCCGCAGTGGATACACCGGTTCCCATGAGATCAGCGTAGTTAGGCGCTGTCGGGCGTTCTCGGCACTTGGATGGGTGACCATTCAGCCGCCATGCGCTGTTGCCATTTTTCGGGGTGCACTCAGCCTCGTGATACCAACTGAGGAGCTACTCGACCGAACAGTAGCGGCTTCGGTCAAGAATACCATCATAACGACGGGGAGAGCGGTGTGCTGACCCCACGCCCTCCTATCCGCATCCTCCTCGGAGGATGACGCGGCGGTCGGATAGTCCCGGTAGGCCACTCGTGGCCTGAAGACGGAATGCTGTTTAACCACGACGGCATGGACGAAAGAGTCACCGTAGTCTTTGCACGTGTCAGAGCTAGGAAACACGCCTCTTGACAAACACAATACATAAATTTTCCCGTATCCTTCCTTCCTGGTATTGGAGTTTCAATGGACAGTATCATTTCGTCATTTCATTGTAATGGTCCGTAAAAAGTGAGAGACAGCCAAAGTTTTGCGCCGGTGAGTGCAGTACCTGGCGGAAGTCGCTCACAGGTGGCAGTGGTATCCGACGTGCTTGGCAGGTGGCTATACAGCACGGCGGCGTATGGACCTACCTATAGGAGGCGGCTGTCGCGAGCAGAGCCGCGTGAAAGCCCGGGCGCGCCTCGGCAAGCCACCACAGGCACGCATACACACACACGCGCGCGCTCACGCAGGGCGCCGCACACACGCGCCGACGCAGCCAAGACGCGTCTCTATTGTGGTCCCACCCCCGCACTCCATCCGACCGTGAACGCGCACGGATCCTTCCCTTTTTCAGTAGCCGACTGTAGCGGTACGCCCCTCCCGTCTATTGAGCTGCGGGTGCTGAAATCTGTGTGTATCCAGTTGGACACAAAGAAACCGTTACATTTTTTTCACGCTCCACTGGGAAATAAACATTTCCGCTCCACAGGTCTTTTATTAACTTTGACGAGGTACGACGAAGAATTTCCACAACTGTACGTACTAGTTGAGAAATGCTTGAAATTTTGTTCGGTGGTAAATGCACTTGGTTCGGGCACACTCGCCCACGAGCGTTTTGTATTTTTCCACTCGTCCTGAGAGGCGTGTAAAAATAATAAACTCTAGGGCGGAGTGCAATATTCTGCTTTTACTTGTGAAATTGTCGAAAACACCTACATTTGAGTCTCCATAAAGTGTGTATTCTGTCTTTACGTGGAATTGTAGCAGATCCGCTCACTTCCCCCTCGCCACCGTCGCTGCCGCCCGCGCTCTTGCTGTGCAACACTAAGTTCAAATGTTCAGATGTGTGTGAAATCTTACGGAACTTAACTGCTAAGGTCATCAGTCCCTAAGCTTACACACAACTTTACCTAAATTATCCTAAGGACAAACACACACACCAATGCCCGAGGAAGGACACGAACCTCCGCCGGGACCAGCCGCACAGTCCATGACTGCAGCGTCTCAGACCGCTCGGCTAATCCCGCGCGGCCAACACTAAGTACTACAGTTAGTAGAAAGTCCTGGAAGACATTAAAATCATCTAACGTTAACCCTGTCATACATAAAGCAATTCATAATCTATACGGAAAGTCTATAGCAAGAATAAATCTACAAAACTATCATTCATCTGGATTGAAAGTTTAAATATATTACTTCAGGGATAAACCTGCCATCGACACATTATAAAATACACTATGTAACAATGTTGAAGCATCACATTTTTGAAACCTTGTAATTTTCTCCCATTACGACGTACAAGTTTGACATTTGCCTCAAAGTTGCGCACAAGCCTCCTCTGTAACGGTGAAAAAGCGTGACGACCAGCGATTTCACGCTCCGGCTCAGCGACGCTTCGAACAGCAAAGCGTCGACACAAGAGGAAAAAAAAGTAGACTGAGATTACATTTGTTCACCAAAAGTACAACAAAAGTGACCATTTACAAGAAGGTAGATTTTTTATATAATATTGTGTATGAGCTATAGCTTATAACATGCTTATGGTAATAGATGTAAGGCACGATATTAGGAAAAGCCAAGTGATAAGAGACAAATGGAAAAATTAAGTAAACTGTTTGTTATTTCAAAAATAACCACCATAATTGTTAATACGTTTATCCCTCTGTGAGACAATACCGTCAATATCTCCACGAAAAAAACTGTTGCAAATGGATATGACAGAAATGGTAAAGAAACAAAGACGTTAATAACATACAATTTGCGAAGATCCGGTAAAACCAAGTGTCGTGACGGTTCGCGAAATAAAATGAGATAGAAACGTAAATACACTACTGCCCATTAAAATTGCTACACCAAGAAGAAATGCAGATGATAAACCGGTATTCGTTGGACAAATATATTATACTAGAACTAACATGTCATTACATTTTCACGCAATTTGGGTCCATAGATCCTGAGAAATCAGTACCCAGAACAACCACTCCTGCCCGTTCAAATGGTTCAAGCACTATGGGACATAACATCTGTGGTCATCAGTCACCTAGAACGTAGAACTACTTGAACCTAACTAACCTAAGGACATCACACACATCCATGCCCGAGGCAGGATTCGAACCTGCATCCGTAGTCGTCGCGCGGTTCCGGACTGAGCGCCTGAACCGCTAGACCACCGCGGCCAGCGCTCCTGGCCGTAATAACGGCCTTTATACGACTGGGCATTGAGTCAAACAGAGCTTGGATGGCGTGTACAGGTACAGCTGACCATGCAGCCTCAACACGATACCACAGTTCGTCAAGAGTAGTGAGTGGCGTATTGTGACGAGCCAGTTGCTCGGCCACCACTGAGCAGACGTTTTCAATTGGTGAGAGATCTAGAGAATGTGCTGGCTAGGGCAGCAGTCAGACATTTTCAGTATCCAGAATTGCCCGTACAGGACCTGCAACATGCGGTCGTGCATTAACCTGCTGAAATGTAGGGTTTCGCAGGGATCGAAAGAAGGGTAGAGCCACGGGTCGTAACACATCTGAAATGTAACGCACTGTTCAAAGTGCCGCCAATGCGAACAAGAGGTGACCGAGACGTGTAACCAATGGCACCCGATACCATCACGCCTTGTGATACGCCAGTGTGGCGATGACGAATACACGCTTCCAATGTGCGTTCACAGCGATGTCGCCAAACATGGATGCAACCATCATGATGCTGTAAAGAGAACCTGGATTCATCTGAAAAAATGACGTTTTGCCATTCGTGCACCCACGTTCATCGTTGAGTACACCATCACAGGCGCTCCTGTCTGTGATGCAGCGTCAAGGGTAACTGCAGCCATGGTCTCCGAGCCGATAGTCCATGCTACTGCAAACGTCGTCGAACTGTTCGTGCAGATGGTTGTTGTCTTGCAAACGTCCCCATCTGTTGACTCAGGGATCGAGACGTGGCTGCACGATCCGTTACAGCCATGCGGATAAGATGCCTGTCATCTCGACTGCTAGTGATACGAGGCCGTTAGGATCCAGCACCGCGTTCCGTATTACCCTCCTGAATCCACCGATTCCATATTATGCTAGCAGTCATTGGAACTCGACCAACGCGAGCAGCAATGTCGCGATACGATAAACTGCAATCGCGATAGGCTACAATCCGATCTTTATCAAAGTCGGAAACATGATGGTACGCATTTCTCCTCATTACACCAGGCATCACAACAACGTTTCACCAGGCAACGCCGGTCAACTGCTCTTTGTGTATGAGAAATCGGTTGGAAACTTTCCTCATGTCAGCACGTTGTAGGTGTCGCCACCGGCGCCAACCTTGTATGAATGCTCTGAAAAGCTGATCATTTCCATATCACAGCATTTTCTTCCTGTCTGTTAAATTTCGTGTTTGTAGCACGTCATCTTCGTGGTGTAGCAATTTTAGTGGCCAGTAGTGTAGGAAAAGAATGAGGGCTTTTCCTTTACTGTTTGACGTAGTGAAATCTGGCCATGTATTACATTAATCTTTAGGGAATAATATGAAGGCGACAAAAGGAAGTGCTGCAACTTCTTCTTAAAAGAAACTCGGCATTTAGATGCGCTCAGAATGCAGGATAGTTTGTTCCAAAGGTGGACAGCAGCAACAAATAGGAATTAGAACATGTTTATGGACGACCACAGCTAGGGAACTAGGTATCTGAGGCCTAGTGTCCGATTACAATTGTATGATGACAAGTATTGTTCAGAAATGTTCAACTGTGTGTGAAATCTTATGAGACTTAACTAAAAATGGTTCAAATGGCTCTGAGCACTATGGGACTTAACATCTGTAGTCATCAGTCCCCTAGAACTTAGAACTACTTAAACCTAACTAAGCTAAGGACATCACACACATCCATGCCCGAGGCAGGATTCGAACCTGCGACTGCGCGCCTAGAACCGCTAGACCACCGCGGCCGGCATGAGACTTAACTGCTAAGGTCATCAGTCCCTAAGCTTACACGCTACTTAAGCTAAATTATCCTAAAGACAAACACACACACCCATGCCCGAGGGAGGACTCGAACCTCAGCCGGGACCAGCCACACAGTCTACGAGTGCAGCGCCATAGACCGCTCGCCTAATCCTGCGCGGCTGGTGACAAGTATTCCCTCCTCTACTTGACGTAACGCGGTGTGTTGTGAGAATCCGATGAAGCAAATGCAATGTATCGCAGTCATGTAACTTGTTCTGCCGCAACAAGCGTAAAGTGACGTGTAAATTACTGGTATGGACAAACAGATGGATGCTGTAGAAGTATCGTACACTATCATTCATTGTTAGTTCTAATCATGTCGTGTTCTCAGTATTAGTGCCATATTTGATTACATCATAGTAATAAAGGCCGGCAGAAGGATTGCTGGCACTAGTTTACGTTTTATATCCTGTGGAAGTATGTTTTAAAATGTTTAACGGCACACTAGCTAACTGCAGTCTTCCTTTTCTGAGATGGTCTTCCCACGTTACATGCGTTCGCTATCTGTTAATAAGATAATTCTGCCGCGTGGGGGTGTATACCACATCGTACTGTCTTGTCTGCCCAAACGTGATGAGTAGTGAACACAGCAGCTAACTGGCAGTTAACTGACTATGAACGCGAGACAGTTGTTATGAGCAGTCGAAGCTCAATCGTCCGACCATAACTGTGGGCTCTTTGGGAGATGGCTCGTCTGCGCTACAACATATGAAGTATTAGTTCACATCATTACATGTTAGTTTATTAGTTAGTTCATTAATTCATTTTATTACAAGATTTACTTAACTTGATACAGTCCTTTGCCTCAGGAGTGCCTGATAATTTACAGCTATCATTGAGAACTAATGCATCATGGAATAAAACTTTCAGCCAACTAGTCAACTACGCTGACTGCTTCAGATGAGGTCACAAACGGGTGCAAACCCCTTCAAAATTCAGTACTGTAATGATCTCCGTGCTAGGGCGTGTCTTCGTCAGCCTCTCCCATTCGTCCTTGTTGATTGCACGGAGACACAGCTGTTGTCCTCATCAAATGAAGGACAGTCACTTATTATATACATAAATACTAATGACGTAGATACTGGTACCGCCTTCGCTTTTTGAAGCAGATCTAGTGTAATCTCTGCTACTAACATCGTAGCTCTAAAAGAGTAGCATTCAACAGCGTTTTTTTGTTTGGAACATGAATTAGATTGCTGTCTTATGCGGGAATTCATGACGTAGTCCCCAAATAAGGAAAGACGTCACGCACGATAACGAGAAAACAGACTGTTACACCGCCGCGATACCTCTATAAAAATGGCATATAGGAAATGTAACTTTCGTTCTGTTCGTATCTTTCAAGTTTGTCCAGCGCTGGTTAGCTATGAATAATAAATGTCTTTCCCAAACCAATTGAAACTAGTAATACTACTTCTTTATAGAGTCCAATACGAAAGACAATTCAAAGAATGTACGACAAATTGTTATTCAGAGGGCAATGGATAATACACAGACAGTAAGGAACTAGCCCCTGGAATCATAGGTAGTGGAGCGTGAATGTTTGGTGCGGGATTATTGTAGATTAACGCTATTCGGCCTTACTTTATTGAAGAAACCTTAACACATGTGAAGATGCATGACGTATCAGCACGATGGGTATTCGAGTCACTGTCCACTTGTTTCAAGAAAAACGCTCAACCTGCTTTTTACTGGTCGCTTCATTTGACGCTTCTAGAATTCTTTCTCTGGGGTAGAGTCAAGAATGTAGTCCATCCACAACGTCCGACAAACCAAGAGGATTTGAAACATGGCTTTGTTGGAGCACACGCAGTGACACTTAAGGAATGTAGAGTTAATTTTCGCCTTGTTGCGAAGTTTCGTATGAAACTTCCTGCCAGATTGAAACTTCATGCCACACCGAGACGCGAACCGCGAACCCCTGCCTTTCACGGGTAAGTGGTCTACCAAAGTATGGAAGGATAGGAGATGAGGTACTGGCAGAAGTAAAGCTGTGAGGACGACTAGTGAGTCGTGCTCAGGTAGCTCAATTGGTAGAGTATTTTCCTGCGAAAGGCGACGGTCCTTGGTTCGAGTCCTGGTCCGACACACACTTTTAATCTGCCAGGATATTCCATTTTAGGAATCTGTTTAGTCTGCATGCACCACTGAATCCAAACGTGTATTACAGAGACGGCGGTGCACTTAGAAAATTAGATTATGTAAATCGGATTTCAAGGAAGTATTTATGACCACATTATTTTGTGATTTCTCTTTGTTGCTGATGTAGCTTCGCTATTTAACTATTTAGCTTTACATTAACAGATGACACGAAGTCATTACTTAATAATCTTCATAACTATATTACCGATTTTACAAATCTGTTTAATTTTTAACGTGCACATTTCCTTCAGAGCTGTAGCAGGAAGAACAGCAGAACTGTTATCGCAGTTGACTAGTGCATCTTCCTTAGGTGACACGGCTTTTGCCTTGGTATGTCATTACAAATACATGTAGCCAGGTATAATTAGTAAATCTTTTAAGTGAAACCTTTCTCCATTTTCCGCTTTCGTAAGTAGATTGTCTTACCAGCACCACGATGGAGTGCCCAGTCAACCTGAAGCGACACTTCTGTACGACACCACCAACTTCCCCATAAGACAGCAACCGGTTTCATGTCCAAACAAGTAAGTGCCGAGTTCTAAGTATTGCAACTTCTCCATAGCTACCAGCTATATTTTGAAGAGTGAAATCCTCTGAATTCATCCCTTTTAGAACTGTGATACTAACAACAGAAACTGCTGTAGATCCATTTGAAAATACTGAGATAATACCGAAGTCTCAGTAATTAACATAGTTACGACAGGATGATATATGTCTTGTAGTGAGGAACATTTTGCAGTTAGTTTGGATGGAAACATAATTACGATTCATAAACGATTCAGGAAATTTCTGAGAAGACCAGCTTAGCTTTCCTGAGATGACCAGCTTAGCTGAATCACGCTGTCTAATACGAGTGGCAGTAGAATAGTAGGAGGGGAGTGCACCAAGTAATGCATTTTATCAATAGTTCCAGCACTCGCCACAACTGCACTGATGGTGGAATCACAAAATGTTCAGCTATTTTCAGCATTAACCTGAGAATGAAAAGGATAGTTAGTTATCTACTGTAATTATATAACGGGCGCTCAAAACGTTTCCCTTTGAGGGTGTTACTGCAACGTATATGCAACGTAGTGTGACTCCCATACGGGTATGTAAGCACCGACATCTAGGCAAGCAATCAATGTGGCTTTCGTGTCTTTCCCACGTGCTAGCGGTAAATGCGGGAACGTAATCTATGGTGACGTTATTACCAAATGTGTCCATACCGGACGCATTGGCTGTGAAGAACAGACACCAGCAGACATGCAACGGAGAATGAAAAATGTATGTGTGACAGCATAACTGTCAAAAACCACAGCTATGGAGGGTTGTGCAACAAGGTGTGCTGCGGCTCCATCATAACGCACGTCCCCATATCGCAAATGTCGTAACGGAGAAGTTACGCCGACTCAAATGGGAGAGAATCTAGTACCCGTCCTATGGTCCTGTCCTCTCCCCGTACGATTATCAATCTTCCTATCTTTTAAAAAAGGCCTTGAAGGGTCGACGATTCCTATAGGGCGCGGATGAGCTACAGGAAATTACGGAATTCTTTACATAGACGGACACTGTGTTTAACCAAACGAGTACCTCCAAACTGGTGCGACGGTGAGATGATTATCTAAGTGCCCAGAGCGGTTTTGCCTGATCGGGCAGAAACTTAGAAACATATATCTATTACTTTATCTTTCAGAATAACTATAGAAAGAATAGTTATAATCCAAATTCTAGTTTTAAATATTCATGATTTGAAATTTGATTGTGACTGAAACATATAGAAAATATAAAAAATCATTAGTTTCTCAAAAAGTAATTAATCTTATGTAATATTCATGTTTTATTGCTGAAACTTCTTGGCAGACTAAAGCTGTTTGCTGGACCGAGACTCGAACTTGGGACCTTCCAGGAAAGCTAGTTTTGGAAGTTTTGCAGAAGAGCTTCTGTGAAGTTTGGAAGGTAGGAGACGAGGTACTGGCAGAATTGAAGCTGTGAGGGCAGGTCATGAGTCATGCTCGGGTAGCTCAGATGGTAGAGCAGTTGCCCATGAAAGGCAAAGGTCCCGAGTTCGAGTCTCAGTCCGAGAAACAGCTTTAATCTGCCAGGACGTTTCATATCAGCGCACACACTGCTGCAGAGTGAAAATCACATTCTACGTTTTATTGCTGTTTATAAAACGTATGGCCGTTTTGGTTGTAACAACAAGGTTATGGTAAATGCACAATTACGATTTCGATCCTATTGGTTTGCAATGTCAACTAATTTATATCGCACTCTCAAATCTGTGGCGAAAAAAAAAGGTACACTGGGCAATTCTGTTATACATTCCACATTTACATAATCTTTGCCTTGTAATTTTAAATGATTGCACATCTATTAAGAGCTCAAATGTTATTAGGATGTTTTCCAACTGGAGCAGTACAAGAGGTTGATAATATGAGTCAAGCAAGCCGTCCAGTTAAAAATGGCGACCCTGACAGGATTTCATGAAAGTGACAACAGCGACGAGCTACGCCCACTATACATTTACTCAATCATAGAACTGCAATTTTGCATTACTGATCGTCTGTACAGAAGTCTGTTAGCGTTAGCCAGAGCACTGCAAGACACTGGTCGCGTGATTGCAGAGGCACATTTAGGGCAGCAGTAGTGTGAAGGGGCGAGCCGGCGGCGCAGCCAGCGATCCTCGCCGCAGACTCGCCGCTCGCAAATAGGCGGTGCCAACCCCCAACACCCTCCCCTCCCACTCCCTCCTTTCCCAGCCGCCGATAATTGAAATCGACGCTGCGGGCCAGCCGCCCTCCTTGCCCCAAAACTCATTACAACAGCCGCCGGTTCCTCTCGACAGCCTGCCGTATTATGCCTGCCAGAGCGGTAATTGTTTGCTCAGTCCAGGCGGGCTCGTGCGGTCACCACGTGCAAGCCGCCAACAAATGGCTTTTGTCAAGTTCCTGCGAACGAGCTGCTGAAAAAAGAACGCTTTCGGAACGCTACACACCAGTCAGTAACTCTTTCTTTAGTCACCCCTATCTCTCATTAAAATTTTCTCACCTCTCTGTCCTCTTGTACAAATACACATGAGTGAGATATCTTTAGTTCGTTGTTATCATTTAACGACTGGTTTAATGCAGTTTTCCGTTATAGTTAGTCTTGTACAAGACTTTTAGATCTGCATGAGTAATGTACGTTAAAAACCATGTCTAGCTATTCTGTATAGAACAGGCAATACTTCTGCCCCCTTAAAACACACACAAACACAAACACACACACACACACACACACACACACACGCGAGTGCGCAAATCTCTCGATTACCAAATTAAGTATTCCGTGTTGACTCTGCATGTGCCGTATGGCTGTAATTAAAGTGCAGCTACCCATAGAGGTATAGTGTGGGCTGTAGTTACCGTATGAAAGTGTAACGTAGTAGATATTGTAATGCATGCAGAATGGATTTACGCTGAAAAAATTGGTTCCACTTTTTTCCGCCATGGGCAAATTTGGAGCTGTAAATGCAAGAAAGACGTATAGAAATATTCGATCTGAGATTAAAAACAGCCGTTTCTTTATGCTAAGTATTTTATTTTTTCCAGGTACGTTTCGCCTTTGACTCCGCTGTGTTACAAGCTCTTTGTGTGTCTGCAAGGGACACTAAAATGGAAACGACCTGATGCAGCAAGTAAGTAAACTATTTACTATTTCAAAAGTGATCGCCACGCCATAACCGTTAATACATTCACTCCACGGTTAGGCAAAACGATCATTGCCTTCATGGAAAAATGTTTGTGGTTGCCTACAGAACCATAATTGTACCCAGACACGCACCTCTTCGTTCGAAGCAAATCGACGACCACAAACGTCTCTCCTCAGGGCTCCAAAAATAAGGAAATCGCATCAGGAGAGACTGAGACTGTGGGGAGAACGTGTAAGGGCTTTCCAGCGAAACATCTGTAGCGTTGTCGAAACGAAATTAGTGTGACATGTCGTGCAACCAAAATTAAGCAGATTCTTTGTAGGACTAAGGTGGAGGATCTGTCTCCTTTTCCTATTTAGAGACTTTCGCACTATGTGGACATATTGTGTAAACCATATTGCAATTCCTTTTTCTTCTGACGACTTCACTAGACGTAAATGAAAGCATTATCTGCAAACAGTATGATAGGGCAGCTCAGATTGCCTCCTATATTTCTTATTCACTGGTTATAACACTATCTTCGGAAACCTCGGATATGACTTCGATTCCATTAGATAATTTTAGTGTTATTAGTGTTATTTGCAGCTAACAAGGTAAGTTTGTGTCGCAATGGAATTTCAGGGCACCTGTTTTCGGTGACGAAGACGTCCATATTTCATCCCATACGACCTCATTTAAATTTCTTGTAGAATAGAGAGTCCACATTGGTACTCATTTTTCGAATTATACTTGTGTGTTATAAATTCTGTACACTAATAGCAATACCTAGATGAGAGTTTTGACTTACCTTGATTTAGCTTCAACTACTTCTCCCTTTCGTCATTGCGCTGTACTATGAGAAAGTCCTGTCGAGTACACTATATACAGTAAAGTGAGATCAGTTTGCACTGTTGATCACTTACGGTCGAATTTCGTTCAAGGGAGAATGTTTAAGGACATTAAAACTGAAATCATAATGTCTTATAAACTCACAGGTTGAAAGATTAAATGTAGTCATCGGTCTTCACTTTTGCAGAACTATAATTACTTTAGGACAAGATACTGTGGAGGAGTGGCGTAGCCAAACTCATGTGGATCGACTCCAGCTAATTTGTAAACCTCTATCTGTTCAGCAAGCTGAGACTAGTTTACGTATGAAACTTAACTATCTACGTCTTGTTAGCCTCTGAGGATGTCTCCAACATATGGAGATGAAACTTTAGAGTCAGAAACATGCAAAAGGCCACTGGCTTATGTTCACAGAACCAGTGACAACTATGACACAAACAGGATAGTGAAATCTTGCATTGTAAGATGGAAGCGGTACTACTGAGACATCCATTCGTAGTAGAGATTATTCTTTATGATTAGGCACCCATTTTGTGGTGATGGATCACAGTGGCACAGCCCACCTTCGGAATGCAGAATGGAAAATATACCAAACTACAGGCTTGGCGAGTTCAAAGTGCGACGAAAGAATATTTTAAAAGAGAAATAAAGAAAGTTTTAAAAATGAGAACGGAATGGAATAGCGACGCTCATTATTTTTTTTTCCTCTCTGAACATTGTCCGAAGAGCCTGTGACCGCGAAAACTATTGCTGAAGAGAAGATGAATAGCGGCACGTTCCATTCTGGCTTAATGAGACTTGGTCTCCATCAACAAAGGGAAAGCTATCCACTCTTTTCAGACCCATCATTATCTGTAATGAAAATTTCTGGAGCGTTGTGCTGTCTAACTCCTGGATTAATAAAAACCTTTTCTCGGTGGCCAGGCGTCGCACTGCTGTTACGCGGGCGGAGTGTCAAAGATAACTACAAAGACGAAACAGGAGAATCGCAACCTAGCAAGTACTAGTGTTCTTAAAATAACGTTTCTTCCTGAACTTTTTACGCGTGGGGATCATTATCTTGCCACTTCTTCATACTCACAATGTAGGCCAAGGGCAACAAGAAATTACACGATGCGTTGTATACTTCTCGCTTTAATTTTGTATTTAACCACGCTATTATGTCTACACTGACGGGAAAAAGTCGCAACACGAAAAAATCATTAATGCAGAGTAATTAAATTTCGGGAGCACATTTGTCTAGGTAACATATTTACTTGACTAACATTGTAAGATCACATATTAATGAAAGCGTGAGATGAAGTCATTACAAATATGAAATGCTGGTACATTAATAACTGGTGTATCCGCCAGAATGTAAACGAGCATGCATTCTCTTGTAAATGTACCGCGTGTCAGTTTCTGGGACGAACTTTCAAGCCTGTTGTACTCGATTGGTCAATACATGAACGGTTAATGCTGTTTGTTTATCACGCTGGAGTTGTCGTCAGATGATGTCCAACATGTGCTCATTCGAGACAGGTATGGTGATCGAGCAGTCCAAGCCAACATGCAGACAGTCTATAGAGCTGTTCGATTACAACAGCGGTATGTGGGGAGATGTTATACCGTAGGAAATCACCCCATGGAATGCTGTTCATGAATGGCAGCGCAACAGGTCGAATCACCAGACTGTCGCACAGATTTGAATTCAGATTAAATGGGATAACGATGAGAGTGCTCCTGGTATTATACGAAATCGCAACCCGGACTTTAACTCCAGGTGTAGGTGGAGTGTGTCTACACACACACGTTGGTTGCACGCGCTCAACTGGCTTCCTTCTAACCAACACGCGGTGATCAATGGCACCGTCAGACCACGGGCTTTAATAAACAAAACACAACAGTTCACCATCCTGCCCTCCAGTGAGCTCCGATTTGAAATCACTGAAGTCTCAAATGGCGGTCGTTCGGAGTTTGTGGAACGAATGTTACAGGGCGTTTGGCTCGGAGCTATTTTTGAAGTTATGTGTTTGCAACAGTTCATTGTGTCACTTTGGAGCCAACAGGTGCTCAAGTTGCTGGCACAGATGCATTACGATGCGCCAGAGCCATACGCCAAACAAAATGGTCTTCCTTTTCGATAACGCCACGTGTCCGTCCAAAGCGTGGTCATCTAGCGACCGTACATTCTCATGACCACCGCTGCCAGCAATCACGTACAGTGGCTGCATTCCTGCCAAGTCTTTCTGCAATATCTCAGAAAGAACATCCAGCTTCTCGTAGCCCTATTACACGACCTCTTTAAATTTCAGTGGGGTGTTTATAATAGCGTCTTCGTCGCCTTAAGGGAATTCTTGATTTACGTGAGCTCACCATGTCAAATCTCAAAGGCAAATAATGCTCGCGACTCTTACGGTGTGTATTTAAAGCCAACCTGATTAGAAACTCATAGTGGCGTTGCTAGCGTGGCTCTTATGCGACTGGTGTGACATGTGAATAGACATGATCTTTCATGTGTAGAAACACGCGCACCAGCTCTTTCTTGATGTTGTGACTTTTTGATGTCATTTTATGTTTGTATATAATAATTCAGGACACAAATATTAAAGAGTACCCCTAATTACAGAATGAGGTTTTCACTCTGCAGTGGAGTGTGCGTTGATATGAAACTTCTTGGCAGATTAAAACTGTGTGGTGGACCGAGTCTCGAACTCGGGACCTTTGCCATTCTGTGGCAAGTCAGGTGCCAAAGGTCCCGAGTTCGAGTCTCGGTCGGGCAGACAGTTTTAATTTGCCAGTAAGTTTCATAACACCTAATTGTATGGATATTTATAACTCTAAACACAATACAGTATTGTTTTCTGGACCGGGGCTCCAAGCCAGACTCTTATCTTTCGCACTTTTCGGTTAACCAGTCAAGGCACAAGACACAACCTTTCCTCACAGAGTCAATCCTTCCAGTAACTCTCCAATGATTTTCAAAATTCACACAAGTGTATAAAGAATCACGAAGTTGGTGAGAGTAGTCTGATACCTTAGGACATATGTCTATACTTGGGTTGGCCTGTGCAGTTAAAAGCTGACTGGCAACGAGAGGACGCTATATCAACAGACGACAGTGATACTAACATTCACATATTATCATCATATCGCCATGAATGTGAACAGTTCATCAAACTTTAAATTACGTACAGTTATGTACTTAAAGAAGGGAAAGCAGAATGGTGGAAGGAGTATAAAGAGGGTCTATACAAGGGCGACGTACTTGAGGACAATATTATGGAAATGGAAGAGGATGTAGATGAAGATGAAATGGGAGATATGATACTGCGTGAAGGGTTTGACAGAGCACTGAAGGACCTAAGTCGAAAGAAGGCCGCGGGAGTAGACAACATTCCATTAGAACTACTGACAGCCTTGGGAGCCGGCCCTGACAAAACTTTACATCTAGTGGGCAAGATGTATGAGACAGGCGAAGTAACCTCAGACTTCAAGCAGAATATCATAGTTCTAATCCCAAAGAAAGCAGGTGTTGACAGATGTGAAAATTACCGAACTATCAGTTTAATAAGCCATGGTTGCAAAATACTAACGCGAATTCGTTACAGATGAATGGAAAACTGGTGGAAGCCTACCTGGGGAAGATCAGTTTGGATTCCTTAGAAATGTTGGAACATATGAGGCAATACTGACCATACTGACCATACGACTTACAGATTAAGCAAAGGCAAACCTACTTTTCTAGCGTTTGTAGACTTAGAGAAAGCTTTTGACAATGTAGACTGGAATACTCTCTTTCAAATTCTGAAGGTGGCAGAGGTAAAATACAGGGAGCAAAAGGCTATTGTACAGAAACCAGATAGTAGTTATGAGACTCGAGGGGCATGAAAGGGAAGCAGTGGTTGGGATGGGAGTGAGACAGGGTTGTAGCCTATCCCCAATGTCATTCAATCTGTATATTGAGCGAGAAGTAAAGGAAACAAAACAAAAATTCGGAGTAGGAATTAAAATCCATGGAGAGGAAATATAAGCTTTGAGGTTCGCCTATGACATTGTAATTCTGTCAGAGATAGCAATGGACCTGGAAGAGGGAATGGACAGTCTCTTGAAAGGAGGATATAAGATGAACATCAACAACAGCAAAACGAGGATAATGGAATGTATTCGAATTAAGTCGGGTGTTGCTGAGGGAATTAGATTAGGAAATGAGACACTTAAAGTAGTAAATGAGTTTTGCTAATTGGAGAGCAAAATAATTGATGATGGTCGAAGTAGTGAGGATATAAAATGTAGACTGGCAATGGCAAAGAAAGCGTTTCTAAAGAAGAGAAATTCGTTAACATCGAGTATAGAGTTAAGTGTCAGGAATCCATTTCTGAAAGTATTTGTATGGGGTGTAGCCATGTATGGAACTGAAACATGGACGATAAATAGTACAGACAAGAAGAAAATAGAAACATTCAAAATGTGGTGCTACAGAAGAATGCTGAAGATTAGATGGGTAGATCAGATAACTAATGAGGAGGTATTGAATAGAATAGGGGAGAAGAGAAATTTGTGGCACAACTTGACTAGAAGAAGTGATCGGTTGATAGGACATGTTCTGAGGCATCAAGGTATGGCCAATTTAGTATTGTAGGGCAGCGTGGAGGGTAAAAATCGTAGAGGGAGACCAAGAGATGAATACACTAAGCAGATTCAGATGGATGTAGTTTGCTGTAGGTACTGGGAGATGAAGAAGCTTGCACAGGATAGAGAAGCATGGAGAGCTGCATCAAACCAGTCTCTGGACTGAAGACCACAACGACACATGTATATTAATGATAAAGTTACCAAATGCCGTAGAAAATCTAGCTTTCAGGTCATCTCTCACCATTGTTCGAAAATTAGCGACAGCCGGACAGCTTAAACTGCCGTTAACACCACAACACAAACGGCTGCGTTTGGAACGGTGCTGGGACCAGGAAGCGTACACTGCTGATGAATGCCTTCGTATTGCTTTTAGCAACGAATTTTTTTTTTTTAATTTTGAGGCTTGCGGCAAAATGGGGAGATGTCACATTATTCCAGAGTTTTAGAGACGCAGAGGCTTGGTATTTCTTGGTTCGTAGTGTGGGGAGCCGTCGGGTACGACTTCAGGTCACGACTGGTGGCGAGTAAGGAAATTCTGACGTCTCAACGATTTGTCAAGGAAATCCTGCGCCCTCACGCGCCACATGTTATGCTAAATTATTGTGGACCTACTTGTCAAAAGAAAATACCAGTTCACTTATAGCAAGTGTGTCTATGAACAGCTTGCTGATAATGAGATACTGCCATTGTCAAGGTTCCCAAAACTGTCCACAATAAAAAGTGTTGAATGAACTCCGACGTCGACTTCATCTCACAAGGGGAGGCCGCCAATTGCGAAATTCTGATTCGATTCATACTGCGCATAATAAAAGCTCATGGCCAGAGGTGTAATGTGGCAAAGCACCAAGATGCACTTCTCAGCCGTTGTCGAGAAAATCGACGGTTAAAAGAAACCGTTGCAGTAAAATACGCTCTACGACTAGTAATTCTCTACAGCGTCGTGGCGCAGCGGTAAGCGCTCGGGTTCGTAATCCGAAGGTCGCCGGATCGAATCTCGCGCTACGAAACTTTTTTTTTAGTATTTGTTTTTTATAATTCAATATATATATATATATATATATATATATATATATATATATATATATATATATATAATTCCCGGCAATCAGTTGCAACCATTATGCATATAATAAGTTGTTGAAAGTCGTTTGTCGTGGAAAAACTGGCGACTTCGAACATCATTATGTTTTCCGCAAACAAAGTTGTATTTCACAAATGTTATTAATTGTCTTCATAATGTTAACCACATATAGTTAACGGAAGACGTAGAAACGATATTCCGAAACGAATACGTATTGCGTAAGTCAAACGTTCGAATTAGAATAGAGACTCCACGAAAACAAATTTTCTGTGGCAGGTATGAAATATAAACTCTGTTACTCGCTCGTTACACTTGAATGACAGATGTTGAATGGGCCGAAACGAGCCGCCGCATAACAGCGTAGTTGCCTGCTAACTTCGAAAGAAGGTAGATGCCGGCCCTAGCGCAACTTATAACATTGTCGAAAATCAGTGCGGACGGGAGAGCTTTGGTACACCCTGTTAAAAAAAACTGAAAAATGGAGGCGGTACAATTGGAGAGCGATCCGCCTTCACCAACATGCATAAGCAATTCATTAATACTTTATATATATATATATATATATATATATATATATATATATATATATATATTTGAATTACAAAAAACTAATAATAAAAAAAGTTGCATGGCGCGAGATTCGATCCGACGACCTTCGGATTACGAACCCGAGCACTTACCGCTGCGCCACGACGCTGTAGAAAATTACTAATCGTCGAGGGTATTTCTTCGTAACGGTTTCTTTTAATTGTCGATTTTCTCGACAACGGCTGAGATGTGCATCTTGGTGCTTTGCCAAATTACACCTCTGGCCATGAGCTTTTATTATGCGCAGTATGAATCGAATCTGAATTTCACAATTGGCGGCCTCCCCTTGTCAGTGTCAGTATCCATTATATCAAGGACGAGATAAAACGCTTGCGGTCCAGCTTGCCTAAGGAGAGAATACAACATCTTTACGACTCTTTTCTCAACTGACTCTACAGTTGCATCCAGACTAGAAGGGGTGTAACGCCACACTGATAGGTGGGCTCGTACTGTCAAGTCCTTTATGAACTTGACACGATTTTGTAGTGCCTGACGTAACATCAGACACCCTTCCAACTCATGAAGTTTGATTCTTTTCGTTCTACTTTTCTGGCTGCTCCACTTTCTTTTGCCAGGCCGAATACGAAAAATACATTGCGAATTTGTGCAGGATACTCCCCTCAGCCGCAGCTAACACATGATGGTACAGATCTGAAAATATAGTCAATTCACAGTTACTGTAGAGCTTATGATGAAGGTTCAATGACAGCGCAAGACCCATTTTTGTACTTCATGTGAGAGACAGTCGTCACCTGATCACATATAAAACAGTAGCTGAAATGTCTGAGCAAAGAGAGGTGAAAACAGAAGTCATAGATATCCAATGGAGTGTTTAGTAGTTAAGGACGAGTAGAAGTGTGTGAGGGACATCAAATGCTGAAAAATAAATCAGTAATTCTCATATATCAAAGAGAACTACATTAATCATTGAACAGCTTGCATCAGTGGCACAAGGTGATAGAGGAACTGAGAAAGAAAATTCCATAAACCATAGAAAAGATCGTGGGTAGTGACACAGGAGGAGGGCATATTCGCTTGCGGATGGTGAACCATATCCACTGAGGTTACTGAAATTACAGAAGTTACCTGGCTGTTTTAAACCACTATCGAGGAAAAAAGTTCAGAGAAGCAGAAAATCTTACCTGATTTTAGATTCTACAAGATTAACAACGAGGATATAGCACGGCAATGGGTACATTGTAGCTGATTTAAACTTGGTTTAAAAAACTGAAATATCTCTATTTCACTTGTATTGAAAATTTATATGAAACTGACGACAGAAGGATAATAAAAATTTAATTTTTTCACTGGTGCACCTGTGATGATGTTAAACGAAGAGCGACTCGTCACTGTAACTTAATAAACATTTACAGGAAACATTAGAAACCTTTAAGAAAAGCAGTAAGTGCTGAAGCAAATGCAATAGAGTAGTAGGTGATGTAGTGACGATGTTGAACGAATAACAGCTCAGAGTTGTGACTTAACCTGTCGCAACGTTCACGGGAAACATGGGGAAACCTTTAAGGAATGTGGTAAGTCGTAAAGGAAATTTGATGACGTTTCAAGAAGTAATTTTATTGCTGTAAATTGGTACTTAAATTTGTTCATTGGAAAGTGGGTAGATTTTAAAGCTCTGTCGATATATTTTCTCTTTGCTATGACACGTTTATTTTTTCTTCACATAGATTTATTAAATATTTAGTACCTAGTGACTTGTCTTCTAGTGTATATGCTAGTAAATAACTAAATAACGGGAAAAAATTAATTTCTGAACATCTGACATCACGAACTTCCAGAATCCTGGAGTACCTTAGGTCAGGAACTATATATGCACTGTAAACGTTCATTGTACGTTTTTGACATCTTCGGATATGCCATTTTCGACAATGATATGATGATTTGAAAACGGGTCCCGGCCCGAAACTAGTCATCGAATGAATGAAAAGTAAAAATTTACAACTTTGACTGGTTTTTCATTCTACGTCTGATATCAAACGGAAGTTCTTTGAACAATGGGACAGGCATAGTATTACAAAAGGATTTATGGGTTGAGACCTCTACATGTTTACACGTAATCTGCGCACCATCGTGTTCTGACACACACTTTAACTTTGGTTCCATTCAGCGAACTTCGAAGGTGCTGCTACGCTAAGTATTATTCTAAGCTATGTGGATCGGCCGTTGTATGGCAGCAATTGACCAGTCTGTGTTACAACTATCTATACTACAATATAAAGGGAAACCTTGTTTCCAAAACTATTCTCCGATATAATTCACATCTTATTGCGATACTTTAGCGAACATTGGGCTTGACGTAAGGTGTACATTTCTAATATTATAAGATATAGATATCTATAGGTAGCATATAAAGTTGAAGAGTTATTAGCAAAAATCTCGAAAAGTGTTTAGCGATTTACTTTAAATTTTTACAAGATACTCTAATAAACATTTCGACGCTCGTAGGCTATGAATTTCTAAAACAGCTGTAATATATAAATGTATGACATATAACGGGGAAACGTCGTTAGCAAAAATGACGAAATGTTCTTGAGCGAATTACTACACAGTACTCCAATATACATTCAGACAGACATAGGATATATATATATATATATATACATATATATATATATATATATATATATATATATATATATATATATATATATATAATTAATGGGGGAAACGCATTAGATATATTGATAACTTATTATTATTATTATTATTATTATTATTATTATTATTATTATTGTTATTATTGGTCGGCCAGAGTGGCCTAGCGTTTCCAGGCGCTACAGTCTGAACAGCGCGACCGCTACGGTAGCAGGTTCGAATCATGCCTCGGGCATGGATGTGTGTGATGTCCTTAGGTTAGTTAGGTTTAAGTAGTTCTATGTTCTAGGGGACTGATGACCTCAGCAGTTAAGTCCCATAGTGCTCAGAGCCATTTGAACCATTTTTTGTTATTATTATAAACATACTGTAGGGGTAAGATAACGCTACAACAATTAGTGGTGGAGGTGAGAATGGGGAATGATGACAAATGAAAATACTCGAAGATGAAGTTTTGCTATTCCTTTCCTGTATTTAGTTGGCCGGGAATCCTTTAGAAGTATGAAGTGCAATCTGTCTTACACTGACAGAAAAAAAAAAACTGCCACCCTATGAGGGAGTTGTGTGACATTAACGTAAGTTGTCAGGCGTGTTTCAACATTGCAAACATAGTGTCTACTTCAATTTCGTTTCAGTCGCATAAGTTCGGCGCCAGTAGTGCCGCTATGAGGATGCAAATTTGGCCGTGAGCGACAGTTACCTTTCAGACTGGACGTGGTGAGTTGATATTACGAATGCCTTTATCGCGACAAATACACAATGTCAATACCTCACTAAATTTAAACGAGGTTGTGTAATAAGGATACAAGAAACTGGATGTTTCTTCTGGATACTGCAGAAGCATATGGTAATAAGGCAGACAGTATACCGGTACATGACAGTAGGCAATGGTGGTCAGGAGAATGTTCGGTCGCGAGAAGACCGGGCGGCGGACAACCACGTGGCACTACCAATAGGGAAGACCATCGAGTTCGGCGAATGGCATCATACTGCATCTGCAGCAGCAATTAGAGCAGTAGTTGCAACGTCAGTGACACAACAAACCGTTACAAATCAGTTACTTCAGTGACAGCCCGAGCTAGACGCCCTGTAGCCTGCACTCCTCTGACCTCAAACAACTGCATTTGCGACTTCAGTGGTGTCAGGTGTGAGCTCATTTTAGGGCTGGGTGGAGGTCTGTTGTGTTTTTTGATGAAAGCCTGTTCTGTCTCGGTGCCAATGATGGCCGTATGCTGGTTATGACGAGACCGGTTGAGGGGGTTCAACCAATCAGTCTACGTGCCAGACGTACTGCACCTACGCCTGGAGTTATGGTCTGGGGTGCGACTTCGAATCTCGTGGTTATCCCACGCACCCTGACTACAAAACTGAAAGTCAGTCTGGTGATTCGACCTATTGCGCTGCCACACGTGAACAGCATTCCAGGACGTGTTTTCTATCAGGATAACGCTCGCCCACATACCGCTGTTGTAACCCAACATGTTCTAGAGAGTGTCTACATGTTCCTGTGACCAGATCTGTCTGCAACCGAGAAAATATGAGACATCAGCGGTCGACAACTCCAGCGACTTCACAGCCGGCATTATCCGTCCCTGTATTAACCGATCAAGGGCGTCAGGGATAGAAATCGTTGCACAAACTGACATCTGTACAACAGAACACATGCGCGTTTCCATTCTTCCATTCAACACAGATTACCACTGGCAACGTAGCAGCATTTCACATTTGCACCGAGCGAGTTGTTGCAGTGGTTAACACACCCGACTCTCATTCGGGAGAACGACAGATCAAACCCACGTCCTGCCATCCAGATTTAAGTCTTCTGTGATTTACCTAAATCGCTCGAGGCAAATTTTGAGATGGTTCCTTTCAAGGGACACTGCCGATTTCCTTCCCCAACCTTCCCTAATCCGACCTTGTGCCCAGTCTCTAATGACCTCGTTGTCGACGTTAAATACAAACTTCCTCCTACTCACATTTGCAGTGGCAATGATACTCACTTAAATTTGTTACCTAGAAAAGTCTATTCCAGAAACTTGATTACTATTTTAGAGGATTGGAACTTAAATAGTGGCAACTATTTATTAACAACCGATACAAAACAGTTACATGTCTGCACCTGTTACTGTCCTTCAAAGTAGTCACCATCGTTGTGGGGAAACCGTCGCCAGCCATGTGGAAGGCGTAGTATACCATTAGCAGAGCCTGTTCTGTTGATGGTGCGAATGGAGCGGTCTACTGCCTGTCGAATCTCTGTAACAGTTCTGAAGCGAATGTCACGAAGTGGTTCCTTCATCTTCGGAATCAAACCAAAGTCACAAGGACTTAAGTACGGGGAGTATAGTGGTTGGTAAAGTACTTCCCAGTCCCATCGCCCGAACAGAGCAGCCACAGCTTGCGCTGTATCCGCTCGCACATTGTCATGCAGAATGATGGGTGGGTTGCGCAGAAAGTGTCGCCGCTTCTTTCGCAAAGTTGATCGCAGGCATTCACTTGAGAACTGTTCCAGAGATTCAACAGTCAGTAGACCGCTCCATTCGCACCATCAACAGAACAAGCTCTGCTTACGGCATACTACGCCTCCCATATCGCTGACTACTTTGAAGGACAGTAACAGGTGCAAACATGTAACTCTGTTGTATCGGTTGTGAATAAATAGTTGATACTATTTACGTTCCTAATCTCGTATTAATTATCTTCTGGCGTTGCGATGTTTTTCCACCATGATGTTTGTGTTGCTCAATGTTTCTACAACATCGCGAGAATGAGCACTCCAGCAGACCAATAATTTTTTCAGCGTGTTTCTGGACATTTGAGCTCGCCACGTGGCTGAATTCCTGAGATATATTTTTCGTTCTCTCTGCAGAAATACAAAAAATGATAAATCATACTGCACTTTAGTTTTATTTACAAGTCTACTCGAATCGTAACAATCACATCATATTCATGTAGGATACGAAACATAAACGTGAGACATTGCAAGTCATATAAGGAACAGAATGAAGTCGTTGATACTACACTACTAGCCATTAAAATTGCTACACGAAGAAGAAATGCAGATGATAAACGGGTATTCATTGGACAAATATATTATACTAGAACTGACATGTGATTACATCTTCACGCAATTTGGGTGCATAGATCCTGAGAAATCAGTACCCATAACAACCACCTCTGACCCTAATAACCGCCTTGATACGCCTGGGCATTGAGTCAAACAGATCTTGGATGGCGTGTACAGGTACAGCTGCTCATGCAGCTTCAACACGATACCATAGTTCATCAAGGGTAGTGACTGGCGTATTGTGACGAGCCAATTGCTCGGCCACCATTGACCAGACGTTTTCAATTGGTGAGAGATATGGAGAATGTACTGGCCAGGGCACCAGTCGAAAATTTTCCGTTTCCAGAAAGGCCCGTACAGGACTTGCAACCTGCGGTCGTGCATTATTCTGCTGAAATGTAAGGTTTCGGAGGAATCGAACGAAGGGTAGACCCACGGGTCGTAACACATCTGAAATGTAACTTCCACTGTTCAAAGTGCCGTCAATGCGAACAAGAGGTGACCGAGACATGTAACCAATGGCACCCCAAACGACGGGTGATACGCCAGTATGGCGATGACGAATACACGCTTTCACTGCGCGTTCACCGCGATGTCACCAAACACGGATGCGACCATCATGATGCTGTAAACAAAACCTGGATTCATCCGAAAAAATGACGTTTTGCCATTCCTGCACCCAGGTTCTTTGTTGAGTACACCATCGCAGGTGCGTGTCAGTGGTGTAGAGTCAAGGGTAACCGCAGCCACGGTCTCCGAGCTGATGGTCCCTACTGCTGCAAACGTCACGATCCGTTACAGCCATGCGGATAACATGCCTGTCATCTCGACTGCTAGTGATACGAGGCCGTTGGGATCCAGCACGGCGTTTCGTATTACCCTCCTGAATCCACTGATTCCATATTCTGCTAACAGTCATTGGATCTCGAGCAACGCGAGCAGCAATGTCGCGATACGATAAACCGCAATCGCGATAGGCTACAATCCGACCTTTATGAAAGTCGGAAACGTGATGATACGCATTTCTCCTCCTTAAACGAGGCATCACAACAACGTTTCACCAGGCAACGCCGGTCAACTGCTGTTTGTGTATGAGAAATCGGTTGGAAACTTTCCTCATGTCAGCAAGTTGTAGGTGTCGCCACCGGCGCCAACCTTGTGTGAAATCTGTGAAAAGCTAATCATTTGCATATCACAGCATCTTCTTCATGTCGGCTAAATTTCGTGTCTGTAGGACGTCATCCTCGTGGTGTAGCAATTGTAATGGCCAGTAGTGTACTTTGATTGCAACAGTTGACCAGAGCAGATAGTAGCCGTAAGTCTTCGGGAACTGCGACTTGATTCAACGTAGCAGTGAAGTAACTCAGAAGAATAGACACGGTGGATGCAGGAACCATTTTCTGTAAGGAATCGTTAGGGCCTGCGCGTTCCTCTCCACGGTAGCCCCCACTCTTCGAATCTGGGGCATGCGTTCCACACCGAATGTACGTCTCGCGGAAGTCGCACCCTTTTGCTCACGCGAAGCCGCGCCGAAGCCCGAGTTTCTTACTCCACTATGTGCCTCCGCCCATCTTCCTCTTCCGCTCCATCTCCCCCATTCCTTTCTTCTCCTCCTCTTTTCTTTCGCTCCCCTCACGACTGAGTAACGCGGCAACGGAGACCGATGGAACGCCGTGGTATTGCCGCATTCCGTCCAATTCTTCCGATCTATTTCACGTCTCTACCGGTCGCAGCATCGCCGCCCTTTATTCAGTCCTATTTACTCGTCCCGAGCCGTATAAATGGCGCGGCTCGGTGCAGCGTGGCTGCTGGATCATATTGTCCGGCGCCGGGTTGACTCCCCGCCTGTGCACTTTCCGTGTACGTTGCACAGCGTCGCCGGCAGTGGACGGAGCCCCTTGCATTCGGAGGCATCGCCGCCGCTGTTGCGCGCACAGGGAGCCGGAAAAACGGACTCCGGCACTCGCCCAAATTGTATTTGCGTTGCTTATGGGAGGCGCCCAGACAAATGTAATCGGCACGGCCGGCCGAGATAAGGCCGGAGCCATCGGAATTAATGCGGGGGACTGCCGCGATGGCCGGAGCAGCAGTTTCCCTGCGACGCGGCGACCACTCTCCGGGTGCGGGAGTTATCGGGGCCGGCGAGCTGCATTGCAATGGAACTACGCCAGTGGAAACACGATACCGCTGCACAGCGAAGCAATACGCAGTACAGTGGTACTTGTTGCTCTGCATTGAACTTCTCTGCACTGTGTAATGGCAACCTGCCCCTGTCTGGGAACTATATTATTCTGTCTAGCAACATCATACTTTCACAGAGACTTTCATAAGTTTTGGAACAAACAGAATAATTATATATTTACTTTGAGAAATAACAGATAAATAGCTAAAAGTATTACGTTCGTTATTCCAACAGACAGAATGATATTCACAGAGCAGTGAATTGGACATTTTACTTCATTTAATGACTCACAAAATACAATTAACTTCGCTCTGCTGCTACGATCGCAGGTTCGAATCATGCCTCGGGCATGGATGTGTGTGATGTCCTTAGGTTAGTTAGGTGTAAGTAGTTCTAAGTCTAGGGGACTGATGACCTCAGATGTTAATTCCCATACTGCTTAGAGCCATTTGAACCATATGAACAATCACCTTTGAAACGTCCCCTTAGAAAAATTAATGAATTACTATGCTGATAAACCTCTTACATTATTTGATTTTCAAACAGCTGAGCAGAACTGAACGTACTCAGACATTTCGCTCTTTATCTATTCTGATCAACACTAAACTGACACACAATATTTTTAGCGCTACGCAATCTGACTTTCAATAATCCCTACAAAAGAATGGCCCCGACTAACATTAACCTATACCTTTCACAAATCACTTACCTCACAAAAATCTTCGATGCTCGAACTACTGCAATACAGCGAGCGCCACTACTGCCAGCTAAATAAAAGATTCAAACTACTGAAGGCACTAACTACTGATAGGCATAGTTAGAAAATGAAAGATTTTGATAGAGAGCAAACAATGTATCTACCTTAATGGTGTTCAAAAGTTATAATATATATAGCAGTTCATGACATCCAGTCTTACAAATGTGCTGTCTCTGATGGACACACGTCCAGATCATCCGCTCTCAAAACTCCGCCATTTCTCTCCCCACATCCACCACTGCTGGCGGCTCACCTCCAACTGCGCATCGGTACGCGCTGTTATCAGCCAACTGCCCAACACTACAATACCGAATATTTCAACAATGCCACCCAGCCACAGATTGCACACAGCACAGCCAGTGATTTTCATACAGAGTGCTACGTGGCGTTACCAATATAAAAACCTATACAGCCTACTTACACTTTCATATTTATGTGAAATAACATTGATTTGTCTTCACAAATGTTTTGGGACAAAGTGCAGAAATAAACCAAAAACTAGGAAATAATTAGGAATTAGTACTTTGTATTTCTACAGCGACATTATATCACTTGTGTCAGCCGTTTTGGCATACTTTGTACAAGCTACTGGAGGTACAAAACACTTAAACATTTCCATTCTTCTTGCAGTCATCTCCTGACGCCTTGTTTGGACTATATGGGGACTTTTCGAATTTTATTTCTAACGCAGCCCATAAATTCTCTATGGGGTTCATGTCCGGACTTTGTGGAGGAGAATTGACAACTTCTGGGCAGGTTTACAGGAGCCACAACCGTACAATATAGGTGATATGTCTGGGACTTTTGTCTTGCCGAGCGGTTCTAGGCGCTTCAGTCCGGAACTGCGCGACTGCTACGGTCGCAGGGTCGAATCTTGCCTCGGGCATGGATGTGTGCGATGTTCTTAGGTTCGTTAGGTTTAAGTAGTTCTACCTTCTAGGAGACTGATAACCTCAGATGTTAGGTCCCATAGTGCTCAGAGCTATTTGATCCATTTGGGGTCTTTGTCCTGATAAAATACGAAGTAGTCTCCAATCCCATATTTTCTGCGCTCTTCTTCAAACTGTTCCTCATAATCTGCAGCTATATATTTGTATCCATTGTTTCATCAATGAAGACTTACCCACTGCCTAGGCCGACATACAACCCCATGGTCCCTGCCATGTTTCACTGGAGCTTGCATTTTTTTTTTCCTTCCAGGTCTTCATTGGGCTGCCGCCAGACCGTTATTCGTCCATCCGGTTCTGGTATGCTAAATTTCGATTCATCGGAAAAAAATACTTGATTTCACAACTCCATGTTCTTGTTTATGTGTTCCCATGCGAATAGCAGCCTCTTCTTCTTATTGCAGTTCACCCATGGTAATTTTCTCTGTACAGTTCAAAATGGCTCTGAGCACTATGCGACTCAACTTCTGAGGTCATCAGTCGCCTAGAACTTAGAACTAATTAAACCTAACTAACCTAAGGACATCACACACATCCATGCCCGAGGCAGGATTCGAACCTGCGACCGTAGCGGTCACGCGGTTCCAGACTGAAGCGCCTTTAACCGCACGGCCACACCGGTCGGCTCTCTGTACAGTACTCGTCTGATTATGCTAAGACTCGCCTCCTTCCCAAACACTTCCGCGGCCTCAATACCAACTCGTGTAGCTGTGATTCGTGGACCTTTCTTGACCGTTGGTACTATTTCCCTCTCATTTCTCCTCAAATGTTCAAATGTGAGTGAAATCTTACGGGACTGCTAAGGTCCTCAGTCCCTAAGCTTACACCTTACTTAACCTAAATTATCCTACGGACAAACACACACACCCATGCCCGAGGGAGGACTCGAACCTCCTTCGGGACCAGCCGCACAGTCCATGGCTGCAGCGCCTGAGACCGATCGGCTAACCTCGCGTGGCTCTTTTCTCCTCACAAATGTCCTTGGACGGCCTGTATGTGGCAGATTTTCTATCCTGTCTTCATATTCTTTATATTTATAGCGACGGACGATGTTCCCTACAGTACTTTTCTTCATGTTCAGTAACGTTGCAATTTCTCAGTGTGTTCAAAAGTTTTGGTTTTGCCTCTACATACCACTGTGTACAAACACACTTGTCAACTTTTATAGTCCTGTCTTCCTCACTTGCGTGTAATATTACGGTATATTAATAATTTTTACTTATGGACCGTCTGACAGCAACTGAATAAAACACAATTTTAGTGCCATACGCGTTTCGCCTTTATTTTCTGCAAGGCATCATCAGTGGCCTGGAATATGTACATATGTTAGCTATTTTATTTACATTTTTGTCATTGTGCCTATAGGTTACAAACATTACTACTTAATAGGAAATACCAACCACCAGAACTGTTTATAACCTATAGGCACAATGACAAAAATGTAAATAAAATAGCTAACATATGTACATATTCCAGGCCACTGATGATGCCTTGCAGAAAATAAAGGCGAAACGCGTATGGCACTAAAATTGTGTTTTATTCAGTTGCTGTCAGACGGTCCATAAGTAAAAATTATTAATATACCGTAATAAACACACTTGTGTTTCCTTTGATCTCTCGACATGTAATGACTGACATCGCAGGAAGTAACGTGTAACAGGGATATGCACACTGACACTGTTGCCAACATTTGTCCCAAAACTTTTGAATAGCAGAGTTCCATCTGTCGCAGTAAGAATTGAGTTTTGTTCTGTTGGAAACAAGCAAATATACGTGATTGCACCTTTCATAGCCCATGATTACATGTACAACTTGCAGATGTACATCTTTATATCCGTATTAACCGTCATTAATTCTTTCATACCCAGACATACTGTGCACAGTGTTTGTCCCAAAACTTATGAGAGGCACTATGGTTGGTTCTGGCTAACTAATAATAACATAAAAGTACTCATTATTCCTTTTTTAACTCTAAGTTTTGTTTATTATGAATAAAAAACAAACAGCACTCGAGCAACATTCTATACAATTTATTATCTGAAGATTCGAAATGTAAAACATTCTGAGTGCCATTCTTTCAACCAACGCGTTTTCAGTACTCTGTTGTATGCCTCTTGACTTGGTTCAAGTACAAAATTCCGGAGTAAATGTTTCTAACATTTATTACCATATGGAGCATGGTCTTTGAACCAAGCAGTGCTTCCCTCTCGAGTTCCAAGCGGTATGCGACAAGGTCTCCTCTATGTAATTATTGCCCACCCAGCCTGGGATGGTTTGAAGTGATAACACACAAGTTTTAGGTGAGAAGACACAACTTTCTGAGTTGTGCGAGAGATATTGTAATTACGGAGAAACGAAGAACCCAAAACAAGCAGTGGCAGTTGTTGTGTAAGAGCACAGGAGCACGCGAATACCTTTGGGAGTTATTGGTTATTTTTCTTTGAATGGTGTTAAATGTAATGTAGATGCGGTAATCTGAAATATATGGCGCTAAATTTACCGCTCTATACTACATTGCTACTCTTCTAGACTCCGTAAACTTGCCACCAGGGTCGCGACCACACCTGCAGTGTTGTCGTTTTAAGGAGCTTTTGCACATGCACAACTGGATTGACGTTATTTTCTTACTGGCCATATACGTACGGTTTTGACAAACAAAATGCCCTGTTCACGATCTCCACAGATAGCCTAACCACTCAACTACATGTTTCCGTCAGTGCCACCAAGTGGTAGCACGCTACAACAGACTGTAGCAAACTCCACATATACCCCAGTTCACTCACTATACAATGAAACTCTCGCACAACTCAGAAAGTTGTGTCTCCTCACCTAAAACTTGTGTGTTATCTCTTCAAACCATCCCAGGCTGGGTGGGCAATAATTACATAGAGGAGACCTTATCGCATACCGCTTGGAACTCGGGAGGGAAGCACTGCTTGGTTCAAAGACCATGCTCCATATGGTAATAAATGTTAGAAAAATTTTCTCCGTAATTTTGTACTTGAACCAAGTCAAGAGGCATACAACAGAGTACTGAAAACGCGTTATACTGACAGAAAAACCTATTTTGTGGATTAAAGTGAGATAATATATTAACTTTCGGATTTTATATACTGTAATCCATCTGAGGTACTGAGAAGCATAAACTAAATCATCGTCGGTTGTGAGACTGAAGCATTTATTTATATTTCTGATATCTGTTGATCTTATTCTGTGTCAGGTTATCCGTGCTGTGGGCCCTCATTGTATGTATCAACATCCACGGAAAGATGTTTCACGGGTTTCTTTGATATTCAGTTAAATGTGGGATCCAAGATAGTGTGTTTTTGGCCCTTATGGTTCTCAGCACCTCATTTCCATTCTAGTCAGGTGATCATGTTGGTAGACAGTACTACATGAATTTAATCATTTTCACAAACGGCAGTTTGTGTTTGGAGTTTGATTGTTTACTGTGCTGGAATTTGCTTTCGTGTGTAATATCAACATGAACTTTCTTGAATGAGATTTAAGCGCTACCAGAAAAGAAAATGACCAGGAAAAGTTAGCCGCAAAGAATTTATGCCACCCCTCCCCCCCCCACCCCCGACCAGATCCATTGACTGAGGACGTGACGAAATCAAATAAGCGTGACTACAAGCGAACATATAAGTTCTTGTGTGGTTGCAACGTAAGAATGTCTGATTTTCACCCCAAAAGTTAATAGTTTAAGCAATACATATGTTAACTATCTTGTACATTCGTCCGAAAAGATAAAAAAGTAACAGAACTCCCACTTACACAAAAATTCGAAACAGAGAGTAACGAAAGTGTACGCTTTATTTCGTTCTTGCCCTAAACTGTACATAGTAATGTGGAAAACAACAAAATTACCCAGAAAGATTTCTTTCCTTTTTCAGACCACTTATGCATATTATTGTTATTATTATTATTGTTATTATTGTTATTACTGTTATTGGCATTGGCTATAGTTGCATAAATATCTTGATAAGCAAAGCTGTTGTACAGGAGACTAATTTCACATTCTCATATTTATCTGAATCTAACAACTTGTGAACACCTAGAATGCATGCTCACGAGCCGCCACAGCAAGCAAAGCCGTTTACCGCAGGATTTTTCCAGTGTATTTGGGTCATCTAAAACTATGAAACCATTCGGGTAGTTGCAATATCTAGAGTTGCAATATCTAAAAAAAATGAAAAGAAAAAACCGCCATCATGGTGGCACTATAAACGTGGCATGAACAAGTGTCAAACTGGCAGGAAGTGTGCTACAATCTTACATATACTACAGCCCATTAAAATTGCTACACCACGAAGAAGATGCTGTGATACGCAAATGATTAGCTTTTCAGAGCATTCACACAAGGTTGGGGCCGGTGGCGACAACTACAATGTGCTGACACGAGGAAAGTTTCTAACCGATTTCTCATACACAAACAACAGTTGACCGGCGTTGCCTGAAGAAACGTTGTTGTGATGCCTCGTGTAAGGAGGAGAAATGCGTACCATCACATTTCCGACTTTGATAAAGATCGGATTGTAGCCTATTGTGATTGCGGTTTATCGTATCACGACATTGCTGCTCGCATTGGTCGAGATCCAATGACTGTTAGCAGAGTATGGAATCGGTGGGTTCAGGAGAGTAATACGAAACGCCGTGCTGGATCCCAACGACCTCGTATCACTAGCAGTCGAGATGACAGGCATCTTATCCGCATGGCTGTAACGGATCGTGCAGCCGCGTCTCGATCCCTGAGTCAGCAGATGGGGACGTTTGCAAGGCAACAACCATATTCACGAACAGGTCGACGACGTTTGCAGCAGCATGGACTATCAACTCGGAGACCATGGCTGCGGTTACCCTTGACGCTGCATCACAGACAGGGGCGTCTGCAATGGTGTACTAAACGACGAACCTGGGTGCACGAATGTCAAAACGTCATTGTTTCGGGTGAATCCAGGTTTTGTTTACAGCATCATGATGGTCGTATCCGTGTTTGGCAACATCGCGGTGTACGTACATTGGAAACGTGTATTCGTCATCGCCATACTGGCGTATCATCCTGCGTGATGGTATGGGGTGCCATTGGTTACACGTCTCAGTCACCTCTTGTTCGCATTGACGGCACTTTGAACAGTGGACGTTACATTTCAGATATGTTACGATCCGTGGCTCTACCCTTCATTTGATCCCTGCGAAACACTACATTTCAGCAGGATAATGCAAGACCGCATGTTGCAGGTCCTGTACGGGCCTTTCTGGATACCAAAAATGTTCGACTGCTGCCTTGACCAGCACATTCTCCAGATCTCTCACCAACTGAAAACGTCTGGTCAATGGTGGCCGAGGAACTGGATCGTCACAATACGCCAGTCACTATTCTTGATGAACTGTGGTATCGTGTTGAAGATGCATGGGCAGCTGTACCTGTACACGCCATCCAAGCTCTGTTTGATTCAATGCCTAGAACCGCTCGGCCAGCGTCTTCTTCCTATTGCAGTTCGCCCAAGGTAATTTTCTCTGTACAGTACTCGTCTGATTATGCTACTACTCACCTCCTTTCCAAACTCTTCCGCGGCCTCAATGGCAATTCGTGTAGCTGTGATTCATGGACGTTTCTTGACCTTTTGTACTATTTCCCTCTATTTTCTCTTCACAAATGTCCTTGAACGGCCTATCTGTGGCAGATTTTCTATCCTCTCTTCATATTTATAGCGACGGACGATGTTCCCTACAGTACTTTTCTTCATGTTCAGTAACGGTGTAGTTTATCACTATGTTCAAAAGGTTTGTTTTTACCTATACGTACAAACACACTTGTGTTTACTTTGAATTCTCGACATGTAATGACTGACATCGCAGGACATAACGAATGAAAGAGATATGCACACTGACACTGTTGCCAACATTTGTCCCAAAACTTTTGAAGTGCAGAGTTTCATATCTCGCAGTAAGAAATGAGCCTTGTTCTGTTGTAAACAAGCAAACATACGTGACTGCACCTTCATCGCCCATAATTACATGTACAACTTGCAGATGTACATGTGTATTTCAGTATTAACCATCATTAATTCGTTCATACCCAGACATACTGTGCACAATGTTTGTGACAAAATTTATGAGAGTAACTGTAGTTGATTCCGGCTAACCAATGACAACTTACAAGTACTCGTAATTCCTTCTTTAACTCTGAGTTTTATTTTTTTGAATAAAAAACAAACAGCACTCGAGCAACATTCTATACCATTTATTATCTGTAGATTCGAAATTTAAATTCTTTCACCAAATGCATTTTCAGTACTGTGCTGTATGCCCCTAGATTTGGTTCAAGTACTAAATCATGGAGAAAATTTTTCTAAAATTTATTACCAATTGGAGCATGGTCTTCGCACCAAGCAGTGCTTCCCTCTCCAGTTCCAAGAGGTATGCGGTAAGGTCTCCTCTGTGTAATTATTGCCCACCCTGCCTGGGATGGTTTGAAGAGATAACACACAAGTTTTTGGTTTTCTGAGTTGTGCGAGAGATATTGCAATTAGGGAGAAACGAAGAAACCCAAACAAGCAGTGGCAGGTGTTGTGTAAGAGCACAAGAGCACGTGAACACCTTAACTTTCGACACCTTTTGAAGTTATTGGTTCTTTTTCTTTGAATGGTGGTAAACGTAATGTAGATGCGGTAATCTGAAATACATGGTGCTAAATTTACCGCCCTATACTACATTGCTACTCTTCTAGACTCCGTAAACTTGGCATCAGGGTCGCGAGCACACCATCAATTGTGTACGTTTTAGCAGATTTTGCACACGCACAACTGGCGTGATGTTATTGTCTTACGGAACAAATACGTACCGATTTGATAAACAACATGCTCTGTTCACAATGTCCGCACATGGCCTAATCACTCAACTACAAGTTTCCGTTAGTGCCACCAGGTGGTAGCACGTTACAGCAGACGGTATCACACTCCTCAGATATGCCAGTTTACTCAGTATATAGTAAAATTAGATCGAACTAATTATAGTTATACTGACAGAAAAACGTATTTATGCTGGGACAGGTCATCTGGGCTGTATGCCCACATTGTAGGCATGAACATTCATGAAAAGCTGTTTCACAGGATTCTTTTATGTTCATTTAAATATGGGATCAAAGACAGTGTATTTTTGGCCCTTATAGTTCTCAGCACCTCATTTCTATTCTAGTCAGGTGATCATGTTGGTAGACAGTACTACATGAGTTTAATCTTTTCCACAAACGGCAGTTTGTGTTTGGAATTTGATTGTTTACTGTGCTGGAATTGGCTTTCGTGTGTAATATCAACATGAACTCTCTTGAATCAGTTGTAAGTGCTAACAGGAAATAAAATTACCAGGAAAGGTTAGCCACAAAGAAATTATGCCCCCTTTTCCTTCTTCAGACAAGTTTATACATATTATTATCATTATTATTATTATTACTGTTATTGGTACTGGCTGTAGTTGTGTAAATGTGTTGATAAGCAAAACTGTTATACAGGAGATTAATTTCACATTTATCTGAATCTAACAATTTATGAACACCCAGAATGTATGCTCACTAGCCGCCACTGCAAACAAAGCCGTTGTACATCAGGATTTATCCAGCGAATTTGGGTCATCTAAGACTATGAAACCATTCAGGTAGTTGCAATATCTACAACTGACTGGGCTGATTTTGAAGATGTTCATAACACATTGTTGTCAACGTAGGCCTATAATATTTACAAACTTCCGTCCCTGGGAGCTGACTGGTCAGCGAGATGGAATATCATACCTAACGGCCCGGTTTCGATTCCCGGCTAGGTCAGAGATTTTCTCCGCTCAGGGACTGGCTGTTGTGTTGTCCTTATCATCATCATTTCATCCCCATCGACACGCAAGTCGCCGAAGTGGCGTCAGCTCTAAAGACTTTGCACCATGCGAATGGTCCACTCGACGGGAGGCTCTAGCCACATCGTAAAAAAATTTACAAACGCTGTATGATCAACGTTGCTCTTGCTCATCCATCTCAATCAATTATTATCAATTAGTTTACTCATATTCAGAAGTAAGGGGCGATATGTTATAATTACTTGAGTGAAGGAGAAATTCATGGCAAGGTCGCTTAGAAACAAACCTTATTGTCGGTTACAGGTTTCGGTAAGCATGGTTACCATCTTCAGATTTCGATAAAAGATTGTTACATGTTTCCTATACCATCAGTACAAGTACTCTTTCTAATCCATTGCCACGTATATGAGAGACGAGATTAACGTTGCATCGGCAAATCAAGGATAAAATCACAACACACAGAATAATTCTCTAAATGTTTGTTACCCATATTACACACTACTGTGTGTTTCATTATGACCGGGGTACCGCTTGATAATGTTAATCACCATATGAGATTCGTAGGAGACTGAATTCCCAACTATTAGTGATGGGTTATAGACCGGGGAACGTTTAGCATTCAGCTGCATAGTGGTTTAAGGAGTGTTACAGGGGAAGCCTTTTCGAAAAAGTAACATTAGAACGAATTAACAGAGAGTGCATTGTGTGAATTTGACGACTCAAAGCGCTTTCCTGGAGCACCAGCGACATTACTTTCGTTTCTGTTGAATATTCGGTGCTCAGCAGCTGAGGATCAGCTCGGTCACTTTTAGAGGTACACGCAGAAATACATACGACAATCTCCGCAAGTCCAGAAATGTCCGTCTCCACTATAAATGGGAGAGGTTCACTAACTGAGAATTACTATTTCATTGGATGTTATCTAATTAATTTACAGAAACACTCTTAGTTGTTTATGTTCTAAACAAATAAAGAAACTTCACACTTGCAGTACAGTACAACGTGGCTGACATGTAGCTAAACCAAAATTACTGAATGAAATCGTCAAGTATACGTAAATTGAGGTCGGACAAGTTATCAGCTATAAACGCGCTCTGCGAGGGAAATAAATTTAACGTACAAATTGTAGGTTTACCTCATCAATCATGAGTCGAAGGGCACTTTTACTAGCATTGTTGTTCCACGAAGATCAGATTCGTACATAAATAAATAAAGTAAATTTTGTAATGGAAGGACTTTCGTAAAATGGGGATACTTTTGGTTTTGAATCACTATTTACAATTATCTGATTAAAGCTGATTTTCATAAAAACACGAAATGGGTGATACTGGAAAAGAAAAATAACTATATTCCCCAGAAAATATAAAGCTTAAGAAAATCTCTAATTAACTTACAAAACATTCTTTCATGAGCCACTTATGTGATTCTTACCGTTCTTCATTTTTACGCACTGAATACTTTTGGACAGATGAGAAAGTGTCTTGAAATATCATTCCCTACGTTATCGATTAATGAACATACTGCAAAATATATTAACTAATTTAGTTTTGTCTTAAGAGTTGGAAACTATTCGCAGTTCTGAAGTAGCCGCACCTTAATTTTTACAAAACTGTTTTACACTCCTGGTAATGGAAAAAAGAACACATTGACACCGGTGTGTCAGACCCACCATACTTGCTCCGGACACTGCGAGAGGGCTGTACAAGCAATGATCACACGCACGGCACAGCGGACACACCAGGAACCGCGGTGTTGGCCGTCGAATGGCGCTAGCTGCGCAGCATTTGTGCACCGCCGCCGTCAGTGTCAGCCAGTTTGCCGTGGCATACGGAGCTCCATCGCAGTCTTTAACACTGGTAGCATGCCGCGACAGCGTGGACGTGAACCGTATGTGTAGTTGACGGACTTTGAGCGAGGGCGTACAGTGGGCATGCGGGAGGCCGGGTGGACGTACCGCCGAAGGTGCACGTGCCCGTCGACCTGGGACCGGACCGCAGCGACGCACGGATGCACGCCAAGACCGTAGGATCCTACGCAGTGCCGTAGGGGACCGCACCGCCACTTCCCAGCAAATTAGGGACACTGTTGCTCCTGGGGTATCGGCGAGGACCATTCGCAACCGTCTCCATGAAGCTGGGCTACGGTCCCGCACACCGTTAGGCCGTCTTCCGCTCACGCCCCAACATCGTGCAGCCCGCCTCCAGTGGTGTCGCGACAGGCGTGAATGGAGGGACGAATGGAGACGTATCGTCTTCAGCGATGAGAGTCGCTTCTGCCTTGGTGCCAATGATGGTCGTATGCGTGTTTGGCGCCGTGCAGGTGAGCGCCACAATCAGGACTGCATACGACCGAGGCACACAGGGCCAACACCCGGCATCATGGTGTGGGGAGCGATCTCCTACACTGGCCGTACACCACTGGTGATCGTCGAGGGGACACTGAATAGTGCACGGTACATCCAAACCGTCATCGAACCCATCGTTCTACCATTCCTAGACCGGCAAGGGAACTTGCTGTTCCAACAGGACAATGCACGTCCGCATGTATCCCGTGCCACCCAACGTGCTCTAGAAGGTGTAAGTCAACTACCCTGGCCAGCAAGATCTCCGGATCTGACCCCCATTGAGCATGTTTGGGACTGGATGAAGCGTCGTCTCACGCGGTCTGCACGTCCAGCACGAACGCTAGTCCAACTGAGGCGCCAGGTGGAAATGGCATGGCAAGCCGTTCCACAGGACTACATCCAGCATCTCTACGATCGTCTCCATGGGAGAATAGCAGCCTGCATTGCTGCGAAAGGTGGATATACACTGTACTAGTGCCGACATTGTGCATGCTCTGTTGCCTGTGTCTATGTGCCTGTGGTTCTGTCAGTGTGATCATGTGATGTATCTGACCCCAGGAATGTGTCAATAAAGTTTCCCCTTCCTGGGACAACGAATTCACGGTGTTCTTATTTCAATTTCCAGGAGTGTATATTATTTCTTCCAGATTACTTTTGTCGCTGTACACGTCCAAATGTTTGAAACCTCTAGGCTAGTTACTGCTTCGTGTAAGCTCACTACAAATACAACAGCATATCAAAAATGTTTCATGCTAAACCAATAAAATATAATTTCAGTAACCTATTAAAATGTGATGGAATTTTTCAGAACTATGTTCGAATTTAAATGACAAACAGATGTCCACCAACATATGGCAGGGCAAATGCTACTCTTAAGTTTGTAGCGAGCCTATAAGTGCAAACTGATAGGGTAGGTAATTTTTATTGCAAACCTTGGTCGCATTAATTCCTAAAACATTGCTGCGTACTAGTAGACCAGGAGCGGCCTGTTTTACGAAGACAAATACGATTCAGATGAACTAACAAGATGAATTTCACTGCACGTGGAAGTTCTTTACTCTTACCAACCTAATTAATTCTATATTTTCTCTTTCATGAATACCAGATACGAGTCGCAGTACAGGAAAAGAAGGAACCGTCTTTGCGACTCGATTCGTCGAATGCTGCCTTCATTTCACGCAGCGCACGGAAGAATGAATGGGTTTCCTTTGGAAATGAAAAGAAACCGCAGTGCAGGGAAGGGTAACGTCGGTACGGGTGGTTGCTTATGAAAAAAGCACGCGCGGCCCTTGGTGGGAACGAGGGCCAATCAGAAGGCATTGCTCCGACTCAAGACCGATACACGTGCAGAAGTGGAAGGAAGTACATCGGACGAAAACGTGGCGGTAGGCACTCCAATAGCCTTGCCCTCGGTAGAAGGAAACTGAAACGACGACCAACCTTGTGACGGACGCTCACGTTGGGAAACAGTCCAGGCGTAGTCTCTGACAGGTGTACATGGTGACCGAAGGGCTGCGTTACACCAAACTTGTGACTTGCAAATCGGCGGCCCGCGTAAGCATCTCGTGAGACCCGAAGAGTCATACTTATTTTGATCATTCTACACAGAACAAAACTGTCAAAGATATAGTGTTTCTCGTACAAGAAGAATATTTCTGGGCAATCAGCAAAGAAACAGGAGCTGGTAGTGCCAAATTTCGGGGAAAAAATCACAAATATTTTTGAGCTGCATGAACCACATTCATTACTTTTTGTGTGCAAATTTCAACTTTTACTGGTTATAAGATTGATTATTGATTAACTGTTTTCACCTTTATAATCTGTACAGTTCCCGCGCTGGCATTCATTACATTTATTAATGTGGGTCCAGTCATAATTAAAATCACATTTACACCTTGCGGCAACATGTTTTTTTGCTGATCAGTTTCTTTGAGGATCTGTTAGCGATTTATTTTTTACGGAATGAAGTTTTCTTACGTACTAGAAAATGCTAATTTCTTTTTCTCTCTATCCTTCGGATTTGCTTATGCTCATCTTCCTACTTCTGTTCAAGAGCTTCCTTCACCGTTTGTGGGGAGCACAGGATTTCCTATTTTTGGTACCTCCGATTCCCTCTGTCAACTGACGTCAATCTATTTAGAGGACGTAACGTCATAAATGGGCATGTACGCTTGCGGTACAGAATTACAGAACCCGCGTATTAATTCTTGGTGACCTTATTTCGCTAGTCAGGTTCGTTAGTCCGAGCTACAGTTTCGTCCATTGGCGTTACGTGAGAAGAAGAAAAATCGTCGGTAGAACAAACACTACGATCTTATTGGCATATTATATTATATCAAATACTGCTTCTGTCTTCGTTATTCTTAATTTTCGTCAAGAGATACGTATGAATGATCGGTCGCAGTGAGGAGTAACCTCTCCCGAAAGATGACTAGTTGACAAATGTAATTATATTTCACAACATGATGCAGATGCTGGTAGTACCGCATAAACAATAGAGCAATAGCATGGAGACTAAAAAAGTAGTGGAATGAATTTAGAAATAGTGAAATAAATTGAAACTGCAAAAAGCGTTTGTTTAAAAAGGCTTAAATTACGAGGTGCTTATGTTACTTTTCATTCAAACAAAGATTCCTTCTTATTTGAGTGACAAGAAAGAAGACAAATAGCAAAGGTGAAGCTTTTATATCTGTTAAAATGGATCAAATGGCTCTGAGCACTGTGGGACCTAACATCTGAGGTCATCAGTCCCCTAGAACTTAGAACTAATTAAACCTAACCAACCTAAGGACGTCATACACATCCGTGCCGAAGGCAGGATTCGAGCCTGCGACCGTAGCGGTTGCGCGGTTGCGCGGTTCCAGACTGAAGAGCCTAGAACCGCTCGGCCACAATGGGGAGCAAACTGAGGCAAAGATCACAACAGCAGTAAAAAAAAGGTTTATTATTATTACTAAATTAATTTAACATTTTCATCGGTAAAACAAAAATGACGTTTTAACAATATATATCTGAAGCCGTAGTGACCTGTAGTTGCAATCACTGTTTAAGATCTGCGAATGGTGTTTAACAGCTGATAGTAAAGAAGGATGCAGAATATAGCTCTAAATTCACAAGAATACCAAACAACTTCGAAATTCACATTAATAATTAAAAAATCGAAAATTATTTCATAAGTGGATTATGTACGTATTAAACTCAAAATCGTTATGTACACCAGATACAGAATTTCCAATTCTTAAAACAGAAAATCCGGATAAATTGTGTCATGTAGATACGTTAATTAAAGGAAGTGCTGCACAGCATACATTCTTTTAACATTTACTTCAACCGCTCTCCATATGTGAATGTAATGACAGGAAGCCGTAAGAATGGTTAGTACTCCCTGCCATGTTGTTCACAATAGTTTGCACAGAATAAACGGAGATACAGATGTGCAAGGAGGGGTACGGAGAACAACAATGACTGTCCAGGAAACCAATGAAGAATACAGAGCGAGTGGCCGGCCATCGGCTGTCCAGTCGCAACCAACTTAACTGAGCAGAAGAACGACTAACATCATTAAACAGCCAAATTGCGCACACATACCTTATCCTAGCACTCGTTATCATTTCTTCTGAAAACTATGTTCGAGATCCTCCGTTATATTTGGAAGGTAGGAGAAGAGGTACTGGCGGATGTGAACTTGTGAGGAGGTATCGTGAGTCGTACTTGAAGGGAAAAAAATGTCAGTCGTACGGCGCTTGCTTGCAAGAGGCAGAGGTCGCACGCTGAAGTCGCTGTCCAGCACATAGTTTTAAACTGTGTGGAAATTTGGGACTGGTTAATGTTTTACTAAGCGTGGAAGTACTTTCCTAATTTCTTGAGTACGTGGAGACAACAGATATTTCCTGGGTAGTGTAAAAATTTGTTCTGTAGGTTAAATAGCCATGCAAAATGATGTCGAGATCTTTCAACGTTCCAAATGGGGTAATTCGACACCACAGAAGAATGCCACGAAAATGTTCGCTGACCAATTTTTGGTGTGATATGGGGATCTTACTGCTGCCATGACGCTGGATTCTGTAGACTTCAGCTGCGGAACATTTTGTTGCGGAGCAGAAACGCTATTTTCGTACTAATGTTCCAATAAGCAGTTCTTTTTATTTATTTTTAATCGTTTACTTAACCTTTCGCTACTTGATCTTCAAGCACTTAAGCACAGTTACCTCAGTGAAACAGCATGTGATTAAAAAAATCTTTGTGTTCTGCCTTACGGCAGGTCTTGTCATGGGGGAAGCCTCGTCAGAGAGGTCCACCGCATGAGCGTCTAGGTAAGTGATTCCAGTGGTGGTTTCCCGTTGCTTTAGCCGGCCGAAGTGGCCGAGTGTTTATAGGTTTTTCAGTCTGGAACCGCGAGATCGCTACTGTCGCAGGTTCTAATCCTGCCTCGGGCATGGATGTGTGTGATGTCCTTAAGTTAGTTAAGTTTAAGTAGTTCTACGTTCAAGGGACTGATGACTTCAGATGTTAAGTCCTATAGTGCTCAGAGCCATTTTTTGAACCCGTTGCTTTCCATTGATGATGATGAAATGGTAATGAGGACAACACAACACCCAGTCTGAGCGGAGAAAATTTCCGTCCCAGCCGGGAATCGAACCTGACCCCTTGGCGTGATAGACAGCCATGCTGACCACTCAGCTACCTGGGCTGACCATATGATACATACACACAACAAAAAAGTTTCGCATCTCTCCTGTTCTAAGAACTCCTGAAGATAAACATTGACTGTGGATATTGTATCACAGAGACATTCCCATTGACTGTACAGAGATGTGACTAAAACCGCCCAAAGATGTAAACCACCATGCATGGGCAGCGCCTATTAGACGGAGGGGGTCCGAAAATCGATAAGTTTCAGTCATTCCACCAGGAAGTAGTTGCACGGCTCGTGTTGTCTGTAGTGCAACCATGCCTGGACGGTCAGTAACGCAGTTCGATCGCGTCCGCATTGTTACTTTGTGCCAGGATGAGATCTCAACAAGGGAAGTGTCCAGGCGTCTCGGAGTGAACAAAATCAATGTTGTTTGGGCATGGAGGAGATACAGGGAGACAGGAAATGTCCATGATACGCCTCGCTCAGGTCGCCCAGGGGCTACTACTGCAGTGGATGACCACTACCTACCGATCATGGCTCGGAGGAACCATGACAGCAACGCCACCATGTTGAATAATGCTTTTATTGCAGCCACAGGACGTCGTGTTACGACTCAAACTGTGCGCAGTAGGCTGCATGATGCGCAACTTCATTCCCCACATCCATGGTGAGTTCCATCTTCGCAACCACACCAGTATGCAGTACGGTACAGGTTGGTCCAACAACATGCCGAACGGACCGCTCAGGATTGGCATCACGTTCTCTTCACCGATGAGCGTCGCATATGCCTTCAAACAGACAATCGTCGGAGACGTGTCTGGAGGCATCCCCGGCAGGCTGAACGCCTTAGACACACTGTCCAGCAAGTGCAGCAAGGTGGAGGTTCCCTGCTGTTTTGGGTGGCATTATTGGGGGCCGACGTACGCCGCTGGTGGTCATGGAAGGCGTCGTAACGGCTGTACGATACGAGAATGCCATCCTCCGACCGACAGTGCAACCATATCGTCAACATATGGAAGACAATTCGCGCTCTCATCGTGCACATTTTGTGAATGACTTCCTTCAGGATAACGACATCGCTCGACTAGAGTGGCCAGCATGATCTCCAGGCATGAACCCTATCCAACATCCCTGGGATAGACAGAAAAGTCTGTTTCCGGATGACGTGACCCACCAACCACTCTGAGGGATCTACGTCGAATCGCCGTTGACAGTGGGACAATTTGGACCAACAATGCCTTGATGAACTTCTGGATAGTATGCCACGACGAATACAGGCATGCATCAATGCAAGAGGATGTGCTACTGGGTATTAGATTACGGTGTGTACAGAAATCTGGACCACGACCTCTGAAGGTCTTACTGTCTGGTGGTACAAAATGCAATGCGTGGTTTTCATGAGCAACAAATGGGCTGAAATGATGTTTACGTTGATCTCTATTCCAATTTTCTGTACAGGTTCCGGAACTCGCGGAACCGAGGTGATGCAAAACTTTTTTTGATGTGTCTATAAAACGGGAAGCACGACCGTCTTATCTTCTCCACATTAGAGCATGGTCTGGAACACCAACGGTATATACTTTCGGGTACATTTCATTTCGATAACTGTACTTAAATGCATGAAGACGAAGTCGTATGAAATTAACGTAAACCATGAACAGAAGTTTTAATTTACATGGATTTATGGTTAGTTTCTGACAGACAGTTAACAGTTAATTTTACTGAAAGTAGAATGTGGCTCTAGTAGTGGGTGAGCACGACATTTATGCGCATTAGAAATGCTGAAGCAACTGAACACTAGAATTCAGCAATAATTTACGCAATGGAATCTCTGCTTGCACGTGCACCACGTCTCATAGGCTTGTACAGCAACAAATCAACATCATACGCCGAAATATAACGTTTATGTTTCGTAGTGTGCTACGTAGGTTCTGTCTGGTCAAAAAATAAGGCTAAAGTTTGGCTATGGGAAAGATCCGGCGAGGAGTACTGAAAATTGTGTAGAGAGTGCGTAAAGTCAGTAACCATTTCTAATACGTCTACATTGATTCTAAAACACCAAAAACATTTTTGGATTCTAATTACAGAGTAAACATACATATGAGTAAACCTTAAGGCACCCAACGTGTGATCATCTCTTACCGAAAGTGCATCCCTTACAAACTCTTTTATTAATTATAATTATAAAGAGTCATTTGAAAAGAGACAGTGAGGAATGGCATATAACAATACAAAGAATGAATGTTGGAAACAAGAACGTCCATTTAGGCCACAACACGTCTCGAATCACCAACTAGTGAAACACAACAACCTCTCTATTATCACGAAGTAATGAGCGTTATCGACTGGGGTTGTCAACCTGATTCGGTATTTTTAGATTTCCAGAAGGCTCTGCTGTTCCTGACCTACGAGTACATAAACGACATATGGGACACTCTGAGAAGCCCTCTTAGATTGTTTGTAGATGATGCTGCCATTTGCCGTCTTGAAAAGTCCTCAAATGATCAAAATGAACTGCAAAATGATTTGGAAAAGGTATATGTACGGTGCAAAAAGTGGCAACTGCCTCCAAATAATGATAAGTGTGAAGGTATCCACATGAGTACTAAAAGAAATCCGCTAAATTCCCATTACACGATAAGCCACACAAATCTAAAGGCGGTAAATTCAATTAAATACTTAGGGATTACAGTGACGAATAACTTGAACCATCATATACATAATATTGTGAGTCAAGCAGATCAAAGACTGCGATTTATTGGTAGAACACTTAGAATATCCAACAGATAGACTAAAGAGATTGCGTACACCAAGCTTGTGCGCCCTCTTGTATAGTACTGCTGTGTGATGTGAGATACGCCTCAGATGGGAATGACGGGGAGCATCGAAAAAGTTCAAAGAAGGTCAACTCGTTTTGTATTATCGCGACATAGGAGGGAGGGTGCAACAGACATTGCGTGAATTACGGTGGCGGTTATTAAAACAAAGGCGTTCTACCTACTCTCTCTTCCGAATGTGAAAATATTCTGTTGACTCCCCTCTACATTGCGAGAAATGAGCATTGTGATAAAATGAGAGAAATCTGAGCTTACAAAGAAAGATTTCAGTGCTCGTTTTTCCCACGCGCTGTTAGAGAGTGGAATTGTAGACAAATAGCTTGAAGGAGGTTCGATGAACCCTCTGCTACGCACCTAACTGTGAACTGCAGGGTAATCTTGTAGGTGTAAATGTAGTCTTTACGTACCTTAAGACTGGCGAAAAAGAAATCGAAATTTTGCTATAATAAGAAGCACAGAATCTGGCTCCAGTTATGTCTAATAACGCAAATAGTAGGAATGATAAAAAGTCTTTCAAGAAAACATGCACAAGAATAATGGAACCTTCGTTATTATTCATAGCTTGCAGCGCAGTCCATGGGGAATAGCTCTTCTGTGTCGCGTTGTCACCAGGAAAGTGTCGGCCCACGCAAAGTGTTAGACCTGTGTTAGGTCGCAACTGGATGTTTTCGGCACATCCCCTGAGCAGCGTAAGAAAGCAAAGAGACACACGTTTGTCTTGTAGCCAAAGATATATACTTTAGTAGCATTGATCCTGCCAGGGAATGTTTGCTTCCGCTAGCACACTGAGGTGACGAAAGTCATTTGATGGATTCAAAAAGTCGCTTAGGAAGCCCCTGCAGAAATATTTAGACATTCTCCTTTTATAGCCATCCATAATCGCGTAATTAGCGCCAGTGTAGGATATTTTCCACGAACTGATCTCTCGATACATCCCATAAATTCCCGATGACTCTCATGCCAGACGACATGGGTGGCCAAATCATTCGCTGGAATTATCCAGAACATTCTTCAAACCAATCGCGAACAATTGTGAACCTGTGACATGGTTAACTGTCATGAAGTCCATGAATGGCTGGACATGGTCTCCAAGTAGCTGAACATAACCATTTCCAGTCAATCATCGGTTCAGAAGGACTAGATGACCCAGTTCATTCAACGTAAACACAGCCCACTCCACTATGGCGCCACCACCAACTTACACAGTGTTCTGTTGACAACCTGGGTCCATGTGTTTTGTTGACAACCTGGGTCCATGGTTTAAATGGCTCTGAGCACTTCGGGACTTAACATCTGAGGTCAGTCTCCTAGAACTTAGACCTACTTAAACCTAACTAACCTAAGGACAACACACACATTCATATCCGAGTCAGGATTCGAACTTGCGACCGTAGCAGCAGCGCGGTTCCGGACGGAAGCGCCTAGAACCGCTCCGCCACAGCGGCTGGCTGGGTCCATGGCTTCGTGGTGCCTGCGTCACGCTCTAAACCTATACTGAACCCTTATCAACTGAAATTTGTAACCATCTGAACAGGCCATGGTTTTCCAGTCGTCTAGGGTCCAACAATCTTGGTCACGAGCCCAGGAGAGGCGTTGCAGGCTATGTTGTGCTGTTAGCAAAGGCACTCGCGTCGGCGTTGCTGCCATAACCCATTAACGGTCAATTTCGCCACACTGTCCTGACGAATACGCTCGACGTACCTCCTACACTGATTTCTGAGATTATTTCCCGTAGTGTTGCTTGTATGTTAGCAGTGACAGCTCTACGCGGAGGGCGCTTTCTCGGACGTTAAGTGAAGGCAGTAGGCCACTACGTTATCCGTGGGGAGAGGTTATAACTCTACTGTCCGCTGCTGCTGTACTATAACCTTAAAGCTGGCGGCAGTTCGTATAATGAAATTGTTTTTATTCAAGCAATTATAGTATAAAGAAGCAGAACAGTGTTACCCTTTGAGAGGAATTTCGTTTTATTGACCGTGTTGTACCTAACCGGGGTGACTTATCGGAAGTGAAAGTCAAAGTTACGTAAATATTTAAACAGTACCATACAATATTTTATTTATCTACACTGTTCAAAGAATAAAGAAAACGGTTGCCAGCCTAATTAGACAAGAGAATGATTGACATTCTAGTTCAAGAAGCTAAGTATGAGTAACTTTAACGGGCAAAGAATCTATACTTTGCCACACGAGAGTGCACTGAACATGCCTATTTGCATAATGATAACAGAAAATGACATACACTTTTACCGTCAAGGATTGGTCAAACTGAATGGTTTCAATAATATTACTATCAATATTCACTGTAGAATCATAGAATAGGCATAGTTGCAATATTACTTTTCAAACATTTTCCTATCTGACAAAAAAATTGTAAATGTAGTTCACTGCAAAATTATGAACTGGTCATAGGTTAAGTGTCTCTCTCAGCTAAATAATTTTCTGTTTAGAATGAAAGTTAAATGTATTTCACTAACAAAAAATTTCTCACTGAATATTGAATAAAAAGATACTGTTTTCATAGATAGTGGTCTTTCTATTAATTGTTATTTATCCTGAGCATAAAGGATAAACCGTGGATCCTGTTACATTATTAATATGCACTTTCAATATACAAGAGGAACCCAATATTGTGCAGAATTTGAAATGAATAGCAAGAGTAATTAAAACTTTCTATAATTAAGTAAGTTTGTGTATTTGAACTACTTTCAAAGGAGGGGGGCCCTTAATCTTAACCACTGTAGCAAAGCAAACAAAACACACTTTCAATACATTAGAGAAACAAGTACTTAGCAAGCATGAACATATAATTCTCAACAGTTGCAGTTCTGAACTTTTACTGCAGTTAAACACAAATTTGAGATATTTGTAAGATCCTTTCAACAAACAATATTAATTTTAGCACACTCTAATGCTATATTAATTTTAATATGCCTTCAATAAAGGACACTCGGTAAACACTTTACAGTGGGAGCGACCCTAAGTGGATAGGTGACTGAGGATAAATCACGGTAGGTACAAGAGTTCAGTCAAATTTTACCTTGTATTTGGGTACTCTATAACATCCTATGAGCTGATCCTTCACTGTACATTACTATAGTGTTCCATTACAGTCATTGCGCAAAGTGGTGGCTATTGCATGTTGGTAGGTGGATTTGCAGGTAGAATTGCTGGACACTGTCAATTCTTAGTGGCGATGATATATACCAATTCCAGAATAGTTCCAGCTCTTTATCCATCCATCCGAGGCATTGGAGAGCGTCAGGAAAAGCCTCTCTCGGAACCAGCACAATACACAACCTTTACATGAGCAGTTGATGGTTAGGTAGCTCATCCCCGACTGACTCTCAATTCCACCTTTTCTACTTAGGCCAAGCACAATTTGCGCGCGCTACACAGTTCCGTTCCCGAGGGTTCAAAAAAATGGTTCAAATGGCTCTGAGCACTATGGGACTTAACATCTATGGTCATCAGTCCCCTAGAACTTAGAACTATTTAAACCTAACTAACCTAAAGACAGCACACAAAACCCAGTCATCACGAGGCAGAGAAAATCTCTGACCCCGCCGGGAATCGAACCCGGGAACCCGGGCGTGGGAAGCGTGAACGTTACCGCACGACCACGAGCTGCGGACCGTTCCCGAGGGGAACCACAACACCTTTTACATACAAAATAACTAAGAACCCTAAGCAAAAGTCAGCAGTTTACATAACAGCAAACAGAACATTTGCATATATTGGTAGTTCTACACAAAATTATTTAAATAAAATTATTTAATTTTAAAGATAACCAAAGAGATTATACGAGGAAGAAAAATGATTATTACAAAGATAATACTTCATTACAGTATCGAATTAATCGTACACTAATTACAGAAATTCAACGATGGGATGTTGAACAAAATAGAAAGCTAAATGAATCAACAAAAGGTATGTAATGTCTAAGCTATGGTGTTACAAGGTGATTCCTGAAATGTGATATTCTTGACGCACTGTTGACACGGTGGATCTCAGAATGTCCTATACTACTAGCTCCAACTATCATCCCGCGTTCAAAGTTGTTACCTCGTGATGACTGGGTGTTGTGTGCTGTCCTTAGGTTACTTAGGTTTAAGTAGTTCTAAGTTCTAGGGGACTGATGACCATAGATGTTAAGTCCCATAGTGCTCAGAGCCATTTGAACCATTTTTTAACCATTCAAAGTTGTTAATTCCCGTTGTGCCGCCATAATCTCGTCGGAAACCTTTTCATATGAATCACCTAAGTAGAAATAATAGCTCCACCGATGCGCTGCCCTTTTATATCCTGTGTTCGCGTTACTACTGTCCAAACAGACAATACAGTCTGCTTTCAAGTGTGAACTGATATGAACGTGACCTTTGAATAATTGAGGCTTAGATTAAAATATACACTCCTGGAAATGGAAAAAAGAACACATTGACACCGGTGTGTCAGACCCACCATACTTGCTCCGGACACTGCGAGAGGGCTGTACAAGCAATGATCACACGCACGGCACAGCGGACACACCAGGAACCGCGGTGTTGGCCGTCGAATGGCGCTAGCTGCACAGCATTTGTGCACCGCCGCCGTCAGTGTCAGCCAGTTTGCCGTGGCATACGGAGCTCCATCGCAGTCTTTAAGACTGGTAGCATGCCGCGACAGCGTGGACGTGAACCGTATGTGCAGTTGACGGACTTTGAGCGAGGGCGTATAGTGGGCATGCGGGAGGCCGGGTGGACGTACCGCCGAATTGCTCAACACGTGGGGCGTGCGGTCTCCACAGTACATCGATGTTGTCGCCAGTGGTCGGCGGAAGGTGCACGTGCCCGTCGACCTGGGACCGGACCGCAGCGACGCACGGATGCACGCCAAGACCGTAGGATCCTACGCAGTGCCGTAGGGGACCGCACCGCCACTTCCCAGCAAATTAGGGACACTGTTGCTCCTGGGGTATCGGCGAGGACCATTCGCAACCGTCTCCATGAAGCTGGGCTACGGTCCCGCACACCGTTAGGCCGTCTTCCGCTCACGCCCCAACATCGTGCAGCCCGCCTCCAGTGGTGTCGCGACAGGCGTGAATGGAGGGACGAATGGAGACGTGTCGTCTTCAGCGATGAGAGTCGCTTCTGCCTTGGTGCCAATGATGGTCGTATGCGTGTTTGGCGCCGTGCAGGTGAGCGCCACAATCAGGACTGCATACGACTGAGGCACACAGGGCCAACACCCGGCACCATGGTGTGGGGAGCGATCTCCTACACTGGCCGTACACCACTAGTGATCGTCGAGGGGACACTGAATAGTGCACGGTACATCCAAACCGTCATCGAACCCATCGTTCTACCATTCCTAGACCGGCAAGGGAACTTGCTGTTCCAACAGGACAATGCACGTCCGCATGTATCACGTGCCACCCAACGTGCTCTAGAAGGTGTAAGTCAACTACCCTGGCCAGCAAGATCTCCGGATCTGTCCCCCATTGAGCATGTTTGGGACTGGATGAAGCGTCGTCTCACGCGGTCTGCACGTCCAGCACGAACGCTGGTGCAACTGAGGCGCCAGGTGGAAATGGCATGGCAAGCCGTTCCACAGGACTACATCCAGCATCTCTACGATCGTCTCCATGGGAGAATAGCAGCCTGCATTGCTGCGAAAGGTGGATATACACTGTACTAGTGCCGACATTGTGCATGCTCTGTTGCCTGTGTCTATGTGCCTGTGGTTCTGTCAGTGTGATCATGTGATGTATCTGACCCCAGGAATGTGTCAATAAAGTTTCCCCTTCCTGGGACAATGAATTCACGGTGTTCTTATTTCAATTTCCAGGAGTGTAGATTCCGCGCCCAGTGGTATTGTTGCATCACGCCTGGTCCTTCTACTGCGTATTACTTCCCGCTACGGTGAGAGTGTGTGGAGCCTCAGAAGGAGACACAGAGGAAGCTGAGTGCCGGCGATACGGAAGCCGGACCGTCACGTAGCGCCGGTGCTGTAAACCCACCGCGCTACACGCCACCACGAGTGGCTCGCCTCGGCGCTCGGTCGCCGCCCTGTGCGGAATCCTCTCAGCAGCAGCGGTCGCGCCTTGACTTAGGACTCCGCGGTTTCGGAGCCACTCTTCCGTGCGGCGACAACGCCCGCTCCGGGTTTTATGGCCACTTGGCCGTTACCGGGACGTGTATTCGTTCCCTGCACTTGACGCTGAATACCGGTTCCGCTTCGCCGAGAGAAGAGGTCCGTTTCAGCACGGAAACAGTGCGTAGACATTTCTCGCAGGAATGACGTAATCTTAGAAGTTTGCAGCTGAAGTGCCTTTATGTATACGTGAGGGCAGAGTAATGTACTACTGCACTACAAATGCAACACCATGAAGGCAGAATGCACAAAATGCAGCGTTGCCTTGAAGTATGCAGCACTATCGGCACTATAAGGACAACCAATATAAAAAGGAGAAAGGTCCTCTTCAATTCCTTTCATACTTATACGATATGAAGATTACTGTCCTGACATCAATTTCCTATCGTAGTACGACGCAGTTCATGAAGAAACTCCGAAAACTCGCCTTGGAAGATTGGACGGTTTCTGAACGCTGCCAAATATACACTACTGGCCATTAAAATTGCTACACCACGAAGATGACGTGCTACAGACGCGAAATTTAACCGACAGGAAGAAGATGCTGTGATATGTAAATGATTAGCTTTTCAGAGCATTCACACAAGGTTGGCGCCTGTGGCGACATCTACAACTTGCTGACATGACGAAAGTTTCCAACCGACTTCTCATACACAAACAGCAGTTGACCGGCGATGCCTGGTGAAACGCTGTTGTGATGCCTCGTGTAAGGAGGAGAAATGCGTACCACCACGACTTTGATAAAGGTCGGGTTGTAGCCTATCGCGATTGCGGTTTATCGTATCGCGACACTGCTGCTCGCGTTGGTCGATATCCAATGAGTCTTCGCAGAATATGGAATCGGTGGGGTCAGGAGGGTAATACGGAACGCCGTGCTGGATCCCAACGGCCTCGTATCACTAGCAGTCGAGATGAGAGGCATCTTATCCGCATGTCTGTAACGGATCGTGCAGCCACGTCTCGGTCCCTAAGTAAACAGATGGGGACGTTTGCAAGATAACAACCATCTGCACGAACAGTTCGACGACGTTTGCAGCAGCATGGACTATCAGCTCGGAGTCCATGGCTGCGGTTACCCTTGACGCTTCATCACAGACAGGAGCGCCTGCGATGGTGTACTCAACGACGAACCTGGGTGCAGGAATGGCAAAACGTCGTTTTTCCGGATGAATCCAGGTTCTCTTTACAGCATCATGATGGTCGCATCCGTGTTTGACGACATCGCGGTGAACTCATATTGGAAGCGTATAATTCGTCATCGCCATACTGGCGTATCACCCGGCGTGATGGTATGGGGTTCCATCGGTTACACGTCGCGGTGACTTCTTGCTCGCATTGACGGTACATTGAACAGTGGACGTTACATTTCAGATGTGTTACGATCCGTGGCTCTACCCTTCATTCGATCCCTGCGAAACCCTATATTTCAGCAGTATAATGCACGACCGCATGTTGCAGGTCCTGTACGGGCCTTTCTGGATACAGAAAATGTTCGACTGCTGCCCTGGCCAGCACATTCTCCAGATCTCTCACCAGTTGAAAATGTCTGGTCAATGGTGGCCGAGCAATTGGCTCGTCACAATACGCCAGTCACTACTCTTGATGAATTGTGGTATCGTGTTGAAGCTGCATGGACAGCTGTACCTGCACACGCCATCCAAGCTCTGTTTGACTCAATATCCAGGCGTATCAAGGTCGTTATTACGGCCAGAGGTGGTTGTTCTGGGTACTGATTTCTCGGGATCTATGCACCCAAATTGCGTGAAAATGTAATCACACGTCGGTTCTAGGATAACATATTTGTCCAATGAATACCCGTTTATCATCTGCATTTCTTCTTGGTGTAGCAACTTTAATGGCCAGTAGTGTAAAACCTTTTATCTCATCAAACTATTCTCTAGTACGAAATTGATAGCATGATAGGTTTGTAAACACATTCAGTGAATCAAATTTCGGTAACAGCATTTCTTATTATATTAAAATTCCATAGTTATTAAGAGAAGGAAGTATTATTTACCACTTCCAATACCAAGTGTTGTTTACAGAGTGAAAGACGTTACGATTATTCCAATTAATTTTGTACTCATAAGTAACAATACGTAAATAATATTTCCCATCGTTTCGTTTCCCAATGCGGGGATTGATGTACGTAAAGGGTTATTCTTAAGTGCCTCCCAGGGCTTGAGAACATCTTCTAAACAAAAGGTTATAAGACATCTGAATAAAGACACACATTACTGTATAGAGAAGCTTTCCCAGATTCTGTCTTGCGTTACAGGTGGCGCGAAAACGTCATTACGTGCGTACATTTAATTGAAATGACCGGAGATTCACTGCAGCACTTTCAAAAATCTGTGTAGTGGGTTGTCTATCTGCTGGGGTGAACTGATGCGATGCGACAATACGAAGTGGATAGTTTGTCTGCTAGTTCCGGCAGGCCTGCCCCTTAGTGCCGCCACGGTAGGTATTGCGAATCGAAAGTTGAAGAGATGCTTTGTCCAGCGATAAGACATTTTCCTGTATATCTCGTCAAAACAAAACAAAAAAATGGCTCTATGCACTATGGTATTTAACATCTGAGGTCATCAATCCCCTAGACTTAGAACGACTTAGCCGGACGGTGTGGCCGTGCGGTTCTAAGCGCGTCAGTTTGGAACCGCGTGACCGCTACGGTCGCAGGCTCGAATCCTGCCTCGGGCATGGATGTGTATGATGTCCTTAGGTTAGTTAGGTTTAAGGACTGATGACCTCAGTAGTTAAGTCCCATAGTGCTCAGAGCCATTTGAACCATTTAGAACGACTTAAACCTATCTAACCTAAGGACATCACACACATCCATGCCGAGGCAGGATTCGAACCTGCGACACTCGCAGCAGCGCGGTTCCAGACTGAAGCTCCTAGAACCACTCGGCCACAGAGACCGGCATATATCTCGTATTTTTTCCTGCAGTCTAGTTACAAAATCCTGATAATCTATTATATGACACATAAAAAAGGTGGACAGATTTCCGGAAACACCAAAAGCATAACACATTCCCATATCCTATTTGGTGTAGAAAACCGTTGGCATACAAAACAGTTTCTAATCGTCTTTGAACAGAAAAATACAAGGTCTATGTGATTTTTCAATGGAATAATATGCAATTTTCCTGCAAAATAGTAGCCGGCCAGGGTAGCCGAGCGGTTCTAGGCGCTACAGTCTGGAACCGCGCGACCGCTACGGTCGCAGGTTCGAATCCTGCCTCGGGCATGGATGTGTGTGATGTCCTTAGGTTAGTTACGTTTAAGTTGTTCTAAGTTCTAGGGGACTGATGACCTCAGATGTTAAGTCCCATAGTGCTCAGAGCCATTTGAACCATTTTTACTCTTCGTTACGAAAGCACCAACCGTACGAGGACGAACAATTTCCCCACGTTAGAATTCACTTAGTTCTGACATTATGCACAGGACAATGTTCTGGCCCCGCCTGACACTTGCCTACCTGCCGCTACCGATCAAACACAAGTGGGAAACCTAGTGACTTCGCCAGTATCTCATTTAGTTAAAAAACTAAAAACCCGCCTCGATTGCGATAAAAGCACTTAGTGTTAACCTAGGTTTCGGCGTAGATAACTACACCATCTTCAGAACAACACTAAAACCCACAAGTGCCTAAGAAGACCTTTGTCAATGATTGAATGAACACCATAACTACACATTTATAAATGAAATGGATAAGGAAAACACAAACAGTATATATGTACAAAGTCAAAACTAATACTTAACTTAATGGTGTACGCTCCATCTCACACCGACCATGTTCGATGGGCCATGACCTGCCATAAACTGTACATATGTACTGTTTGTGTTTTCCTTTTCTTTTTCGTTTATAATTGTATAGCTATGGTGTTCTTTTAATCATTGACAAAGGTCTTCTGAGGCACTTGTGGGTTTTAGTGTTGTTCTGAAGAAGGTGTAGTTATCTACGCCGAAACCTAGGCTAACACTAGGTGCTTTTATCGCAATCGAGGTGGGTTTTTAGTTTTTTAATATATTAACCAACGATTGCTGGCGCGCTGCGATGTTGTAGGTTCTTATCTGCATTTAGGTTAAAACAGGCATTTTCCACCATTTTTGTATATTTTTGTCCAACCCCTTTAGGTCGCAAAGGTAGTAAAGGAGGTAAAGAAATAACAGCTTTTCATTTTTTATTACTATTCAAATGCACGTAACAGTATTCACAATAAATTAAAGCTTGACACAAAAATACGAAACACCAATCAGAAATTTTTTCTTCTTTCCAGAGAATTAACAGTATCATGGGTGCATATTACGTTTTTCATTATCAAAGTAGAGTATGGCATAACCGCATCAAGTTTTAATTTCATATGAGCAGTAATCAAAAATTTTAAAAAAATTATTTTATTAAAAATATATTTGGAACTATTTGATAATTAACATATCCATTGTTAATTAATAAGCAATTTAAAGAAATGTTACAATGAATTTACTGCTACCGACTCGACGTTTACAAACGTGTTACCCCACGCTCTCAGCTTCAGACCAATATATAAATATCCAATAAAACAATGCCAATCATCGCTATTTAGGTTTATTTCTGGGCTACCAGTTTCATCGATACACTACGTCATCTTCAGGCCAGCTTCAATCGAGTAACCTTTATGTTACAAAATACAGCAGCACCATTAACTGGTCTCGTAACGATTATTACGGACATGCGTGAGCGTTGGACAACTGTCAGCAACTGACGTAACTAGGCTAAGGGCTATCCGAAACACTTGACCCCTTACCTGTTTCATCAATAGCACCCGAGATACGATCCCCTGAGAAATCGCATTTATGCGCGCATCTTTTTAAACATGTTGGTGTCCTGTTCTGTCGTGCACGGATCGCTACGGGAAACACGGCCTTATTACAGAGTAAAAATGCCATTGTGATTCATTCTGTGTGTTACTCCTATCTGGAAACTCCACTCAGTATGAAAAGTCCATTGGTCCTAGTGACTGGACTTCGGTGGTACCGAGCGGGGTGGCGCAGTGGTTAGACACTGGACTCGCATTCGGGAGGACGACGGTTCAATCCCGCGTCCGGCCATCCTGATTTAGGTTTTCCGTGATTTCGCCAAATCACTCCAGGCAAATGTCGGGATGGTTCCTCTGAAAGGGCACGGCCGACTTCCTTCCCAATCCTTCCATAATCTGATGAGACCGATGACCACGCTGTCTGGTCTCCTTCCCCAAACCAACCAACCAACCAACTTCGGTGGTAGAGATGCTATTGTTTTTGATGTATGATTCTCGATACAGTTATTGGCTTGTGTTAAGAGTTCACGCACGTGCCGACTACCAGTGGCACGACTGTCACCAATCAGGTGTAACGCATGCTCTTCCGGATCTCGTCTTCCGGAACAGCTCGCACGGCCTTTCATTCTTCCTTTCTAACTGAGAAGAATCCAGTTTCACGTAGATGCTTGTGTCTTGGTGTAAAAGTAGTGTGTTTGCGCTCTCTGTGGGGACAGCTGTAACGTCTTTGAGCCACTCTTTTATTGCATTAGACGAACCCACACACGAGGTATATATCCCCAGTTCTTCATCACGAAATCAATCCATACTGATGTGTATCATTGTAAACGTACAACTAACACTGTTGGGAGAACAAACTCAAGGCAAAACCTAACAGTACTCGATGCAAGCTGTAAGACGAAGAGTAACGTTGACATTAGTGATCTCAGCAGCAAGTTCCGTGGCAGACTGGAAAACTATTAGTTTCCCAGAAAGATACCCAGCACGTACCGCCAATATTTCACTAACGTACAGATATTTTCTGTAAGGTAAATGAGGTAGAGAGAAGTCAAAATAAACCTAATATCTCTGTAACGGCCCATTGGAGACCTCCAATCCATTACAGCAAAGCACTCAGAAAATATACTTGAACAACCCCCGAAGATTTTTCGGTGGGATTCAAGTTCAGCCTGGAAGTTGATTTTTGAATATTTACGAATTTTACAGATTTCTTTTGTATGTTCCTATAGCCAACGGCCTTGCTGTAGTGGTAACACCGGTTCCCCTCAGATCACCGAAGTTAAGCGCTGTCGGGCTGGACTAGCAATTGGATGGGTGACCATCCGGTCTGCCGAGCGCTGTTGGCAAGCGGGGTCCTCTCAGCCCTTGCGAGACCAACTGAGGTATTACTTGATTGAAAAGTGGCGGCTCCGGTTTCGTGAACTGATATACGGCCTGGAGAGCCGCGTGCTGACCACATCTCCGCGTCCAGTGACGCCTGTGGGCTGAGGATGACACGACGGCCGGTCGGTACCGTTAGGCCCTTCAACGCCTGTTCGGTCGGAGTTTCTAGTTTACTTTTGTATGTTCCTATAGGGGTTGTATTGGTCAAACTGGAAGACAAGTGTCGTTGCTGATAGATCGGGAACCAGCATCTGCTGAGAGATAAGCGGGTCTAGTTTCTATTTCTCATCTCTTTCTTACGAAGAAGTAAACAATATAGGCAGTGCTACACGTGGTGCCACGCATCCTGACATATCCTTCAACCTTCCTTGCAGTAATCACATGACTTTATTCGTTTTGGATCACATTCAGTGATCACACACTCCGGTGACGTCAGCACACTGTCGATGGGTTGGGGATCCACCAATGCCTTTAAATGTCTCTATAGCCAGAAATAGAGTGGATTCAGGTCAGGTGAACAGGCGCGCTATGCTACCGGGCCTACCTTCCATGATCTGTCACGGTGTGGTACTGTCCCAGAAGCTGTAGAAATTGGGGTGGTGGCCCATTCTACATAAATCACATTTGTCGCCATTCTGCAAGCGTAATGTTTCCGAATAGCGCTGGTAATTCACTGCATAAATACGAGTGATATACGGCATCTTTTAATCTGTTTGCTAAAGGGTATAGCTCTGGGAGTCCGCCACCGAGAATTCCTCCCCGTGCATTGATACCAATGTTATCACTTCCATGATTTCTCCAGGAACTGCATTTGCTCACACATGCGTATTGCGGTAATTTACGGTTAGATCCCTTGTGATGGCCTATAAAACCGAATTCTAACATTACTCATGGCAAGTAATGCGCCCCGTATCTCAGCAGATATTGGTTTCCAAATACATAATTACAGGAACTTTTCTTTCCAATTTTGATCAATATTTTCTTCTTTTGAACTATGTGACACTTTTTATTTAAGCAGCCTAAATGAAGTCACAATCAAGCAAAACACACACACACACACACACACACACACACACACACACACACACACACACACACGCAGTATATAAGTACGAATTTGCAAAGCGACTAAAGTCCACATTCTCACGGTTCTGAGGTACGCGTAAAGCAATGTCGAGATGCCCGACTCACATCAAAAAAATGGTTCAAATGGCTCTGAGCACTATGGGACTTAACATCTGTGGTCATCAGTCCCCTAGACCTTAGAACTACTTAAACCTAACTAACCTAAGGACATCACACACATCCATGCCCGAGGCAGGATTCGAACCTGCGACCGTAGCAGTCGCGCGGTTCCCGACTGAGCGCCTAGAACCGCTAGACCACCGCGGCCGGCTCACATCATTAAATGTCAAAATTACTTTAGTCCGCATCTTCTACACATTGTTTCCAGTAAGAAAATGTTCGTATTTACCGGTAAAATGGTCTTAGTGCTGGACTTAAGTCGTTTTGTTAATCAGGTAATGATAAATTGGTAGAATGTCTATACTACTTTTGTTTGTGAAGTAGACCTACAATACGTAAGTTGTATGTTGAAAATAAAAATGACGTCTAATAGCAGTGCGTTATATGTTGGTGTTGTTGAAAATGAAGAAACATGTAGCTGCAACAGAACTCCTAGTCACATAGGTTGCATCAAGAAGTTCGGCAAAACACTTCAGGATGGAAACAAGCTAAGCGCTGAGAATGGGGATGTATTGCTTTAACGTTTGACTACATGCGAAATGTATTCTTGCTTAAAATACCAGTTCAGGACATGTATTATTATCGTTAACTGACAGTTCCAGTTTCTTCTGTGTATAACATGAATTCTAATCCAGCATCCTTCTATGTCCACCATGAACGGGCAGCTAAAAAGTCCAAATGAATTATGCAGAAGACTCCACCATTATTTGAATAGTTGTCTCATCTGATATTAAAGATTTATTTTTGTTTTGTTATGGCTGCTCATTCTGGAATAAGACCAACACATACATAAGCTTTTTAACTGCTGTAATATCAGGCTTCTTTTTTCTACTGACATCAGATAGGGGCTTTTCAGGAGTGGGAAGAAAAATGAAGCGTCAGGATAGGCTCTACACAATTAAAGACGCGTGTGAACACACAGTCGGCTCCAATACTAAATTAAATTTTACTGTTACTGTCGCTGAAAGTGAGGATGTTCCTCATTACAACAACTGGTGGCCAAATGATTGCAGAAGAAATGCCAATTCCCAGAGACTTCCGTTACGAACATGACTACAAATAAAACGGATGCATTTTCTGCAGATCCCAGTATAGTCATTCCAAAGCCATTCATAGCAGGAATAACTCAACACTGTTTCATAATTGGGCAAAAAAGCCGCATATCCCTGAACTAGCAATCACATATGCTTATGCAAAATGTGTGTGTCCAGTCAACGAAAACAAAATTAAAGATATATGCAAAATGCCTAGTACAGTCCCGGCAGTTATAAATCCAGAGCGTTTCATAAAAAAAAATCGCAGTTCAAGAAACAAGGATTCATAATTAAAATAGCAATTCCATTTCGGAATTTTTTTTCTGTTTGTTTAATTCCCCTAATGATTTACTGTTATATGTATTCTGAATGTGTTTTTCTGTAAACAAAACACTTTATACATTTATGTATGAACTTAATTACATAAAAAGCACAACTAAAGTTAATTTGAAAACAGACTAAATTCCTGTAATTAAGATAAAAATGAAGAACTGCAAAAAGAAGAGTTACTGACAATTTTATACAATCATACAATAATTAAGTGCAATATTCGTTTCAGTAAGATAACAAAAATGTATATATGACAGTTATTTGCCATCACCACTGGCAGTTGAGTGAAAAGGAAGTGTGTAGCGTAATATGGATGTTTGGAATCTAATAAATGGAAATGAAATTTTCCCACATTGAATAATAATTTTTAATAAAAGTATCCCATTATATTTTAATTACTATTTGACTGAAATACTATTGTTCACTATAAACTAAAATTTGGGTCAGGACGTTATAAGTAAAGTAGGAAATGAAATATATAAATCTCCAGCCTTTCGTGGCCTTTCTCACTGATGATAAAGTCTACTGTGTCGTAAGGCTGTGCATACGACCATGTTATAGAATTGCCAGCCGGGGTGGCCGTGCGGTTCCAGGCGCTACAGTCTGGAGTCGCGCGATCGCTACGGTCGCAGGTTCGAATCCTGCCTCGGGCATGGATGTGTGTGATATCCTTAGGTTAGTTAGATTTAATCAGTTCTAAGTTCTAGGCGACTGATGACCTCAGACGTTATGTCGCATAGTGCTCAGAGCCATTTGAACCATTTGTTATGGAATGTATGAACATACGCGTGCTAGTAATGGAAAGTGATATTTACAGAAGGAAACCCCGTGAATCAGTAGAAATATCGAAAAAATAGTACAAGGTGGCAGCTACCGGCTTCCGTCTTCGTTGCTGCCCGCTATCACGGAAACAAACGCCCAATCACGGCGAACGAGGAACAAAGACAGCTACTATCCGCCCACGATATTATTGCACTGGCCTCCCGTGGCCGTTATCGGTAACAAGCGGTGATGTTACAATAAAAAAGTACAGTGGTGTCTATGAGAAACGTATCGCACTGTGAATGATTAAAATAGGTGCGCAGATACAACCAAGTTATTCTTCGTGTCCTTGCGAAACATCAAGATAAAGACTCACTGAAGCCCCTTCACTGCCAGGTGCAATAATATTGTAGTCGAGAATTCCCAAGAAACAGTCGATGCGGAGCAAAAACTCGTATTTTGAGTTCACCCTATCTGCAGTATCTGCTTTCAGAATTCACCCAATGAAGATGGCCCACCAATATACGCCGTATACCTCCACTCCTCCGTAAAAGCACAGAAAAGACCTAATCACATCTACATCTACATCCATACTCCGCAAGGCACCTGACGGTGTGTGGCGGAGGGTACCTTGAGTACCTCTATCGGTTCTCCCTTCTATTCCAGTCTTGTATTGTTCGTGGAAAGAAGTGTGGTCGGTATGCCTCTGTGTGGGCTCTAATCTCTCTGATTTTATCCTCATGGTCTCTTCGCGAGATATACGTAGGAGGGAGCAATATACTGCTTGACTCCTCGGTGAAGCTATGTTCTCTAAACTTCAACAAAAGCCCCTACCGAGCTACTGAGCGTCTCTCCTGCAGAGTCTTCCACTGGAGTTTATCTATCATCTCCGTAACGCTTTCGCGATTAGTAAATGATCCTGTAACGAAGCGCGCTGCTCTCCTTTGGATCTTCTCTATCTCTTCTATCAACCCTATCTGGTACGGATCCCACACTGCTGAGCAGTATTCAAGCAGGGGCGAACAAGCGTACTGTAACCTACTTCCTTTGATTTCGGATTGCATTTCCTTAGGCTTCTTCCAATGAATCTCAGTCTGACATCTGATTTACCGACGATCAACTTTATATGATCATTCCATTTTAAATCACTCCTAATGCGTACTCCCAGATAATTTATGGAATTAACTGCTTCGAGTTGCTGACCTGCTATACTGTAGCCAAATGATAAGGGGTCTTTCTTTCTACGTATTCGCAGCACATTACATTTGTCTACATTGAGATTCAATTGCCATTCCCTGCACCATGCGTCAATTCGCTGCAGATCCTCCTGCATTTCAGGACAATTTTCCATTGTCACAACCTCTCCATATACCACAGCATCATCCGCAAAAAGCGGATGTATATTGTGAATAGCAACGGTCCTACGACACTCGCCTGCGGCACACCTGAAATCACTTAACAGCGAAAAAAAAAACTGTTTTGCAGCTGACATATCACGGTGTCATACGTGAAGCCCTACACATAGCTTGGTGCAGCCACGTGAATGTGACACCCTCGCGGAGGTCCAACTTCTTAGTTTTACTTGCCGAGTAGTAGCAGGCTTTGACCGACCTCATTTATTCAGCACACTCTAAGCACGGCGTACCAACACTAAGTCCGTGCAAATCCTAGAACCTAGCCCGTTCCCTGCGACTAGAGAATGTAGTTATTACGAGGAGCGCCACAGCTTACAGCGCCGAGATGCCGCGGTGCAGTGAGAGTCGTCCACCGACGCTGGAATCCCAGGGGCGGCAGGCCCACCTCTTTAATCTGCATACAGCGCGGGGGGCGCTCGTTAACAAAGGAGGCTGGGCTCAGGCGTGCTTTAGGTTCTCATTGACACATCAAAGGCCGCAGCCGGGGGCCGCGCGAGCGAGCGCACGCGGGATGAAGTTGCCGGCTGAATGGCGCGCCGCGATAGCAGGCCACCCGCAGCACAGCAACGTCCGAAGTGTGGCCGGGCACCAAGGAGGAAGGCGCGCGTCTCCGCCGTTATGCAAATACGTGTTTCAACGTTCAGTGGGGGGATCATAATACAGCTCACAGTATCTTTTACGGGTAATTCCTACTGTAAGCCTCACTACGAGTTTGAATTAATTTACTAGATAATATCTTACGATAATGTTGTAGTGAGTGATCTTCAGTCTGGAGACTGGTTTGATGCAGCTCTTCAAGCTAGTCTATTCTCTTTAAGCGTTTTCGTCTCTGCATGGTTGCTACAACCTATATACAGTCAAATTTGTTTACTATAATCAAGCCTTGTCCTCTGTCTGTCTGTCTGTCTCTCTCTCTATCTCTCTCCGTAATATCTACCACATCTACGACCCATATATCCATCTAAAAGAAAATTATTGATTCCTTGAGGTATCAGGATGTGTCCTATTAACTGATTCCCTCTTAGTCACGGTGTGGCATAAATTCAGTTCAGTATCTCTTCATATGATACAGTGGGAACCATAGAGCTGAGTAGTTGCACGTAAAAAATTTATTCAAACCTTTACCAAGGATTCTACAGATCCAAACCTGTCTTCCCCAGAAGGAGTAATAACACGTGTTAGATATTGGGTAATAAGAAAAATCAAGTGATAGGGCTTAGTCAACAGTAAAATGATCCATCTAAATGCTATGTTATAGCCATTAGGCTTAGACAACAATAAATCATCCATGTAAAATCTGAGGATACGTGCATCACACATCCAAACAAGTAGCTAACAGAACAGAAGGGACAAGCCCGCAAGAAACTTATGCCAAGTCGCGCTCACATACGAAGGTGTGCCAACCACAAAAGACACTTGACGTATTATTACTTCTGAGGAAGACGAGCTTATATGTGTCAAAACCTAGGTCGAGGGTTGAATAATCTTTTAACATACCACTGGTTATCTGTATGATTCCCATTGTATCCACAATTCTACAATTGCTGACTGCTGCCATGTTCAAGATTTCGCCTCGTCGTTACTTATCTAGTCTGTTCACCTCACCTTCATCATTTTCATGCAGCATGTAGCATGTAGTCACATCGAAACCTATTATTCTCTTCTTGTCTGATCTGTTTGCCTTCCACGTTTCACTTCCGTACACAGTTACGCTTCAGTAAAGAATTTTTAACACTTGAATTTATATTCGTTTGTAGCAAATTTCTCTTTTCCAGAGAACTTTTTCGTGTTGTTGCTAGTTTGCAGTTTACAAAGTACGTCAGCCGTCGTAGTTATTATCCACCCCAAATTATAAAACTCATCTACTGCTTTTAATATCTCATTTTGTAATCAGATTTCGTGGAATGATTTAATTCGACGACGTTCGACTACCCTTCTTCACATTCATCTTACATTCTCTTTTCAACTGTTCCTCAAAGTCCTTCAATGTCTCTGACAGAATTAACCTGTCACTGGCAAAGCTCAACGCTTTAATTTCTTTTTTTTCCCGCACACTAATTACCTATCCGAATTTTGCTTGTTGGACTCGTTCACAGATTTCGCAACATACATATTAATAATACTGGAGACAGTTTACAACCCTGTCTCACTCCCATCTCAGCTACTGCTTCCCTTGCATGTGTTCGACTAATTACTGCAGCCTAGTTTCTATACAAGCTGTAAATAACTTTTCGCCGTCAGTATTTTATATCTACTACCTTCGGAATTACAAAAAATGTTTTCCAGTCAAAACAGTCAGCAGATTTCTATAAATATTTTAATGATATGAACGTAGATTTGTCTTTCTTCTGTCTATCTTCAAAGATAAGCTGTACGATCAGTTTTGTTTCTTGTGTATCTAATGATACCAAACCACAAAACCTTACTGTTAGCTAAAATTAAGCTAAATGAATTAACTTTTGAGATGCAAAATATGTATCAGAATTTATTCAACATTTTGTACCAATATTTCCGTTGGTTATCTTCGAGCTACATTCAAAATAAGAGTTCTTCACCACGATGTTACAAATAAATTCGAGCTGCATGGTCTTTTATTTCGAAAGGATAGTGGATCTCCGACAACTGTCTGCAATTGCCAGTGGTGTACCTTTTCTTAAAGTTTCTGAAATACGTCTTTAACTATTGACTTGTAGCTCGCAATATGTTTGGGTAATGTTTAGGAGAATCGGGTGGAACAGAAATCCTACAGTGGAGTACAACATCTAAAATTACTTTCGAGCAACAGGTACAGATTACAAACTTCCACCACCTTTCACACTCGCAAATCCTGTGTTGGACATATCTACCACTTCAGCACAGTAGCTTTGCTCATTATACGCTCTAAATATTAGAGTGTGGTCGTTCACGACTGCTAGGCTCCTGCTCGCTACCAGAGCGACTACCGAGTGGCGGGGACTGAGGAGAAATGCGTGCGCACAGTGTGGTCGAAACGAGATGGGAGAAGGGCAAACTTACTGTGAAATGGGGAGGGTCAGTGGAGCCGCCAAAGCGGTAACAGCTAGTTTCAGTTGTGTAACACCTACGCATTTCAGTCTGCAGCGCGAGAAACAGTTTCATAAACCGTGTTTATAAAACATGTCGTGCACGGAAAATGAATACTTACATCTTTCCATGCGAGCTCTAATTTATTTTATTTTATTATGCTAATCATTCCTCCCTAAGTATGTGGCCGCCAACAAAGTAATTTCCCTCTCTGACAAGAGAGTTGGTGATTGAGATATGGGAAGATCCTGCCGCCACAACAAACGCCTTTATTGTACTGATTCCTACCCAGTTTGCGTATCACATTTGTGGCATTCGCTCCCCTATTTCGTGATAATACAAACCTAGCTATTATTCATCGAACTTTTTAGGGGTCATCCGTCCATTCTATCTTATGCGGATCCAACACCGCACATCAGTAGTAAGGAAGAGGGCGAAAATGTGTGGTATTAGTAACCTTTTTAGTGGAGTGTTTCATCTTCTAAGAGTTCTGCCAACTCGCAGTCTTTGGTTTACTTTCCCCACAACATTATCTATGTGATGGTCCCAATTTAACTTATTCGTAGCTGTAACCCCTAAGTATTTAGTTGAATTTAAAGGCTTTAAATTTGTATGATTTATCATGCAACCGAAATTTAGCGTATTCCTTTTAGTACTCAAATGGATGACTTCACTTTCATTATATAGAGGCAACATCGACTTTTCGCATGATTCAGATTTCTTGTCTCCATCATTTTGAATTTGGTTTTGATTATCAGTTAACTTTACTAGGCGCTTCAGTTTTTTTTTTTTTTTTTTTTTTTTTTTTTTTTTTTTTTTTTTTTAGCAGAGGATAAATGACAATATCATTTGAAAACAATCTAAGAGAGCTGGAGAAATCGTTTATGTAGATTAGGAACAGCAGAGGGTCTGTAGCATTTCCACATGGAACGTGAGATTCTACTTGTGTTCTGTTCGATGACTTTCCGTCATTTGGTACGAACTGTGACCTACCTGACAAGAAATAAACGATCCAGTCGCACAGTTGAGATGGTTATCTATAGGCACGCATTTATTTGGTTAGAAGTCGCTCGTGAGTAACGGCGTCAAAAATCTGTTCGGAAAGTAGAGTACCCCATATTTACCCGGCGACACTCGCTAAGTGGCGCTTCCTACCAAGCTCCGTGCACGTATGTTGTCTCCAGAGTTACGACCCTTTTTCGCTTTATTAACTACTGAATTTTTCGCGCAGTTTGCGAGCAAAGTGCTTTGTTCGGACCAGCCAGGTGAATTAATTCTTTATAAAGTTATAGCTTTTACGAATGAGTTAATTCGTTCCATGTTCTTCCAACTCGTCATTCTCTTACAGATACCTCTGTAAATAATAGTTTACGTGAAAAATGGTTCCATAACTTTTCGAATCCTTTCACCATTAAATGGAGTCATTGTTTCCCCGTACACATGGGTACGTCCTGTTGTAACATTCACGTTACGGATTATAGGAACCATTTGCGCGCACCTAACATATCATCAATGTTCCCGAACTTTTAGAGAAAACTTATTAGCAACGTTTTAAAATTTCTATATCTGTTGAACTTTTATACACAATCGCCTTTTACGTTGTATATTTACCACATATCTTAACTAGCTGATCAATTCATTCTGCATCTGAAATTTTCGACAAATGTGAGTTCGTTTTGCATTTCAATCTTAGGAGACAAGGAAATTTTTTCTAAGTAATCTTTTAAGGGATCATCGATGTAGTGTGCTGTTTTAATCATTATTTAAGACGAAACTAGGTCAACAATTTTATGTTACAGAAAACTGTAATGCATTTACTTTAGATGTTTCATACATTCCTGATTAAGGTTTTGTAGTGATGTGAAATCACAGGTCTTCAACATACTCAGAATTCGAATTCGTGAGAGACACTTCAGTATCAACATGGCGCAGACAGTAATTGTTTGCTACATGCATTTAACCATTTTCGTGATTCACGCCCCCACCCTTATTGTGCTGTAACATGTCACGAATAATTTTGTACAGCTTGGTTATTGCTCCTGCATTACGTCACTACCGCAAATTTTAACGTAGGTTATAAATTTTCTTTTTTTATTATACCTGCGTCTACGTTTTTCTGTGCAGAGGTAATCGTTTCCTACATAGAACATACATTATTTCGAATTATCTGTTTCCCGTGGTCTAATCATCTTTGTTCCTGCAGTTAATATCCTCTTCTTCTACTGACAAGGCAAAGTTGATTATTCCTGGTTTCCGTAGCAGATGCCCAAGGGAACTGTGACCTCTTCAAAACAGTTGTTTTCATTGACTTCAGCCCTTTCCTAATCATTTTATAGTAGCACTTACCTATACATTTCTTTTTAAATCTTTCCTTGGTAGCAAATTTCAAAACCACTTTCTTATCTTCTTTGGCAGTCCAATGGGCCACCATTTCCTACCTTAGACTTCTGCGAACTGAACTGATTGATCTTCGGAACATGTTTCTCAATTCCAAGTCGAGTTTTCGCACCAACTCCTTTGATTCTGACAGCGTACCCATTCTTTTCCTGTTTATTTCCGATGCGTTCATTTCATCTGGTTTGTTCTATTATAGGTGTATTCATAAACTTCTAATAGTGTGTCTGTCATTATTTTAAAGTTAACCATGTCTGTATTTTTCTTTCTAGTAATCTTCATCACTATTATTTTTTTCATGTTTATCCGTTACATGATGTGTATTGTGTTGCAAGAATGCTTCCCAATCGTCCCAACGGATGTTCTTAATCTTCCTTACTTTTATCCAAGAGGGTAAAATCTTCTGATGTTTCGTTTCCCTTTCCTCATTGCTTCTCACATACAGATGACAGGAAACGCTAGCGATAGCTGCGTGCATGTCATAATACTTACCTGTGCCACTTAAATTTTCACATCATCATTCTTTCCCGGTAGATATTCAAGTTTGAATTAGGGGAATATTTCATAATCAAAATCTGAAGAAATATCACAAGGATCTATCAACAATGAGGAAAACATTCCAATCCCCCCCTCCATCTGGCGGATAGCTGGATTCACTGATAATTTGAGAAATGACCACAAACTGAAGAAAACTGTTACTATGGGTAAGAAAACAGGTTGTAGAGGATATAATAATGTATGGGTGAAATGAACATTTCCTAGTGGTTATTAAAGTTGCGACACCACGTCCTTGAATTTCTGTTAGGGAAAGGCTAACACGTAGGGAAAATTTACAATACGGGAAACTGGTGGGGAAAGATGAACCGTCGAGAGATCCCACTCTATAATTCGTTACGCGGTAACTAAATCTTTTCCACAGAAATTGCCCTAAAGATGGCAGTACGAGCACCAACCTACTAGTCGCCTGCAAGACGTTGCAACGAATGTGTGATCAACCTTCGGAGGAAGATGAGTAGGAAATTCTTTTTGAATATAGGTCTTAAACCGGACTATTCGTATAGTGACATATTCATGAAGTTAGAGAGTTGTTTCCGTGAACATTACTTCAAATTCGTGAAAAGACAAAAGTTAATTTATCCATGCCTTAACTTTGATAGTTTCATATTCTCATCGGGGATGACTATTTACAATTTTATTTTCAAATTCTGGCGAGGATTCTTATTCCAATAGTATGTCAGGGTAAAGGAGAAAGAATATCTATTCTGTTCCTTCTATCATTTTTACAATAAATGAACTCGTCCAGGCCTTGCAGGTCAAAGGGATACTGACCAGTTGCCTTGTCACCCAATGCCACACGACGTCATACGGATGCGATGTGTACAGGCATGTGGTCGGGACACCGCACCCCTGGATTTTTTCTAGGCTTTATAGCCTTGGAACAACTACTTCTCATTCAACTAGCTCCTTAATTGGCCTCACAAGGCTAAATGCACCCCGCACCAGTACTCCCACCAAGGAATAATCCTTGGCAGTACCGGGAATCGAACCCGGGTCCTCCACATGAGAACCACCAGCACCGACCACTCAGCTACTCAGACGGACCGTTTTTAGTATAGTGCACCGAAATTAAAATGAATTCGAAATGTGTCTGTACACTAATTCTAAAATTAATAATGACGTATGAGATTAAAAACAAATTATAGGTTCTGTTTCCTTCTACACGGTGTAAAGACATCTAGATCCCCTACGACATAACAGACCTTAGCAACCTGATGAACCACTTTACTAAAAATATTGCAAGTGCGAGATATGTTGGAAAAGGCGACCATTAAAAATTCTTTGTCTTAGTGCAAACATGTCATGACATTCAAGTATAAAATCAAAACAATGAATGATAAGAGTGGAGCGCCGGGGAGATTCTAGGTACAAGGTCTCTATTTATAAAACGGAAATTAACTTCCAATCGTAATGAAATTAATAAACTTAAACTCTTGTTTAAAATTTAAGTTAGTTTTCAAATTTGAATTCAGAGTTAGTTTTAGAAAGTTTAAGAATGCAATCCCGAATCCTACATCCCGTCTCTCCTCCACTGCCTAGCTTTTATTATATTCTGGTAAGCCATGGATGAGACGTCAAACTTTACTCTTAGTGTGCAGTTTTGCTTCATGCTACTCGTCTGTTGTTGTCTTTTCGAAACTTGGTAGTCAGCAGTTTCTATCCATCATGTTGTTATAAAGTTAAACGAGTACCTGGAAACTAATGCTCGCAGAACTGAATCCCGGCCATTCACGATCTTGAGTCATCTATACTTCTTCTCGCAGTTATGTGAGTATGAACAATACATGGTTCAGATTCCACTTAAATGTAGGCCCCTTCCTCGGCAGAGACACTGCGGTGGATTATCGACACACAGTTAGCTGAACAGAAGTCGAATTGAAGACCCTTGAGACACGCAGAATTATTATTAATATTGTTATTATTGTTATTATTATAGCAGGCCTTTAACGACAAAATTATTTTAAGGCCTGACAACAACAACCGAAGAACGGCATAAACACGATTTGAAAGAAAGAATGAAACCCTTTCCTGCACACAGCTCAGTTTCAGTTGCGAGTTACTTGCATGTTTCATAGATCATCTGAATAATTTTTTTGAAGTATGACCTGATACGAGTCAGTTTACAGGATATGTATAACTTACAAGTGTCAACATTCATAAATGTATTATATTGTAGTTATTATATTGTAGTTCTACTCATGCCACTGCACTTGAAATCTAGTTTTCAGCTTTTTTTATATTCAACAGGTTACAAGTTTTTAAACAAATATTCGTTAATAGAGTAGAGGAAATTGTTAATGGGAAACGATTCTAGATAGGATTTAAAACTTGCATTGTTACCTGTCAAATATTTTATGTTATTGGGCAAACTATCGAAAATTTTTGTTGCTGCATATGAAACTCATTTCTGAGCCAGTGACAGCATTAATAATGCGTAATAAAGGTCATTATCCTCTGTGGTGTTGTATGTATGTGCGTCACTATGCCTATGAAATTGTGATCTACTATATCTTACGAATTTTAATGACGGATATATGTAATGTGGTGTATTTAAACCGCCTGAGACCCTGAAGAGGTACCTACAAGACGACCGCGGCTGAACCCCACATACTGTAGTTAATGTTCACTTCTGTTTAATTGTTTAATCAATACTTTCTTTCTAAGTGATCAGAAACCCCAGAAAATTGTTCCATAAGACATTACTGAGAAGATGTATGCGAAATATTTCAGGCAGTTGATAGATTTGTTCCAACACAAACATTCATGTGAAGAGAAAAAGTAACTGAACTTACGAGTTTGAATAACTGAGTAGCAGGCATCTTCCATTCCAAGTTTTCATCATGTACACCCAAAAACTTAGAGCATTCTAATTTGTTTACTGACTCCTGTGCATGCGCTATATCAACTGCTGGTCTCACTCTATTTGTTTTACAGAAATAAATGTAGTGTGCTTCCTCAAAATTTAGTGAGCGTCCATTTTCAGACAACTACATGAAATACATAATTAACAATCTATTCTGCTGCTTCCTCTCTAACATTCCTTTTTTTAACATTAGTATTATCTGCGAAAAGTACCAGCTCTGCTTCAATAATGTTAAGTGGAAAGTCATATAAGCGACAGGGCTAGACCCAAAATTGACCCTTATGGGATTCCATTAGGATTTCTGTCCTGTTACTAAAATTTTATCTTCTTCCAACATTTTCCAACATTGTCTGAAATAATCAACATAACTTTTTGCATTGTGTTTATTAAGTATGATTCAAGTCATTTCCAGAAATAAAGTGCCTTGGAAAGGTCTGGGATAAAACAAACAGTCGATATTTTCTTTTTAAGGATTGTAACATTTGGTGTGTAACTGTATAAATATCACTTTCAGTCGAGCAACCCTTCTCGAATCGAAAATTGGTGAATTAGGAAAACTGAGTCTGCTTGAACGTGAAACTATGCGTGAGTACAATGGTTACAGAAACTGAGTCGGTATCTGTAATTTAACATCTTCTGCTCTCAGGGAAATGTCCAGAAATGCGCAGAGCACTGTCGGAGCAAAGTAAACTGGCAGAGCAGAGAGACTTGAGTGCGGATGCTTCAGGCCTGCACCCTGCAGATTTCTACCCTGCAGTTGGGCATTAAAACTTTCTGGGTGGAGTTTACAGAGATTAATTTCCACCCCCACCCTCTGTCCCGCCAGAACGTGCCCAGCGACACAAACGCCTCCGAAACAGGCGCTGCACGCGAATCCGAATCCATTTTTGCCATCTGTCGCACCCCCACCTCCAATACTCAGAACACTGTGTGCTCCCCCCTCCCCCCGCTTTCCCTGGACCACCCCTACGATGCATATCAGCGCCCCTTAAAACATTTGCGAGCGGCGCTCTGCAGCAGAGGCAGCAGCGTTTGCCTGGCGGTGAAAGCGCCAGCACGTCGGACGTGGTAAACAGGTAACTCTCGCAGCGTTCCGGCGCCATGGGAAAAGTTAAGCCAGTAAGGTTCGAGGGGGTCGACGTAGCTGGTAATGGCTGCGGCTCCGCACACAACACGCGCTCCAAACACTGGCACCTAGTTCCGAAACGGTTTCCGGTTCCGTCCATTAACTGACCGTCCGAACTTCCGCTGGATTACGACCGCGTCACACGCCATTTTGCACAGCGCGGAAATGCCCTGGCGTTATACGAGGCGTATTTGAAATGAAAGGAACATTTGGCTGTATTTAAATGTTGGCAACTCTGAATACAGTTGCACTGTGTTTCAAAGCCATGTAGCTGGCATTTGGCAGCTAGCAGGGCCGACTATTCCCTCGGCCAGCATACGAACGGGGGCTGTATTGGCCACTCCCGATACGCTTAAGTACTGTGAATGCCATTTCTCAAATAGGAAAACTTTGTCAGATCCGAAAGTTTCACTTATTTCAGGAAAAAATGTAACTCCGGTCTTGATTAAAACTAAGAACAGACTTTTAACATGCTTAGAGACGCTCTAGAAACATATACCGTGTAAAAAACTGCGAATACAAAATTATACAGTGCTGAGAAGAGCCGGCCGAAGTGGCCGTGCGGTTAAAGGCGCTGCAGTCTGGAACCGCAAGACCGCTACGGTCGCAGGTTCGAATCCTGCCTCAGGCATGGATGTTTGTCATGTCCTTAGGTTAGTTAGGTTTAACTAGTTCTAAGTTCTAGGGGACTAATGACCTCAGCAGCTGGGTCCCATAGTGCTCAGAGCCATTTTTGCTGAGAGGAGATAAGAAGAAACACTTTTCAGCACGACAAAACTGTCAGAAATGCACCGCTTATCCGCTACGGGTCCATAGGTTTATGACACTAGCGATGCTTAGAAATAGTGCTCATACTGCCGTATCGTGAATACTGTTCTAGAGATGCTGCTGAACTCTTATGCATTTCTTTTTGTTGGGTGGGGATGAAGTGTTTGCTGTACGAGACACCAACAGACACTTGAGAAGAGCTGGTTTCGCGTTTGGTTGAAGCTGCAGCCGTTATTCATGATACACATTGTAGTTTTGACCGCGTTAGGCAAGCATTAGCACGCGGATGCCAGTTCTGCATTAATTTAAACGGATGAAATTGACAGCAACATCTCTAGGGCAATATTCATCACACGACAGGCTAAACAAGGTGTTTGAACTTCACTTACATCAAAACGTTGATGGATCCCTAGCGTAGAAACGGTACACCTGTGAAGCTTTTGCAACATAAAAAACTGTTTCCTTTTATCTTCCCTAAACGATTCAAAAATTTTATATACGAAGCTTTTCCACGCCCTACATATCACATTTGAATACGTTTGTATGACTTTAAACTTCATATTGTCCGCAAGTGAACTACTGAAAAAGTTCGAAAGAAAACTGCATTTTTCAAAGCTTATTCATAATGAACGTCTTTGGAAAGGTTTATTGCTGAGCGAAGTGTTTTGGGAATGAAATGATAATATTGTAGTAGTATCAATAGATTTCGAGATATGACGCGGTTAGTGTGATGCAGTTTCTTAGGATGGAAAATTTCACCTGATTCAAACAACTTTCGACACGATTAGAGATATTATAGAAATCTACGCCATACCTGAGTTTTTTTTTACGTGGCTTTTGTAGGAGATAGACACTCTAAAGCAATTTTCTATCGCCGCAGAGAGCAAACGCTTTGTTGGCTACCTGCGGACCGCACTCGATATGGCGACGTCACAGCTTGGTACCTTCAGCGTCAAATGCCAAATAGTTTAATGATATAATGTAACGACTGCAGGAGAAACTGGTAGAGGCTGACCTCGTGGAAGATCAGTTTGGATTCGGGGGAAATGTAACAACACGCGAGGCAATATTGACCCTACGACTTGTCATAGGAGATAGGTTAAGGAAAGACAAACCTACGTTTATAGGATTTGTAGACTTAGAGAAAGTTTCCGACAATGTTGACTCGATTAGAATCTTTCAAATTCTAAAGGTGACAGTGGTAAAATACTGTGATCGAAAGGCTATTTACAATTTGTACAGAAACCAGATAGCAGTTATAAGTGTCGAGGGGCACGAAAGAGAAGCAGTGGTTGAGGAGGGAATGAGACAGGGGACACTATTTGGGAAACAAAATAACTGATGACGGTCGAACAAGGTAGGATACAAAAGGTAGATTGGCAATGGCAAGAAAAACAATTGTGAAGAAGAGAAATTTGTTAACATAGAGTATAGATTTAAGTGCCAGAAAGTCCTTCCTGAAAGCATTTGTACGAAGTGTAGCCATATAGACGATAAACAGTTTAGACAAGAAGAGAATAGAAGATATTGAAATGTGGTGGTACAAAAGAATGTTGAAGATTAGATGAGTGGATCACGTAACTAATAACTAGGTACTGAATAGAACTGGGGAGAAGATAAATCTGTGGTACAACCTGACTATAAGAAGGGGTCAGTTGGTAGAACACATTCTGAGAAACAAGAAATCACCGATTTAGTACTGTAGGGAAGCGTTGGGCGTAAAAATCGTAGAGGGAGACCAAGAAATGAATACAGTAAACAGACCAAGAGGGATGTGGATTACAGTAGTTACTCGGAGATGAAGAGGCTTGCACAAGGCAGAGTAGCATGGAGAGCTGCATCAAACCCGTCTCTGGACTGAAGACCACAACAACAACAATTCAGTGACATCTATTCATTGTTCTGCAACCCAAAGAATGCACTGTTATTCCATATACGTTTGATGCTGGATGAAATCAGACAATAATATGAAATCTGTTACGACGAGAGTTTTGTAACTCCAGACTTGTATGTAAAAGACTCAACAGCTGGTAAAATTGGTAAGACTTGCACCAAGTTTTTAGGCCAGCAGTAATGAGTGAAAGAAAGATTAGACAGCGATGTTGGTTCTTTGGAACTGGCCTAAAATGTGCACGGTAAAAAGCCGAATGATATCTTATAACTTTTGGTCCTAAAACTGCGATATTTCCGACTGTTATCTATTGATACCGTGTCTGATGAAGCTGTTTATCTTGGACACGTCACTACTACCTTGACAGCTATGGATAAGATCGTATATTGCAAAATGCGTGTAAGGTCGGTACGGAAAGCACCGTCCAACACAGCGGTACGAAGAATTTCTGGATTTTTATACCATCTATCCTACTTTCTGAGCTCGCAATCAGCGAACTACATAAACGGATCAGTGGGCAACTGTTTATTAATGATGAACTCAAGACCGCTTTTATATAGATCTAGATCGGGCTACTCCTACGTTGCCTCTAGGACAAGACCGATCCGACGCTGACAGACAAACAGGTGTTATAGGGCAGTAGCCCATTGACAAGACAGTCACACTGTACAGGTTATGCGCATACGCAAGCCGCTTGGGCACCATTGCCTACGGTAGTTCGACCGCTACAGTACGGTCGTGTAGGCAACCGCCTGGCTGAGTGACTGCCTACGAGTCAGCTATCTGGCCATCCCTGACGACCCACGTACGCGGGCGCCTGGTTGCTTGCAGGCAGCCACTAATGCTAGAACAATCTTATATAGATTATACGAGGGTTGGAACTTTTAAGTGTGGTAGCCATTTATTCAAAGTAAATACAAAATAGATACGTGTTTCGAAGTTTTACTGTCCTTCAGAGTAGTACTTGCATGTTGTGCTAGCGATGTGGAAGGCGTACGATACCCTTAGCAGCGCCTTTGTGTAGGTATTTCGAGTGGAGTTGTCTACTACCCGACAAATCTCTGTAACAGTTCTGAAGCAAATGACATGAAGTGCTTCCTTCACTTAAGGAATCACGTAGAAGTCACGAAGATTTAGTCCGAGGAGTGTGTTGGGTGGTACAGCATTTCCCAGCCCCACCCAACTAACAGAAAAGTCACAACTAGCGCCATACGCACACGAGAATTGTTTTCTGGTCACAGGCTGTGTTCCAAAAATGAACAGCTTACAGATAGTAGCACCTACACTTTCTGCAGGACTCGGCCAATATTTTGCAGGACAGTGCTCGGGTGTGCATATGGCGCAAGTTGTGACTGTTTTTTTCGATCACTGAGCCTGGGAAGTGATGTACCACTCATCACGCTCCCCTTGTGACTTCACCTTGATTGCTTAACTGAAGGAAGCACTTCATGGCATTTCCATTCATAACTGTTACAGAGATTTTTTGGCCAATAGACAGCTACACTGCAACTGTGAACAATAGCTGAAACTGCTAAGAGTATTCTACGACTTCCACGTCTCTAGGTTGTATACAACACTACTACTACTTTGACGGACAGTAAAACTTTGAGACATGTATTTATTTTGTATAAACTGTAAATAAATAGTTGCTACTATTAAAATTCCACCCTATTCTACGTCAGTACATTGCTTCATTCATTCCATTTTCTTAAGGGCAGAGAGCAACTCTACACTCTGTATTGTTATTTATTACTTATTAATGTATTTTGTACTGAAACACGGTTTCCATTTATAAGGATTCAGAACAAATCACGATATCTGTAAGTAGCTTGGACGTCCAGAGAGAGGTACGTATCCTGTTAAACAGTCTGGTTATTTCTAATCTTTTAGTTTCTTTAATACTGACGCTGTATGGTTTCCTCTGTTGTTTCTCCATTAACAGCTGCCCTTGACTATAAGAAGATTACATAATGAATGCATTACGCTTCTGTTTCTATTTAGGAGAATCAGAGTTCGCTCTACAATAGCCTAGAAAATTCCTAGACACGCAGAATTCCTTATACGAACAGTAGCAGTATCAATTGCATAGCTGTGAATGATTCGCTGTGTTACGACGCTACATAGAAAAGTAAGGATTGTCCCAGTTGATATGAAATGGTCTTTCTTTCACTTATCCTAAATACTATCAGTACTTGGTACTTACAGTCTCATACACTCGTCACTGCATGCGTGGAGAACAGCGATTTTACTCACCTGAAAGAAGAAAAGGGAAATGTAAATAGCACGAGTAAGAAAATGAATTACGAGATATATACATAAATAACTAATAATTTTTTTTAAAGTAGGAACTGGCTATACCGTCTTGTACAATATCATGTAACTTAAATCGCTAACCATCAAAATTGTGTTGTAATGTTACCTAAGTACTAGCGGATTTCGTGACTGTGTGTTTTCGGGCAGTAGCGCTGAAACAATTTTATCGCTGCTTAATAGACACTGCGATTACAATAAAACCTCTCTGTAAATAGTATCTATGTAATGTTAAATGAACCGGACCGACAACCTTTTGTTCTCTCTCCTCTTGATCAGCTATTGTCCGGTACGTTCGCAGTTGAGTAGAGATTCTGTTATTTGTGCTCATTTTGCCTAATAATAATTATTTCATTTCATTGTGTTTATCATTACGACTAATCATACCTTTTTCCCTCAGTTTTTCATGAATTTGATAAATAAATGTGGCTTACTTTGTGTGGGGATGTCTGTTGGTGAAAGCCACATATTAACGGCACAAATCAGTGGAATACGATTGGTCTGCTTTCAAAACAGAACCTGCAACTATAATTTCACCTTTTGAAAAACGAAATCCGATAGCTTTTAGGTGTAAATCACGTCCCAAAATTATTCTCGCCAACAGACAATCCCGGTAGAGAAGGCTAGCTAAAAAATATGGTGGTAATTAGATTCCAAAATTTCAATATTTAATTTCAAAAAAATAAAAAATTGAAAAGAAAAATCTGCCACCAAGGTAGCACCATAAACGTGGCATGAACAAGTGTCAAATTGGCAGGAAGTGTGCTACATTCTTGCATATATAAATCATGAGCATTTCAGTGCATGCGCAGAGAGCAGGTAGGAGCGACGCCATCTACATTGTGTATATAAGGAAAGACTACGTAGCAGGTTTCCATCTCAAGTATTGCATTTGAATGGCTGTAGTTTGCTAGAAGACAGTGCTACACCATGTGTGAGAAGGAGAAACGTCTAACAGCAAGTGCTGGAATTCGATACAGCAGCAGGGTCACAACCTATCAAAAGTGGCGTTTATAGTTCCGCGATTTTGCTATTCGCGTTGGTCGGAAACACGCAACTTTCTTACGAGTATGGACTCATTGGTCCCAAGGAGGTCCATACGTATCAGCATGCAGCAACGTAACAGCCCCAAGTGATACTTCAGCGGCTTCGCTTGATGCTGTCGCAAAGGACACAGCGACAATGCTGGTATGCCCAAATTCAGCACTGGCCACAAGAGGGATGACATGCTATCAGTTCAGATGAGCCCCATTTCGAAGTACATCATCAGTATGGACGCACAAGCACGTGGATGACGCGAGGAGAACGTTACCATATTACATTCGTCATCGTTATATTGATCTAGCAAAGTGGTTCGCAATCTTTCTTAGAGTGCAGTTAGACATTGGCTAGTACACTCGACCTCCTCCCCCCCCCCCCTCCCGCCATCACCATCTGTTCCCTTCCCCTCTCTCCCTTATTATCACCAACTATAGAACTAACTAAACTGTAGAATGAAAGACCTTTTTTGCGACAGTTTTCTTTTTAAAGTTCTGAAAGATGGTTCAAATGGCTCTGAGCACTATGGGATTTAACTTATGAAGTCGTCAGTCCCCTACACCTTAGAACTACTTAAACCTAACTAACCTAAGGACATCACACACATCCATGCCCGAGGCAGGATTCGAACCTAGAACAGTAGCGGTCGCGCGGTTCCAGACTGTAGCGCCTAGAACCTCTCGGCCGGGTTCTGAAAGATTTCTGAAAGATGAATGATATTTAGTTTGTGTGTGTGTGTGTGAGTGTTAAAATGAACGACGAAGGAATCCGTGGTGCACCGCAAGTGATACTCGCAACTCCTCCTCGGACAAGAAAGCTTACTGTTCGTAAATCACTTGATTGCTGCACTCCTTATTTTTGAGCTGACAGGAATTGGAAGACTTCAGGCTGTTAATGCTTTGTGTCTGACCATAGCGACGTAATAATAATAACAATAGTACTGTGTACAGCACTATAATGTCCCTTATGTAGTTACTGCTGAATCATGCTTTCAGTTCATTCATATGTTTGGGAGCTACTACTGGACTACTGCAGCTACTATCTACAACATGGAGAAGACATTTTCTTGAGATAGTTAGCATTTTAGGCATATGACTCACTTTTATCATCAGCGATGTACAGGTCAAAGCACAACGTGTGCTTGTGTGTAGTGGTTGGACTGTGTGATGAACCTGTAATCTCCATCGCACTAATGCTACTAACTGAGAAAAAATAATTATTGATAACTTATATAATCAATATTAGAGTCTTCCAAAACTGATATAATAGTAAGGATCTTTTTGAAAATAACTTAGTTTCGTGAGTGATCAAAATCGAATCGTTTGGTTTTCACCCTTCAGAAAATATCATTTCATCCCTCACGGGTAATCACCCCCCGGTTGGGAACCACTGGCGTAGCAGCTGGGATCATGGTTACAAAGTTCGATCACCTTTGGCTCGCACAGCCGGTAGTTTATACAGCACGAATTGCATTCCTGTCATGTTAAGTCTGATGGCTCCGAGATCTCCATGATGTTATCTATCAACATGAAACCGCAATTCAGCATGTTGTCCCTGCTGTCTATTATGTCGACACAGAGCGTGTTCGATTTCTGGCGTTGAACGTTCTCCAGATCTCATACTCAGAGGAAAAATTTGTCCTTGGGTTGCCAATGGTGTCACGCTGGTATTCATTACACATTATAACAAAGAGGTGGAGCAGCGTGTTATGAGGTATCCATGTCTCTCATCCAGCCTGAGTCCCACTCGATGTCAACACAGGGTAGAGCCTTTTTTGCCAGAGACGGAATCCATGTGTAATGAATTTCGCGACCTGTATACACTCAGATCACCAAACAATTTAATCATGTTGAGTTGCTGCTTTTTTGTATAACGAAAATATGTAAAATTTTGTTGTTTGCCATCCTACCTGGCATTTCAGCTGCAATGGACATCTGTGGAGAAGGGTTTGTCAACACATAAGTTCAACAACAAAAATACCAACTAAACTCTTCTTGACCGTCATACGAGTATGCCATTTTTCATTGAATTGCATTAAGTATTTCTACACTTTTTCTCAGTCCATCAGGGATAAAACAATCACATAAATTCAACCAGAAAACTAATTTAAAAAAAGATTTTGAATCGTAGTCGAAGAGGAAACGAGCAGAGCAATGACTCCATTCAATAATTTCAATTCGTAGGCGTACGATAGAACCCACATGTTGTGTCGTACTTGTAAGGGCACATGTTCTAGCAGCACAGGTAGAGTATCCCGTTTGAAATCATGGCGGTGAATCGAGGAAGTACAGTACATACTGACGAAACTAAAATGAGCTCTAACATGGAAATTAAGCGTTTCCGGACACATGTCCACATAACATCTTTTGTTTATTTGTGTGTGAGGAATGTTTCCTGAAAGTTTGGCCGTACCCTTTTGTAACACCCTGTATATGTATAGTAACTGATTGTTTGCAGGTTTTAATACGGTTTTTGCAGTTTTTGCAGTTTCTGAAATATCATTTTTGACTGTGTTACGATGGTTTGAAAATGAGACCCAGTTAAAAACTAGTAACCGAGAAAGAAAAGCGAAATTTGCAAATTTAGCTGTTTTTTTGTTGTACTGATTTACAGAAGTTGGTGACCCACAGCTACTCCAGCGTGCTGCAGGTTCGTCTCGGCTTGCTTTAATATAGTTATTAAATGCTTTTAGGTAGGACTCGATGATAAGGACGATGGAGGCTGTCCTTTACAGTGGTCAGTTACGGGCAAGAAATTTGCTTTTTTATGTTTTTCACGTTTGTTACGCTATCAGCAGCAATGTAATTACATACTGCCTGAATATTTTCTGCCTGCCATAACTTCTAATCAACGTTTCTACATTGCAGCTTCAGTTTTGCTAGATTTCCTGACGCAGTTGTTTGGTCTAGCTCGGAATACCTCATACGAAACAATAACGATGGACAGTACAATTACTTATCAAACCGTTCGTACATTTTATCCGTGATCGAACCTTCATTTGAACTGCGTCAAGTATTCGTATTAATCGGCAGTGTTCTCACTCAACCGGGGATATAAAAAACACCCCATTATCCGGGTTAATACGGACTCGATATTGCGCCGATACGCAGTAAACATGGATAACTCAAAATACACAATTTTTTCCATGAAACTGCCATTTATAAAACATGATATACGTTACATTTCAAAGTCCGCTGCGTTACTTACACTTTAATCGTCCGATGCTGAAGATTTATTTGCAAAGTGCAAAAAAATAGTACTTCATATCACTTGCTCCAGTTCTCTTTCGGAAAATAATTGTTCAGTTCTTTTATCAGATTTTCTTTTAGATTTACTTTTTTCCTTAAGTCGGTTCACGTCATGTAAAGAATCAAAACAGCAGGATAGTAAAACGATTTTTGTCCTGCATATTCGAATAACAGATAAAACCATTTCAGTGGCTCGATGTGGGTGTTATTAGGTTCTCCGATCACAACGTCATCGGCTCTCTTGCTTTAGCACTCCGTCGTCAGGCCACGAGTGGCCTACCGGGACCGACCGACCGCCGTGTCATCCTCAGTGGAGACTGCGGAGAGGAGGGACGTGGGGTGAGTACACCGCTCTCCCGGCCGTTATGATGGTATTCTTGACCGAAGCCGCTACTATTCTGTCATGTAGCTCCTCAATTGTCTTCACGAGGCTGAGTGCACCCCGAAAAATAGCAACAGCGCATGGCGGCCTGGATGGTCACCCATCCAAGTGCCGACCACGCCCAACAGCGCTTAACTTCGGTGATCTCACGGGAACCGGTGTATCCACTGCGGCAAGGCCGTTGCCTCTCTTGCTTTAGCGAGGAATAAACTTTCTCGTTTATATACGCAAAAGTGTGTACACTACAACACAGCAACCTGGAACATTCGACACCAAGCACGTCTTGTTTCCAGACAAGGGAACACAACGGTAGCTATACCAACGAACGCCCCAGAAGTTTCAGTGAACGAGCACAGATCTTTTTGTTTCGCTCATCCAGAACTCAAAGAATTCCAGCATGCCTCACAGACTTACGACAAATATAATTAATTTGTTTGTACTGGATAGTAGGTGCATAACAGCATCTCTGCGATAACCTTGCGATAGCTAGTACGCAAAAATGATTGACTTGTAAAATTGCAAATTAAATATCGAAAAACTGCAATGTAACAGCCACATTTCAAACTGCTATAACTGTAGTTTAGTCTTCGCGCAAGTTGTGAATCACAGTTAGCTCCCTTTACACTGATGAGCCAGAACATTATGACCACCTACATTATAGCCTGTATGTCCATCTTTCTCAGCGGCGACGCTTCGTGGTATGGAAGCAATGAGACCTTGTTAGGTCGCTGGAGAGAGTTGGCATCACATCTGCACACACAAGTCTCCAAATTCCCGTAAATTCCTGGGAGGGGAGCGATGAGTTCTGACACCACGTTCAATCACACCTCAGATGTCTTCGACTGGGTTCAGATCTGGGGAGCCACCACATCAATTGGAAATCACCACTGTGTTCCTCGAACCACTCAAAACACACTCCTAACCTCTAACTCGGCGCATTATCTTGTTTAAAAGTGCCACTGCTGTCTTAAAATATGACAGTCATTGAGGAGAGTACGTGATGGCACTCCTTGGCCGGAATGGAAACTTGCATGAACTCCACTGGCCCTATCGGTTCCCAAGGGCATAATGGAGCAGTCGCCAGCTTGTCACCATCCCATAGTACAGGTCTCAAGAAGTTGTTCCCGTCGAAGAAGACGGATTCACGCCCTCCCATCTGTAAAATGAAGAAAGTATCGGTATTCATCAGACCATACAATGCTCTCCAGTGCGCCAACGTCCAGTGCTGATGGTCACGTGCCCATTGCTGACGTAGTTGCTGGTGTCGTGATGTTAACTTTGGCAAATGCATGGGTCGTCGGCTGCAGACGCCCAACGTTAGGTGTGTTCGCTGCTTTGTGTGTTCAGGCACACTTGTACTCTGCCCAGCATTAAAGTCTGATGTTAGTTCCGCCACAGTGCGCCGCCTATCCTGTTTTATCAGTCTGCCCAGCCTAAGGCGTCCGACACCTGTAATGAGGGCTGGCCGCCAAACCGCACGACATCTGGAAGTGGTTTCACCTTGGTTTTGTCATTTGTTAAAAGCACCACAGTACTGCTGGAACACCAGACAAGTCGTGTAGTTCCCGATATGCTTGTGCCGAGCCTCCGGGCCATCACAATCTGCCCTTGGCCAGACTCAGATAGATCGCGTGCTTTCCTCATTCCACATATGGACAGCATGCTCACTGGTACTACATGCACCGTACGTGTGTCTGACTAGCAGACATTCCTCGCCGGATATCACTGCTATCGCCTGGACGGTTTCATATCGATAGTAGGTCTGGCTGATCAGTATACAGGGTGGTCCATTGATAATGACCGGGCCACGTATCTCACGAAATAAGCATCAAACGAAAAAGCTACAAAGAACGAAACTCATCTAGCTTGAAGGGGGAAACCAGATGGCGCTATAGATGGCCCGCTAGATGGCGCTGCCATAGGTCAAATGGATATCAACTGCGTTTTTTTAAATAGGAACCCCCTTTTTATGACATATTCGTGTAGTACGTAAAGGAATATATATGTTTTAATTGGACCATTTTTTTCGCTTTGTGATAGATGGCGCTGTAATAGTCACAAACGTTTAAGTACGTGGTATCACGTAACATTCCACCAGTGCGTACGGTATTTGCTTCGTGATACATTACCCGTGTTAAAATGGACCATTTTCAAATTGCGGAAAAGGTCGATATCGTGTTGATGTATGGCTATTGTGATCAAAATGCCCAACAGGCTTGTGCTATTTATGCTGCTCGGTATCCTGGACGACATCATCCAAGTGTCCGGACCGTTCACCGGATAGTTACGTTATTTAAAGAAATAGGAAGTGTTCAGCCACATGTGATACGTCAACCTCAAACTGCAACAAAAGATGATGCCCAGATAGGTGTTTTAGGTGCTATCGCGGCTAATCCGCACATCAGTAGCAGACAATTTGCCTGAGAATCGGGAATATCAAAAACGTCGGTGTTGAGAATGCCACATCAACAGCGACTGCACCCGTACCATATTTCCATGCACCACGAATTGTATGGCGACGACTTTGAACGTCGTGTACAGTTCTGCCACTGGGCATAAAAGAAATTACGGCACCATGACAGATTTCTTGCACGCGTTCTATTTAGAGACGAAGCGTCATTCACCAACAGCGGTAACGTAAACCGGCATAATATGCACTACCGGGCAACAGAAAATCCACGATGGCTGCGACAAGTGGAACATCAGCGACCTTGGCGGGTAAATCTATGGTGCGGCATTATGGGAGGAAGGATAATAGGCCCCAATTTTATCGATAGCAATCTAAATGGTGCAATGTATGCCGATTTTCTACGTAATGTTCTACCGATGTTACTACAAGATGTTTCACTGCATGACAGAATGGCGATGTACTTCTAACATGATGGATGTCCGGCACATAGCTCGCATGCGGTTGAAGCGGTATTGAATAGCGTATTTCATGACAGGTGGATTGGTCGTCGAAGCACCATACCATGGCCCGCACGTTCACCGGATCTGACGTCCCCGGATTTCTTTCTGTGGAGAAAGTTGAAGGATATTTGCCATCGTGATCCACCGACAACGCCTGACAACATGCGTCAGCACATTGTCAATGCATGTGCGAACATTACGGAAGGCGAACCACTCGCTGTTGAGAGGAATGTCGTTACACATATAGCCAAATGCATTGACGTTGACGGATACCATTTTGAGCATTTATTGCATTAATGTGGTATTTAATCACGCTGTAACAGCATGCGTTGTCAGATATGATAAATTCACAAAGGTACATGTATCACATTGGAACAACCGAAATAAAATGTTCAAACGTACCTACGTTCTGTATTTTAATTTAAAAAACCTACCTGTTACCAACTATTCGTCTAAAATTGTGAGCCATGTGTTTGTGACTATTACAGCACCATCTGTTACAAAGCAAAAAAGTGATCCAACTAAAACATTTATATTTCTTTACATACTACACGAATATGTAATAAAAATGGGGGTTTCTACTTTTCTGATAAAACGCAGTTGATATCCTTTTGACCTATGACAGCGCCATCTAACGGGCCGACCATAGCACCATCTGGTTTCCCCCTTCCAGGGGGACAGATGACCTCAGAAGTTAAGTCCCATAGTGCTCAGAGCCATTTTCCCCCTTCAAGCTAGACAAGTTTCGTTCATTGTAGGTTTTGGGTTGGACGCTTATTTCGTGAGGTATTTGGCCCGGTCACGATCAATGGATCATCCTGTATATTATCCTGGCTAGGTTTAGAAAACCGAAAAACTAATGAAACAAGGAGAGTTGTTTAATCGTAGTGGAAGAGTAAAGGTGGAAAGTGACGGCTCCGTTTAATAATGTGGAGTGGTAGGAATATGACAGACCCCATAGGGCGCGTTACCCGTCGGAAGAGTCGCAGCACGTCTAGGCACGCCGTGGGTGGGACATTGGGACGCGCCCTGGCGTGACGCCGGGACAGGCGGAAAGCACTTCCTTCTGATTAAAAACGCGGCGCGCTGTCGCTGCTTCCGATTTATACGGTCCGCCTGCCGCCGGCCGGCCGCTGTGTGGCGCGCGGCGCGTGCTGGGACCGCACAGTGGATCCGATAAGCGTGCTGCCCCGGGCCGAGCGGCGCCGTAATTAATACTCGCCGGCCGCGGCCGCGACGCCTTCCTGATAAATTCGCGATAACTCGACGGTTTTTACGCGCGCCGAAACCTCTCCGCTTCGTTACGCTTCCCAACAGATACTCATTTTCGATGAGCGAGGAGCTTTTTACGTCGCGTTTCGCAAGCCAGGCGAGATTTTTCCTACTTTTGTGGAGGTGCGCCAATCAACGTAGTTTCCAATCGCGACGACAGCTTGAAACTTAACACCCAGTAGTTCTTTCCGCTGTTGTATCTAGCAATGAAGGCGGCAACTAAACATTTTTCTCCGATTTTATTCATCTTTCACACAATAGTAGTGGACGAGAGTGCTGTAACAAAAGTTCAATATATTTTCTGATTCAATTTTGAAATCCCAGCATTCACTTTGTGTGTGCTGCGGCCTTTTTCTGATTTCAAATAAATTACAATGGAAAATTAAGGTTTCCCGAATGTGAAATCATGTTCCATGGTACAACACGGTCACGTACCCAATAACAAATAAGGCAGTCAAATTTAAAAGTGTTGCACTCGAGGAAATCTTTTACATGCCGTATTTAACAGTCCGTTTGTTACATTATTACTCTACTGTATCTCAACAATCTACTAAGAAGGAATATTGTCAGAACTATTTGTAAGCTGCACACGTTTTGAAATAGAAGCTGTTGGCAACTAACACAAATTTCCATTTCAGAGACAGGGAAAATTGTTACGACATTAAAGATATTCAATTAATTTGCAAAAATCACGCGTTCCATTATGAAAATACTTTCTGTTGAAGTGTACAATATGGCACGCGATTAACGAAGTGGCCGGCCGATGTGGCCGAGCGGTTCTAGGCGGTTCAGTCCGGAACCACGCTGCTGCTAAGGTCGCAGGTTTGAATCCTGCCTCGGGCATGGATGTGTGTGATGTCCTTAGGTTAGTTAGGTTTAAGTAGTTCTAAGTTCTAGGGGACCGATGACCTCAGAAGTTAAGTCCCATAGTGCTCAGAGCCATTTGAACCATTTTTTTTTATTAACGAAGTACGACTTAGCCGTTCACATGTTATGTAACTAGAATTACAGAAATGAAATACTTTACTCAGCATAAAAATCTGCAACTGAAAAAAAAGCAAATATCCTCAAAGTAGATCTAATATACACTCACGTTCAGAAAAAGTAGAACACGTTGAACGACTTGAGATACGAGGTTCATATTCACAGGACAAGTACATTAATATGTTCTGCAGAAATGATTTGCGTTTCAGGCACCTCGATTCAACAAGTGTCCTGTTGCCTAATAGGCACAGGGTTCGCCATGGATCCTGATAACTTGTTCCATGCGTGATAGCATCGACGAGTATAATGGGCGAGTGGCGTCCCGTGGTATAGCCTTCCATTCTGCATACACCTGGCTCCAGAATTCATCTGTAGTGGTTGACACTGGGTCACGGGCTGCACCCGTCATTTCACCACATCCCACACATTTTCGATTGGTGACAAGTCTGGTGATCTGGAGAGCCAAAGCAAAAGGCTGATATCCTGCGACACAAAGAAGGCACGTGTTCGTGGAGCAAAATGTGGCTGTGCGTTGTCCTGCTGAAAAATGGCGTTTGGGGTTTTGAGCAGAAAGGGTATGGATACGGGCCTCAGGATGTCATTGACAAAGGTCAAACTGGTCACAGTGCACTGAACACGCACCAACTCTGATTTGTGCTTGCACCCGATAACACCCCACAATATCAGACCTGAAGTTGGCGTTGTGTCTCGTGTAATTACAGTCACTATGATGCCAGTCCCCCTGTCTGCGGCGAACCAAAATGCGGCCATCAGCCCGCAGCTCGTGGTCGTGCGGTAGCGTTCTCGCTTCACACGCCCGGGTTCCCGGGTTCGATTCCCGGCGGGGTCAGGGATTTTCTCAGCCTCGTGACGGCTGGGTGTTGTGTGATGTCCTTAGGTTAGTTAGGTTTAAGTAGTTCTAAGTTCTAGGGGATGATGACCATAGATGTTAAGTCCCATAGTACTCAGAGCCATTTGAACCATTTTTTTTGCGGCCATCAATTTCAAACAAACATAACCCGGATTCGTCGGAAAACGCTATCTGATGCCATTGCTGTCCCCTCTGACGTCGTTCCATACACCACTGCCGTCTAGTACGCTTCTGCATATTCGCCAAAGGTGGGTGGAGAAGTGGACGACGCCCATGTAACCCATGCCGTAATAAACGGCGACGGACTGTCACCCCTGATAGTGTACCATGTGTTACACTGTTGCACTGTTGCATCAGAGCTGGAAGGACGCAGTTCTGTCCTGCGCCGGTCGGTGTGGCCGTGCGGTTCTAGGCGCTTCAGTCTGGTACTGCGCGACTGCTACGGTCGCAGGTTCGAATCCTGCCTCGGGCATGGATGTGTGTGATGTCCTTAGGTTAGTTAGGTTTAAGTAGTTCAAAGTTCTAGGGGACTGATGACCACAGATGTTGAGTCCCATAGCGCTCAGAGCCATTTGAACCATTTTTCTGTCCTGCGATGTCATTCGGCACACACACGTTGCAGTGTCGAAACACATGGTCCCACACGAGCAGCAGTTTCCCAGATAGATGCATCACATTCTTTCATGGCAATAATGGGCCCTCTTTCAAACTCACTGATTTGACGGTACGGTTCGCGCATACGTCTCTGAGGCATCCTGCACGTCTGCTCAACTCACACTGAACATTTACCTTCGGTTTATAGCGACGAGAGTCACAAGCACATTTCAGCGGTAGGTAGTGTTGCGCCACGATACTGATGTCCATCTTGAACCCACGGGCTGACACGGTTCAAATGCTAATCATTTTGCAGAAAATACCAACGTACATGTCCGGTGAATATAACGTACTATCTCTAGTCGTTCAAGGTTTTCTGTTTTTTTGGGACCATGAATGTGTTACACAGTACTTAAATAAATAGAACTCGTAGTATTTCCAAAATTAGCAAAAAATACAGCCTCATGTCTCAGAACAACGAAAGGAGCAAGAAATGTCATAAACTGCTTATGACCGCCTCCAGTGCGTACAGCTTCATATAACCTCAATCCAGTCGCTAGAGTGAAACACAGACCATAAGCATAATGCGTTCCTACCTACAGTCCACGTACAACACTCTCCGTTAATCTTTAGATACAACGAGTGCTGCTCTAGTGTGATGTAGTCCTAAAGCGTTCTCAAGAGACTGATATTCAGAGTTTTTAGGAACTGTTGAAAACCATACGCGAGCAACGGCGTTAGTACACCGGCTAAGGCGGCTGACAGAAGTCAGGGAATGGAACAACTTTGTTTCCAGACAAGCGAACGAGCTAGTACCGTAAGCATTTATACCGTTCTGAAGATAACAGTGCAAAACAGATACAAAGATAAATGATAGTAAGAAAGTATTCGAATTGCTACTGATCTGTAACCTGACATCGGATACCACAGAATCCTGATACTAGAATAATACCAAGGTATTCCTGAAACACCCCCTCAAAATATTTTTCTTTTTTTATGGGTTTCAAAACGTTGTCGGTGGAGTTATCTCTCTCGCTGTGTGTTGTTTAGAATATAACCTTTGTGGCCGGTCGGGGTGGCCGAGCGGTTCTAGGCGCTACAGTCTGGAACCGCGCGACCGCTACGGTCGCAGGTTCGAATCCTGCCTCGGGCACGGATATGTGTGATGTCCTTAGGTTAATCAGGTTTAAGTAGTTCTAAGTTCTAGGGGACTGATGACCTCAGATGTTAAGTCCCATAGTGCTCTGAGCAATTTGAATTTAACCAACGTGTAGCCAACATATCATGGCAAAAACGGTGCGTGCATTTCAGAAGAAAAAACACCCACGAAAACCTGATAATTATATGAAAAATAGTGAATGAACATTTGTCATTCTCTTATGCCTTAACTACTATGGTTATACACACTCGCCATCACCAACATGTGGACACTTATTTTATAGCGGGCTGTTGGTAGGACAGCTTATATCAAAGTATGAACTAGAACAGCAGTTTTTTCTTCCTTCAGAAGTTCTACTATAGGGAATACTTTCCTTTAGTGCACGACTTTGGCAGGTAACTGTCCAGCTTGTCAGACTTACCGCGGAATTATGCACCCTTTTCAGTCTTAGCCATTGCCGTAAAAGTGGTAGTCATATCGATATTTTTTCACTCCACTGAGATTTTTTTTCATTTTTATTTTATTCATCGGCGAACTTCTGGCGTGATCCCCCCCCCCCCCCCCATCCAAGCTCCTCAGTATGCATCTCTCTCTCTCTCTCTCTCTCTCTCTCTCTCTCTCTCTCTCTCTCTCTCTCCTCCCTGTCACACACACACACACACACACACACACACAGACACAGAGAGAGAGAGAGAGAGAGAGAGAGAGAGAGAGTATTTACATTGGTTCTAAACACAGTAATTAAATACAATATGTTCATCTTCTAGAATTTTATTTAAAGTATATATTTATATATTATAGGCCCTTTGCTGAGCAGCCATCTTCGGTTGTTTGCAGATTACGCTGTCGTTTATCGACTAATAAAATCATCAGAAGATCAAAACAAACTGCAAAATGATTTATAAAAAGTATCTGAATGGTGCGAAAATTGCCAGTTGACACTAAATAACGAAAAGTGTGAGGTCATCCACATGAATGCCAAAAGAAACTCGTTAAACTTCGGTTACACGATAAATCAGTCTAATCTAAAAGCCGTAAATCCAACTAAATACCTAGGTATTGCAATTACGAACAACTTAAATCACAAGGAACACATACAAAATGTTGTGGGGAAGGCTAACCAAAGACTGCGTTTTATTGACAGGTCACTTAAGGAGACTGCCTACACTACGCTTGTCCGTCCTCTTTTAGAATACTGCTGGGCGGTGTGGGATCCTTACCAGATAGGACTGACGGAGTACATCGAAAAGGTTCAAAGGAAGGCAGCACGTGTTCTATTATCCCCAAATATGGGAGAGAGTGTCACAGAAATGATACAGGATTTGGGATGGACATCATTAAAAGAAAGGCGTTTTTCGTTGCGACGGAATCTTCTCATCAAATTCCAATCACATACTTTCTCCTCCGAATGCGAAAATATTATGTTGACACCGCCATACATAGGGAGGAACGATCACCACGATAAAATGAGAAAAATCAGAGCTCGTACGGAAAGATATAGGTGTTCATTCTATCCGCGCGCTATACGAGTTTGGAATAATAGAGAATTGTGAAGGCGGTTCGATGAACCCTCTGCCCGGCACTTAAATGCGATTTGCAGAGTATCTAGGTAGATGTAGATACAGTTACACATCATTTGTTGTGTGTGTGTGTGTGTGTGTGTGTGCGTGAAATCTTATTGGACTTAACTGCTAAGGTCATCAGTCCCTAAGCTTACACACTACTTAACCTAAATTATCCTAAGGACAAACACACACATACCCATGCCCGAGGGAGGACTCGAACCTCTGTCGGGACCAGCCGCATAGCCACGACTGCAGCGCCCGAGACCGCTCGGCTAATCCCGCGTGGCTCATTTCTTGTGAGAAACGTCTTCATTCTGGTGGGATGTTGTTATCGACGATGCACTAAACACTGTAGGAAATTGTTTCTCGCGTGGTACCGTAGTTCGCAGCCGGATGACACTCACATAGGGATGAGGCAGTCAGTTGTAGCCAATAGAGATACAGTCGGGACTGTCCGTGATTAAAGCGTACGCGGCACATGGCGACTAGAAACTTTCTGTGGTACATAGCAAAGAAGCACCACGGTAGACCAAAAGGTTTTATTGTGCAGCTAGTATAGCTTATAAGAGCGTCAACAAACTAAGTCTCTCGATGACGCATATTATTAGTAAACAGATTTTTCATAAAACAGCTTAATTTCAGGACGAGACCAGTGGAAAAAAATCTTCGAATGACATAAATGTGTCAATCCTAGAAAGAAACGCCATCTTTTTGCGAAAGGAGAAAGACGATTATTCGACACTTACCATACTTTTCCTTTTCTTTTTTTTCTAATCTTCCATCAAATACTTGTGTTGCTACAACGAATCATGTTAGCTCGGAAGGGTAAAACAATAATAATGATAATCGTAGTGGTACATTCGTGACGAGGTATAATCGACAGCTAATAAGTCATGTAATGAAATGAATGTTTATTTATCGATACATGAATGCGCTTATCACAGTAAAACAACACCGGGCTACACCTGCTTCAAACAATGTACATTCTACTTGCTACACATGCATGAATGCATCAATAACAAAACGATAATTTGCTTATGATGCTTTGTTACACATTGCCAAGAATGTACCATCAATATTATCATTATTCGTGGTAGCGATTATATTATTCCTGCTGCCATCACAAGCGTTTTGTAGAAGATTAGGGAGAAAAAGTAAACGAAAGTTGGTCGGGTCACCGCAACGCACAAGAAATTAAATAGAAATAATTCTCTGAATTACAGATCCAAATCATTGACATCGATATGTAGCAGGTTTTTCGAAGGTATAATGTGTTCCACCTTTACGAAATATCTCGAGAAGACGTTCTACAGACAAATAATCAGCACGGATTAAGAAAATAAAATTCATGTGATACATAAGTGTTTCATTATTCACACGAGGTAATGAATGCTACGACGGGGAATCGCAAGTCGATTCCACATTTCTCGATTTCCAGGGGACTTTTGACTCCATTCGTCCACCAGCGCTTCTAGTTAAATTGTGTCTCCCTGCAGTATCGTCCCCACTTCGTCATTAGATTCGTGATTTGTTCTCAGAAACATCACAGTTCGTAATACTTAAAATCTACTTAAATCGAAGAGGTACTTGATGTTTAGCAAGGAAGTTGTATTGGCCCTCTGCTGTACTAAGTTTGAGTAAAAGATTCAGGGGACAATCCAAGTAAAGCCCTTAGATTGTTTGCAGATGATGCTGTCATTTACCGTCGAGTGAAGTCATCAGATGACTATCTAGAATTGGAAAGTGATTTAGGCAAGTTCTTTGTAAGGTTCACGAACTGGCAGTTCAACCTAAACAACATAAAGAGTGATTGTCTGACGTAAATGCTAAAATATGTGTTATATTTCTGTTACACGATAACACACATAAGTTTATAGTTTTTTGATTCCGCTAAGTACATACGGACTACAATTACGAACAACTTAAATTGGAACACCCTCACGGATAATAATGTCATCCGGGGAATGCGAAAGAAACACTGAGTGTTGATCGGAGAATGCTTAGAAAGTGCAACATATCTACTAAAGAGACTGCTTTCACTAACTTTATCCGTCATCATCTTGGATGCTGCTATGTGGTTTGAGATTCTTACCAGATGGGCCTCACAGAAGATCTTGAAAAAGGTCAGCACTTCACTTTAAACTATCACGAGAGAGGAGAGAGTATTACGGATATGACAACCGAGTTGGAGTGGGAGTCATTAAAACGAAGGCATTTTTAGTCGTGGCGAGATCTATTAATGAAACTGCAATCACCACTTCCCTCTTCCGAAAGCGAAAACATTATGTTGACTCTCACCTACCTAGGTAATGACTATCGCGATAAAATAAGAGAAATCACAGCTGGTTAGGAAAGGTATAGGTTTTTATTATCCTCACGTGCTAATCGAGTGTAGAACTATAGAACAATAGTCTGAAAGTAATTCTCTGAAATCTCTGCCAATCAATTAACAGTGGATTTCACAGAGTACGTATGTAGATGGAGATGTAGGCTCAACGCAGTAGCGTCTCATTTCTACTCTGCCGGCCTCGCCGGTTGTGGTTATCTCGCTGCTCGACGGAAAACACTGTCGTACATCATTCAACAGACTCGGAAAGTTATTCGAAAATGCTACAGAAGCGGATCGTACTACAGCAGCATAAATCGGTGATCCATCGGGGCTATGCTTTCCATGTAAGGCAACTGGTGGTAAATCTTAGACAGTTTCATTTATTTATATTTTCCGTCCATTTGTGGTGTCACTGGCTATCCCGCCATATGAGCATAAAATGAGGCAAATGCGGGAGCTAATAGCTTTTTAATCGTTTAAAAAATTTATTCGTTGGAAAAAGCGTTTAATAGTGGTTTTAAGTCCTGCAAACCTACTTATTTCTGTGTGTTCCTCGTAGACATTCAGTCACTTTTCCCAAAGTTTCACTAGCTTCTTGGACTCTTCTGCTCAGTTCTTTACGTGGAACTCGAACCAGTTGATGCTCGTGGTCTTACGACATCTTCCTCTTCATACCATTGCGCACCAAGTAATACCTATTAACAGATTTACTTTGGCAGTATGTTAAGTGTAGACTAAAGGGGTAACGAATGACCAGGTGGTGGATATTGAATGATAGACAAAAAGCACTGGCGATGCGTTAAAGGTCTGAGGATTTCGAGTTTCCGAATAATTTCTTAACATTTGTTGCACTGCAGGAGTGAAACTACCCAGTGCTAAATATATTGTTGCAGGGCTTCAAGCGGCAGTGACTGGCTGGAAACGGTGAAGCCTGTTCAGACGATTAGCAACCGCTTCCAACATCCGCCCGTACAAGGGAAATGGCTTTTTCTGTGCAAAGCAACGTTCACAATTTTTGGACATTTAAACGACAACCACAAGAGTAGGTTGGATGTTAGGCAGAAACCTTTTCCTTTCCCAGGGCTAAGGGGCTTATATACCGCCCTATACTGCATCACAACGTGGCAGACGGAGCAAGGAATCAGATTTGTTTAGGTAGCACATGCGACTGACGCACGTAGTTGTTGTGAAGTGGTCGTAGAAAGTTGAATCAACTGCTTGATGTCCTTACGCATTTCAGCACCTAAGATCATTTACGTTACTGTGAGGATGCATTAAACGAGCACTTCTAGCGACCACTTGGTCATCGTAATAAACCACAGGTTCAAGCATGCCTTTCATTTATAGCTGTAGCTTCAGTTCCGCCGGCAGCGTTGGCCGAGCGGTTCTAGGCGCTTCAGTCCGGAACCGCGCGATTGCTACGGTCGCACTTTCGAATCCTGCCTCAAGCATGGATGTGTGTGATGTCTTTATGTTAGTTAGTTTTAAGTAGTTCTAAGTTCTAGGGGACTGATGACCTCAGATGTTAGGTCCCATAGTGATGAGCCATTTTGAACCAAGCTACAGTTCCAGTCCTGTTAATTTCGACTGATAGGATTTCGAGGCAGAGGATCATATGTATTAGCTGGTATTATCGTGTGCTAGTGTGTTTCGTTCTGTAGGCTAGCTTAGAGTCGAACCTCTGTATAAACCATAGGCTAAAATGAGACTCTGTCAATACGAGTGGTGGTGCGTGAAGTTGGAAACGTAGATCCAGCAACAATTCATGTAAAAATATGTGACTATCCGCTAGATGCGCTGGACAAGCCATTTTTGGTGTAGGATATCTACGTCAAGTCGTGAGTAACAATGTGGGAAAAGCCGGCCGCGGTGGTCTCGCGGTTCTAGGCGCGCAGTCCGGAACCGTGCGACTGCTACGGTCGCAGGTTCGAATCCTGCCTCGGGCATGGATGTGTGTGATGTCCTTAGGTTAGTTAGGTTTAAGTAGTTCTACGTTCTAGGGGACTTATGACCACAGCAGTTGAGTCCCATAGTGCTCAGAGCCATTTGAACCATTTGAACCAATGTGGGAAAACAAATCACCTCCATCTTGTCGAAACCGGTTCAAAAAGCTCGTCCGCTTGACATTCGTTGCTCTTTGTGATGATCCGTTAGCAGTTTAGATAGCCAGGTTACAGACAGTTCGTGACGCCCGAGTGTGGACGTAACAACAGTGTATATAGTGGTGGATCCGAGCTGATAGACAGCCATCGATCAATTCACAGTTTTTGGTTCACCTGTAAGACTTTATCTGCTTGTCATGTTGGTAGCTTGGAGTTAAGATGTATGAGAGCAGTTTCTTCTATTGAACGTTTACGAAATCACGGAAGTCGTCCTTATTACTCAGTAGTTGAGTTTGGGTTGTTTCGGGGAGGAGACGAAACAGCGAGGTCATCGGTCTCATCGGATTAGGAAAGGACGGGGAAGGAAATCGGCCGTACCCTTTCAAAGGAACCATCCTGGCATTTTCCTGGAGCGATTTAGGGAAATCACGGAAAACCTAAATCAGGATGGCCGGACGCGGGATGTAACCGTCGTCCTCCCGAATGCGAGTCCAATGTGCCAACCACTGCGCCACCTCACTCTGTGATTCAGTAGTCATTTGACTGTTGGTGAAGGCAAACACTCCCACAAACTTACAAATGCGTGACGTATTTCCGTTCACGTGCTCAGGTGCATTAAGAGTTGTTGGTTCAGAAAGTACCCGCAGCTCGTAATGCACTGAGCACGAGAATAGAAATACATCATGCATTTGTAAATTTTCGGGAGTATTTACTTCACCCACAGTGAAATGACTACTGAATCATGAGAATGACTTCCGTGGATTCCTAAACGTTCAATAGATGACGCTGCGCTCATAGATATTTACTCAACGCTACCAACATTTATAAACAAGCAAATGGAGCGTACTTTTATGAAAAGGGTAAATGATTCTTCTTGTGGCTACGCAAACGCCTGCGACATGTAGTTTTGCAATTACTATATTGAAAATATTGCTGGTATAAATTAAAACTGCTGTTTATAAACTGAACTTAGCTTCATTTTTTCGCGTCCCTAAATGTTTACTTTAATTTATTTAATTTATACTTCAGAACACGTCCCCGTCCTGCAGCTAGTTGTTTGTTACCCATTAACTTAATTAGAAATTACGTAACTATCGTTGTTAATACACTCCTGGAAATTGAAATAAGAACACCGTGAATTCATTGTCCCAGGAAGGGGAAACTTTATTGACACATTCCTGGGGTCAGATACATCACATGATCACCCTGACAGAACCACAGGCACATAGACACAGGCAACAGAGCGTGCACAATGTCGGCACTAGTACAGTGTATATCCATCTTTCGCAGCAATGCAGGCTGCTATTCTCCCATGGAGACGATCGTAGAGATGCTGGATGCAGTCCTGTGGAACGGCTTGCCATGCCATTTCCACCTGGCGCCTCAGCTGGACCAGCGTTCGTGCTGGACGTGCAGACCGCGTGAGACGACGCTTCATCCAGTCCCAAACATGCTCAATGGGGGACAGATCCGGAGATCTTGCTGGCCAGGGTAGTTGACTTACACCTTCTAGAGCACGTTGGGTGGCACGGGATACATGCGGACGTGCATTGTCCTGTTGGAACAGCAAGTTCCCTTGCCGGTCTAGGAATGGTACAACGATGGGTTCGATGACGGTTTGGATGTACCGTGCACTATTCAGTGTCCCCTCGACGATCACCAGAGGTGTACGGCCAGTGTAGGAGATCGCTCCCCACACCATGATGCCGGGTGTTGGCCCTGTGTGCCTCGGTCGTATGCAGTCCTGATTGTGGCGCTCACCTGCACGGCGCCAAACACGCATACGACCATCATTGGCACCAAGGCAGAAGCGACTCTCATCGCTGAAGACGATACGTCTCCATTCGTCCCTCCATTCACGCCTGTCGCGACACCACTGGAGGCGGGCTGCACGATGTTGGGGCGTGAGCGGAAGACGGCCTAACGGTGTGCGGGACCGTAGCCCAGCTTCATGGAGACGGTTGCGAATGGTCCTCGCCGATACCCCAGGAGCAACAGTGTCCCTAATTTGCTGGGAAGTGGCGGTGCGGTCCCCTACGGCACTGCGTAGGATCCTACGGTCTTGGCGTGCATCCGTGCGTCGCTGCGGTCCGGTCCCAGGTCGACGGGCACGTGCACCTTCCGCCGACCACTGGCGACAACATCGATGTACTGTGGAGACCTCACGCCCCACGTGTTGAGCAATTCGGCGGTACGTCCACCCGGCCTCCCGCATGCCCACTATACGCCCTCGCTCAAAGTCCGTCAACTGCACATACGGTTCACGTCCACGCTGTCGCGGCATGCTACCAGTGTTAAAGACTGCGATGGAGCTCCGTATGCCACGGCAAACTGGCTGACACTGACGGCGGCGGTGCACAAATGCTGCGCAGCTAGCGCCATTCGACGGCCAACACCGCGGTTCCTGATGTGTCCGCTGTGCTGTGCGTGTGATCATTGCTTGTACAGCCCTCTCGCAGTGTCCGGAGCAAGTATGGTGGGTCTGACACACCGGTGTCAATGTGTTCTTTTTTCCATTTCCAGGAGTGTATCAGCGGCTCTGGACGACGAATGAGTAGGCATCTCGTACCCAGATCCATTTGCTTCAAATGCAACTAAGAATCTCATTATTTTTCCCCAAATTCAACAATTCTTATCAGAGGATACAGTAGAAGGATGTAGACTCCTTAAGAACCGTAAACAACCTCTAAAATTTATCTGGCAAACTTTAAACGCAGCATTTATCGTTCGTATGGTTTCTGCGCGAATTAACATGAATGCAGCCGCTGAACTAAACGCCTTAACGTGTTATTGTTACTAACTCTGAATTCTCATATTTGTAAAACTCTCTTAATCTGCAGCTCTTCTACTGTTTCTCATTACCTCAGCTAAATTTCTCAGTTTGATTCAAACGGATGTTGAGTCTAAAGAGAGAGAGAGAGAGAGAGAGAGAGAGAGAGAGAGAGAGAGAGAGAGAGATTGATTGTCAGAGGAGATGATCTTCTTAATCCATATAGCTACACGTGATTTCGCTGAGAAACTCCGTAAAACTCTGTCATGGATTGAACTATGTCAGCTTCTACTGGGAGACGTATGTGCTGAGAGTGCAGTAAACTTGTGAATTGTTTGCTGAACAGAGCTTACGGATTCTGTACGTAGATGGTGTTGAAACTGCATACGACTGACGATGAAAGTAAACTTTTGTTCTAATTAACGTGTTTCCTAACGAGGAGAACATAAATTATTGTGTTAATACATGTTCCCGTTAGAAAATTTCACACAACCTGTAAGTAAACCAGATGGTGCCCGTGTTACCTGTACAAATGACGATGTTAATTTCTTCTGTATCAATACAATGTTTTACGTACGTATCTCCAGGGTTTCAGAAATAGACTTCATGATAGCTACAAGACATACAGAAAACAGACACGTATCAGTGCGCAGATCATCACTCCAAGTTTTTAACTGATATAAGTGCTTAGTATGGTCCTGTTTGAGATGCGACAAACTTTAGTACTGGCAGAAGAGCATGGTCGTGCAAGCAAATAAAATCGCTGCTCGCGCGAAGAATGCAGCTCGCTCTGAAAATCTGTTCACTGTTTGTCTGTCTGTAGGCGGGAACTAACTCATTGTGACTCTATGATGCCCATGATTTGTCTGCACGTTTTGGCACCCTTGCCCCATAGTGGTGCGCTGCACCGCTACTCCACGGTGTGTGTTACGAATCGAACCTTTGAAAGGTGTTCTTTCCATTGAAATGTGTTGCTTTTCTGAAACTCTCACAGTTTTCGCGCTTTATTTGCTGAAATCCTAGAGGCATTTACGAATAATCCTGTGTAATAGCTTCCTGAAAGCAAGAGGTTAGTCCACATCCGCTCATATTCTGAAAAAGCAGTATGCATGGGGCAAGCAAGTGGATGATTGAACGTATCTGACAGTTTACAGTACTATTCGGCATTACGTCTCGACATATTGCAAGGAGGCAGCATTCGCCTCAGACAGTTTAGTCTACTAGTCGCTGATGTTTCGCTATGCGACGGAGTGTGCGTAGTCTTGAAGCTTCGTAATAGATTAAACTCCTGTGTACGACAGGGACCCGAACCCAGAAGCTTTCCCTTATCGGACGATGTTCTTACAGAGTGAGCTATCCAAGGTATTCACTATGCAAACAGCCTCCAGGCTGTGGCTAAGCAATTTGTCTGCGTTACTCTTTCTTCAATGAGTGCTAGTCCAACGAAATGTGGAAAAGGGTATCTGAGAATTCAGGAAAGTAGGAGGAGGTTAGTGGCAGGATTCAGGTAAAGTTGTGGATAGCCCATCTAAACTAATTTGTTGAAATTATTTCCTGAAAACAGCAAGCTTTCAAGCTCGCAATTCACTCTGGCAAAGTTTCAATCTGTCAAAAAGTTTCATGAATGTCGTATCAGCGAGAGACCGCACTGTCATACCAAATTTGGCAAAGAGAATCGATACCACAGACGTTATCAACAGCTCGCTGCAATCCGCAACGACGTATGGGAGGAGCTCCTAAAGCCCACACCTCCTCACTCAGCACAGCAGCGCCCTCACACTGAGGTCAATATAGTGCCGAGCTAGCAATGGCTCTCCCCAGTTCAAGTCCTCAGCTGCAGCAGTCAGCATTGTGTGGGACCGAAGTGATATTGAAGTTTCAGACTGGACATATACTTTTGACATTGTTAAACACTGTACCTCAAGAGAACAGGTTGTTAATTAGTGCACCAGGTGTGCTTTGTTAGTCCATGACTATTGTAAATTATCCAGCTCCACTGTTACAAAGAAGTGTGTCAAAGTTAAATAAATCTTTTTTCATATAAGTAATAATTTGATCTGATACTCCATACGTTCTAGTTTGATGTGCCATATCACTGAGCAATTACAAAACCCACAGTTGTGGCTGGACGAAAGAAGTTTCACCTGGTCACAACAATGCAGTTTACTCTATGTTGACCTGTAAGTTAGCACGTTAATCACCATTTTACATAAAAAAGGAAGAAGAAAATGGAGTTTACGACATTTTTAACTTTATTTCCTCTTAGGACCTGAATTATATGCTAGGTAGTTTGTACATTTCTCATTTTTTTTTTTTTTTTTTGGACTGGTAAATGGAAAATTAATGTTTAAATTCCTGTGCACAACTATGTTATTAGAGACGGAGCACACGTATGGACTAGGGAACAATGAGTAAGCAAACTGGACGTGCCCTTTTCAAATGATCCTATCTGGCATTTGTCATAAAAGACGCAGGGAAACCATCAATAATTTATATCTGAATGGTCGGACGGAAATCCGAACTGTCGTCCTCTCGAAAGGCAGTCCTGTCTCACCTCTACTTGACCTCACTCGGTCAGGGCAATAAAAGTGGAACACAATCCTACGTTGTTCAAGGAATCAGAAGTAAATGAGCGCGGTGTTTTCGAGTTTCCATCGGGGAATTAGAGAAACTGCGGAAATTTTAAACCTAACTAGTCGTGCATTCTCGATAGCGATTCCGGTATGACTAGGAATTTTTTCAGTTTTTAAGAAAAACGTAACAGCAGCCAGTCATACGATTAGGCGGTAGCAGAACTAAGATTCACGTTCGGCCATGCTGACTGAGTTTCTCTGTGGTTAACCTATATCGCTTCAAACTAATGCTGGATAGCTCCTTTTGGAACCAAACGTTTTCCTGTACTTAGCTTCTCTCAACTGAGCTAGCACTCTGATTCTAAGAACACCGACGTTCACATGTCAAACAGAAAAATGTATACTATCAGTTGTGATCTTAGAAATCGTCTTCAGTTGTGTGAACGATGGAAAAGAATGTAAACAAATTTTTATGCTTTCGCAGCTTATATTGATGAATGTCATGTTCAATAAACATTTACATTCTGTGAACTATCGCCGCCACAAAACATTCCTAACTTTTCTTTTGACTTGTTATATGGATGCCATAGGAAGCAGGTGCTGATAGACATATGCATTAATAAACCATGTATCTGATACGTCGTCATTGGAAAGTATTAATGCAATTTATCAACTGAAGGATGAAATGTATGTGGGAAGATGAGTTTGGATTCCGAAGGAGTGTAGGTCACTTGAGGTATCGACACATTTTAGAAGATTATTGAAGAGAGATATGCATTCTTAGCATTTTTAGGGTTATAAAAAGCCGCCCGCATCTCGTGGTCGTGCGGTAGCGTTCTCGCTTCCCGCGCCCGGGTTCCCGGGTTCGATTCCCGGCGGGGTCAGGGATTTTCTCTGCCTCGTGATGGCTGGGTGTTGTGTGCTGTCCTTAGGTTAGTTAGGTTTAAGTAGTTTCAAGTTCTAGGGGACTGATGACCATAGATGTTAAGTCCCATAGTGCTCAGAGCCATTTATAAAAAGCATTCGATAACGTCGATTGGAATACCATCTAAGATGTTGAAAGTATCAGGCGTAAAATACACGATCTAGTGCTTGCCACGTGTCTCCTATGCTACTCAATCCGTACATAGAGGAAGCAGTAAATGCGGTTAAAGATATATCTGGGAAAGAAATTAAAGTTTAGGGAGAAGAAAGAAAATGTTGAAGGATGCCAATGAAATTGAAAATCTGTCAGGGAGGGCAAAAACCAGTGATCAGAATGGATGACGACTCGGGAAAACGTTATAAGACAGGCGCAATAAAGGGAAACAAGGGAGGGTTGAGCTGAATTAAATCAAGCGATTCTGAGAGAACTGTATTAGGAAACTAACACTAAAAGTAATAGATGAATTTTGCTGTCTGGGCAGCAAAATGGTCAGCGAAAAGAAATTTTGAAGAATCGTATACCTAGGGACTTCAGAAGCTACGTTACACATGTAGTTACAAGTGAAGACCATAGCACAACAACAGTGGCGCTTTGTCAGAAGAGACTACATGATCGCCGGCCGCTGTGGTCTAGCGGTTCTAGCCCAGTCCGGAACCGCGCGACTGCTACGGTCGCAGGTTCGAATCCTGCCTCGGGCATGGATGTGTGTGATGTCCTTAGGTTAGTTAGCTTTAAGTAGTTCTAAGTTCTAGGGGACTGATGACCACAGTAGCTAAGTCCCATAGTGCTCAGAGCCATTTGAAGACTACATGATCAGAGTAAACTCCAGACACAGTTCTGCTGGGGTACGGATAACAGGCGCATCACAATGTGCAACTGAAATGGCGCGCGGTAATTGGAAAGGCATTCCAAAGTTGAAGTACGCGGGATGCATTTATCCTTCTGCATCGTCCTTGAAAGTCCCTAACATCATCACAGAATTATTCTGTATATTCATATATTTACAGGTGCTTGCGTCTACAATTATAACGCACTGTTGCGTCACTGGATGATATTTCCGCCGGCCGCTGTGGGCGAGCGGTTCTAGGCGCTTCAGTCCGGAACCGCGCTGCTGCTGCTGCGGTCGCAGGTTCGAATTCTGCCTCGGGCATGGATGTGTGTGATGTCCTTAGGTTAGTTAGATTTAAGTAGTTCTACGTGCTAGGGGGCTGATGACCTCAGATGTTATCTCCCATAGTGTTCAGAGCCATTTGAACCATTTTGCGTGGCTGTCCTCTGCTTTCCTTTTGATGATATTTCCAGATATGGGGTTCCTATGTAAAACTTAATCTGGTAAGTCACCTCTACAACCTTTGTAAGTGTGTAACATGAGTTGTGAAGCACTCTGCATACACAGAATTATATGGAACTTCTTTTTCTTACAGATCGTGTGATAGATTGTCACTTCTTCGATCGCACTGATACTTGCCTTGTTCCGCATGCTGCCCGCGGGCCACTGTTTGGACACCCCTTTTTAACCTTTTGAATCGTGATGTTATAGAAGGATGCTGACAGATTGCTAGGTTGAGGTACCAATAAATTTCTAGTGTTTCAAAGCGGGGAGAAAAAGAGTTTTATGGCATAACTTGACAAAAAGAAGGGATCTATTAATACGACGGCCTTGAGGCTCCAAGGACTGGCGAAAGTGGACAAGGAAGGGTAGAGTGTGGCGATGTGTGTGTGTGTGTGTGTGTGTGTCTGTCTGTGTGTGTGTGTGTGTGTGTGTGTGTGCGTGTGTGTGTGTGAGGGAAAGAGGTAGTGAGTGGGGAAATTTGTGAGGGAGAGACAGAACGATGTCTGTATAGAGTAAGCAGATGCAAAAGATATAGGTTGCAACTCTTATGAAAAAATAAACAGACTTGGATAGGCTGCAGTAGCAGGGAGATTTGCATCAAATCACATTCCTACGTCTCTACCGATCGCCTATGGACTAAGTGTACTACAAGGACCCCCACTCCCCACACCGTTTGCCACCTCTTTGGCCATTTCTCAGCAGACAAAACAAAGTGGTTACGCGAGCCGACTGCAAGGTTCCAGCCGCACGTTCTCGGTCGGTGTTTGTTACTTTTCCTACGCCAGGCGGGAACTAACGCAGCGGCTCGCGTGGAAGAGCAATTGTACGCTAAACGGCCGTTGGCGCGTTCCGGCCGTAAAGCCCGATAACGCGCTCAACCCCGGCAGGGCCGGACTTGGCGCCGTGCGTCTTCATTTCTGTAATGGGCGTCTGGCGTCTGGCTGCGCGCGCTGTATTTCTCGCCAGCTTTCAAACTCTGCCCATTGTCCGAGCCGCCAGCTGTCCGGGAGGCGGCCAACTTGGGAGCGCCGCGTCGCCTGCTGCTCTTTGAGGACTCGGCCAAGTTGCCGCCGGCCATCTGCTAGAGTTTCGGAGCCCAGCGGTCGAACACCATTGACCTCTCCCCTACCGCCAGTACTGCAGGCGTACGGAGCGCTTTCAGCGAGTCTGCTCTGTTTCAAAGAAATTCAGTCCGAATCGCTCTTTGCGGACTTGTGCGCTAAAGTGGGAGTTCGCGGCGCTTCGAAACGTGTTACGGATAATCCTCTGGAATCGCAAACACGGCGTCCACTTGGCGCTAAGCTCGGACACGTGTACAGCGGCATTGCCGGCATTACAGAGCAACGTCCGATCAACTGGACTACAGTCTGACTTAAGTAGTTGGCATCTGACATTTAACGCACGAAGTTTCGACATTGTCGTGAGGATTACTGTCTGCGGGCAGCCGCCAAAGCGCTCCTCTCCCCGCAGCGATAAAGAATCTCTCTAAAGAAGTTTTCTCCTACAAAAGTCACGTAAAAATCTGAAGTTCGTGTACCATGCGGATCTTAATAGCATCTCTAAGCTGTTAGATATCTGTTACTAATATAAATCAGTCAAAACAAGTTAAGTACTTCAAGTATTTGGGTGGAATGCTCAACAACACTGGCAACGAAAAAGAAGCTCACAAAACACGAGCATAAAAATTACGTAAAGCGTATACAATGACCTGGAAACAAACAATAAGAAATCGATATCCACCTAAGCGAAACTTCACCACTGTCATATAACCATTCTTCCAGAGGCACTCCCTGCAATTGAAACATAATCATTAATCATCAACATCAAGGACACTGAGAAAATGGAAAAGCAAATACTCTCTTCCAGGAGTGCTAGTTCTGCAAAGTTCGCAGGAGAGCTTCTGTGAAGTTTGGAAGGTAGACGAGGAACTGGCGAAAGTAAAGCTGTGAGGACGTGGCGTGAGTCGCGTTTGGTAGCTCAGTTGGCAGAGCACTTGCCAGCGTAAGGCAAAGTTCCCGAGTTCGAGTCTCGGTCCCGCACACAGTTTCATTCTGCCAGGAAGTTTCACTCAGGAAAATATTTGTACCCAAGATTCAAGATGGTATCTGGATACGCAAAAGTTCTGAAGAACTTTACTCAAGGACTGAACGTTTCACGTCAGTTGCACGGAAAAGATTGAAATTCTACGGACATTTAGCAAGAACTGACGCCTCTAGAACGACCAAGAAAATCTTCCTTAACATCAAAGGAACTTGTCAAACCAGGGCAGGCTGGCTAACAGAAACAAAAAATGACCTCACGGAACTCAGTATTGACCCACTATAAACCACACGGACTGCGTACAGATAAAAAGACCAATTCTCATAAGTTCAGAATCAAAAACCCGACGGAAAAGAATCTGAAATTGAAAAACGTATGGACACAAGAAAGAAGACAGGCCAGCAGTGAAAGGATGAGGAAGTTTTGGGAAGAAAAGAAGAACAAGAAAGCTTAGAAGACCAGTGCTAATTAATGGTTCCGCGTTATCCTTAGAGGGCGAAGCGAATTAATAATGATAGTTAGGCAAAAGTTACGTTTTGCATGAGGTACTGCACAGCGGAGACAGCAACACTGGCCCCCATTGCTGTATACGTGGCGGGGCCAATCCGACACAAGACACTTTAAATCATGCATATAAAAATGGATGTACGGATGTACGTCTGTTTGACTTACTTCTCCTCCTAAATTAGTAGACCAGTTTCAACCAGACTTGTTACACATTTCACTTACTGTTTGGAAAGAATCGTTGTGAGTGTAAGAACCGCGCATCTATCAAACGGGTTGGGATAGGGACGAATACCCTTACTTTGGTCATCCAGTATTTGAGAATGAGAGAACTTAGTGGCTTACAACGAACTTTACACATAATTTCTAACATATACGAAACTTTTTCTCGTTGACAGTGCCAACAAACTGACGATAGGAAAAAAGTGTATCGCTTTCTACATTTCCGATGTTCATGCAGTAAAGCGACCGCATGAAGTATGACGTTTTGATTTATTACTTCTTTACTACTGACTGTAATTTGGAGTATTATTGGCAGGGCTCTCGATCTAACTCGCAGACTTGATATAATGCGGCACGATATGCCTCAGAAGAATATCCGAGAACTGTATCCATCGATACCAAGCAGAATAACTGCATTCGTAATGGCGGGAGATGGACCACCGCGATATTGACTTATCTTACTCAATTTGTTAGGGTCTGTCGCTTGAATAAATCATCTAATTTTTCTGAAATGGTAATTTTTCTTCTTTTTTTTTTAAATTGTGTTTATTACCATACAAAGTAACTGAGTGCAAGTGAGAAAGTACAGAAGCCTACACATTTCAGTGCCAGATACAGTGAAATTTATTCTTACGGTGAAGACCACAGCATTCAATTTCTGTATAAAATCTTGATCCTCATTCCTCCGAGAAAGCGTCCTATCCCCAGTCAGTACTAATAATTTCAAATGATCTACTTTATTCAATGTCTAGCCATACTGGGGGAATAAAATTTCGTTTTTACAAGGTTCCCGTGTCAGAAAGAATATGCATTGCAATTTGTTTCTGTTGCAGCGACTGCTGATTTTACCGAAGGTACTATTAGCTAAATCATTTACACTACTTTCCACATCTTTCACAATAATATTTGTGTCACCTACAATGAAAAGAAAATTACGTCACCAGTCATGCTTTGATAACTTATCATTGATTTATATCAGTAAAAGTGAAGTGCTTTAATCAGATTCAAATCTCTTCTTTGTTTTTTGAGGATGGAGCACAACCTTTCTCCTCCTACTATCCGGGTAAGATCTGAATGATTGTTTAGCTTTCCTTCCTAATGCCACAATATTCCAACCTACCCCTAATCTTTCCAATTGAGTGGTTTTGTAAGATCAAAGAAAAGACCTTTCATTTAGCAATGGCAATGCCTCACACGCTAAAGAATAAATTCCATTTTCTGCGGATAGTTCTTTTCTGAAGATTCGTATTGAGCACTAAATGGAACTGTACGACCATCGTTACTCATGAGTCGTCCGCGATATGTGACCGCGTTCGAGGAAACATTTCGGTTCCTGACGTTTCGTCCAGAGCTAAGCTGGACATATTCCGAAGTGCTCATGGGGACGCTGATTGTTTCCGACTACCAGTCAACACTGAGGCTGTCGCGCGCGGCTCTGGATGAAACGTTTGGAACTGAAAATTTCCTTCTACCTCCGCCATACGGCCCGGAAGATTCTTCAGCAAGTGTGACATCCGGTCGTGAAAACCTTCATTCTGTCAGTGAGCAGGCAAGACTCTGCGTCATTTGGAGCACCTCCGAAGATGTCCAGCGCAGTTCTGGACGAAACGCCAAGAACCGAAAAGTTATCTCGAACACGACCTTGCAGCCCGGAAGTCTCATCAGCAACCAAGACACCTAATAGTGAAAACCTTCATTATATACTCTCCAACATTTGCTGAAGGTCGTATGTCCACGTGGAAAATATGATTCCCATAGTCAATAGCACTCTGCCAGCAATGTCATGTCGAGCAACTTTATTTGGAACCGTCGCTATATAGTCGTAATCTGTGAGGAGGTTTCGAAATGAAACATTGTCTATCATTTCAAAACTGTGGCTGTAAGTTACGTCATGTTACATTGTACAGGGTGATTCAAAATGAATGCCACAACTTTAAAAATGTGTATTTAATGAAAGAAACATAATATAACCTTCTGTTATACATCATTACAAAGAGTATTTAAAAAGGTTTTTTTTCACTCAAAAACAAGTTCAGAGATGTTCAATATGGCCCCCTCCAGACACTCGAGCAATATCAACCCGATGCTCCAACTCGTTCCACACTCTCTGTAGCATATCAGGCGTAACAGTTTGGATAGCTGCTGTTATTTCTCGTTTCAAATCATCAGTGGTGGCTGGAAGAGGTGGCCGAAACACCATATCCTTAACATACCCCCATAAGAAAAAATCGCAGGGGGTAAGATCAGGGCTTCTTGGAGGCCAGTGATGAAGTGCTCTGTCACGGGCTGCCTGGCGGCCGATCCATCGCCTCGGGTAGTTGACGTTCAGGTAGTTACGGACAGATAAGTGCCAATGTGGTGGCGCTCCATCCTGCTTCTTGTTCGAGCTGAGGGAACAGCCAATTCTCTAACATCTCCAGATACTGTAGTCCAGTTGCAGTAGCACCTTCGAAGAAAAAGGGACCAAAAACTTTATTGGCTGAAATGGCACAGAAAACGTTCACCTTAGGCGAGTCACGTTCATACTGAGTTGTTTCCCGCGGATTCTCAGTGCTCCATATACAGACATTGTGACGGTTGACTTTCCCGTTAGTTTGGAAAGCTGCTTCATCACTAAACACAATCTTTGAAACGAAAGATTCATCTGTTTCCATTTGAGCAAGGATAAAATCACAGAAATCGATTCTTTTAATCTTATCAGCTGCAGACAGTGCTTGAACCAATTTCAGACGATAAGGTTTCATAACTAACCTTTTTCGTAGGACTCTCCATACAGTTGATTGTGGAATTTGCAGCTCTCTGCTAGCTCTGCGAGTCGATTTTCCTGGGCTGCGAACAAATGCTTGCTGGATGCGTGCTACATTTTCATCACTCGTTCTCGGCCGTCCAGAACTTTTCCCTTTGCACAAACACCCATTCTCTGCAAACTGTTTATACCAACGTTTAATACACCACCCATCAGGAGGTTTAACACCATACTTCGTTCGAAATGCACGTTGAACAACTGTCGTCGATTCACTTCTGCCGTACTCAATAACACAAAAAGCTTTCTGTTGAGCGGTCGCCATCTTAGCATCAACTGACGCTGACGCCTAGTCAACAGCGCCTCAAGCGAACAAATGTACAACTAAATGAAACTTTATAGCTCCCTTAATTCGCCGACATATAGTGCTTAGCTCTGCCTCTTGTCGCTGCAGAGTTTTAAATTCCTAAAGTTGTGGTATTCTTTTTGAATCACCCTGTATAATGACATTAGTTGCTTCCATTGGTTTAATCATTGTGACTATGTTCGAGAGTACTACTGAAGCGATTATGAAATGTTAATGAGGTAAAAGTTCCCAGTCGGAGAGGGAACCAGCCGTGCGGTTTTTGCGTGGCTGCTTCGGTATTCCCTTGGCGGCGGCAGCTGGAAGCAGGAGGCGCTGAGCCAGTGCGCCGGACACGGCCGGAGATTTATCACCGCCCCCACCGCCCCCGCACGTCCCCGCCCCCGGCGCCGATATTGCCTTCCGGAACGCATCCCGGCTAAGTCCGTCGCAGTGGAGCCGGCCCGTTCTGACGCAGAATTGAGAATTTATGGCTAGGGCGCGCTACGGACGTGTCGGGGATCAGTGCATCGCAGCAAACCCGCTGTAGCCGTACGATAAAGCGCAAGGTACTCCATGTATCCACAGTTAGGGTTTAGAGCGTGATCAGTGAGTGTACTCGGCAGCCAATACCTCTCACGAACAATAGAACAGTGCGATTTTCATAATTAATGGCGCGGAGTTCCGTTCACCTGGAACCTAGCAAACCTGATCCGTCAGCTTTTTTGTAATAATACATTCTGCAGCGAGAACCATTTATTTTTCCTTAAAGTTCGGAAAGGTCACTCAGATAGTATTACGTCCATTTTATTATCTTGAAATAGCTCTTGATATTTACAAAGCAATTCCGCATTCTCTGACAATATAATAAATTTCTCGATTGCTCCAAATACATTGTTTACAATGTCTTTTAAAGGGGTGATTCAGCCTAGAGATTCGGAATGGTACGCAAAAAAATAAAAAGTAATTTTTCGTGATTGGGATAAACAATCACATAAATGTTTTAAAGGATGTCATAGTCACCTCTGACAAGTGTACAGCTTACTTGGTTATTACAGGTACAAACTAAAGAGACAAATAGAGGTCAGTGAAACAAGCAAATAATATATAAAAGCGGTTTGAATGACGAATGAAAATTTATACCAAACCCGAGATTCGAATCCAGGTCTCCTGTTCACCAGGTAGATGCGTTAACCTGGCACTCTGGCACAATGGCTTTGCACAACTGCATGGACTATTGTAGCACGCCTCCTTCCTCGATCCAGATTCCTATTCACGCGTCAGCCCACTTGGTATTCCCCCTAAATTCGAACAGCATTGAGAGGCTATCCAACTGTGCTGGAATACCACCTCAGCAGCGAACCAAATGGAGGATCGTGCCTCAAATCCAGGCATAGATACTTTAATCAAATGAAACTATATGATTCCACAGACGTTTTCAAGTCTCAAATACCAATGAAGTTCGAGTTTAGCGGGAATACCAAGTGAGCTGAGGCGTGAATGGAAATTTATAATGAGGAGGGAGGCATGTTAGGGTAGTCCGTGCAGTGGTGCAAAGCTATTGTGCCAAGGCGCTGCAGTGGTCAGCGTTCCTACCTAGCGAGGAGGAGACCTAGGTCCGAATTCTGGTCTTTTTTATTCGTCACTTGAGTATGCCCATATACATCACACATGTCTGATACTTGAAAAGTTCTATGGAAGTATATGTTGTCATTTAAGCAAATAACCCTAACAAACACTTGTTTAAAAATGCACATGGGCAGTCATAACAGCAATGAAATATTTTATATGAGGTTATATGTTTCGTCTGTTTAAGACCATCTTCAGATCTCGCACCAAGATGGCAGATGGTGGTTGTGAATGCAGCAGGCGTTACGACTCCACGAACGGTAACTGTTAGCAGTTAGCGTCCGTGGAGACGTAGCGTCTGCTCCGCTCACAGCCACACATCTACTGTCACCGTGTGAGGCCTAAAGTAGATCTAAAACGCACCGAAACCGGTAATCTCATATAAAAAGAAGCTTATTGCGGTTGTGACCGTTCGTGTCCGTTTTTAAGTAATAAAAAACTGCTGTACTCCAAGAGAAATGTTCTCAAAAATTACAAACACATTTTTAGAACCCAGTAGTCTCCTCAATTACGACATCTTGCAACTGAGTACAAATGGCTCAAATGGCTCTGAGCACTATGGGACTTAACATCTGAGGTCATCAGTCCCCTAGAGCTTAGAACTACTTAAACCCAACTAACCTAAGGACAACACGCACATCCATGCCCGAGGCAGGAGTCGAACCTGCGTCCGTAGCGGTCGCGCGGTTCCAGACTGAAGCGCCTAGAACCGCTCGGCCACCAGCGGTCGGCTGCAACTGAGTACATCAACACCATTAAGTGTCTCCGAGTATCAAAACTGCAGATATGCACTTGAGGACGAACACATTACAAGGGTTCGACATGGTCACCGTTCATGCGAATTCAGGCTTCAGGACGTCCCCACAACGACACCTGTACACTTTCAAATATCCTAGACGTAGTCTAAATGTATTGACAACCATCCAAGCTACATTCTTGGAGCCCATGGACACTTTCAATAGGGCTGAAATAGAACGAAACATTTGAATATCCCACCACAAAATAATCTAACGAGTTTAAGCCGAAGAACCTGGGAGACCATGTTATGGACGAGCCACTACCAATACAATCGTTGTAGAAGATTCTTACTATGTATTCCAGGACAGTCTTATGAAACTGCGGTGTGCTATCGTTCTTGTATCTCATAAGCATTACTTTACCATAACGAACATTATCCAAACAGTCGATCAGCTTGTGTTGTGAGAAAAGGTAGTAAACACAACAATAAGATCGGAATGACTGCGCTTGTGCGTAAGTCGTACCGGGGAAACCATTGATTTCCGTACCTTTGTTATAGCGATTGTTTGCTTGTTTCATCGTCCTCTACTCGTCCCTATAGTTTGTACCTGTAGCAATCAAACAAGCTGTGTTATGTCAAGTATCTTTCAAAGTTTTAACATGTGAAGAAGCACAAATTTTCCTGTGTCTTGGCCACACAGTCGAAACTGCAGTAGTGGATTTCATTGGATTTTATGAATAAATAGTTTTAGAGTCAAAAGTGACAATGGCGTCCTTCGAACTAACTTAGCAAAGAAGTTTGGTAATCTTTTTTATTCGAAAATCTAACTTGTGTCGGACACGGTTTTTCACTCTCCTGTTTCTGCAGCAAATGATAAGCTGTTTGGTTACCCTAGTTGGCCTCTTCCGTTAGGTGTTCATAAAATATCAGACATATCTTTCTGATGTTGTCCAATGTAGCTTCTGGTTAGGCAGCATCGTTGGTTGGTACCGAAACATTCCTACATGTCTTCCTGTGTAGGACTTATAATTCATCAGTCAACCGTTTTGCATACAAAACTGACATGATATTTGTACTACACAGTTGATTTTACGGTGTGTAGTTGGTGGTATCTCGCTATAAATTACTCCCCAACGCCTCTCCGAGCATCACAGTTCTGTTCAGTAAGCCTTCAGGATGGATGATTGTGCGGTGGCGTCCAACTATGATGTCCACGTAGCCACAGTTTCACTACTGACTTTCCTGACAAGGTACCCAGTATATAGCCTGCTGAGTTGTTAAGTAGCAACTATTGATAAATATTTAGTTCTACTTACTTTTGTATCTACTTTGGGCTCATGACGTTTTATAAATTTCCCTATGTAAGACGTAATGTAACGAGACTCACTGATGCTGGTTGTCCTATTACTCACACAGTCACAAGAACAGTTTAGGATTTAAAATATTTAAACCACCTAGTGACTATCTTCGGCCGTTGTAAGATAGAAGAAAAATGGAGAGTCAGAAAAAGTTGAGTCAAGCCTCCACATTTACAACACGAGAAACGAAACAATTTCATACTATTACACACCAATACAGGCGACACGTACAGCTGCTTATTGTGATACTCCAGAAATTCGGTAGAACTTCCTAGGACGAAGTCTTCAGTTTGGTGTATTGCATGTGGCATAATAGTGGCTGCTTAGACAACATTTAAAGTAAATTAAATGGGATAACCTAAAGAAAGGACATAAATAAAAAGACTACATTTAATTTACCTTAACGCATAAAACAGAATGTAATTTAAAAGGTGAAACGAATAAAATAATAGTAATTAATAGGTAGAAAATGATGCAACTACAGTAGAATATAGATTGACCACAGAAGATACAAAAAAGTATTGAATGAATAGATATTGTACCGTAAGTAGGAAAATAAAGTAAATGTTCCGTGTGGCAGCAATTGTACCGAGCTTCATCACATTAAGAACAAAATTATTAAATCTGGCCACAACAAACTTTCGTTTCGTGCTTTCAAAATTAAAACGGAAGACACCATCGCTACTACTGAAAGACAGGTTTCCAGGAACCATAATGGATGTGCATAAAGTATTCCTTTATAAGATATGGAATGAATAACAAAACATACAAGGACGCAATCCGTACAGCTTATTTGCTCTTTCAGATGATAAAAGCAGACATGATGTTTAGGTTGCTTAAAAGAGTCGCTGTCATGTAACATCGTAAAATATTTTTAACGGTTGGTGAATAAGTTGGACGTAGACGCGCAGAATCTGTAGTGCGTACAAAACGGTACGTAGGGTAACAACGCATGTTGCTGAATCATTTCTTGATGGAGAGGAAATATTTCTATTTATTTACATATCTGAGGGTACATCAACCATTGCAACGTTGCTGAATTTCTTTTCCTTTCTTACTGATATAACACTCGTGTAATTTAATACATACAGATTCAATAACATTTATTGAGAAACAAGAGTAAACAGTTCAGTTTATTTGTGTCTGATGCAACCGAAGTATATATAGTTGACACCGTGCATCTCACAAACCAGTAATAGCGTTTCGGTGACTTCATATGAATCCTATGGCGATGTTATGGCTAGTAGTCACGGTCGAATTCCAGTCAGGAAACTATTACCAGCGACCGCCTCGTGCTCCTGACCTGTGGAGTTATCTTTCGTGTCCCATTTTACGGTCTACCATATTTTGACTGTACTAATTTTTGTGCAGGCCTTTGGTCGTCCCCTTCTTGATCCATTCCCTTTTCACTATATTTCAGAGCACTGCAATAACATCGCCAGATTGATGTATTTCTCTTTCATCAGATCCACAGCCAGTGAGTTATCCTCGTCTCCCCTCGGGATTCCATCATGATCCTTGGTCGATTTCTTTGAAACTTAGTACTGTAATCCTAATACAGTAGATTCTATAAAATCTGAGTAGAATGAGAGAACACTAATACCGTGTAATGCCGCCTCTAGCCCTGACAACGGTATTCCTCGTATTTCGGTGAGAAAGGGATCCTACAAAATTCTTCAGGTTTGTCGTATCCAGCTGAAGCTGCTCATTCAGGACTGGGTCAAAGTTACCTAACAGCGGGTATATTGTCAGCTATGTTTCACCCTCTGTTCCAAACAGCTCCACATCTCCAGAAAATTTCTTTGGTATAAAGGTGGAATGGCGGGAGGATGAGAGGGGTGGGGGGAGTAGTGGTGATTCTGCGGGCCAGTCTAGTTGTTGTATCATTTCAGTGTTCGTCAAAGCCAGGAACGTACGTGTTTACGTTTCAGCGGAAATCGTAACACAAATTCGTGATTTTTTTTCTCTCAGGCTACCTGCCTATATATACACTCCTGGAAATGGAAAAAAGAACACATTGACACCGGTGTGTCAGACCCACCATACTTGCTCCGGACACTGCGAGAGGGCTGTACAAGCAATGATCACACGCACGGCACAGCGGACACACCAGGAACCGCGGTGTTGGCCGTCGAATGGCGCTAGCTGCGCAGCATTTGTGCACCGCCGCCGCCAGTGTCAGCCAGTTTGCCGTGGCATACGGAGCTCCATCGCAGTCTTTAACACTGGTAGCATGCCGCGACAGCGTGGACGTGAACCGTATGTGCAGTTGACGGACTTTGAGCGAGGGCGTATAGTGGGCATGCGGGAGGCCGGGTGGACGTACCGCCGAATTGCTCAACACGTGGGGCGTGAGGTCTCCACAGTACATCGATGTTGTCGCCAGTGGTCGGCGGAAGGTGCACGTGCCCGTCGACCTGGGACCGGACCGCAGCGACGCACGGATGCACGCCAAGACCGTAGGATCCTACGCAGTGCCGTAGGGGACCGCACCGCCACTTCCCAGCAAATTAGGGACACTGTTGCTCCTGGGGTATCGGCGAGGACCATTCGCAACCGTCTCCATGAAGCTGGGCTACGGTCCCGCACACCGTTAGGCCGTCTTCCGCTCACGCCCCAACATCGTGCAGCCCGCCTCCAGTGGTGTCGCGACAGGCGTGAATGGAGGGACGAATGGAGACGTGTCGTCTTCAGCGATGAGAGTCGCTTCTGCCTTGGTGCCAATGATGGTCGTATGCGTGTTTGGCGCCGTGCAGGTGAGCGCCACAATCAGGACTGCATACGACCGAGGCACACAGGGCCAACACCCGGCATCATGGTGTGGGGAGCGATCTCCTACACTGGCCGTACACCACTGGTGATCGTCGAGGGGACACTGAATAGTGCACGGTACATCCAAACCGTCATCGAACCCATCGTTCTACCATTCCTAGACCGGCAAGGGAACTTGCTGTTCCAACAGGACAATGCACGTCCGCATGTATCCCGTGCCACCCAACGTCCTCTAGAAGGTGCAAGTCAACTACCCTGGCCAGCAAGATCTCCGGATCTGTCCCCCATTGAGCATGTTTGGGACTGGATGAAGCGTCGTCTCACGCGGTCTGCACGTCCAGCACGAACGCTGGTCCAACTGAGGCGCCAGGTGGAAATGGCATGGCAAGCCGTTCCACAGGACTACATCCAGCATCTCTACGATCGTCTCCATGGGAGAATAGCAGCCTGCATTGCTGCGAAAGGTGGATATACACTGTACTGGTGCCGACATTGTGCATGCTCTGTTGCCTGTGTCTATGTGCCTGTGGTTCTGTCAGTGTGATCATGTGATGTATCTGACCCCAGGAATGTGTCAATAAAGTTTCGCCTTCCTGGGACAATGAATTCACGGTGTTCTTTATTTCAATTTCCAGGAGTGTATGAACAAAGGAAGTAATGCACGTATCTGAAACTTATCCACCTGACTGCAAAATAATAGGCAGAAATATCGTACAAGCAACACTTCTTCAGTTGAAAGTAGGCCGTAAGAACGTTCGAATACGACAAACTGCCTTGACACAGGAAAGCTTCTATCCATAAATTAGCACGGAATTAGAAAGCATCACTGGTGAGAAGCTCAGCGTGCTCTTTTCTCGTACAATTCTACGAACCATGGATGACCGGCAACAGGCATATTTCTTATCCTTAGATTTCCGAAAAGCTTTGGAATGGTGCCCCACTGCCCACTGATAATGGAGGTGTGGGCATGCGGAACAGGCTCCCAGATATGTGACTCGAAGAGTTCTTAAGTAGTATTACCCAGTATGATGCCCTCGAGGGCGAGCGTTTATCAGAGACCAGGGAAGTGTGATACGAGTGCTCTTGTTCTTTACATACATTATGTGACAGGTAGGGTGAGCAGCAATCCGAAATTGTTTGCTCAAGACACCATAGACACTTCACTACATCTACGAGTGGAAACGGAATAGAAATGACTACCAGTGGTACATGGTACCCTACAGCATACCCCATCGTTGATGAGTGACTGTAGAAGCTCACAGGGTGGTTTAGCCAGCTTTTCTATTTCGTCTGCTGAATGGAAGATTTCTCTAAATGTAGAAAAATGTAGGTCAGTGCAGACCAGTAAGAAAAACAATCCAGAATGTTCGAATACAGTATTACACCCCAGGAGCAACAGTGTCCCTAATTTGCTGGGAAGTGGCGGTGCGGTCCCCTACGGCACTGCGTAGGATCCTACGGTCTTGGCGTGCATCCGTGCGTCGCTGCGGTCCGGTCCCAGGTCGACGGGCACGTGCACCTTCCGCCGACCACTGGCGACAACATCGATGTACTATGGAGACCTCACGCCCCACGTGTTGAGCAATTCGGCGGTACGTCCACCCGGCCTCTCGCATGCCCACTATACGCCCTAGCACAAAGTCCGTCAACTGCACATACGGTTCACGTCCACGCTGTCGCGGCATGCTACCAGTGTTAAAGACTGCGATGGAGCTCCGTATGCCACGGCAAACTGGCTGACACTGGCGGCGGCGGTGCACAAATGCTGCGCAGCTAGCGCCATTCGACGGCCAACACCGCGGTTCCTGGTGTGTCCGCTGTGCCGTGCGTGTGATCATTGCTTGTACAGCCCTCTCGCAGTGTCCGGAGCAAGTATGGTGGGTCTGACACACCGGTGTCAATGTGTTCTCTTTTCCATTTCCAGGAGTGTAGTTCTGTGCTGCTTGACAGAGTCACGTCGATTAAATATCTAAACGTAACGTTTCAAAGTGATATGAATTGGAAAGAGCACGTAAGGGCAGTAAGGGGGAAGGCCAATGGTAGACTCCGGGTTATTAGAAGAATTCTAGTTAAGTGTAGCTCATCTGCAAATGAGAAGGCAAATAGAACACTTGTGTGGACCGTTCTTGAGTACTGCGTCAATGTTTAGGACCCCCACTAGATTTTATTAAAAGAAGGCATCGAAGCAAATCAGAGGCGGGCTGCTGGATTTGTTAGTGGTAAGTTCGATCAACACACGAGCTTTAAGACAATGCTTCGTGAGCTCAAACGGAAATCCTTGGAGGGACGACGGAAGTCTTTCGCGAAACACTGTTGAGAAAATTTAGAGAAGAGATATTTGAGGCCGACTACAGAACTATTATCCTGTCGCCAACAGACTTTTCGCCTTGGGACAACGAGGATAAGGTAAGACAAAGTAGAATTCGAATGGAGGTATATAAACAGTCGTTTTTACCTCGCTCGATGTGCGAGTGGAACTGGAAAGGAAATGGCTAGTAGTGGTACATATTACTTCCACCATACTGTATACGGTGGCTTCCATTAGCATGTTTGATGAGCATCGAGCACAAGAATTAGTAACTTACAATTTTATTTTGTAAGAAATCTTACTTCGTTGCCTCCATTCTTTCCTTTATCAAGCCGCACATCCCCTCTGAAACGTTTTCGAGAAAATCCAGTTCTAAAATTTTATGCGTACTTGTATATTCTACATAGTCGTTGATGCACGAGAAATCTGCAGCCGCGCGTGTTATCGATCAGTTTCAAGAACGCGAGGCCCAAGAATCGAATATTCCCGCCAACACTTCTTTTTTTTTTCCTTCCAACGTAATTATTATGAGTGTGAAAACTGTTATAATTGAATGATTCATTTACTGTTTTTTTATCTTTATCCTGAAAGAAAGGAGTAAAAGATATTCATAATCTGATTGGAAAATAATGAATACACAAGAACTTTGAAAAAAAAAAAAATCAAACGTGTGTGAAATCTTATGAGACTTAACTGCTAAGATCATCAGTCCCTAAGCTTACACACTACTTAACCTAAATCATCCTAAGGAGAAACACACACACACCCATGCCCGAGGGAGGACTCGAACCTACGCCGGGACCAATCTCACAGTCCATGACTGCAGCGCATCGCCGGCCGCTGTGGCCGAGCGGTTCTAGGCGCTACAGTCCGGAACCGCGTGATCGCTACGGTCGCAGGTTCGAATCCTGCCTCGGGCATGGATGTTTGTGATGCCCTTAGGTTAGTTAGGTTTAAGTAGTTCTAAGTTCTAGGGGACTGATGACCTCAGAAGTTAAGTCCCATAGTGCTCAGAGCCACTTTTTTGCAGCGCATCAGACCGCTCGGCTAATCCCGCGCGGCAAGAACTTCCATCAAATAGGGACAGTCATTTTATTTATATTATTTTGTTTACAGACGTTGCAAATAAAATGTGTAACATGTGGTTCATTGCACGAATGAGGATGATAGTGACCTTGGAAACATGGGAAACAATTTAATTATGTCGACGTACAGCACACGTAATGAACGCCGAATCTTTGCATGTGCATGGCTTTTTCAGTGTGCCTATTTCGAAATTCACACAATTTTGCGACTTATTACACATATCTGTTGTTAGAATTACGTGGGAATGAGAGTACTGGAAGCAGGGTTCGATCAACAGACTTCGCGCTTATGAAATATATATATATATATATATATATATATATATATATATAAAAATTGTATTTATATTACATGTGCCGAGTACTTTGCAGCCTCCAAGGCCCTTGGAGTGGCTTGCAGAAGATCAATCTTCGTGCAGGATGTAGGGCACAAAAGGCACTGGCGCATGTGGCTTGTGGTTTGTTCTTGTCTACAATCGCAGGTCGTATCTTCTGTTATGAAGCCCCATCTCTTCAGGTTGTCTCTGGATCGTCCAACTCCTGACCGTAATCTGTTTAAAGATTTCCACACCAGCTAGCTCTCGTTGTGTCCAGGTGGTAGTTCTTCAGCTTCTGGCGTCTGCAAGTGAGGCGTCGACTTCTTCCATAACTCCAGACTTGCCTTCTATGGTGAAATGGTGAGCTTTTCGGATGTTCTCAGGAAGTTCTTTCGCAATCTCAGCCGTTGCTGTCGTGGATTATGTCCGTGCAGTGGATGGACACTGCCCTGTTCCACTTTCAGTCTCTCCTTGTTGGCAGCCACTGTTCGGCGTTCCCATGGTGGCGTAATTCCAGCCAGGCAGTAGAGCTTATCAGTTGGGCTAGGTGTTAAGCAACCTGTGATCAACCTACAGATTTCGTTGAGAGCAATGTCTACTTGTCTGGCATGAGATGACCGACCTCTACCAGGCTGGAGAAGCGTATTCAGCAGTAGAAAAGCACAGTGCCATTGCAGAACAGATAATAGTTTGTGGATGTGGTCCCCACTGTGTCCCCGCTAGTTTGCGAATTAGGTTGTTTCGAGCGGAGATTTTCAGTTTGGTGTTCTTGCAGTGAGTTTTGTGTGTCAGAGTTCTGTCGAGAATGACTCCCAAGTATTTAGGTGCGTGATGATGCTGGAGTTGGGAGCCTGACCATGCGATATGTAGCTCACGATTAGCTTCCCTGTTCCTTAAATGAAAGGCACACACTCGTGTCTTCGAAGGGTTTGGTCCGAGTTAGTTCCGACTGTAGTAGCTTGACAGTGTTCTAAGTGCTGTTGTCAGGTTTCTTTCCACTCTTTCAAAGCATGAGCTCTGCATCTTGGTCCTTTTCTGGACTACAGTTGACCATCATATCGATGAATATAGAAGGTACGTAGTAATGAAAGTGAATCTCAACAGAGGTACTACACTTACGATAGTGTGTTGATGGTCCGCACTTGATGGTACCACTGTAAGGTAACACGAGAAAGCTATTAGGCACCAAACATTTCAACTTATTATACGACTCGTAGCTGGGAGACATTGTCCCACTTTAAATACACTCCTGGAAATTGAAATAAGAACACCGTGAATTCATTGTTCCAGGAAGGGGAAACTTTATTGACACATTCCTGGGGTCAGATACATCACATGATCACACTGACAGAACCACAGGCACATAGACACAGGCAACAGAGCATGCACAATGTCGGCACTAGTACTGTGTATATCCACCTTTCGCAGCAATGCAGGCTGCTATTCTCCCATGGAGACGATCGTAGAGATGCTGGATGTAGTCCTGTGGAACGGCTTGCTATGCCATTTCCATCTGGCGCCTCAGTTGGACCAGCGTTCGTGCTGGACGTGCAGACCGCGTGAGACGACGCTTCATCCAGTCCCAAACATGCTCAATGGGGGACAGATCCGGAGATCTTGCTGGCCAGGGTAGTTGACTTACACCTTCTAGAGCACGTTGGGTGGCACGGGATACATGCGGACGTGCATTGTCCTGTTGGAACAGCAAGTTCCCTTGCCGGTCTAGGAATGGTAGAACGATGGGTTCGATGACGGTTTGGATGTACCGTGCACTATTCAGTGTCCCCTCGACGATCACCAGTGGTGTACGGCCAGTGTAGGAGATCGCTCCCCACACCATGATGCCGGGTGTTGGCCCTGTGTGCCTCGGTCGTATGCAGTCCTGATTGTGGCGCTCACCTGCACGGCGCCAAACACGCATACGACCATCATTGGCACCAAGGCAGAAGCGACTCTCATCGCTGAAGACGACACGTCTCCATTCGTCCCTCCATTCACGTCTGTCGCGACACCACTGGAGGCGGGCTGCACGATGTTGGGGCGTGAGCGGAAGACGGCCTAACGGTGTATGGGACCGTAGCCCAGCTTCATGGAGACGGTTGCGAATGGTCCTCGCCGATACCCCAGGAGCAACAGTGTCCCTAATTTGCTGGGAAGTGGCGGTGCGGTCCCCTACGGCACTGCGTAGGATCCTACGGTCTTGGCGTGCATCCGTGCGTCACTGCGGTCCGGTCCCAGGTCGACGGGCACGTGCACCTTCCGCCGACCACTGGCGACAACATCGATGTACTGTGGAGACCTCACGCCTCACGTGTTGAGCAATTCGGCGGTACGTCCATCCGGCCTCCCGCATGCCCACTATACGCCCTCGCTCAAAGTCCGTCAACTGCACATACGGTTCACGTCCACGCTGTCGCGGCATGCTACCAGTGTTAAAGACTGCGATGGAGCTCCGTATGCCACGGCAAACTGGCTGACACTGACGGCGGCGGTGCACAAATGCTGCGCAGCTAGCGCCATTCGACGGCCAACACCGCGGTTCCTGGTGTGTCCGCTGTGCCGTGCGTGTGATCATTGCTTGTACAGCCCTCTCGCAGTGTCCGGAGCAAGTATGGTGGGTCTGACACACCGGTGTCAATGTGTTCTTTTTTCCATTTCCAGGAGTGTATTAATTAACTGTCGGAGAAACAAGATGTACCCTTCTAAGCTACTTCCACATCGGGAGCTCAGTTTCACATGTTAAGCAGATCGAACAGAGTGCAAACAAAGGGTAATGTGACATAGCGGAAGTGGAGAATAAATGTGCTGTATAATATCGCGCGGGAAGCGGTTTCCTGTCTGTAATTGCAGTCGACTGCTGTAGAAATTTGTTCTTTAGATGCAGAATGCGCAGAGCTGGTAATTACGAGACGGCGTGGCGGTAATTAGGGGTGACGCGGTACGGGCACCGGTGTAAGCGGTAAGCGGTAAGCGCTTCCAATGTCCGGGTAAGCGTGGCTGCTGCAATTAGGGGGAGGGACGAGTCGCGGAGCGGTATCAGCTGCAGCTCTGCGCCTCGGAGGGAAACGTCGGCGCCGAGCGGGAAAGGAAGCCGGAAGCGGGAGCCAGAGAAGCGCCTCGCGCCGGGCGCCTTTGTAATTATCCGAGCAGAGTGGGAGGCGGTGGCGCCGGACGCGCCGCCCAGACGCCGACGCCGGCCGTCTCCATTAGGAGGCTGTCAGCGCCGCGACGGCCGGGAGGCGGCGCTCTGTTATTGCGTCGCAACTCTCGCCTACTGCCGGAGAATGGCGCCAAGTTTATTCACCGGGCGCCCATTGTGTGCTGTCACTTCTCGGCGGGGAATACCCGCCGCCACGTATTCCACTGCTCGCGCTGAAGGAGGGTGTCTTGTCTGGCACACACGAGGGAAGCTGTTCTGAGGTCCCCGTTTTTGTATTCCAAACTTGAAGCCCGGAGTTTGCAGTGCTAAGGAGACTTTGCCCTCTTACATAATTTCAGTTCTAGGCACCAGGTCTACGATCGCGAAAATACACTACTGGCCATTAAAATTGTTACACCACAAAGATGACGAGCCACAGACGCGAAAATTAAAACCGACAGGAAGAAGATGCTGTGATATGCAAATGATTAGCTTTTCAGAGCATTCACACAAGGTTGGCGCCGGTGGCGACACCTATAACGTGCTGACATGAAAAAAAGTATCACATACACAAACAGCAGTCAACCGGCGTTGCCTGGAGAAAAGTTGTGATGCCTCGTGAAACGAGGACAAATGCGTACCATCACGTTTCCGACTTTGATAAAGGTCGGATTGTAGCCTATCGTGATTGCGGTTTATCGTATCGCGACATTGCTGCTCGCGTTGGTCGATATCCAACGACTGTAAGCAAAATATGGAATCGGTGGGTTCAGGAGGGTAATACTGAACTCCGTGCTGGATGCCAACGGCCTCGTATCACTAGTAGTCGAGATGACAAGTATCTTATCCGCATGGCTATAACGGATCGCGCAGAAACGTCTCGATCCCTGAGTCAACAGATGGGGACGTTTGCAAGACAACAACCATCTGCACGAACAGTTCAGAAATGGTTCAAATGGCTCTGAGCACTATGGAACTTAACTTCTGAGGTCATCAGTCCCCTAGAATGTGGAACTAGTTAAACCTAAGACATCAAACACATCCATGCCCGAGGCAGGATTTGAACCTGCGACCGTAGCGGTCGCGCGGTTCCAGACTGCAGCGCCTAGAACCGCTCGGCCACCCTGGCCGGCACGAACAGTTCGACGACGTTCGCAGCAGCATGGACTATCAGCTCGGGGACCAGAGCTGCGGTTACCCTTGAATCTGCATCACAGGCAGGGACGCCTGCGATGGTGTACTCAACGACGAACCTGGGTGCACGAATGGCAAAAACTCATTTTTTCGGATGAATCCAGGTTCTGTTTACAGCATCATGATGGTCGCATCCGTGTTTGGCGACATCGCGGTGAGCGCACATTGGAAGCGTGTATCCGTCATCGCCATACTGGCGTATCACCCCGCGTGATGGTATTGGGTGCCACTGGTTACACGTCTCGGGCACCTCTTGTTCGCATTGACGGCACTTTGAACAGTGGACGTTACATTTCAGATGTGTTATGATCCGTGGCTCTACCCTTCATTAGATTTCTGTGAAAGCCTTTATTTCAGCAGGATAATGCACGACCGCATGTTGCAGGTCCTGTACAGGCCTTTCTGGATACAGAATATGTTCGACTGCTCCCCTGACCAGCACATTCTCCAGATCTCTCACCAACTGAAGACGTCTGGTCAATGGTGGTCGAGAAACTGGCTCGTCACAATACGCCAGTCACTACTCTTGTTGAACTGTGGTATCGTGCTTGAAGCTGCATGGGCAGCTGTACCAGTACACGCCATCCAAGCTCTATTTGACTCAATGTCCAGGTGTATCAAGGCCGTTATTACGGCCAGAGGCGGTTGTTCTGGGTACTTATTTCTCACGATCTATGCACCCAAATTGTGTAAAAATGTAATCACATGTCAGTTCTAGAATAATACATTTGTCCAATGAATATCCGTTTATCATCTGCATTTCTTCTTGATGTAGCAATTTTAATGGCCAGTAGTGTACATGATTGCTTCATACAATGAAACTGGTCAGTGCACCTCTACCTTTGGTCAAGTATTGAAGAAACCCATGCATATTTGTTCGCAACACGATCTCGAAATTTTAACTCAACATTTACAATAATTTTGATATACATTTACATCTACATACATACTCCGAGACCACGGTCCAGTGCTTGGAGGATTCTATCCTGTACTATATCTGCAGCTCGTGGTCTAGTGGGTAACGTTGCTACATTTGGATGACGGAATCCCGGGTTCGATTCTCGGCCGGGTTGGAGATTTCATCTGCCAGGGCACTGGGTGTTTCTGTTGTCCTCAACACTTCATCATCATCATCATCATCGTCATCCGTGTCCGCCCCCGGTACCTGAGTTGTCTGCGCGACAGTCAATCCTAAGGGCCCGGGTTCGATTCTTGGCTAGGTCGGAAATTTTCTCGGCTCAGGGACTGGATGCTGTGTTGTCCTAATCATCTCATTTGTTCCCCATAGATGCGCAACTCGCCGAAGTGGTTTCAAACCGAAAAACTTGCACACGGCGGACGGTCTAACCGACGGTGGGGGGGGGGGGGGGGGGGGGGGGGCTAGTCTCACGACATATCATGCTTATATATATCATCATTCGTGACAATGGTTAGGTTGGAATGTGAAAAAAAATGGGACTTTGTATAGGCGTTGATGATCGCGCAGTTGGGCGCTCCACAAACCAAACATCTTTATCATCATCCTGTACTACTACTTGTCGTTGCCTTTCAACTCCCACTCGCAAATAAATGTTCAAATGTGTGTAAATTGTATGTGTGAAATCTTATGGCACTTAACTGCTAAGGTCATCAGTCCCTAAGCTCACGCACTACTTAACCTAAATTATCCTAAGGACAAACACACACACACCCGTGCCCGAGGTAGGACTCGAACCTCCGCCGGGGCCGGCCGCACAGTACATGACTGCTGCGCCCTAGACCGCTCAGCTAATCCCGCGCGGCAAATATGTGTGAATTCCTAAGAGACCAAACTGCTTAGGTCATCAGTCCCTAGACTTATACATTACTTAAACTAACTTACGCTAAGAACAACATACACACCCATTCCCGAGGGAGGACTCGAACCTCCGGCGGGAGGGGCCAACTCGCAAACAGAGCGTGGGAAAAACGACTATCTATATGCCTCCGAATGAGCCCTAGTATCTCCTACCTTATCTTCGTGAGACTGACGTGAAATTTATGCTGGGAGCAGTAGAATTGTTCTACAGTCAGTTTCAAATGCCACTTCTCTAAATTTTCTCATCAGTGTTCCACGGAAAGAACGTCGCTTTCCTCGCAGGGATTCCCATTTCAGTTCCCGAAGCACCACTGAAACTTGTGTGTTATTCGAACCTACCAGTTCTTGCTTTAATCCGACATGGAAGTAGCGAGTTTGGTGGTCCGTGTTGAAATGTTGCGAGACTGATATGTTATAGGTCTAACATGGAAAGTACTACATGTGGAATGATTGTGTTTTAAAGAAAGTACACAACCCTACAAAGTCTTAGTTTTTAACTAATCTGTTTAATTAGAAAAACCTGGGAACCACGTGGGTCCATGCAGAAAATAATTATCCACTTAAACTACTGTGTCACGAACAAGAGTGACAAGGATCTGCAATAACTCCCATGGGACAAGCCAAGTTGATAACAGTACTACTAAAATTACCGACAAGATTAAATGACCTATTCACTCAGGTCCAAGCTTAACATAGCTGAAAATAATCTGATCGCAGCATGAACGCAGCTGGTGTATGATTTAGAATAATCGTCGACATAAATAATTATTGTCGAACATTTCTTTTAAATAGTTTAATGACGGTGAAGGGCCAGAATCATCAATATTACGATCAGCAGCCGCAGCAGCTGCAGCAGCAGCAGCACCACCTCCACCACCACCACCAACAACAACAACAACAAGAATAATGACGGCGACGACGACTACACAGATTAGACTTTTTAAGGTTTCCGCTTTTCAAGCATTGCAGAATTTAGCTTCTCTCTTTTCTGTGATTCACCTTTATTAGGTTTTCCTATGGCTTGTTTGGACTGTCAGATTTTAACTAATCCCTTTATGCTCCTCACACAGTACGTAGTGAGTTGTACAACTTTTATTGCTGGTTAATTGTAATCGATGACTTGGGCAATATGGTGCAATATGTTCCACACACCTGTCATTCACTGTGCGAATAGAACGGCCAACGTAAGCTTTCCCACATTGACACGGGATTTTGTACAGTGAATGACAGGTGTGTGGAACATCGCCGTCACACGAGGCTACAACAGCCGGAAAAATCGGCCGTAGCAGAACACTGCCTGAATGAGAGACATAAAATGAAATTTGAGGAAACTGTTGTAATTGCCAACATTTCCGGTTTTTGGAATAGTGTGTATAAAGAGGCGATCGAAATTAGGTTGGCTGATAATTTAATCAACAGGGACAATGGGTTTCCTCTTAGCAAAACGTGGAATCCTGTATTATCTCGCATCAAAACTGAACGTTCTTCGATGCGGCCTTGATTGCGATATATCGTTGCCAGCAGTGTTTCACTAAGGGCGGCGCCACCTCCCTGTTTTGGAAGTCAGAAACCGTGATGGGCGGCGCATGCGCCGTGTACTGAACGGTGGCCTATATAGGACGTCGAATTGCAATCTTGCGTCAGTTCTCAGCGGGACTCATCAGCAGAAGCAGCATTTCCTGAAGATGGCGAACAGTTGGATCGCCGAAATATCGAGTCAAGTTGATTTTAGGATCCGGCAGCAAACCCGAAAAGACTTTAAAGACATACATATCGTCAGAAGTGACTGTTTTTTTTTGTGTATTTGATAGTTTACTTCAAACGTTTACCATTATGAGCATCTTTGGATGGGTGAACACATGAGCTATACGTATACTTTGGCTGCCAGAGGTTGTAGAGAGAGAAGAGAGAGAGAGAGAGAGAGAGAGAGAGAGAGAGAGAGAGAGAGACAGAGAGAGAGAGAGAGAGAGTGATGCATACTGAGGAGCTTGGATGGCGGCTGCATGGCACAGAGAGCTGAGATGCTCCCTGATGTGGATGCTCCCTGATGTGGTTGAGAATAGAGGATGAACTGAGATGATTTTATAGAGCGACAGCTTATTTGCAAAAAAAAGTAACTTTTAATGAGTTCATTTTGTGGAAAGCACTAATCGCTAGGTACGTATTGAAGCGTGAATATTTCTTTGTGTCTAACAGTATCTGTGCGTTGGTATCCAAGATCAAATGTCAGTCTTATGTGCAGCATTGTAGTTACCTATCTCCCTCTGCTGTTAGTCAAATTATTTCACTAAGAAAGACAAAATGTAAATATTATGCAATTTAAAGATCGTGCAAGAATTTGTATGGTATGACAGTACGAAAGAAAAGTCTTCGTTTATGTTATTGAGAGTTATTTCTCTGACATTCGGATTTATTTAAAAGTACTTTCCTATTCATCAATACCTGTATTATTAAACTTATCCCCACTATTATGTGAAGTACAGATTTGGTAGAAGCGTAGTGTCACATCTTGCACTATTATGTGGACAGAGACAATTTTTTCAAGGGAGAGGACAACAATTTTTATTTGGTAATGGAGGCTGATGAGCAAAATAAAACAAGTGAGATCAAGCTATTTCATACGCAGTGATTTATTTCAGGTACATTCGGTTCAGCACTTTACATTTTTGCAGTGTTGAGACAGAGGAGAGTTACACTGCAAGGAAAGCAACAATTTCAGTAAACCTTTTGAGAGAAAATTAGGAACCACATTTTTTGTGCAAAACTCATCATATTACAAAAATGGCTGTATGTACGTGTGTACGTATGTTCCATATCAAAACCGCTGGGCCGATTGTAACCAAACTTGGTACTCACATGCCTTACTGTCAGGAAGAGACCGCTGTGGGGTAAGAACTGCCTATAAATCACAGTTTGGGAAATATGAAGTCATGAGCTCTGAGATGCGTGAAAAACTGCCGCATTGTGCATTAATTTTTAATAAATTTATTCCTTACTACCCAGAGAATCCTACAGTCGAGTCAACGTATGGAAATCCAACACACGTGGCAGCACTTTTGACAGCTTTCAACTACGAAGGATGAAACTTGTCATCTGGTCAGTTTAAGAACGTTCTTGTTACACCGGGGTGGATGGTCTTGTCCGGATATGCCGTCTTAGAGACAAACAGCTGCTCGAAAGATGCACAGCGCAAAAGACGGGACACAAGCATGTGGCGGCAGTATTATGCTTCCACGGGACTTGTGGTAGTAACCGAAGCCAGCAAGGCACTTATGGACTAACGAGCATTATTTCTGAATATGGGCAACCCGTCCTGCTCGATGTCTTCGCTGAGGGTGATGGCCTGTTCCGGCAGAGTAACTGTTTGTGTCATTTGATCCGAATCGTACTACAGTGGTTTAGGGAGCATGCTAACGAACATACGTTGATATTTTGACCACTAAATTAAAAAAAATGGCTCTCAGCACTATGAGACTTAACTTCTGAGGTCATCAATCCCCTAGAACTTTAGAACTACTTAAACCTAACTAACCAAAGGACAGTACACTCATTCGTGCCCGAGGCAGTATTCGAACCTGCGACCGTATCGGTCGCGCAGTTCCAGATTGAAGCGTCTAGAACCGCTAGAACAATGCGGCCGGCAGCAACTAAATTTGCCTGTTTCGTAACCTATGGCACACTTTTGGGGCCCTATCGGACACTGGATGGAATTATGAACTTCTCATTTGATATAGTCGTATTTAGTCCCGTGAAAGGGAGTAACGTGATACCAACGTCAGATTCAACCAGGCAGTTCAGCAGTGACGCTGAAGCACTTTCTTTATTACCTTCATCTGTTTGTGCCACCTTCAGTCCAAAAGTTCTTCACTTGTTCGTTCATGGGACAGCGAGGGCGTTCATCGTGTCCAGTTCCGTTGCGTTAGAGAATCAACAAACAAATGTGTTTAGGCGTAGCACCCTTTGTACAGGTGACGTTTTAATGAACCCGCTAAACGATATTAACTCGAAAATTGGATACTGCGCCCACGCGTGCCGACGCAGCCACATCAAAGGGGAAAAACTGCAAAATATTTCCTTTGAAATGTGTTTAACGCAGGTGACAAATGTCAACCTGCATAGGTATCCCTGTACTTTTAAACGTCATTCCAGGCCACACTCGGTGTAATCGTTTAGCAATAAATTTCAGAAATAGTAAATTACGATTTAGCGTGTTATTCTTTGGTAGAAGATCAGAACGGTTATTAATTTTACCGATAAGCTACAAACGGTGCATAAAAACGTCAAGTTTTGCATCAGAACATTATTTCGAACTTCATGGCACAGAAAACGAAAACCGCCTCGGAGGCAGGCATATATATTCATTTGAAATGTTTCCAGATAACAAAATTAAAAACCAGAACGTTGTGTAATGACAAAATCGTCTGTTTCCTGCAAGGGGTTTTTCACAGAAAAAGGATCTAAGTACGTTCTGCACAGGATAACATATATGCCCTTTTCCTCAGCTGTACCTTTCTTTTATTTCACTTTACTACTAAATTCAAGGTCAGGAGTTAGGTTCACGTCTTGTCCCAACAAATACCCATCACACAGTTTATGCGCAGGCGCAAGGTTTTGTGTCCAACTAGGTGGGTCTCATGACGCTACGGTCAGTTCCATTACAGCACTCGTGGCTGCCGCATCGAGGTCGCGAAGTGGGGCCGAGGCAGTTTCAGATAAGTTTTTACAGTCTGACGATAATTTATGGATATGTAGTTTTAGCTTGACGATGTCCACTATGGACAAACGGTAGTCAAATTTATTCTGAAGAAGGTTGGGTTATCCCGACTGAAACCTAGGTAAATCTAGGTAAAGTTTGTAATTGAGGCTGTTGGTTTTTAAAATTAAAATTAAAATTAATTTTTCACGGAACCTGCCCTTGTTGGGAAGCAGACACGAACCCGTCATGACATTACCATTGATGAGATCACCAATTCATCCCTGGTCCAAATTGTCCCACTCTTCAACATCAGCACTGCGTAAGTAGCTCAGGTCATGTAGTGGCCGTTGTTGGCGTTCAAAAGCAGGTAGTTTAAATCGGTCCCCCACACACATTCGGTTAGGTTCACGTCCGAAGTTCGGGCAGGCCACTCCGTTCTAGTGATCTTAACATTCTGAAGGGACTTGTTCACCAGGGCAGTATAACAATCACACGAGTTACCATCCATTAAGATGAAATTGTAATACAGATCCACTACTAGTTGAAACAGCAATGAGATTACCCTCAACAAGCACGGGAGGTGTACGAGATTATCTGCTTGCCTTCATATACGTTGTCTGTGATTATCCCAACGACAATCCAATCTTGGAGCGTCCATTCTGGATGATTTCTTGCCCATCGATAACGGAGTCCATAACGCTGTGGTTCACTACATGATGCTTGCGATGGTCTATTACAATGGGAACTCGCATCACGTAATCGTTTCGTAATAATTTGATGCCTTATATGACATACTGTAGCCTCTTCCGACGGATGCCGATCTCCTTCTGGAGCCCCTCTCCTTTAATTCCAAAGTCGTAGATAAGGATCATCCTCTCTACGTGTCGAACGTGGACAGCCTGTCTCTTGTAAGTTCTCCGCAGCTTTAAGTGTCCATTGCAAACGATTCAATGTCCACAGCATATCACTTTGACTCGGCTGCACATGTCGAACATCTTCCTTGGTTACAAGCCTTCTACGTATAATAACATTACGAAACGGAGTCAATCATCGGTCGCAACTGTCCTTCGTGGCTTGGTGGATGTTCATAGACTCCCACAGGTAGCACAAGTGGTAACAGTCTATGTTGACAGACAACGTCAGGGGCGCCCGTCCGGACGGTACAGAAAAAATCACAGTAGCAACACAACTGCGTGATGCATCGGTATGATGGAAAAGTTTCATTGATGTATGTATGTGTGCTAAATCTTGCTTCACTGTGTCTGTTTCAGTATCAGTAGACACCAAATAAAGTTTCAAAGCTTTTGCAGTTATTTCGAGGCATTATTCTGTTATTTTTGTTAAGGAATCAAACTAAAATTGTGAATTTCATACACGAAATGAAATGTAGAATTGTATTTGAATTCGAACAACGAGCAGCTTTGATTTAGATGTTGCGTTCGTATTCAGTCAGGCAGCCACTTCGGGATGTTCTTATGATTTAACTTTTCTATGATTCCTACAGTCGTTACAGACGAATGCTTGTGCAGATTACTGTACAATCAATCTGCCTTCTGCAACAAACAGTGAACTCTATCTCTAACGATCTCTTCAATTACAGGATTATTAACTACACTCTTTCTCTTATTGTCCCCACCAAGTTCGATAGCTAATGTGATGATGCATCATTAGTGCTGCATTACAAGGGTAGCCTACAATGGTGTGCAAAGCTTGCGGACGAAGTAATTTCTACATGATGTGCCACTGCCATGTAACGTAGCTCAATGAAACTTGGACCACGCGTAGAAGCAACTACTGCGGTATAGTGCAGAAGGTAACTTCAAGAAATATGCAACGAGATAAACAGAAATGACACTTTTATTCAGTGACAATAATTACGCTGATGTCACAGCAATTTATGATGGTTCCATTGATTTTTAATAGTGTGTGTGATTACCAAGGTCAGCAAAATATGGCCTGGAATGTGTTCCCATTCTAGAAACACGGTTGGTACAGAGTTGTTGTGATAGGGTGTTCCATTCCTCCACCAGTGAGTCTGACAGGTGCTGGGTGGTCGTTGGTGCATGTAGACGTGCAGCGATAAGTCTCTGCAAGACATCCTACATGTTAACTATGGGACTGAAGTGGGGGAACTGGCAGGTCAATCCATTCACCTAACGTCCTCGCGATCCAAGAGCTCCTTCACCTTCGCTCTTCGATGCAGTCACGCTCTATCGATGTCATGGCCGCATGCACCTCTAAAAAGACGCACATGTGGAAGGAGTATAGCGTTACAATAACGTTGACCGATGAGTGTACCATGTCCAAAGATTTGAAGGTCAGTGTGCACAAGCAACATTATAGCTTCATCAAAACACATGGACCAACGAAAAGATCATGTTCGTTAATGTTCCTGGGTGCATTACATGTTCCCACCCATTGCAATCTGGAAATTTGCGGTAAGTCTATGGGACCAAACTGCTGGGGTCATCGGTCCGTAAGCTTACACACTACTTAATCTAACTTAAACCAAAGTACGCTAAGGACAACACACATACCCAGGCCCGAGGGAGGACTCGAACCTCCGACGGGGGGAGCCGCGCAATCCATCACAAGACGCCCCTGGCCACGTGGCTACCCCACGCAGCACTAAATGTAAATGTCGTGTGGCTAGGGCCTCCCGGTGGGATAGACCTTTCGCTGGGTGCAAGTCTTTCTATTTGACGCCACTTCGGCGACTTGTGCGTCGATGGGGATGAAATGATGATCAGGACAACACGACACCTAGTCCCTGAGCGGAGAAAATCTCCGACCCAGCCGGGAATCGAGCCGGGGCCCTTAGGATTGACCTTCCGTCGCGCTGACCACTCAGCTACCGAGGGCGGACATGACAGCACTTACAGAATCACTACTGAGACTGAATTTGTTTTCGTACGAGAAGAGCACGCGACCCCTCTCCTCACTGGCTCAGTCCCTATGCCTTTGGCACCATCGTAAACGGTGTCGACAATGTGCCAGTGTTAATGGAACACGACGAACTGGTCGTCGGACCAAAAGACCATCCATCATGCACTCGCCGAGCCGCTATGGAGCGTGAGATTGCATGCCTTGCAATCCTGTTAAATGTGGTTTCAATTGCACCCGCTGTTTGGCGTGAGACCCTTCTGCAGTGATCATCATCTGCTGCAGCTGACCGTGGTCCACCACCTCCTCTCCCTTGGGCAGCAGGACCTGTGGATCGGAACACTCCCATGCAAGTTAAGCAATGTTATGAGCAGTACCAAACCCCTGGACTGTACTCGTAGCACTTCCTCTTTATTCGAGTTTCCCAGTTATTGTTCTGGGTGTGAAGCCATCCAGATGTCTCCGTGCCATGCTGTAATGAAGACCGTCACCAAAGTGCACCGTAGCTCCTCGCTGATCTCTCTCTCTCTCTCTCTATCTGTCTCTCTCTCTCTCTCTCTCTCTCTCTCTCTCTCTCTCTCTCTCTCTCACACACACACACACACACACACACACACAGACACACACACAGAGAGAGAGAGAGAGAGAGAGAGAGAGAGAGAGAGAGACATGCACACACATAGAGGGATGTGAAATGAAATGATCACATAGGTTCAAAAAAATGGTTCAAATGGCTCTGAGCACCATGGGACTCAACTGCTGTGGTCATCAGTCCCCTAGAACTTAGAACTAATTAAACCTAACTAACCTAAGGACATCACACACATCCATGCCCGAGGCAGGATTCGAACCTGCGACTGTAGAAGGCGCGGCTCCGGACTGGAGCGCCTAGAACCGCACGACCACCGCGGCCGGCCTCACATAGGTTCAGTTGTGGGTAAAGCAGGTGGTATACTTCGGTTTATTGGTAGAATATTTGGGAACTGCAATCAGTCTACGAAGGAGATTGCTTACAAATCACTCGTGCGACCGGTTTTAGGATATTGCTCAAGTGTGTGGGACCTGACCCAGACAAGACTAACAGTCGATATTGAACGTATACAGAGAAGGGCAGCATGAATGGTCATAGGTGTGCTTAATCCGGGGGATAGTGTCACAGGGATACTGAAGGAATTGAACTGGAAGAGTTTTGACGATAGACGTAAACTGTCTCGAGAAAGTCTATTAAGGAAGTTTCAAGAGCTAGCTTTAAATAATTACTTTAGGGATATACTACAACCCACCACGTATGGCTCACATAGGGATCGTGAGGATAAGATTTGAATAATCACTGCACGCATAGAGGCATTAAAACAATCATTCTCCGCGCGCTCCATATGTTGTTGGAGCAGGAAGAAACGCTAATAACGGGCAAAGTGGGAAGTACCCTCTGCCATGCACCTCACGATGGTTCGCAGATGTAGGTGTAAACTGTCTTTGACGGTTTCTTCAGTTGCCTCATATTGCGGAACGAGCACTATTTGACACTACAGTCACCCCGAGCTCACACCATGTGACAGAAAACCAGCTGTGCACGGCTGGGTGACCTGCGCCATGCTGAAGCACTTTTCTTCAAATTTTACCTGCTCGCTAATAGTAAGCGGTTCAGAATTTGGAGGAGGGAGTGATGGTAGCGAACAAACTCGGTCAATCTCACGCAGTGCTCTCACTACACCCGCGCTTTGACGCATCGCACTCCTTCTCAACCGCGCGCGAAACGTGAAGCGGTTGATTTGAAGGTTATCAAATCTTTAAACTCATCGTACAGCAAAACGGTACATTTTCGGACATGGATTCCATATCAAAACTTTATCTACAAATTTTAAGCCTCTACAGCTCCCAGGGGCCTGTAACAGAAATTGTGAAACACCGAATATGTGAGGGTCAGTCAAGGTATTTATTGTACACTACTGGCCATTAAAATTGCTACACTATCAATATGACGTGCTACATACGCGAAATTTAACCGACAGAAAGAAGATGCTGTGATATGCAAATGATTAGCTTTTCAGAGCATCCACACAAGGTTGGCGCCGGTGGCGACACCTACAACGTGCTGACATGAGGAAAGTTTCCAACTGACTTCTCATACACAAACTGCAGTTGACCGGCGTTGCCTGGTGAAACGTTGTTGTGATGTCTCGTGTAAGGAGGAGAAATGCGTACCATCACGTTTCCGACTTTGATAAAGGCTGGATTTTAGCCTATCGCGATTGCAGTTTATCGTATCGCGACATTGCTGCTCGCGTTGGTCGAGATCCAATGACTGTTAGCAGAACATGGAATCGGTGGGTTCAGGAGGGTAATAGGGAACGCCGTGTTGGATTCCAACTGCCTCATATCACTAGCAGTCGAGATGACAGGCATCTTATCCGTATGGCTGTAACGGATCGTGCAGCCACGTCTCGATCCCTGAGTCAACAGATGGGGAAGTTTGCAAGACAACAACCATCTGCACCAACAGTTCGGCGACGTTTGCAGCAATATGGACTATCAGCTCGGAGACCATGTCTGCGGCTACCCTTGACGCTGCGTCACAGTCAGGAGCGCCTGCGATGGTGTACTTAACGACGAACCTGGGCGCACGAATGGCAAAACGTCATTTTTTCGAATGAATCCATGTTCTGTTTACAGCATCATGATGGTCGCATCCGTGTTTGGCGACATCGCGGTGAACGCACATTGGAAGCGTGTATTCGTCATCGCCATATTGGCGTATCACGCCGTGTGATGGTATGGGGTGCCATTGGTTACACGTCTCGGTCACCTCTTGTTCGCATTGACGGCGCTTTGAACAGTGGTCGTTACATTTCACATGTGTTACGACCCGAGGCTCTACCCTTCATTCGATCACTGCGCAACCCTACATTTCAGCAGGATAATGCACAACCGCATGTTGCAGGTCCTTTACGGGCCTTTCTGCATAAAGAAAATGTTCGACTGCTGCCCTGGCCAGTACATTCTCCAGATCTCTCACCAATTGAAAACGTCTGGTCAATGGTGACCGAGCAACTGGCTCGTCACAATACGCCAGTCACTACTCTTGATGAACTGTGGTATCGTGTTGAAGCTGCATGGGCAGCTGTACCTGTACACGCCATCCAAGCTCTGTTTGACTCAATGCCCAGGCGTATCAAGGCCGTTATTAGGGCCAGAGGTGGTTGTCCTCGGTACTTATTTCTCAGGATCTATGTACCCAAATTGCGTGAAAATGTAATCACATGTCAGTTCTGGTATAATGTATTTGTCCAACGAATACCCGTTTATCATCTACATTTCTTCTTGGTGTAGCAATTTTAATGGCCAGTAGTGTATTTGAGGTATGTATTTATTTCAAAGTCTGCTTCGTTTATCTCCAAAGACGAAGAAAGGGAATCCGTCGAGTTTTAAGGTGTACAGACCAACCAACAGCTATGTGGAGGAGGAGAGCGCCATTCGGAGGGTTTCCCACTGCACTAGAGAATACGCCGAAGCGCTCGTAACATGACTCGTTTGCAAAATAAATACTGTAACGAAATTCCAGCGCACGCTGCCAGGCAAATTAAATTATTTCCGGAACGCTATTGACAGCTGGGACGAGTCCAAATCCGCGCCGTAGTTTCCAGAAAGAGAATGTATGGAATCGCTGCGATGCGCGGCGGAATTCAGAGCTGCGGGTAAACGCAGCCCTATACACACAGAGCCCTCAGTAGCGAATTACGCCGATGCATTCGGCCGAACGGTGTTCAGCCGCTTGTGTTTGTATCATAAATCGCATTTAGTTTGCCTGGTCAACAAAAATTTGAATAGCTGGACGCCGCCCGTTGAGAGACGAACAATTTCAGTGTTTTTATGCTCGCAGCTTTCGCCGCAGTGGACGCTACCGGAAGCAACACTGGTTATTTCATTTCTGTTTTTAATCTGTCACTAGATACATTTCTTGGCACAGAATACCTTCTTGAAATGTAAGGTTAGAGGGAAATGTTTTCCGCTGTAATCCCACCAATTTCAATCTTCCAATTTTCTTCTGACAAGGGGACAAGTCTTGGTAATCAGGTATTTTAATGCGTCTTAGGTATGTTGTAAACGGACCCGTCCTGAATAAGTGCTGCGCGGGATAGCCGCGCGGTCTACGGCATCTTGTCACGATTCGCGCGGCTCCTCCCGTCTAATGTTCGAGTCCTCTCTCGCGCATGGGTGTGTGTGTTGTCGTTAGCGTAAGTTAGCGTAAATTAGTTTGATTAAGTAGTGTGTAAGCTTAGGGACCGATGACCTCAGCAGTTTCGTCCCATAAGATCTTACCACAAATTTACAAAATTTCCTGAATAAGTGACTAGGAGTTTTTCATGCTATGTCCCCTTGATTCTGAAAATACCGAAGTTGACGGTTTATGAGTACCCCCTTTTCTGGAATGTTAGCTACTTTTCGACCAAGTTCGTGTAGCGCTGTGGCTGAGATTCATAGCTACCGTGCTGGCAGTACCGATTCAGGTCCTGCCTGTGTACATTTCTTTCAGTTTCCTCGCACAGAATATCGTTAAATAGTATATGGCAAACAAAGTTACTCGGAAATAGTCGTTTTCGCAGTAGTAATTTCATTAATAAATCAGTCATTAGAAAAAACTTTATTACAATGTGTGTTCGGTTTGTTACAGGAAATATTACAGTATCGTCTCACTCGCTATCGCTTGCTTTCTTTGTTGTGCTAGAACAGAGTTTCGTATTAACATGAGGCTTTGATTATAAAATTTATATTTGGTGTGATTGATTACAGATGCCCGATAAACAAAATAAATATGTTCTATAAACTGAAATTTAGCCAAACAATGCAACAAAACGTGTAGACTCGTAAAACAGATGCAGAAGGATAAAACAATCTGATTATTAAATTAAAATATTTTGGAAGGCTGCACTATCTTAAGGAGGAACCAGCGACTTTCTCTCAGAGGCAGGTCAGCTCCCGAGTAATCAGAAAGAGCTCCACAAGCCCAGAAGATTTAAGAAGTGTCTGACTTTGTGTAAACATGAATAAAGAAAAATTGAGAGTAATGGCTGTCATAATATCGCCACCTGTTGGCTACAGCTTACGAATTTGTATCATTTTGTTGAATCACTAAGGTTCAGTGAGTGAACTTTTAAAAAATTTTAATCCTTTGTTTTTAGAACCTCGATACTGTATAAGAAATTCCTTTCGCTCTTTGTGTTCCTTTAACCTTAATTACAGATCTAATGATGACGGTTGGCAAAAAAGAACACTTCGTCTTCAGGACACAAGTGGCCCGTGGGGACCATCCGACCGCCATGTCATCCTCGGCTGAGGATGCGGATAGGAGGGGCGTGTGGTCAACAGACCGCTCTCCCAGTGGTTATGACGCTTTTCTTTGACCAGCGCCACTACTAATCGGTCCAGTAGGTCCTCAATTGGCATCACGAGGCTTAGTACACCCCGGGCATGACGCCCCGGATGCTCGGATGGTCACCCATCCAAGTGCCAGCCACGCCCGACAGCGCTTAACTTTGGTGATCTGACGGGAGCTGGTGTGTCACTGCGGCAAGGCCGTTGGCATGGTAGCCAAAACGGAATGATAAATAAATGTATGAAGCGATTTACATGCATGTGTACACATCAAAAAATTATTTGACAAAAATCTAAACATTTACATGGAGAAATGTATCTTATTAACAAATCCACGTCTTAAAGTCATGTTTCCCCCGAAACTGCTAATCTTGTTTTGAGTATTCTGCAGAAATTTTACTGAGAAGCCCTTACACATCCTTTTTGTGGTACCACGTATCGATAACACCCTACCAGCGTATTAAAGGTGGCAACAAAATTGCAAGTTTCCGTCCGATGCCGGTAGTGGTCACGTGCGATCTGGTGGAACCAGTGAAGCACACCTGCTGAGCCATGCCTCCAGACGCTCCGTACCACGAGCGTTCTCTGCCACAGCGACACAGGCGGCTGGTGGCAGCCGCACAGCCCACTGGCTGCAACCTTTGTGTTTTAGTGAGAGAGTCACATCCTTTCCCTTATTGTATGGGATGGCTTCTACTTCTTGCTCCATTATTTGTAATTAGTCTCTGTATGTTTGAAGAAATACAAGTTGAGTAAGTCATCTGTTTTGTAAACTTGTTCGCTAGTCACCTCTTCTCCTGTCCAGCTCAAATGTGTCTTTTTGAATAATTAATAGAAGATGTCCCAGACGTTTAATTATAGCTAAAATACATTAAGAATATCTTTTCTATGTGTAAATAAATCTGTAAGGTAAGGATAAGAGGCCATAATATAATACAGGGGATGTACTTTTTTTTTTGGTGCTCCGATAAAGAATTTTCCAGAGAAATGTTTATAAACCGAAACTTTACGCTCTGTAAAGAAAGTTGAAGGCACTCGCCCTAATTTTCTTTGGACTAAATGAAAGCAGGAGCTGTGAGCTCCACCTCCCCCCCACCTCTATCTCTCTCTCTCTCTCTCTCTCTCTCTCTCTCTCTCTCTCTCTCTCTCGTTTATTTTCGGTGGATGTTTCATAAAATGTATGTGTCGCTCTCGTTTTTGTAACTTTTGGTTAAATAATTACGTTAATTATATTATAAAAGCCGTGTTCGAACTAAGACCCTACTTTCCTCCTCCATTAATGCCACATCTCAGTTTATTATGTTGCATTTTAGAACTTTTTCAGGCTGCAGTGAAGGAGAGTTGCCGACGAAGTGTTTGGTGGCCACAGCCGAATGCTACTAGTGTTCAATCGGCGTTTACTTTATCAAAATTTTATTTCAGCGTCCCTAAGATCTCTTTTACCGATCTTTTCTGTCACTATCCGGGCAAAGTAATTACGCAAACTATGTAATTTTCAGATCGGTCACTGGTCTCTAAACAATGCGGTCGGTCAAGTTTTCGTCGGTCTGATGGGAATCTGATGCTGGATGGCGGAATTAAAATTCATTACTAAGCAAGTAAACATCTTCTATGCACCGTTTTACTATTTCAGAAGCTCTGCAACCAGCAGAAGTGATAAATAAATTTCATAAAACTGTTTTATCTTTCTTTTAAATGTCAGTATTCTAATATTATACAGCTTTCCTATGACGACAACTGTCGCACTCCCCTTCACCCCAATTCTCCTTTTCATTGTGAGTGAATTCGTACCCAACAAGTCATTTAGTCGTACACAACATCTCATGGAGTCCCGATCTTTCCCCCACGAGATTTTCACATTTTTGGAGCCCTGATGAAAGACATCTGGCCGCCGATTTGCTTCGGACGATAATGCGGGGTCCAACCATGGTTCTGTAGGCAACTGCCAAGGTTTTTCCCTGAAGACACTGACAGGCTTGGCTCACAGGGGGATAAATGTACACTCCTGGAAACGGAAAAAAGAACACATTGAAACCGGTGTGTCAGACCCACCATACTTGCTCCGGACACTGCGAGAGGGCTGTACAAGCAATGATCACACGCACGGCACAGCGGACACACCTGGAACCGCGGTGTTGGCCGTCGAATGGCGCTAGCTGCGCAGCATTTGTGCACCGCCGCCGTCAGTGTCAGCCAGTTTGCCGTGGCATACGGAGCTCCATCGCAGTCTTTAACACTGGTAGCATGCCGCGACAGCGTGGACGTGAACCGTATGTGCAGTTGACGGACTTTGAGCGAGGGCGTATAGTGGGCATGCGGGAGGCCGGGTGGACGTACCGCCGAATTGCTCAACACGTGGGGCGTGAGGTCTCCACAGTACATCGATGTTGTCGCCAGTGGTCGGCGGAAGGTGCACGTGCCCGTCGACCTGGGACCGGACCGCAGCGATGCACGGATGCACGCCAATACCGTAGGATCCTACGCAGTGCCGTAGGGGACCGCACCGCCACTTCCCAGCAAATTAGGGACACTGTTGCTCCTGGGGTATCGGCGAGGACCATTCGCAACCGTCTCCATGAAGCTGGGCTACGGTCCCGCACACCGTTAGGCCGTCTTCCGCTCACGCCCCAACATCGTGCAGCCCGCCTCCAGTGGTGTCGCGACAGGCGTGAATGGAGGGACGAATGGAGACGTGTCGTCTTCAGCGATGAGAGTCGCTTCTGCCTTGGTGCCAATGATGGTCGTATGCGTGTTTGGCGCCGTGCAGGTGAGCGCCACAATCAGGACTGCATACGACCGAGGCACACAGGGCCAACACCCGGCATCATGGTGTGGGGAGCGATCTCCTACACTGGCCGTACACCACTGGTGATCGTCGAGGGGACACTGAATAGTGCACGGTACATCCAAACCGTCATCGAACCCATCGTTCTACCATTCCTAGACCGGCAAGGGAACTTGCTGTTCCAACAGGACAATGCACGTCCACATGTATCCCGTGCCACCCAACGTGCTCTAGAAGGTGTAAGTCAACTACCCTGGCCAGCAAGATCTCCGGATCTGTTCCCCATTGAGCATGTTTGGGACTGGATGAAGCGTCGTCTCACGCGGTCTGCACGTCCAGCACGAACGCTGGTCCAACTGAGGCGCCAGGTGGAAATGGCATGGCAAGCCGTTCCACAGGATTACATCCAGCATCTCTACGATCGTCTCCATGGGAGAATAGCAGCCTGCATTGCTGCGAAAGGTGGATATACACTGTACTAGTGCCGACATTGTGCATGCTCTGTTGCCTGTGTCTATGTGCCTGTGGCTCTGTCAGTGTGATCATGTGATGTATCTGACCCCAGGAATGTGTCAATAAAGTTTCCCCTTCCTGGGACAATGAATTCACGGTGTTCTTATTTCAATTTCCAGGAGTGTATTAACAGGTATGGCGATTACTTTTGAAGTAATAAATGGTTTACTTATTTTTTCCCCATCTGTCTCGTTTTGATTTGACTAGCCCCTATAGCAATCTGGCTAAGTCGCTTCAAAGATCGGCGGAAGGTAACGTCATACGGCCACCAAGCTGGCTGTGCGTAACGAATGACGTCCGGGCTTCGTCAGGGGCACACCGAGTCCTATTGGGCTGACCCTAATTCGCCTACAGGTCTTCTATGGAATAGTGTGTGGTGTTTTCTTCTCGTTGTCTTCTTATATTCACGTTGCCTTTCTGAGCATTTTTTTCTTCTTTGCTGGCTGTGTTTGAGTCAGCTGTGGCAGCCCATGGCAGGCCGACCTCACTGATCTCTGCGCGGACTGTGTAGGGAGCGCTTTAATCCGACGTGCGTAGCGAAGGACTACAGTGTTTGAACCATTGCTCTGGTCTGGTACAGATTTACTTGTGTTAAGATGCTGATTTGCCTGTTTCCAAAATAACAGACATTCAGAGATACCAAGAGACAGAAAAAGGCCGAGAAGACGACAAAATGAAAGGTGAGTAGATGACACAAAGTCACTTGGAGTGGCCGCGCGGTTTGAGGCGCCACGAAACCGGATTCCGCGGCCCATGACGCCGGAGTTTTGAGTCCTCCCTCGGGCATGGGTGTGCGTGTTGTTCTTAGCATATTTTAGTTTATACAGTGTGTAAGTCTAGGGACCGATGACCTCAGAAGTTTGGTCCCTTAGGAATTCACACACATTTGAAGTTGTTTTTTTTTTTTTTTTTTGGACTATATGGTGACACCCATACAGTTGAAGAGCGTAACACATGGAGAAGTTTGGCGGACGTCTTCATCTTGCAATGCATATCAAATAGCTAGAGATGACGATTATAATGATGACTCTTTATGTACCGGATGTGAGGGGAAATTTAAGGTATTACAAGTGCAATGGAAGATAAGTAAAGAATTTCTTCCATGTTCTGAGGAAATTACTGAAGTTGTAGATCTTTAACTTGGATTGATAGTACAAACATTAATTAATTTTAAAAAAATGTAACGGAACGAATAAGATAACAAGCAAGCCAATTAACGTCAGGCATTGTCTTTAATGGGGCAGGCGCGAGAGCCCAAGTTTCGCCGTCGCGCGTCATAAATTTTCCCCGATATCCGCTACACGGACGTTGCGCTATGTGCACAGCTAGAGAGGACAGGAAACCCAATTAGGTGTTAAACAGAAAGGCAAATCTGACTCATGGCGAAAATTGGACTGCAAGGGCGGGCTCTGCCGCAATCGATTATCTCCTGCCGAGGTCTGGCCCAATAATTAATGCTCTTTAGAGTGGGGCCTGAGTCACACAATAGCGGCCAACCGGGCTCCTCACTGCTTAGCCCGCCCCCCCCCCTCCTCCCACCTATTCTCATCGCTATCTCCATCATTTCTTCAATGCATTTTGAAGGGTGAAGTCCATCGCTCGAGAAAAATGAAGTTTTGGGCAAACATCGGCCGGAACGGCAACTTCCATAATTCGGCGTCGTCAGCACTGCAGAGTACTGCGCCTCCCTCACCCCTTACTCCGTCCCCCCCCCCGCCCCCACTTCCGCTTTATTTCCGGCAGACAGCGGGCGCAGCACTCTAGCTGACACGTCAACATCCTCGCCGGCAGGCTCTCGCTGCCTCCGGCAATGGCTGACGTTTCTCCGATTCCTCGCGTTCCTTTTTCCCCCCTCCGTCCTTTCCTATTTACATTGCAGCAGCCAGGCTCTTTTTTTAAAAAAGAGACCCTGCTACGAAAGAATGAATTCAGCTGATCCTAACTTTTAATGGAGCTCCCAAGTTTACTTTTAATAATAGAACTGTACTGAAGACAGGCGAAAAAAATACCAACTGAAATATAACGTATTTCTATGTGCAAGTGGTTATTCCCATTACGGTTAATTTCTGCACAGGGGAGGGGGAGGGGGAGGAGAGAGTCAATAGTGTGTCGTACGGCTGAGTTCAGCAAAGAGGTACGTCACGCGCGAACTCGGTTAACATCGTTATTATGCCTGTCCAATCTTATAACTGCAGTTGTCAATGGACATATTACGCTACGAGATACTGTTTTTTTTTTTCGTGGAAAAATAAGTAATAGGCCTGGTCAATATAAACAAACTCTGACAATTTACCTTTACACAGGGTAAGTTTAATAAAGGGAATCGTGTGAGGGCTAGCTAGCTTTTTTCTATTTCAGGCTCAGATACGGCTGGAAACTAACACAGATGAAAATATCACAAATTTGTGGGAAAAAGCCACACGCGTGGTTAATGTTGCGTTTCCTGGTTTCAAGCAGAGGTGACGATTATATTTTCTGCAAAAACATACAACTAATCAAACACGGAAATGTATCACCAAGGGAAAGAAAGATTTAGTAAAGGGAACCATTCTAGAAATAGATAATTTTCTTTCGGTTTCGTTCTCAGATACAGACAGAAGCTAAAATAGATGATACTATCATAAATTTGTCTAAAAAGAGCATACTAGTGATCTATGTTGCCTTTTGAGGTCTCTATAAAAGGTGACTACGTTTACCGCAAAAAAATATAGATGTAATCAAACACAAAAATCAATCATCGTCTCACAAGCCAAGACAATTTAAAAAAATTACAGTACGTACTGGTAGGAGTATTGTCGTGAAAAATTTACTATGAACATTGACAGGTGTCACATTAAGGCACCTGTATTTTCACGTCCTTTGGATTCTAGAACACCATCACAGGAAACATCATTCATTTCAATACGTTTTCTGTGTTTCTGTGTGTGTATGTATCAAAAATGAGGAGTGTTAACATACCGGAAACACCAATTATTTTGTTGTAGTAGTTGTTGAAATTGCTATTTCGGAACGGTGAAAAGTTAGGAAACTGCCGCAGCTGTACACATTACAACGAAAATATTTTGTATTACTACAAAGTGCTACTGATTTTCAAAACATTATAGCTGTTAAAAAGAATAACGTCGTTTAAACGACAAGTTTCAGCAGGTTCCAGCAAAACGCTAATAAATATTTCGTAAACAGCCTAAGATCCAAGAAGAATGATTGGGAAACACAAGCATCCAGAACAAACTTCAGGTAATGACGTGGTTTCCATGTAAACAGTTGTAGGTAAATGTGAATATTTCGTAAAATGTGCGCGAAAAGAGAGAAAAGCGATAAGATGACAATAACAGTTCTTATTAAAACGGTTAATTTATCCTACGGTGTATTAAATGCACACTGGCAGGTTGTCTGAGGGCGGATTTCCAGCGAGTCGTGGAAGCAAGGCCCGCTTCCTCGTAGATTGTGACAGGTTGAGGGGAAGTGCTAATACTGCTTCCCACAGAGCAAACCTGTGCTTCACGCTTCGGTGAAAGCAGAAACCACACACTAAAGTGAAAAGCGCACAACTGTTGTTTATAATCGAGATTAACATGGACGAATATACTAACAGATTTAATAAAGATCGAAACTGTAACAATGACGTACTTTTATGACAAGGAAGGGAAACAATATGAAATAGAGTGGAATACAACACAGTAACAGAGGCGACAACAAGGGCTATCTCGCAGAATACTGCCATCTAGGCAGTGTTTACTGTAACCAAAAGATTATGATTACTGGCAAAAGCCTCCAAATTTGGGAGCCGATCGGCCGGCTTACAGTTAAAAGATTGTATTTGTGGTAAATTTATAGCCCATACTGTAACAGACAAATAACAGTTCGAGTACTATATTCAGAATATATACAGTGAACTCAAGCAGCTATTGGGAATCGTCCAAAATGCCGCACCCGCGAGGTGCAATGCAAATACGCTAGTATTTGTACAGAAATCAGTTCGAGATTTCAGTGTCTGAGAATTTAATCACTCCGGATATATATCTCGCTTTCGTGCGCTGATATTGAGTAGTGAGATTACCTAGAGAGATATAAAGCGAGAAATGTTACTCATCGAATAATATCTGCTGGAAATTTGTGGCAATATCTGTCGAGATTTGCTGTGTTTATTCCTCGAAATCATGAGCGAAGGTAGTGAAACTAGAGTGGTAGGTGCAACAGTACCATCTGACTTGTATCTTTGGCAGAATGGCGCGTTATAACATCGTAGAAAACAATAAAGTATCAATCGAATCACCAAAGTATATTACTTCGGCAGTATTGGTGAGCTACAGTAGTCACTTTCATGCGTTATTGAATATTTATACACTTTTATTTCGTTGATCCAGAATGTTTTAAAGTCGTTCATGTATTATAACTACAGCGATAGCAATAATTTCCGTTCGATAGACTCAGCGAATGTTACACCATTGTTAATTTACGCAATAGTCTGCTTAATGTAGATTACATTACTGCTCATACGATAATGGGTACCGCAGTTACCCTCATGTTTATTTCAGTTGCTGCAAATTGCCACATATTTTCACTACTGTATGAATTTTCTACAGTTTCATTTACACGCTATGCTACGTACAATCGAGGGCTCGTTTACTATAGTCCAGTAACTTCGGGCAGTGTCGAGTGATTTAGAAACCAGACATGTGACGACAAATGAAGGGCCAGGTGAAAGAACCAGGTAAATCAATTTATACAAAATTCGAGGAATAGCGATTTTATTGTTTGAACTATAGTTACATCAATAGATATTGACATAGAATACTTCTTATTTAACGAATTATACATCTTTGCTATATTGGATGTGGAACAGCGATATTGGCACCCGAAGTGTGCACGGAATAAAGTAATTTCCCATGTGCAGTCGAATGTTATTCTTTCAGCGGAAAGAAATAGGTAAGTCATGCGAGACAGACATAATAATCACGACTAAACTAATTTCTGGCTTGATAATATAGGAATAGTAGTCATATCAAGTATATTTAGCTGTGGAGCTCATACTGAAGAGCTTCACAGCACCAGGACGGAAGAACTAACCGCGCGCGCGCTCGTGTGTGTGTGTGTGTGTGTGTGTGTGTGTGTGTGTGTGTGTGTTTGGATCTTATGGACACGCAACGACGAAGTCGTCAGCGCCCTTATACGTATTAAAATAAAAAACTGTGGAGATAAACTCTAAAACTGTTGCACATTCAGCCGGTCGCGGTGGCCGAGCGATTCTAGGCGCTTCAGTCCGGAACCAGGCGAGTGCTACGGTCGCAGGTTCGAATCCTCCCTCGGGCATGGATGTGTGTAGTGTCCTTAGGTTAGTTAGGTTTAAGTAGTTCTAAGTTATAGGGGATTGATGACCTCAGATTATTAAGTCCCATAGTGCTCAGAGCCATTTTGTTGCACATTCATGCACTTGAAATGACCACACAGCCACTCTGCCTCACAACGGCTAAAACTACTGGAAAAAGGGAAAGCATCTACACATGAAATTAAAACACGGAGAAAACAAAACACAGGAGAGCTAAAAGAAAAGCACAGGGAAATGCAACTGGCTAACTACTTACAAAAAGCTTTAGTGAGCCAGTCACCGTGTTTACACACTAAAACAATTTCCCTAAAATCTTGGAAAAAATGTTGGACAGTTTACAAAACTTTTAAACTTGAACAACATTCGCTTGAACGTTAGTTAAAGTAGAGGGCAGATCCGTCGGTAAATTTGCCGCTGTCCGCTGATCGGAAAATAAAACACAGTCCAGTAAAATGTGGTGCACTGTGATCTGCACGCCACGAGCACCAAACATTCGAGGGCCCTCTCGCCGGAGGAAGAAGGACTGGAAGGAGGTGCGCCGTGGTCGAGTTGTGGGCTTCACTACACGTAGCTTATTGTCGGTCACTTCCAGCCACTCATCTTCCCATCGACGCATGACTTTGTACCTCAACAGTGAAGTGATAGCACGCAGGGGGATGGCACATTGAAGTAACTGAGGATCCCGACACGCCTCCTTTGGTGCTAGATCTACCCTTTCGTTTCCCGCAATACCCTCGCGCCCTGGTGCCGAGCAGAATGACACCTCCTTCCCCAGTGATTGTAGTTGGAGGAGGGCATCTTTGATATTCTTGATTGCTTTATCTGCTGAGTACAAACGCTGAAGAGAAGGAAGGGTGCTCAGAGAATCGGAACAGACAAGAAATTTAGCAATGGAAAGACGTCTCATCTGCTCCAGCACCCGCAAGGTCGCATGTAATTCTGCGTCGAAGACAGTAAATTTTTGAGACAGTTGGACTTTGAGGACACAATCCGGGAAAAAGACACAGCAACCAACGGAGTCCTCCTACTTAGACCCATACGTGTGGTGCTCAAATAAAATGTCAGAAAACAACGCATTAGAAACAGAAGCAGGAATGAAATCTCTTATGTAGTGCACTAAATCCAAAATGACGCTGGGCGTCAGGAGCAACCAGGGCAGCAGATGGTTAACATCCTGGACTTGGGGTTGTACTTGTTCCATACCGAGTGACACCAGCAAACACTGCACGCGGATCTCAGACGGCATGATGGCTCGCGGATGGTTGAAGAAAAGCCATTCGACAGGCGGACGAACAGCAGTATGGTATGTGGGTGAAGCTGGAGCTGCGAGGAACTTACACGCTTGCTGCACAATGAGGTGGTGCCGCCGAATGTTGAGTGGCGGTTTCCCGACCTCAGCACACAGGCTGGATATGGGACTGGTCCTATAAGCACCCGTGGCCAGCTGATTCCACTCATGGTGGACAGCGTCAATGATCTTTTTTTTAAAAAAAAAGTTTCGCCACGCCATACACCCACAGTCAAATCTCGAACGCACGAAAGCCGGGTAAAACTGGAGCAGACACGTCCTCTCTTCTCGGCAAGACCTGTAGCTAAGGCACTTGATGATGTTCAGTGCCTTGAGGGTTCTGGCTTTCGGGTCTCTCAGGTGTGACAACCACAAAAACTTGGAGTCAAAATGAGGCCCAGAACCCTCGCAGAGTCTCTAAAATGTAGAGTGGTATCCCTCAGATGCCACTCAGGTAAATTAAAAGTATGTAGAGGACGCTTAAAATGAACACACACACACACACACATTTATCTGTAGAAAACTGAAACCCTGTATTTGCAGCCCCTTCCTCTAGCCTCCACAGTATAAGTTGCAACTGATGGCTTGCTGTTACACCACTAGATGACGGACAGAAAACAGCAAAATCGTTCACAAGTAAGGAGCACTGTGCAGGACCTCTCCCCTCAGGCGTGATACTGCTTATGGCTGTGGCAAAGAGGGTAAAACTTGAATCATTGCCCTGAGGGACACCATTCTTCTGTTCAAAACGATCTGATAGCGAGTCAGCAACTCGGGTCCTACAAAACTGCTGAGACAAGAAAGCTTGAAGGAAGACGGGGAGGTGGCCACTAAAGCCCCACTTATGAAGCTGTGCGAGAATGCAGTGTCTCCAAGCAGTATCTTGCGTCCTACCGACACCAAAAATATGCCCCATACAGTGATGTTTACGTAGGAAAGCTTGCTGAATAGTCGCTCTAGTGGGCTCAGATTGGCGACAGTGGACCGAAATCTCCGGAAGCCACACTGAAAGCAGCTAAGGAGTAGGCTGGTCTCTAACAAACAGACCAGGCAACAGTTAACCATTCGCTCCAGGGTCTTTCCTACACAGCTCGTTAAAGCGATACTCCTATGACTTCTGGTGAATGTGCGGTCTTTTCCTGATTTTGGGAGAGAAATTATAACTGCCTCCCTCCAAGAAAGAGGGAATTCGCCTGTCTGCCAAATAAGATTAAAACATTCGAGGAGGATTTCTCCCGACGCCACTGGAAAATGGCGAAGCATGGAGTTCCTGATTTGGTCGTGACCCGGTGCAGTGTCACGAGTCTCGAACAGTGACGACTCCAGCTCCTACATGGAGGAAGGGGAGCTGTGGGACTCAAAATCGTTTGATCTGAAATACAACTAGCCCTCTCTACAGTCGAACGCTATATCCTGGCTTGCATTAGAAGTAGTTGTCGCAAAATGCTCTGCCAGCGTCCGAGCGATATCTCCAGGTGTTGTTTGGAGAACCCCTGTTTTAGTACAGCTGCTATTGGTGAACGACTGAGTTTACCTGAAATTCTCCAGATAGTTTCCCATACTTTTGGAGAACAAGTGGAACGGTTTATAGTGTCCAGGAACGCTTGCGATGATCTTTTCTTGTTCTCCATAACTGCGCGTCGAGCCTTGGTTCTCGCGACTCGAAAGGCTATGAGGTTGTCTGCTGCAGGGCGGCATTTAAATCGTCGAAGAGTCACACGCCTGTCCCAGATTTCTGAATAGCACTCATCTGTCCACCTAAGTACATGTCGCCTCCTAAGATGACAAGAGGACTTTGGGATGGATAAGTCAGCGGCGTGATGCATCACTCTTGTGATATGGTCAAGCTATTCCTGGATGCTGTCGTTATGTTGAGACACAGCCAGATGGCTGAACAGCGTCCAGTTCGCCTTTTGGTGGGTTCTGTTGAAGCAATCCTTCATCCAGTAGGTTAAGATGAAGTTGGAAGTGGGTACTGGAATGAAGGTCATCAATGATTTATCTCTGAACAAAGTCTGAAAGCGCTGGAGAGTATAGAGATAGGTCGATGGCTGAGAGTGATCCAGTGACGACTCAGAAATGTAGGGGTGTACCAGTGTTGAGGACGCACAGTTTTTGGGATGTCATGAGGCCCTCCCCATAACCTGACCCCAAGGGCAAGTGGAGGTCGAGCCCCACAAAACACAGTGAGCACTGAAGTCTCCCAGGAGGAGAAATGGGTGAGGGAGTCGTTCCATAAGATCTGTGAGGGTCTACTGCATCAAATGGAGATAAATAGAGTGAGCAAACTGATCCTCTAACATACTTGAATTTCAACTGCAACTACTTGCATGGGGTTATCCAGGGGGAGGACAGAGGAGTGGCGTGCGTTATTTACGAACGTAGCAACGTCTCCCTTAGCCATTTCCTCAGTTAGGTTATCCTTGCCCCATATGACAAGGGCATCAGACATTTTAAAATGCGTTTCCTAAATATAGGTGCACACTGGGTGTTCCTGTGCTAGGAGCTTCGGATCTTCCACATTTGTGCTAAATCTGTTAACGGTCCACTGCACGTTGGGAGGCATTTGTCATAGGGGTTGCACATTTACCCTGTCTTTTCAGCTGGGAGGGGAGCCAATCATACGAGGAGGTTCAGCTTTGCGGCGAAATTATTGCCCCAGTTTGACATCAAATTCCATTAGCTCTGATGAAGAATCAAGACACACATCAGACAGAATGAATTCGACATCATTGGACATTTGACCCTTTGTCTTGGATTTTTTGCCCTGAGTGGGCTTTAGGGCCACAACTGTGGCTGTGGTATTGGCATCAGTGGACTGTGGACCAGTCTGAACCTTCGCAGGAGCAGGGAGCTCCACAACAGCGTCAAACATAGCCTTGTCTGAAGTCTTTGGCGGAGGTAAGGTCTTAGAAATAACTACAACAGAACAAATGTACTGGCAGACGCAGGTACTATTGCTGACACTGGCAACCTCCATTTGTGTAGCAGCATCAGTTTCAGGGACTGGCTGTTTAACAACAGACACAAAGGAGGTAGCGAACGTTGGGGGCTGCGTGGCCTTATAGATCTTTTTAGCCTTTCCAGACGAGCTACATTTAGCTGATTTTATATCCTGTATCTTCCTTCCTTCAAGAAAGACGCTGCAGTCCCTAATCCGGACAGTGTGATCCGCAGAGCAATTGACACACTTCACAGGAGTTGAACAACCAACTCCTCCATAGACGGCCTTCCTATATTTTCCACAAGTGAATTCTACCTTTCATCTGACATTACTGTGCCCAAAGCGCTGGCACTTAAAACAGTGCGTTGGGTTCAGGCATTAAGGCCGCACACTAAGGCGAAGGAAGCCAGTCTTAACAAGCTCAGGAAGTGTCTTGCTACTGATTGTCATGATAAAGGAGTCGGATTTGTTAAGATCCCCATCCACCGTCTTCATGATGTTTTGCACGTCGACAATACGTTCTGGAGCCCACTCACACTGTAATTTCTCCTTGGGAATGACGATTAGATACCTGCATGTCACCACACAATTGCTATAATTCAAGGTACTGCGCAGTTCAGTGTCTATTGGATAATTCCTCAGGGTATTTAGCTTATTTCAGATTACTGGCTTGTTGGGAATTTGATGTTTCCTCCAGCAATGTTCCACTGCTCAAACAGTTCCCTGATTTTAAGGAGCCATGGATTCCCTCGAAATGCTTTTTAGATGCAAAAGGACGAAAACTTCTCAGACCTACACTCTTTCTGTTTCACTACTAAAAACACATTCTGACGACCAGCATGCATTCTGTTACTGGATACTGTACTTTTGGAATGAGCTCCTGAGACAGGACGACTGGCTACACGAACCTTCTTGTTACATTTGGTGTTAGTGCCTTCCAGAGGTCCATTCTTTCCGCTGGGAGGACGAAAACAAAATTTCGGACGATCTATTTCGGTCCCATTAGCAGCTACGGAAATAAGCGTCCTCTCAGAGTCCCACGTGGCTCAGTAAACCTTACACAACTGAGGTCACCAGGTTGCCAGAGGTTGCCGGCTAACGGCTATTCCACCTAAACAGCCATGCATCTCATCAGCGCGCAGCACACCTTGAGATTGTTGTATATATATATATATATATATATATATATATATATATATATATATATATATATATATATATATACTCCTGGAAATGGAAAAAAGAACACATTGACACCGGTGTGTCAGACCCACCATACTTGCTCCGGACACTGCAAGAGGGCTGTACAAGCAATGATCACACGCACGGCACAGCGGACACACCAGGAACCGCGGTGTTGGCCGTCGAATGGCGCTAGCTGCGCAGCATTTGTGCACCGCCGCCGTCAGTGTCAGCCAGTTTGCCGTGGCATACGGAGCTCCATCGCAGTCTTTAACACTGGTAGCATGTCGCGACAGCGTGGACGTGAACCGTATGTGCAGTTGACGGACTTTGAGCGAGGGCGTATAGTGGGCATGCGGGAGGCCGGGTGGACGTACCGCCGAATTGCTCAACACGTGGGGCGTGAGGTCTCCACAGTACATCGATGTTGTCGCCAGTGGTCAGCGGAAGGTGCACGTGCCCGTCGACCTGGGACCGGACCGCAGCGACGCACGGATGCACGCCAAGACCGTAGGATCCTACGCAGTGCCGTAGGGGACCGCACCACCACTTCCCAGCAAATTAGGGACACTGTTGCTCCTGGGGTATCGGCGAGGACCATTCGCTACCGTCTCCATGAAGCTGGGCTACGGTCCCGCACACCGTTAAGCCGTCTTCCGCTCACGCCCCAACATCGTGCAGCCCGCCTCCAGTGGTGTCGCGCTAGGCGTGAATGGAGGGACGAATGGAGACGTGTCGTCTTCAGCGATGAGAGTCGCTTCTGCCTTGGTGCCAATGATGGTCGTATGCGTGTTTGGCGCCGTGCAGGTGAGCGCCACAATCAGGACTGCATACGACCGAGGCACACAGGGCCAACACCCGGCATCATGGTGTGGGGAGCGATCTCCTACACTGGCCGTACACCACTGGTGATCGTCGAGGGGACACTGAATAGTGCACGGTACATCCAAACCGTCATCGAACCCATCGTTCTACCATTCCTAGACCGGCAAGGGAACTTGCTGTTCCAACAGGACAATCCACGTCCGCATGTATCCCGTGCCACCCAACGTGCTCTAGAAGGTGTAAGTCAACTACCCTGGCCAGCAAGATCTCCGGATCTGTCCCCCATTGAGCATGTTTGTGACTGGATGAAGCATCGTCTCACGCGGTCTGCACGTCCAGCACGAACGCTGGTCCAACTGAGGCGCCAGGTGGAAATGGCATGGCAAGCCGTTCCACAGGACTACATCCAGCATCTCTACGATCGTCTCCATGGGAGAATAGCAGCCTGCATTGCTGCGAAAGGTGGATATACACTGTACTAGTGCCGACATTGTGCATGCTCTGTTACCGGTGTCTATGTGCCTGTGGTTCTGTCAGTGTGATCATGTGATGTATCTGACCCCAGGAATGTGTCAATACAGTTTCCCCTTCCCGGGACAATGAATTCACGGTGTTCTTATTTCAATTTCCAGGAGCGTATATATATGTTTATTCCATCCTCGCGATCCAGGTGGTCTAGCTAAGATTCCCATTCGCGGTGACACACAACGATCCGCCACCGCGCATCACGGTGGTCGCTGAAGCATGCCCAAAGCTTACAGTCACAGAGGACAGGCGGCGCTTACAAATCCCCAGTTCAGGAATCCAGGGGTCGCCAATCCTATACCCAGCAAATAAATGCTGAGCCTCTGAGGGGAAAAAACTAGTCGAGCTATGCAAATCTCTATACGAATATTTTAGCGAACAGAAGCTAACTACAAGTACTAGACATGTAAATAATTCTGAAGATAAACATACCGTTACAAGCAGGTGTAGGCAGTTCAAACAGCCCATCCATTGGTTAACATTGTCATGGTGTCCGTAACATGCCTGAATGCATTTCTCTGCGAAAAGTCGTTTGCTGTATCAGCATACGGCAATGGCTGGATTGAGATGATGATATCCTAATAGGCTGAGTTTTGAAAGGACATTTTGCAGTGTACAATTAGCCAAACAGTGTTTTCCATTTTACTTGTCTGCTTCGAGTGACTCTCCCTGTCACAAGTCTGAACATTGAACACTCCTCCTCGGACACCCTATGTAGATTCTTCAGCCTTGTCGTCCAAGGAATGAGAGATTAAGAGAATAAGGAATTAAAACATTTCATTTGCACTCTTTTTCGAATTTCATTTAAGGTAAACATAAAAAAGAGGTTCCTTGTTGTCGTTGTTTCAAGGACATATATACTGAATGAATGCGTCGGAAGTTGGCACTTAAAGTAAACATTGTTGGTTACTATATTTTTTGCAGGGATATACTTTTCGAAAATTGTCTGCAGATAGAAACCTTCGTTTCATCTTTCCTCACCTCGAACTTATTGCGGGAAATATTACATACGAATGAAGATTCTTATGAGCTGTTATGGCCAGACGAGTCACCACAGACCTGCCTGCTAATATCCCCTGAAATACTGAGGTACCTGGTTGTTTCCCCTTACACCAAAACTTGGGATCCTAAGACTCACTTGGTTTGTTCCCAGTTGTAGGCTCTAAGTATGTGCAATCGAGCTGTAGCAATAACTCAATTACGAGTAAAAAGTAACTTCCCTGGATTTTCCTCCTGACCCTTCAAATTTATTTAACCAAGTAGTTTAGTAAAAATGATCCACTAACATAGATAATAACTAATAACTAGATATTCCCAGCCCATTTCATTAATGGCAAGTTTGTTGTTTAAGTAATATTATCGTATGTTTGGTTCAAATGGCTCTGAGCACTGTGTGACTCAACTGTTGTGGTCATAAGTCCCCTAGAACTTAGAACTACTTAAACTTAACTAACCTAAGGACATCACACACATCCATGCCCGAGGCAGGATTCGAACCTGCGACCGTAGCGGTCGTGCGGTTCCAGACTGTAGCGCCTTTAACCGCTCGGCCACTCCGGCCGGCTATCGTATGTTTCTGTGGGTTTATTAGTCATGGTGTCTCATTCTGTTCCGTTTCATCTTCACATGTAGTTAGTAAGATTTGCCTGTTAAGTAAAATTCACCTTTACATTTGACTTCGTTAGTCGAAAGAAGTGAAGTTGTGTCCGACACCAAGAAGGAGTAATATTTCTGCCAAAGTTGCTTCTCGTAAAAGAGTACTGCCACAGGACATTTCAGCCCTTACCTTTTCCTAATGTAACATTAAAAAGGTCTTTACCGCAATCGCAGTGTGGAAATATTTTCTTCTGGTCCATCAACTCCGAATTGCCTAAGATGCAGTCTGAAAGGCCAGTACAAATGTCTGACTCGCACGCCCTTGTACCCGTTTTCCCTGATTTTCAATCTCGAATTTCACCTATTTCAGACTAAAAACTGATATAATATATATTGAGTTATTTGCTTCTGTTTTGCAGTAAATACTCTACAGCCATATCCTCTTGTTCAGGAAACCGTACTGAGCGAAATGTCGCAGTAGTGAACATATGGGGGCTTCATTCGGGAGAAACAGATTTCAGCTCCCTTAGCAACCATTCAGATTAAGGTTGCAAGGTGTAAATATCGGAGTCCTGGACGGTATTTATTCTTATGTGAAATCATTGTTTGGCCACAGAATCAGTTAGGTCAGTAGCATGAATGGGAGGTTTCGATTATATCGCTGACACCAAAGACTCATACAGGTATCTTTGTACTGAGATGTGGAAGCTCTCGGCGCAGCGTGAGAACGTACCAAGAAATGAATATAGGTCTGTCAGTCTTTGGACAGGCTAGCTTTAGGGACTTGCGTGCGATAGTGCCAGCGAATTTTTCACAGGTCATTTTCATTACAGGCTCTCGCATCGTACACTCCTGGAAATTGAAATAAGAACACCGTGAATTCATTGTCCCAGGAAGGGGAAACTTTATTGACACATTCCTGGGGTCAGATACATCACATGATCACACTGACAGAACCACAGGCACATAGACACAGGCAACAGAGCATGCACAATGTCGGCACTAGTACAGTGTATATCCACCTTTCGCAGCAATGCAGGCTGCTATTCTCCCATGGAGACGATCGTAGAGATGCTGGATGTAGTCATGTGGAACGGCTTGCCATGCCATTTCCACCTGGCGCCTCAGTTGGACCAGGGTTCGTGCTGGACGTGCAGACCGCGTGAGACGACGCTTCATCCAGTCCCAAACATGCTCAATGGGGGACAGATCCGGAGATCTTGCTGGCCAGGGTAGTTGACTTACACCTTCTAGAGCACGTTGGGTGGCACGGGATACATGCGGACGTGCATTGTCCTGTTGGAACAGCAAGTTCCCTTGCCGGTCTAGGAATGGTAGAACGATGGGTTCGATGACGGTTTGGATGTACCGTGCACTATTCAGTGTCCCCTCGACGATCTCCAGTGGTGTACGGCCAGTGTAGGAGATCGCTCCCCACACCATGATGCCGGGTGTTGGCCCTGTGTGCCTCGGTCGTATGCAGTCCTGATTGTGGCGCTCACCTGCACGGCGCCAAACACGCATACGACCATCATTGGCACCAAGGCAGAAGCGACTCTCATCGCTGAAGACGACACGTCTCCATTCGTCCCTCAATTCACGCCTGTCGCGACACCACTGGAGGCGGGCTCCACGATGTTGGGGCGTGAGCGGAAGACGGCCTAACGGTGTGCGGGACCGTAGCCCAGCTTCATGGAGACGGTTGCGAATGGTCCTCGCCGATACCCCAGGAGCAACAGTGTCCCTAATTTGCTGGGAAGTGGCGGTGCGGTCCCCTACGGCACTGCGTAGGATCCTACGGTCTTGGCGTGCATCCGTGCGTCGCTGCGGTCCGGTCCCAGGTCGACGGGCACGTGCACCTTCCGCCGACCACTGACGACAACATCGATGTACTGTGGAGACCTCACGCCCCACGTGTTGAGCAATTAGGCGGTACGTCCACCCGGCCTCCCGCATGCCCACTATAAGCCCTCTCTCAAAGTCCGTCAACTGCACATACGGTTCACGTCCACGCTGTCGCGGCATGCTACCGGTGTTAAAGACTGCGATGGAGCTCCGTATGCCACGGCAAACTGGCTGACACTAGTGATGGGGAGCTCGTGAATGAGTCGTTCAAATGAACGCTTCACTCCAGTGAAGTGTGAACTAACCACTCAATTTCAATGAACTGGTACTTCAAACTCTTCACAGATGGCACACTCCACACTTCTTTCTAGTTCACTCACTCTCTTCCCCTCTCTCACTACATCGGCGCTACGTCACTCATTCTCCCTTCACTTCAGTTCCCCCTCTACTGCCTGTCGACGCATCGCGCGGCGTTTGTGGGAAATGATAGGTTTGTGAGGGGTTGCGGAGGTGAGGGGCGAGGGGAAGGCAGCGTCAGCTGCTTCCTGCAGTGCTGACATCTTGCGGACCAATGAATATTACAGATGCAAACGAAGAGGCTGGCTGTGTGAGCACGCACAGCCAACATGAAAATAAAAGGTTTGTTAATAACACTGAAAGAGGGATTTTACCTGAAATCGTACCAATGACTGCAGGTGACAGTTTAAACTGTTTTGAATCTGGAGGGTTATTATTCTCAACAAAAATAAAATCTACAGGAAAACTTCTGAATAATTACCTAACGTAGATATATAGACTTTGTGACAGTGGTAAACATACACATTCTATTTTGGATTAAATTTTAAAAGGAACATAATACTGGAATGCATTTCGTTTGTAGCCCTAGTTTTCCGTCCATGAATACAACAAATAATGTTTCACTTGGCAGATAAAGACTTTTTTGGGCGCTTCATGAGAAAATGTCGAGCAAGATTAAATGTAATACCTTCTTTATATGTGACAGGCTTCTCTGTTTATCTTTCCTTTGTCCCCTTCGACCATGCTCTATTTAAGTTAGCTCAGACGCTGTAAGAGCGTAAAACGTTGTGCGCACGTTACTGCATAGTTCGGCCATCTGTTGGTAAAATTATGAAGTATTACGAAGCTTTTTGTACGAGCGAGGCGATGCGAGCGTAGCCGCGGCTGAGCGGCGAACTGGGCAACTTCGCCAAGCTTCCGTACTTCGTGAATGAACTACTTCATTTGAACGCTTCACGGCAAAGAGTGAAAAGAATGAAGTAGTTCACGGGAATGAACGAGTTCGACCCACCTCTAGCTGACACTGACGGCGGCGGTGCACAAATGCTGCGCAGCTAGCGCCATTCGACGGCCAACGCCGCGGTTCCTGGTGTGTCCGCTGTGCCGTGCGTGTGATCATTGCTTGTACAGCCCTCTCGCAGTGTCCGGAGCAAGTATGGTGGGTCTGACACACCGGTGTCAATGTGTTCTTTTTTCCATTTCCAGGAGTGTAGTAGGCGTAATACAGGTTATTTGAGACAAGCTATGGTTACCAAGTGGCCGCTTATTAGTATTCAGCTGTGAAATTTCAATATTTATTTAAGAGGAAACCCTCCTTCAGTATAATTGTGTCTGTTTCACTGATTTTTCGCTCATGTAATGTACTCGTATTGTGCAGATTCTTAAGCAAACACACTTCACATATAAATGCACTAACTCCAGCATATTTTCTCCAGAGCCGCCTCACTTGATTTGCAGCACCGAGCAGGCTGGCACAGTGGTTAGCACACTGAATGCGCATTTCGGTGGAAGCGAGTTCAAATCCACTTCTGCCCATCCAGTTTTAGGTTGTCCGTGATTTCCCTAAATTGTGTCTGGCAGATGCCTGGATGGTTCCTTTGAAAGTGCACGGCCAATTGCCTTCCCCCTCTATGAACCAATCCGAGCATGTGCTGTATCTCTAATGATTTCGTTGTCCACAGGGCATTAAACGCTTATCTTCCTTCCTTTATATCCAGCTGATTGTTTAATTTGTTTTTGATGTTTTTGGGTTGAAGTTAGATTATGGTACACATTGTTACAGGCACCAATAGACTTTGACACCACCACATGAATAAACACACAAAGTATGTCTATTTCAGAATAAGTACTTTAGTTCGTCTCAGGCGCTAGTCACGTGGAGGTGTTGAAATACTACACGGCGATTAGTATGGCACTCTAGAATCTACAGATTCATGCACGGAAAACAGACGGCTTTCAAGGTTGCCCATGGTTTAAAAAAAATCACATAATGCAAATGTCAGGGCAGTTCCTTTGTAAAAGATACAATCGATTTCCTTTGACAGCCATTCCTAATGCCAGCCTGTACTATGTCTTTAATGACAACGCCGTTGACGGGACGTTAAAATCCCAATACAGTTTCTATCTTGACCATCTAGGAATTCGTTTTTGTGTAGAGAATGTATTTCTTGCTGTTTTCTACAAGATGACTACTAAAACTCCAACACCAGAAACGATAAGAAATAAGGAAATTGTTCGTATTGCGTCTTTACTGCACAGCAGGGGAAGTAAAGTAAAGGAATGTCTGTGGCGGGAGCTCGTGACAAAACTGTCGGCCTGACTGCAGCCCATCTATCAGCCGTGGCACTAGGAGCGGGAGGATTGGCGTGTCCCTTACCCCAGCTGGTTGTTATCCCCAGGAAAGAACCATGATACTAATTTTAAGAGCACGTTGGATTGGCCAGAGGCCGACCTTCAGGGTTTGGAAGAAGGAAAAATACTCGTCACGATCCGGAAAAACCAAAGACCTCCAGGGTGCGTGGGAGTCCAGTTGTCTACCCCGTAGACCACTACAGCCCATAGTAGGAGGATTACCTGATTAAATATTTAGATGCCTTGGGGTATAAAGCTTGCGACATTTCGTAAACTCATGACACTACTTTCGCAGCAACAGTGACTCTAACCCTTCTGAGTATCCACTTTCGGTGATCTTGGAAGACAAATACAGGAACATTTTTCCATGCTGCTTGAATTGTAAGTCAAGCTTCTTAAATCGCAATGGTTGGTGCCGGTGGTTCCCAATCTCTTGGCAACCTGTGACCAGACGTAATCAGTGGGTGAGACATCTGGTATCATACTGATCAGGACAACAGCCGGACATCCTCTGTGTTGAGTTTGGTCAGCACTACACAGGAATCATGCAGTCTTGTGTTCCCTTATGGATAGAAAACGGTACGAAAAGCTCACAGATTAGGCATAGCGCCACACTTAAAAAGTCGAATTTAAATGTAAGTGGCCAAATTTCCAGCTATGCAGATTAACGTTTGTGTACCCAGTGGCACCCCATACCAGCATGGTCTAAACAAGCGCATTTCCTGACTCAAGTTACGTAGTGTGGCTGTACTATTATGCACAGCTGGGAGAATAATACATCTTTACTTTCTGGCGCTAGTCACGTGGAGCTGTTGAAATACCACATGGCTTTGAGTGTGGCCCTCTTGAACCTATCGGTCCAATAGTTACGTGACAGTCGTGTGATGCCCACCAGAGCGAGCAGCAATATCACAGAACGACAAACTGCAGTCTCAAAACGCTGTTATGTTCTGTTACTGTCAGATTGCGATATATGCCGGTGGACATTAATCAAGATGCACACACAATCTTTCCTTATGTACCGAAGGTAGCTGTCGTTACTCCTACGTACTTTGTGTGACTGATCTGACACGTTAAATATTAATTTGTACAGCAAATCAAGCAGTTCCAGTTTCACGTTTGTTGTGCAACGTCAGCATGATGGTGCACTGTTAATGGCCAGAAGCGCAATTTTGTAGCTACGCTACGTCTCTCGCACCTGGATGGAATTTCTCGCCCGGTGAGATCCACCCACGAGCGAACCAGCAGGAACGACCCGCCCATTTGCTGGACGCGAGCAGCCAACTGGGAAAGCGGCCGGCGTTGTTATAGCGAGCGCATCCGCCGCTGTTCCAACTTGCCGCAGGCTGCTGGCTGTCGGGAAATGAAGGGGAAGTCCCGGCTCGCCACGTTTTGTCCAACTTCGACGGGCGCCGCCTGCCTTTGCGGCTGACGTGGCGTTATCGCGCACCTCGCCAGTCGGAAAGCTGACCACTGCTCAAACTACGCCACAAAGCGCGGCACGAACTGTTCCCCAGCACGCCCAGTTACACCTCCGCTGCACGATCGCAGTTATTCCATCAAACGTGACGACTGTAGCGTAGCTTTCGCTGTTAATACCGCGAAAAGTGGAGGTAAAGCGATACTGTGAAAGCATCACCTTCTGCATTCACTTACTTGTTAAAAATCTTGTTTCGGTACTGTTAAATGTTCCTGAAATACGTGGAGTTAAAAATAGTACTCCCCATTTTCAGACGTAGTACTGTGGGCCAACATAACACAAAAATAGATAGCAAACACGTTCTCTGAAAGACTATAAGCACTTGTTCATTTTCGCTGCAGTGAAGCATCTTCTGTTGCAACTTCTCTGCTATTACGAACGTCTTAGAGACTGCACTAAATGAATGAGTAAACAAATGAGAACATATCATGCTGTTACTGTGAAACGGCAGAGCTCCTAACGTAATCTACTATACACTGATGTGACAGAAGACAGAGATAGCGGTTGCACATAAACAGATGGTGTAGTATCGTGTAAACGAGATATAAAAGATAGTACACTGACGGAGATTTTTGTATCCCGCCTGGATAGGCTGTGCGTGGGTCGGGTCCTGTGAACTGCATCTGTAATATAGGCCGAGAGTGAAGGAAGCGAATAGGAGCAGGAGAGGTGAAGCACTTCGGTACTGCATGTAACTTTAACACTTTTAATAGAGTCAAAAACACAAGTTAATATCGAATGCACACGTAACTTTGGCTAGGATGAGCACGTAGGTGTGAAGCCGTCTAATCCTGTGAAGTTAGGATGACTGTTCTCTATCATCTCAAAACTCACAAATACTCGTTGCTATCAAAACTGTAACTGAACGTAACTGATACAAAATCTCAATAGCAAGCAACCCACTCGGTAGTAGAAGCGATATTTCTAGGCCGTCTGCTCTTGAGGAAATTGGTGGAAATCAAGACGGCACTCCCTGAGCTCCACAGCGTTGGCCAGAGGGCGCTGTGGTCGGCGTAGTTAGTCTTCTTCCGTAGTGCCAACTTACGAGATCGTGCACCTACGGTGTGACATCGTAACTATCGACGCCACAGAGATGTCATTTGCATTCAGATGATTCATGTGAAATATGTTGATCCGATTATGGCGCACAACAGGGATTAACAGACTTTGGACGCGAAATAGACGTTGGAACCAAAGTCATGGGACATTCTGTTTCGGAAATCATTACGTAATTCAATATTCAGATATCCACAGTGTCAAGAGCGTGCCGAGAATACCAAAGGGAAGCCATTGCCAGAGATTGCACATGCCTTCTGAAGAAATTTCCCAGAAACGAAAATAAAATCACAATCTTGTATATGATAAGTTTGAGAGGTGGCATGAACCTCCTCTCATATTTCTATCTTACGATTCTCCTCTCTAACTGCATGCGGTGGAAAGTTGCTATTCCTTCACACGCGGACTTCCCACGCAGCGTCTCTCGTCACCCGGGTGGTCCAGTGACAGGCGGGCTCGGTCTGACTTTGAAAGGATAAGCCGACAGGTGTGAGGGGGTCGAGTGAATGCTTTCCAGACGCCGACATTGTCAAGAGGCACACCCACAGGGCCAGAAGTAGCGGCTGGGCTAGAGGTTCCGTTACTTCGCAGAAACTTAGCGAAAACACTTTCTGGCGGGCTACCAGCGAGGCGTGGGAATGACTTGTGTACCCAGGCAGCTGTGGCGGGAAAATTCCCGCGCTTTCTGCAAAATAGTAACTGTGATTGGCTTGCTCAGGGCATAGCTCTGTGATGTAGCAAGATCGGCGCAGAAATTGGCGCCAAGAATCTCCATTGGTGGAATGGTAGCATTCCGGCAATGGAGTGGAATTTTCCGCCGGTTTTCGAGTTGCTGATTGGAACGTTTAACCACGGCCACTGTCGTGGGGGCGGGAATGTTCTGTGTTCGGTTTTGTACGGGTGCTCTGGTGGGTAGTTGGCTCTCGCCTTTCGGTCGAGGACGTCGAAGCAACCAGCCAACGGCTCCGGTACGGCAGATCGTGTCCTGGGAGTCAAGAAGTCGGTTTGGTAATGTATGTCCGCAGCACCGGCAGATAGGGATTTTCCTAGGTGACAATCAGAGCTCAGCAGAGCGTGCCTGTTCGTCTTTTTCTAACTTTGTTCTGTCTTGGGTAGCAGCAATTAATGTTGGGTTGGCTATGTGTTTTCTCTAAGAATTGAGTTGCTAGGAATTGGCTGCACGTATCACTTCGTCATAATCCTCACAATCTAGTTTTAGGGACAACTTCACTTTCACAGCGTTTGTTTAAGTATCCAATTAGAGCCAATTTGATGTATTGTTAATGTTTCATGTGTTGTTGTTTATTATTTTGTGTTTAGTCTTAATAAATCATATTGTTATTTTGGACAGAACTTTCATTCTGTTAATAGGTAGAGCAACCACATCATTCCTCACTATGTTAATGAAACCTTCGCTTAATTAACTTATTTATCAAATTAAATTATTGCAGGTGCCAAACTCTCTTCTACTCCACTGGCAGGGTTGATTAGAGTCAGTTCGCGTATTTTTTTTATCCTTGTGCAACAGCAAAAGTTGGAGCTAGAATAGGGGGGGCTCAGAGCATCATGAACATATGTAGATTCTAGAAGAATTGAATGTTAAATACACTGCTAGCCCCGGCACCTCGCATAAAATGGCGACCCTTAGCCTCGGATCTTTCCTGTGAATCTCTGATAATCAAACGGGATTCTGAGTAGGAACATTCAATTTTTTCCCTACTTTTTTTTTAATGATTAATACCCAACTTGTTTTTCTGATAGTTTCGCGTTTAGTTTTAAGTAGCGGCGCATGATTACAGTTTTTGTTTTCAGTGTATATATTTTTGTTTGTTCATTGTTTTTGTGTTTCGTTGATGTGGTGTCCGTACCACATCGCACTTTGTCCGATTTGTGTGCGATTTCTGTACCACTTCAAATTGTGTTTGTGATTACAGCGTTGGAACAGCGTTGTTGAATTTTTATGTCTATGTGTAAAAATACAGGGAGTAGATTATTTTTACTGTGTATTTTAGAAAAATTTGTTTCTCATGAATGATCACGAGAAGTAAGGCACGACTATTATCGAGCGAAGCTAAAACAAAAGAGGATAGCATAATGGATAAGGGGCAGTTTACTGACGGGAATAGGTTCGGAGATGAGATGGGCACATTTTTAGCAGGACAGGACGCCAGGGGCATTGATGAGGAAGGTGATTTGGACGCGATCTCAGAGCAGCGTTGCGGCCGTGATTATGATAGTGAAGTAGAGGATGAAACAGAGACAGGCACACAGGTCGAGACGGTAGCACAAGTTTATAATCAAACGAACGAGAGCAGACAGGGGCTAGCTCGGCCACGTCAGAGCTCTAGCGCCCAGGTGTCCAGAGTTACATCTCCCACGTTTGAAGAGGATCAAAAAGATGACGTAAACCCAATACTGAGCTTCCTACGATCAATGAAAGAAGAAGATGAGAAACAGCGTAAGAAGGACACTCAGACTATAATTTCGCATATAGGGGAAATTCGTGGGGAATTACTAACAATAAAGAAAGAATGTGGAGAAGCAAAACAAATGTCAATGGCTGCACAAAAAGTAGCAGGCCTGGCCAAAACGGCAGCAATAGGGGAAATGAAAGTCGCGGAAGCAACTTCTAAACTCGCAGGGCGCTTGCGACGTACAACACAATCCCATTCAAAATCCCTAGCATTCTTAAAAACTCAAGGTAATATCGCGGTTGCGAACACCACGAAACGAATGGAAGAAGTAGAGAGTCGGATAGCAAAACTAGAGCAAAACGGGCACACGAGCACTGCGCGTTCGGATACCAATGGTGGAATACACAGAATTGTGTCTCCGAGGAAAAGCCCGCCGTGCTCTAGCCCAGTGACAGAGTGCGGAACTAACAATGCACACGCAGAAACAGCGAGTAATAGCTCCAATAATTATAGCCCACCTAGGAGAGTGAATTCTGAGAGCCACTTCCACTGTGATACAGAGGTAGCACATCACAGTTATCAGCAAGATAGAGCAGGACACTCAGCAGACGTGCAAGTATCGGAAACGAGTGACAACACCAGTGCGAGAATCAGACAGGATTTTGATCACAATCACTTCCTGTCGATACTAAAATTCCAGAAGTTCAAAGAAAATGGAGGGTCGATGCATCCGAAGAGCTGGGTGATGCAGTTTACCAATTCATTGCCGGCATCATGGCCAACCCAGGCAAAATTAGAATTCATGTGTGGACACATCGAAGGCCAAGCCGCGGAAAAGATGCGGGGTGTGGCAGTGACGTGTCGGACTTATCAGGAATTTGTTGGTGCATTCCTGCGGACCTACTGGTCAAAGGAAACGCAAGACAGGATTAAAGAGGAAATAATATTTTGTCCTGAACTGGAAGTGTCCGGGCATAGGAGCGCAACCAAATTTCTTGATGATTTACTCAAGAAGAATCAATTTTTAGATAGTCCATATAGCAACGGAGAAATCATTAAATTTTGCTTTTACAAATTGCCAGTTAGGTACCAACAGACACTTGTCGGCAAGTGTGGATCTGACATAGAAGCATTCAAGAGTCTATTGCGCGAACTCGAAGTAGTCTTTGATAAACAAGACGCAAAGGACAGGAAGAAGGGGCAAAGTAACAAATACCACGGGCCAGGAAGGGAAGACGACAACAGATCGCATAATCGCACTGGTCAGTTTGGAAACCAGGGTTACGGAAGTCAAGGTTACGCTATTCAAGGTTATGGAAACCAAAGACACGGAAACCAGAACGTCAGGGAGCAGGGTCAATCTAGACAAGGAATCTGGGATAGGAGGAGTAACGAACGGCAAAGCGACCGTAATTGGAGAGAGCGAAACCAAGGACAACAGTGGAACCAGGAGATTGAAACAAGACCCGCAAATCCTAATGCACGTCAGAGGAGGGGGAGCTTAACAAGGGATTGACGCCAGACTAGTGCGAACACAGGTCGCCAGAATTTCGCACGTAATCTCGGACCTGGCCAACTACGGATGATACATTACAAAGATTTATCAGAAATCCTGCTCGAGGAACATAAAGCAACTCCTCGACAAGATCGGCAGCCTCTTATCACAGTAGCAATAGCTGAAAAGAGTATGAATGCGATAATAGATAGTGGAAGCTACATAACAGCAATATCTGAGGCAGCATACAAGAGGTGCTCTCAGGAGATGGACTGGCCTGTTCTATCGGTTAAGAAAACCAAAATAAAAGGGGCATTAGCGGGTAAATGTACGGAGGTCACCCAACAAACAAGACTGGAATTCTCCTGCCAAGGACACAAAATAGAGTCTAACTTCTGGATCGTGCCAAATCTGGCGATCGACATGATAATAGGAACGGACTTCCTAAATGAACATGAAGCAATAGTTGATCTAGGACGAGGTGAAGTGGTTCTGAGGAAAGGGAATCCCGTCCACATTAAGTTCGACGACCAGCTGATCCCAGCTCAACTACCGTCTAACTGTGTACGGATAAACTATGCGTGTCTGAAAGACAGAAAGGAAGAACAGGGCGATGTTGCGGGTAGGGGAGAGGACACGGATGAGAATGAAGTCGGAATAATGGGAGAAATAAAGGAGAAAATAGGAGGAAAAGTGGAAGCAATACAGAACATAAGGTGCGACCACCGCAAAGAACTTCATAGATTACTAGTAGAACATGCGGAGGTCTTCATTCCCAAGACAGGATCAATAAAGAACTTCCAATATGAATTTCGTGTACGTCCGCACAACCAGTTTCGTGTGCCACCCTATCCAATCCCCTTGGCATATCGACAGAAAGTAGCAGCTGAAATTACGCGAATGCTGAGTGAAGGAATAATAGAACCTACGGCTTCAGCCTATAATAACCCGTTAAGAGTAGTCGAGAAGGCAGATGGTAGTATTCGTTTAGTCTTGGACTCGCGACAAATTAATACCATAATAGAACCCGAAACAGACAGACCGGAACGATTAGAGGAACTCTTACAAAACTTCCATGGAATATCAATCTTCTCATCAGTTGATCTAAAATCGAGTTTCTGGCAGATCGAGCTCCATCCAAATTGCAGACAGTACACAGCCTTTTTAGCATTTGGAAGATGTTACCGGTTTCGTCGTCTACCATTTGGTTTGAACGTTTCATCTGCCGCATTCATTCGGGGGCTGGACGGCATACTAAGCGATAATTTGAAACGTCATGTCACCAGCTATGTGGACGATTTGCTGATCGCGGAGAAATCTTGGGGAGAGCACAATGCGGTCCTCGGTGAACTCCTAGCGACATTCAAGGAATACGGTGTGACTATCAATATCGAAAAATCGAATTTTGGGACGTCCTCTGTGAAATTTCTAGGACATATCATCACGGGTGAGGGCATTGCGCCAAATCCCGAAAAGATCGAAGCGATTGAAAAGTTTCCCATTCCTACGACAAAGAAGCAGTTAAGGGGGTTCTTGGGGATCATAAATTTTTACAACCGCTTTATACATGTCAAAACTCAGAGCAGTCCTCGGTTGCATCAACTTACAGGAAAGAAGATTCCTTGGGAATGGGATGAGGCGGCCGAATCCGAATGGAAAACATTAAAATTCGCATTATTACAAGCACCCATCCTATCACACCCTAATTTAGCTGAAGAGCTTTGCATAGTAACGGACAGTTCATACTCCGGTCTGGGTGTCATGGTGTTCCAAGACTATGTACATGACGGAAACAGGGTGTGGAAGACAATTGCGTTTGCTAGCAGAGTACTAGCCAAGAGTGAGAGGAATTACTCAGTAACCGAGTTAGAGGCGCTGGCTATTGTATGGGCGTTTGAAAAATTCAGATACCTTCTGTTTGGTCGCAAGACGAAAGTCTACACAGACCACAAGGCACTCGAGTTCTTGATGACTGCAAAGCTTAATCACAGGCGGCTCATTAGGTGGGCATCATATCTACAGCAGTACAACTTTTCGATAGAATATATCCCCGGCAGTCAGAACATTATTGCAGACGCCTTATCACGGTCACCGATCGGATTTGAGCACAACATGGAAGAAGATCTAGAGGAAAATCACTACTGCCTTTACTATATGCAGAAAGTAGCCTTTGAGAATTTTATTACCTGTAGTATGCAGGACATCAAGAAGGAGCAAGACAAGGACCCTGCCCTAGTGTTATTGAAACAGAAATGGATAGACAGAAGACACGCCACCATCAGGCAGTTCTACCTCTTGCGTAAAGGCATAATTTTCCACCGAAATTATACCAATGACACTGAATGGGGGGTATGCATCCCTGAACACCTAATAAACAAGGTTATATGGCATACTCACCTCAGCTATGGACACTTCGGACCACGCAAGTGCAATCTCAAGCTAAGGACCATGTGTTACTTTCGAAACATGGAGCGTCGAATTCGGAGGGTACTGTCGGTGTGTAAAGACTGCCAAAAGGCTAAGCACACCACTGTGAGCATGCAGGCACCATTATACCCAATCGTACCGACCAAATTAAGACAATTAGCAGCAACAGATTTGATGGGACCTTTGCCAAGAACAAGAAGAGGATATACTTACGTATTAGTGTTTGTTGAACTAACGTCCAAATACGTTACCTTTACGCCACTGAAGAGGGCGACGGGACGAACTGTATCACGAGCCCTAATCCGGGATTTCCTACCACAGGTTGGTCATGTGAGTAGAATCATTTCTGATAACGGGCCACAGTTTAAGTCAAAAACATGGAAGGAGACGTTGCGTCGATGTAAAATTGATCCCATTTTTATATCTTCACACCATCCGAGCTCGAATGCTGCAGAACGGGTTATTAAAGAACTCGGAAACTTGTGCCGGTTGTACTGTAACAAACAGCACACGACATGGGACGTGTTCCTTAAAGACTTCCAGGAGGTGATCAATGAGGCACCCCATGGGATAACAAAATTGGCACCCATTACAGTACTGAAAAACCGGATTCCTGAGGACTTGATAACCAAGGTCGTAAACTTCCCACCAAGGGCGCGAACGCAGCACCAAGCCATAGTGGATTTGGCTCTCAAGAGGATACGGGCTGCAGCAGAGGTCAGGAAGAGACGTGCCGACAGGGGAGCTCGTCTACGACACTTCCAAATTGGACAAAAGGTGCTCGTTAAGTCTTTCCGACTTTCGAACAAACAAAAAATGAAATGCCAAAAATTCTATTCTGTTTACAACGGCCCGTACCGTATAAGGAGAGCAGCTCACCACAATGCTTATGAATTGGAGACGCTGAAAGGAAAGAAGTCCATAGGACTCCACCACATCTCTCACATAAAGGAGTTCGTAGAATAGTAGTAGTGTAAGAAGTGTACATAGTAGAATAGGCAAATATATGAACCTTTGTTCGGGGAACAATAATCGTTACTTTAATAGATTAAGATTGCTAAAGTATTAACACGCTGCGTTGTCCTGCATAAGAATTTACTGCTGCTATCCTCTTTGTGTTTATGTTCGCGATCTCCAATGTCGATGGAGTAGGAGACACTACCTTTTCATGAGCAATGTTTTTGTCCTTTCCTATCTGGTGTCCATGTTGAGGGATAATGATGAGTGACGAGATGTTGCACAAACGGGCGCATACAAGAACGTGCTCTTAGAAGCGTTCTGAGAAGTCGTGATACGCTCCACAGCGGCCACAACCAGTTCGTGAGACGTTCATACCAATGCTTGCAGGCACGCGTCAGTGCACTGCAAGATTGTGGTATATTGCGTGATTTCGAGGATGAATATGGGCAGTATAGTTTTTGCAGAGCTGCGCCAGCATCGTTGTCTTGCAAGTCGGGGTGAACCTGTGAGCATTTGACTCTAATGGTGCCCTAGACGAGAGAAATGCGGGCATAAAAGCCTACCATGCCAATGTGCTGGTTGGGGATTTAGCGTGCTGCTCGTGACTGTCACAGATGAGTAACCAGGGACTTATACTTGGATATTCGTGACATACTGTGTAGCTGGCGTGTGTTGGGCGACTGAATCCTCAACAGGAACCAGACTTGGCTGGGTCAAGTTACATTGCCTCTGGAAAGGTGCGCTTTCATTGCTAAGACTGCACCACATACAAAATTAAGTTCAACTATAAATTTATTGTCTTGTATAGCCATGGCTAACCCAGTCTCCGGAGTTTCAGTGAGGCGTAACGAAAACTTGGATGTCATGTCGTACGGCGCGCACATCACTGTCGTCAATAGCGGCGAGCAGCGAGACATCTCAACGTAACAGGAATTATGTAAGAGTTTTGTATAAGGTAAACAAAAAAAAATATAAATAAATAAAATAAATAAATAAATAAATAAAAGGGAAAGTACGTTATACTAGGATAAGTTAAACTGTAGGATTTAACTATAACTAGATTAATATTGTGGGGGTTTTCTACCACAAGTGTGGCGCGCGCCTGTTGGGATGCTATTTTTCAGGTCATCAAACCACACACCCGAGATGGAGGGAAGACTGGCGAGCGAAAGTAGCATAGTTGCATGTTCTTTATAGCTCAGTAAAACTTAGACCTGCGTAACAACATAATTTAATTAAAAGACATTGAATGTAGATCGTTGGCAAATGGTAGTTAATTCTTGAGCATGTCTACTGTCGATCTATATAATTAATAGTAATATTAGTGCGGGCCCGCACATTTAGTTGTTCATCCATTACATAGCATCAGTTATCACACACCATGTACAATACTGAGATCGGTCTCTACACAAATATCAAGATAAATTATTTCCATGTCTAGATTAGATACACCAAGATAGCTACAGATAAATAACTATAAAATTAAAAATTAGAGAGTCTGAAATGACAGACCATCAATGTATCGTTATGTAAATTTATTATAACATAGAAGGTCATGGGGAAAAGTGAGGCATAAGATTTTTGTAAGAATTGTGCAGATGACGGGGATCGTGGCAATGCAGAGGCCAGCCGGAGCAAAAACAAGAGGTCATCGGCTACCTGCAGAAGAGAGCGTCAGCGCGCCACCTGACGTGAAGGGGGCGAGAGCATCCGGTCCTACAAGCTGACAGTCACCGGGCTCTATACCTGAGGGATTTGGCGGCAGACAGCCCTCGCCGGGCCACAAGTGAAAGTGAGGCTGGTCGTTGACACTGACACGCGACCCACACGCGACAGCCAACTAGCTCTCCGGACGCGGCAGCCGTTTGGAGGGATTCCCTGCGGCAGACCACGTTGTCGTGAGTACACGAAGAAGATCACATATGGTGTCATAACCGGCGTCTCATGTGCCTCAGGACAGAAAGGGACGCTATATACTCACCTGTTTGGGTTTTTACAACTCACTAGCATTGGCCGATCTGCATGCACAAAGCAGTATCGTGCCACACTAACAAATGTATGGTCTCATTTCTAACTTCTCCTCTCTATTAGAGAGCAGTTTTGGCAATCGTCACTTCTAGTTCGATCCTGTATGGATGACCTCACACACTTGTGGAGTCACTCCACGTGCCATCATCCCTCGTCGAACTGCAATATTCGGAAACGTAAAGTACTGTCCAGCGAGAGAAGAGACCTAGACTAGAGATGTATCCCAACAAGTAGACCTCAGAGACAATTAATCGACGTGAGGAGGGCCTATCACTGTGTCTTCCTACCGTACTGCCGTGATCATATGCGTGGGTCTGACTTCAATCTCAACAGCGTACTGCAGACGCTCCAGCACTCCCTATTGCTGTTGCAACAACGTAGCAACAACACCCGACGTTTAGCCCTATGTGATGTCAGTACTGTGGCCCCATCCCAAAAGTCCCCCTCCAATGCTCAAGACATGGAACCACGTGCATCAATGCATATGACTCAACATACCCCAGAGAAACTAATGAATTTGTGAAGTGCTTCGAACATTTCTAACAATGTGATTTAGTGCCTCATTCTCAGCACAGTCGTGAACAGTGTGCAATGTGCACGCACAACTTAATGTCCCATGAACCTTGTTTTTTTTCTTAAATTTCTTTCTCAAGTGTTGTTTTTGTAATGTATGTGATACCTTGTATGTGTTTGTTTTACACTGTAATTCTTATTACAAATTACTGTACTGTTCTCCACACCATGTTTTTTTTGTATCTTGTATTTATGGTTGTGTGTATGCAAACAGTGTGCCTGAAGTCCCCATAAACTGAAGCAGATACCACCACTGTCATTGTGAATGGACCATCAGTTCAGGGAACATTTTGTAAAGGTTATTCTTGCTGCAGGGAGACAGAATGAATCGGAGGTTGTAATTAGATTCTGAAAGCTCACAAAGAGATTGTTAACTTAAATAATATCATGTGTGAGTGAGTTCAGGTTAGTTTAATGATTAAAATTTTTGTAACATTTTGGGCATTTAATTGCGGAGCACTCCAACTCTGATTGTAAAGAATAAATTGCTCCATATTTGGCTCACATGTCCGGGCCATATTTAGAGTGTGAATGTCTATGTGAATCGGTGTTTGGAAGGGGCTCCCTGGGTATGGATGTGTGATGTGAGTGTTAGTGTTCCATATTAAGAAGGTGATGTTGGCTCCATCATAAACAATCCTCCCTCTATGAGCTGCATTTTTCAGTTGCAGTGATTTTCTTTATAGAGTGCGGTATGTGCAGCCAGTTTGCGAGATTGTTCTTGGGCGATTGACTCACTACCTTGCTCCTAAGTGAGCCAACCGCTCACCAATTACAATCTAAAATGGCGTAGGGGCTATGAGAGGTGGCATGAACCTCCTCTCATATTTCTATCTTACGATTCTCCTCTCTAATTGCATGCGGTGGAAAGCTGCTATTCCTTCACACGCGGACTTCCCACGCAGCGTCTCTCGTCACCCGGGTGGTCCAGTGACAGGCGGGCTCGGTCTGACTTTGAAAGGATAAGCCGACAGGTGTGAGGGGGTCGAGTGAATGCTTTCCAGACGCCGACATTGTCAAGAGGCACACCCACAGGGCCAGAAGTAGCGGCTGGGCTAGAGGTTCCGTTACTTCGCAGAAACTTAGCGAAAACACTTTCTGGCGGGCTACCAGCGAGGCGTGGGAATGACTTGTGTACCCAGGCAGCTGTGGCGGGAAAATTCCCGCGCTTTCTGCAAAATAGTAACTGTGATTGGCTTGCTCAGGGCATAGCTCTGTGATGTAGCAAGATCGGCGCAGAAATTGGCGCCAAGAATCTCCATTGGTGGAATGGTAGCATTCCGGCAATGGAGTGGAATTTTCCGCCGGTTTTCGAGTTGCTGATTGGAACGTTTAACCACGGCCACTGTCGTGGGGGCGGGAATGTTCTGTGTTCGGTTTTGTACGGGTGCTCTGGTGGGTAGTTGGCTCTCGCCTTTCGGTCGAGGACGTTGAAGCAACCAGCCAACGGCTCCGGTACGGCAGATCGTGTCCTGGGAGTCAAGAAGTCGGTTTGGTAATGTATGTCCGCAGCACCGGCAGATAGGGATTTTCCTAGGTGACAATCAGAGCTCAGCAGAGCGTGCCTGTTCGTCTTTTTCTAACTTTGTTCTGTCTTGGGTAGCAGCAATTAATGTTGGGTTGGCTATGTGTTTTCTCTAAGAATTGAGTTGCTAGGAATTGGCTGCACATATCACTTCGTCATAATCCTCACAATCTAGTTTTAGGGACAACTTCACTTTCACAGCGTGTGTTTAAGTATCCAATTAGAGCCAATTTGATGTATTGTTAATGTTTCATGTGTTGTTGTTTATTATTTTGTGTTTAGTCTTAATAAATCATATTGTTATTTTGGACAGAACTTTCATTCTGTTAATAGGTAGAGCAACCACATCATTCCTCACTATGTTAATGAAACCTTCGCTTAATTAACTTATTTATCAAATTAAATTATTGCAGGTGCCAAACTCTCTTCTACTCCACTGGCAGGGTTGATTAGAGTCAGTTCGCGTATTTTTTTTATCCTTGTGCAACAGCAAAAGTTGGAGCTAGAATAGGGGGGGCTCAGAGCATCATGAACATATGTAGATTCTAGAAGAATTGAATGTTAAATACACTGCTAGCCCCGGCACCTCGCAAGTTTCACTCTTGTCATTCTAGGGGCATTCGTGCATTGTATTTGAGTATCACATTGTGCCTTCTGAATATTTCACATGTATCAAACAGAGATTTAGTGTAGCTACAGTCTGGGGAATGCTTCCACAATGAAACATTCCTTCTTCCAGATGTGCTGGTCCTGCAAATTTGCATGAGAACGTCTGTGAAGTTTGAAAGGTAGAAAGTGAGGTACTGGTGGAACTAAAGCTGTCAGTGCAGGTCGCAACTCATGTTTCGGTAGCTCAGTCAGTGGAGCACTTGCTCAATGTCCCAGGTTAGAGTCTTCATCTGGCACACAGGTTCCACCTGTCAGGAAGTTTCACTCACTAATTTGTTGACCGTTAATCTCCATGTTGACAGTGTGGTTACCATGGATTACCTATGAGAATAGGAACTGCTTACTCAGTTTTGCGTGTCATCCTTATGACAATTTGAGAGAGAATGTACCGCTCACCACAGACAATGCAGTGGCCGACGGCTTTTACTTGACGACAGAGAGCAGCGGCGTTTGCGTAGCGCTGTCAGTGCTAACAGACAAGCAATGTTCATTCTATAACACTGGATCTTTTGAGACATTCCTAGTCGTATGTCTACATCATTTCACACATGAAATACCTGTCACGCATCATCTGTTAATGGCTTCAGTTAGCAAATGTTGCATATCTCCACAGCAAACAGCAAACCGTTCATAGGCTTTCCACCATCAAAACAATGTGGTTCATCGTATATAATATTTTTTGGAACTAAAAGTGTGGTTAAAACGAGGTGATTCCAAACATTTACCGAAAAGTAAATTTACATTTTCCAGAAAATACTGCAAAGAAAACGAATATTAGCTTGCAGTATTAACATAAGCTCTTGAAAGAACGCTGCTTACTACACTCCATAGCAACAGCTTGAGTACCAATCTATTACCCGCAGGTGCGAAGCCAGAAAACAAGGCATTTGCAAGTGTGTTTAGGTAAGTTCCAGTGTGTACCGACATCTGAAATTTGGCTTCCGTACTACAAGTGGCGTCAAATCCGAGTGGAAAAGAAATTTCGGAAGGTTTCGACATGATAAATCATACCACTCTGTTACAACTGTTTCCATTCTTAAAGCATTTGAGGACTAACGTACATGGCATAAGTGGCTGGGAGGAAACTTCAGATAATTATACTGCTGAAGAATTTTTGAATGATACTGTCACATTTTAATAAGAACTGTCTCCGAAGGGAAATTCAAAAACTAAAATTACCAAGATAAAGCAGTGATGCGTTGGATTAACTAAGCTGAAGTTACAGATACGAAGAATACGATCACTTTCTTAAACAGTCGTACGTAAATGTTGCATATCAGCCTAAGTTTGAAAATTAAATGCTGGTTAAAAGAACGTTTACTTTCAAAGGGGGAAAACAAATACTAATGACTGCGGAATATATGTCTGCACGCACATCTTCATACATAACAGTGTACATGATCGGTGTGGATGGCTTATTGTTACCTATGATGTTTCACTGTTTTCGATAAACAACTGGAAACTTTGCACTACATGTGAAAAGAGCAATATTCTGCACAGAAAGTCTTATGGCAGACACATAAAAGTGTAGAGAAATGGGAAAAGAAAATTCTACATTCTTCTGACGTCACGCTTTTCTTCCGTTCGGGAAAATATTCCTTCTCCATCTCGATTCGACGTTAACTCATAAAACGTTTGAATCATTATCAGCCGCATGTCGAACTGACATGTATAAATATGAAGAGATACTTCAGATCCCATCTGTCACGGTGAATGTAATTCAACGGATAGCCCCAGAATTTATCAGGCAGTCAACTGCACTTTACAGAGCATTAAAAGTGATTATTATTATGGACACATCATGGCAGTTTTGAGTCTGATAGCATAACGATATGCGGGAGCTGTAACAACTAGTACTCCATTTCAATCCGCGTGTCGCTTCCAAAATCTGATTAAATATGCACAGCACTCTTCAGAAACATGTGTGTATGTATATATGTTGGACAGGTCTCATTCAGATTTAAGGTCCAGTTTTCTGCAAGAACGCGGAAGTCTGTCTGCTAATCGCAGAGCTATGAATTTTCATACTTAATTTAAGTTCATGGACCACAATAAATGTATGAGTGAGTATGTGTGGAACATTCTATCACTATCGCACATTGTCGAAATAGTTAGAAAAAATTAAATTAATGTGGACACACTGAAAATTTCGTCATAATCTGCTCACGCATCTCATTAATTCTGGAAGGAAGTTATTGATAACATCTGTTGTATTTCTCTACGAATAAGTGGTTTTCAATACCGAATTAACGCTTCGATTGCTGTGCCAGGAGAGAGGCGTGTAGCAACAGCCACCTTGTCCTTAGGTGCCGTGTCACAATGTAGCGAGAGTGGTCAAGACACTATGAAAGGCAGTTTCAAGCGTGGATACGGTGAGAGAAATTTAATAGTTCATTTTTTACTGACTTCATGTCGACGTTAAAACTTTGTATACGGAGCTTTTGTAAAGTTGACTAACGGGTTTCGACATAACCGGTCTAACCATTCCCTTGTGAGACAAAGAAATATGGATTGTCGTAATATACATGTAACGAATCGGCTCCTGGCCACCTTTGTGTGCTAGATGTGTTCGCTATTATAGTCACCCACGCCAATATACGACTGCAGGGGTAGGGAGGTTCTCTTCGGCCTAAAGATGACAGGCCAGCTCTTTCTTAATCCTCTTAAATGGGTGGTGGTCGGAACAGAGTAGTCTGGTTGTAAGGGTAGGTAATTTCTTCATCACGGCCTGCGTTTTTCGAACATCCCTGGTAAAAGCCCTCCCGGGAACGTGCACCTTAGATCAGCTCTATAAACAGGGTCGAGTAGTGTGGGGTAGTGGTTACCACATTGGACTCGCATTCGGGCCAACGGTCCAAATGCTCATCCTACTGTACTGATTTATGTTTCCCGTGATACCCATAAATCGCTTAAGGGAAATATCAGGGTGGTTCCTTTGATGACGGCACGGCTGATTTTCTTCCCTCATGTTTTTCTAATACGAGCTCGTGCCCTGTCTCGAATCATCATGTCGCTGATGGGACCTTAAACTCTAAACCGTCTTTCTTTTTAGAGTTCCGTAACTCACTCGTTAAAAATGGGAGCCTTATAGGTTCAGTCTTGCCGTCTGTTCAGACCAATTTTTCCCAGGAACCGGTAGAGACACGGCGTTGAAATTTATGTCGAACGCTAACATCTACAGTCCCGATGCGGTCTAAAACTTTTAAGCTTCTAAGTCAATGCAGTCAGAAGATACAGTCATTTACGCAACATATTTTGATACGTGCAGACTCACTAATAATAACCTATACGTGAAATTATATCAAGGCTGCTTACATTCTGGTCCTGATTCCAATTGACTGGAAGGCGTTTTGAGGGCTTTTGAAATGTACAGAGAGCCCCAAAAGGCCATTAACATTCGAAAATGCGCTAGTTCATGGAGTAATGTAGGTAAAGAGATAAAACCTGATACACACGCCTGACATAACATGCTTTTATTGAAAAGGAAAATGAGTGCAAGATATGACGTGGATTTATAAAATCAATCGTGATCGGACCCTTTTTCTTCCAGGAAATACGTGGTGTTGACTTTCGGATTGTTACTGTGACAGCTGCGAGGTGCGTCTATACGTTACAGAATCGCATCATCCCTAGTCCCAGTGGTCATACAGGTCGTGTGCCCTCTTCGACAGAGATGGTGTTTTGGTAGTGTATTTCTGAGGTTGGGTGATAGTGAGCCTTCGTTATTAGTAGAATTATTTCCTGCAGTACGGAGAACAGAGACATTTCAAAAGTGCGTTCCTGTGTGCCTACGTGGATTTCCGGTTGAACTTTCCGATGTTTCTAGCCGAGTCTTGGCTTTAAGTGAACAAGCATGTGCTCAATAGGGAGCGGTCTTACATCTGATCGCGGAGCCAACAGCTAGGTGGATGGTATGGATTTGGCGAGTATTAGCAGAAGCCAAAAAGTTATGTTTTTACTAGCGTTAATGTGAGGGTGATTTGTCTGTGTGCATGTGTGCGTGTGTGTGTGTGTGTGTGTGTGTGTGTGTGTGTGTGTGTGTGTATGTGTGTATGTGTAACTCCTTTGCTACTGGCCTTCAACTGTAATGCTGTTTTATGGTTGGGATGGTTATCGGCTTGAACTGGTAGCAACCAACCTGCGGGGATGGATAAACTGTTAACGGTGTACAAATTATAGACCAGTGTCGGATGTCGGAATCAATCCGAAAGTAGCTAGATTGGTATAGAGCAGTAATTATTTGATTTGGAGTAGTGAGAAGTTTCATCGCATCCTGCGGGTGAAAGCGAGCCTAGCGACCCTTGTTTAAACTAATTTCGTATGCAGAGAATTAATCTAGCTCCACCAATAAATGCTATCGATTAGATTAGTGGAGCAGTATGTCGTGTAATTTCACTTGCGTGCTGCACATCGCCAGACGTGCGTGATTTACGTCCGCGGCCGCATGTGAGACTTCGTGGAATGCTATAGAAGCTCCGGAGAACGGACGAAAGCAGCGTTTCAACATATGCAAGAGTAATAATGTGGCAGATAGAGCACAACTGTGACTGGTGAACTGTGTCTTACTAATACTGGATCTTCGTTTATTCTGAGTTGGTTAACCTGTACATATTAGTTACACACACAGTTGGTTTTTTCTCCATATCTAGCATAATCGTTAACCATGTGGCCAGTTTCAATGCGTTTTTGTTGGATTCCCCTACACTGTATGTCGTACAACAAATCATAAGCGTGTTTCAAGCAGGGAATAGTCTTTTCTTACATCGATTGCAAAGTTACGGTTGACGAGAAAATATGAACGGTCTTTCACAATTACTGTTCGTATTTCTGTATATGTATGAAGATGGTATCTTTTCTATTAGACATGTCCGAAAGAATATATATATATATATATATATATATATATATATATATAAAGGCTCACCGGCCATTTGACCATGTTTTCTGCGTGGACAATACGTTGCGAATGTGGGTGTCACGGGAGGCGTGCCAGAGATACGTCCCTGCAGTCGCACTATCGTATGTGCCCTCGGTGGTTCAGATGGATAGAGCGTCTACCATGTAAGCAGGAGATCCCGGGTTCGAGTCCCGGTCGGGGCACACATTTTCAACTGTCCACGTTGACTTATATCAATGCCTGTATGCAGCTAAGGGTATTCATTTCATTGTAAGTTCGTATTTCTCTTTTCTTTTCCTAATTTTAGTGTGCTTTTGTATGTTCTAGTGAGTATATTTAAGTCCATTTTAGAAACCATCCTTCTATTTAATGTTGTATGCAACTCTCTGCTCGGAGCGGGCTGGCAGCTACAAAACTGCAGGTCTTCAGCTAATAAATCAGCGAAAGGTACTACTCGAGTACTTAAAAAAATAAAAAGGCAGAATGAGATTACTATGTCAAGATTATGGTGGTGTTGTGTACCTTTCCTGCATTATGAGATTAATAATACGATGAAGTAAATCGTAACCTTGGGCAGGGAATAATTTGAGATAAGTTCTGGATAATTTGTTATACAATAACGGAAAAAAATACCAGCGCTAAGAAGGAGTTGTGCGACATAAACGAAACTTCGTAAATGCGTTTCTACATCTGAAAGATGGCGTCTATTGAAATTTCGCGCAAGTCACATAATAGTTGTGCTAGTAGCGTAACTACTAGGATGCAAATCAGGTTTGCTTTTAATATACGCTGTGACGGTGGTCAGGGTTAGTTACCTTTGAGATTAGAGGTGGTGAGTTGATGATAGTACACAATACTTTTAAGGCAACAAAGACGCCATTATCATTACCTCATTGAGTTTGAATGACGTCGTGAAATACAGCTACGAGAAGGTGGCTGAACTTTCTGCTATACTGCAAAAGACTACGCATGGATCTAGAAACTGTACATGGCTGGTGGCAGTGGTGATTACGAGAATGTGTGGTTGCAAGTAGACCGCCTTTTGGACGGCCACGTGGGGCTATTGAGAGGGAAGACCACCGTGTTCGACATATGGCTCTGGCGCATAGTACTGCATCTGTAGCAGCAATTCGAGGAGCGTTTGGCACCACAGTGACACAATGAACTGTTAAAAATCGGTTACTTCAAAGACAAGTCCGAGCCAGACGCCCTGTAACGCGAATTCCACTGACCTCAAACCACCATCATTTGCGCCTTCAGTGGTGTCAAGCGAGAGTTCACTGGAGGGCAGTATGGAGTTTACTGTGTTTTATGATGGCAGCTGGTTCTGCTTGGATGCCACTGATGGCCGTTTGTTCATTATAAGGGTAATTGAAGGCCTTAAACCAGCCTGTCTGCGTGCTAAATACACTGGACCTACACCTGGAGCTATGGTCTGGGGTGCGATTTCGTATGACAGCAGGAACTCTCGCATGGTTATCCCACGCATCTTCACTCCAAGTCTCTACATCGGTTTGTTGATTCGAACTGTTGTGCTGCCATTCATGAACAGCATACCAGTCCGTTTTTCAGACATGATACCGCTCGCAGACATATCGATTTTGTAACTCAACATGCTCTGTAGAGTGCCGACATATTTGCTTGGCCTACTCGATCACGAGATCTGTCTCCAATTGAGCACGTATCGGATGACAACTCCATTGTCATCCACAACCAGCATTATCCGTCCTTGTATTGATCAACCCAGTGCCACAGGCATGGAACTCCATCCTATAAACAGACATCCGGCACCTGTACAACGCAATTCATACACGCTTGCATTCAATATTCTCAGGCTTACACCGGTTGGTAATGTATCACAATTTCACATTTGCCATGGCTTACCTCGCGTTTACATTAACCTATGATCATGCAGTCTTAATCACTTAAATGTGTAACCTAGACAACGGTATTCCCGAAATTTGATAACTCTAAAGTAATTCTTTTTGTTTTTGTTTTCTGACTTTCCCTTAGCTGCCATAAATTGGTGGAGGGATTGTCCGTCTACGGAACTACTTCAAGGCAATTTGTTTATTGCCACACGCGTTTCGCTTCTTTTATTCGGGAAGCATCTTCAGTAGCCTGTAATACATGTTTATTTTTATACATACAATAAACGTATTATGTGGTAGATACAGTATGCTGCTATGTTACGTTTTGTGGTGTTTTGCTCTTGGGTTTTAGGTTAGAATCAACCTTTGCACCACAAGTTTCGTATGTGAAATTATCGTTCGACGTTACTTACGATTTCCAGCGCTGTTAGCTTATGTGTGCGGTCCTGGACATGTAATCGTTAGTTTCGATGCTTCCGCTGGCCGATTTCTGGTTTTCTTTGGCCACATGTTATTTTGAATGGGAAGGATAGGTTCTTATAGGTAGTAAAGGTAAATGTTTCAGGTTAGTTTATGGTCTGGGAGGTGAAGGCAATTACAGACACAAAGAATAGCATTCTAATTAAAACTAAAAGTAAAATTAATATTAAAATGGAGCATACATCAATAACCTGCCTAACTGATTACTTTTATCTTTTTTGCGAACGGAAATGAGAAAAACGGCCTGAAAGATGCCACACAGAGTATTTTGATTTCTGTACCATTTCGTCCACTGCAGGCAGTAACGATGGCAGTGTGTCGTGCACTTCAAAGTATCTGGGGCTTAGGTCAGCGATTGTACGTTAACGCCGCTTACCCCCTAACAGTCGGTAGTTTGATTTCTTGTTGCGGTCTGCTTATACTTTCTTAGCGTGACTACTTCGATTAGTACTATTGTATTTTTTCTTGATTATGTGCAGTAGGAAGTTGTAGGTACTCTAGGAGAACTCAAACAAATTAGATTTCTGATAGGTTATTGTTCTCTAATGCACAAAATGGAACGAAAGCAATTTCCAGGAAGATGTCACACTGAAGATTTAGCGCTCGGTACTATTTCATGCTCTGGTGGGAGTAGCGTCGGTAATGTAGCCTGGACTTTCCGCAACCTGAGCTCAGAGCGACAGCTACGGCGCAAGAAGAGCTGTCTAATTAGCGACCTAGCGAGCAGGCAGCCCGCAGCACGCTGCGCGGGTTTGCATGCCTCCCAGGCGAACAGCTGACGCGGAGTCAGCGATGCGGGTCTGGCACAGACGATGTCAACAAACACGGTGCAGCCACTACCTGCTATCTGCCGTGGCGAGCTACCAGCAGGGCGCCCATCTGGCTGTAACCACAACACGCTAAACCACCACGCGAACATTCTGCCCATCTCACAAATTCAGCAGCGCTGTTGTTCTTCAAGGCTGTTCTCTCGTTCCATATTCATTTGACGTATTATTACAAATTGTAATGAAAAGAATGAAATGCGGCAATAAATGGGTGTTAATTGATGGTAAAGAGTACACTGTATTCAATCTGATTAGCAGATTCAGAAAAGGACGGAGAGTAAAAATTTTGTGGGATTACTTAACACCCACAGACTCCAAATAACAGAAACAAAAGTAATATAATGAGACATAAATCGCATAGACAAGTAATGGAAATCATTGCGTTTGGGAAGATAATACGAACACAAAATACGTGAAAGTTGTTAATTGGAAAACAATGTAACAGATGACAAGAAGAACTGAAATAACCACACAAAGCCTCATAAATAAGAGTAATTTATTAGCAAATATTACCTTAATTTTGATACAAGGCGTAATTTCACACAGACAATTTAAATCTATGGTAGTGATAAATGGACTATCGGGGAACAGGAGCAGGAAAAAACACAGCAGAAGCAATAGAGATGAGGGTTTATATAAGAGCCATAAAACACAGTGTACTAAAAGAAATCCAGTGAAAAGATACTAACAGAACTGGAACAGACAATAACTATGGTTAAACTGCTAGGCATAAAAAAACCTAAATTAGATGACCATCGAGTCTGACATTGCAGTTTCATAAAAAAAGTCTTAGTAGGTAAAATACTTCGGTTAAAATAAAGAGTCAGACCCAAAACATCCGTATTACGAAGGGTTATCAGTGAAACAAACCACAGCAACTACAAAGAAGATGGTAATGATGGTGATAAACATAGGACGACTATATCAACAAGTCATTTCCTGTACTGTCTGATGACGACGTTGTGCAGGTGCCTAAAGGTGTGCTATTTGAAGGAAGCGACTGCTAATGAAGTGGAGTACGTGCGGCGTGTATATGCGGGTTTTTTAGGTTAGAGAAACCTCCGCTCTTGGGATCAGAGAAGACGTTCCTGCCGAAATCGAAGACACGGCTACCAAATTATTCTCACAGAATGCTCGTCCCCACATCTCGTAAGTAAGAAGGTTAATTGATACAAGTAAACTGCGAGAGCATCCATGGTAAGATCCCAGTATTAGTTTCGCTTATTGAAGGTTATAGTGTCCAAAAGATCCTAGGAACAGAAAGCTGGTAGAAACAGTAAGTGAATAGCAACGATATCCAAAATTAAGAGTAGAATGTTATCGTCATCAATGGTTGTGTCGTATTTTTTCCATTAAACGCAATTATATGTAGGGAGGTTATCACGGATTCTGAACTTGAAGTAATCTGGATAAAGTCAAGCATCAAACTTAGCTCAAAAATGGCAATCAGATGCCTTCATAGACCACCTGCTCCAGGAGAATTTGTGGTAGAGCGCTTCAGAGACAACTTGGAAAATTTCGCTAGTAAGTTCCCTTGTCGTGCTGTTTTAGCAAGAGTTGACTTCAACTTGGCAGGTAAAGATTGGGGGAGGCATCTACCAAAACTGATGAGTGACAGTGTTTTGTGCGACATTATTCTGAATGTCTTGTCAGAAAATTAGTTCTAGCAGATAGCATTCCAACTCTTGAAGGTAATGTCTTAGACCTCTTAACAAAAAACAGACCTGAACTTTTCGAACCAGTTAACGTGAAGAAGAGTATCAGCGACCATAAGGCTGTGATACTACATATGACTTTGTGCAATGCAAGGAATGTCAAGAAAGAGAGGAAAATATTTTTGCTTAGCAAAAGTGACAGTATTCAAATGACAGGGTACGTAAGTAATCAACAGGAAAAATTCAGTGCTCAGAACGAAGATGTGGAGCACAAATGGAAAAATTTCAAAAGCATCATTCATTATCCAAATATTGGATACCTATATTCAGAACAAGGTCTGACGGGATGGCAAAGACCATCATGGTTTGACAGCCATGTAGTAAAACTTCTAGGTAATCTAAGAGAGTTTTATCGCAGACTCAGCAAAAATCGTGTCCTAGCTGACAAGAAACAGCTGAGCGAAGCGAAAATGAGCCTAAGTAGAGCAGTCAGAGGTACTTTTAAGTACTTTGAAAATAAAATTTGATCAAACGATATGGCTGAAATATTAAGAAATTTTGGTTTTACATGGAACCAATAAGACGCTCGAAATCAAAGTTCAGTTACTCAGTGATCATAATGGTACCGAAAAGAAAAATGACAGAGAGAAGACCAAAATACTGGATTTGTCCTCCGAAACAGTTTCATCGCGGGTGATCGCAATAAGATCCCTCTTACAATCACTATACCAACTTAGAAACGGCAGATATTGAGATACCTCAGCACGGAATAGAAAACCAACTACAATTGCTTTGTTGTGGAAAGGCATTGAGCCCATATGAGTTACTCGTAAGATTCGACTGAGATTATTGAGCGAAAGAACTCGCTCCCCTTCTAGCACCAGTTTCTCGTACGTAACTTGAGCAACTATGAGCAGCTAGTGACTAGATACAAGGGCAGGTCACTCAAGGTTTTAGGAAGGATCGTATGACTGATCCACACAATTATCGGGCCACATCGTTGACGTCAATCTATTGTGGAATTATGAAACATGTTTCATTCTTTCAACTGTATGTTATATACAATAGAGGTAATACAGTTAAAATTCACTTAACAAATTCCAACAGAATAAAAACTGAAAACTAAAATAAGAGAGACCATTTGTGGCATAGCATGTAAAACGGAAATATCTGAGTTACAGTAAAACCTTACGTTGTGCTGCGTTGTTAAAATACAGTTGGATGGCCTGGAACGCGACAAAATACAAGTAGAATTAAATTCGGACGGTAGACAATGCGGAATATCGTAATATTATAAAATATCTTACTACATCACCGGGCTTTAAAACAGACGGCATGATATCAAGTGTCTCTTAAATAACTGTGACGTAATATACACTTGCAAGTGAAATGGACTCAGTACAATTTCATCTCACTCCCAGCTGATCAGAGATAAAATCGTGCAACACAGTGATAAGAATGATAGCTACAGTACGTAAATATGAAATGTCAGCACAAGAGGTGACAGGTAATAAGACCGAATCGAACCAGAACTATTCGAAAGACTGAAAGCTTAAAGAAAACAAAAACATATTTTACTGAATCTTAATTTAAAATAAAATACGCTGAGGTGAAAGAACTCATGGGATACCACCTAATACAGTATCGGACCTCGTTTATCCCGGCATAGTGAAGCAAATCTACTTGGCATGATCTCAACAAGTCGCTGGAAGCTCCTGCAGAAATGCTGAGCCGTGCTACCTCTATAGCTGTCTATCTTTAAGAAAGTGCAGGATTTTGTGCACGAACTGACCTCCCAATTATGTCCCATAAATGTTCGGTGGGACTCGTGTCGGGAGATCTGGGTTGCCAAGTCATCAACTCGAACTGTCAAGAAATTTGTTCAAACCAGTCCTGAACAACTGTAGGCCTGTGACATGACATCTTTGTTCGAGAACATGAAGCCCACGAAAGAATGAAAATGGTCTCCAACTAGCCGAAGATAACCTTCCCCAGTCAATGATCGGTTCAGCTAGACTGGAGGACCTAGTCCATACCATGTAAACACAGCACACACAATTTTGGAACCACCGCCCGCATGCACAGGCCTTGTTGACAACTTGGGTCCATGGCTTCATGGGGGTCTGCACCACACTCTAACCCTACCACCAGTTCTCATTGAAATCGCTACTCATATAACAAGGTCGCTGTACTCCAGTCGACTATGGTCCAACTGATATGGGCACGAGCCCTGGAGAACCGCCGCAGGTGACATTGTACTGTTAACAAAGGCACTTCGCGTCGGTCGGCTGCTGCCATAGCCCATTAATGCCACATTGCGGCACACTGTCCTAAAGGACACGTTCGTCGTACGTCCCACATTGATTTCTACACTTACTTCACGCAGTGTAAACTGTGAGCATTCTGCGCTGCTCTCGGTCGTTAAGTGAAGGCCGTCGGCCACTGCGTTGTCTGTGGTGGAGGCAATGCTAGAAATTTGGTATTCTCGGCGCAATCTCGACACTGTGGAACTCGGAGTTTTGAATTGGCTGACGATTTCTGAAATGGAATTTCCCAGGCATCTAGCTCCAACTATCATTCCGTGATTCAAGTCATGTGGCCATAATAACGTTGGAAACCTTTTCACATGAATCATCTGAATAAAAATGACAGCTCCGCCAGTACACTGCTCTTTTACACCTCGTGTACACGATACTATAGCAATCTGTATATATGCATCTCGTTATATCATGAGGTCTGCTGCCTCGCTGTAGTTTGTCACATGTGAGGAGAGACAACAGAGCGACCGTTCGTTTGCATTTCGACAATGCAGCGCACTAAATACTTGATGTACTTAACTGAAATTTAGCTTTCAGGACATTTTAGCGCCATAGCCGTCAGGTTGGTCGCGAGTGCTAATGCACTGCTTCCTGGACTTGGGTAGGAGCGCCAAACCCCGATCGAATCCGCCTGGCGGATTACCGACGTCGGCCAGTGTGCCAGCAGCCTAGATGTGGTTTTTAGGCGGTTTTCCACATCCCGATGGTTAATGCCGGGCTGGTCCCCATTTTCCGCCTCAATTACACGACTCGCAGACCTCTGAACACGTTTGCATTATTTCATGGATTACAATAGACGCAGACAGTTGGGGTACACTATTTCCGTCCCGGGGGGTATGGGGTGGCGGCAGGTAGGGTATCTGGATAGCCCTTAACACAAACTTTGCCAAATCCGTTCCGTAAAACCGCGGGACAAGGCCCCGGAAAAAGATGAAGAAGAAGAAAAACATTTTAGCGCTATAATTACGACGTCGTCTGTGAACAGCAAATGATGAAAATCTTGTGAGAGCGACGTAAGGGAAATTGAGTAGTCCTCCATACGGCCTCTCCAGCTTTGTACGTGGCCCACAGGCTGGAGAACTGCCTAACTGGCATCACACAGGCTGGTGCGCAAGCCGCGTCTCCTCAGGGGTACTTGGGATGCGAGCTGGAGCCTAATACCTAATAAGCTTACTTGGCGGTCGCTCGCTTCACAGCCGGGTAGCCCAGAGGTGTGCTGCTTGTAGCAGTCGTATCCCAGACACAGCTGTGAAGTCGTCACTTTGCACCTTCCCTCACCTAACCCCAATTACAGTGATGTATTCGACTATTCAAATTTTTTAAACACGACAGTTGGCATTCCAGACGAAACTTTCTTTCTGTAGGGATACCAACATTTAGCACAGTCAATATGGTCAAAATGCAATGACACTGCTGCAGTCTTTCAATTGTGTTTGCCATATTCATCAATTTATATGTTGTGATAACTCTTTTTCCTAGCGCTGTAGCGGACCATGGCTCTAAATTTTGTATAACATGGTTTATTTGAGAATGGTCATCAGGATGTTTTACGCCGATTCAAACGTGTAATTGCACTATTGGCCATTAAAACTGCAACACCAGGAAGGATAGCAAATAACGACTTCTGTGTGTGAAGTTTACAAGGAATATTATATGGTGTCCATAGTTAAATTTCCAATTTCAAAACGTTTTAGAAAGAGAACCAATGGTCTGATACTTGAAATTTGAACAGCATATTATTGATACGGGGGGGGGGGGGGGGGGGAGTGGGAAGGGGAGGGGGGGTGGAAAGTATTCGAGAGAAAAAAAAAAGAATTCAAAAAGACAGGTTCTTTTGATATGCAATGTGGCAGAGAGCGGAAAGCAGTTGATCCGACGTCTGTGGAAGATGTGGCCAAGGAACTGGGTCAGGGGTCAAGCGGTGGTGTGAATACATGCAGTGCACGGGGAATAACCGAACATGCCTACAAGGAAGATTAATAAAATCCCTTGTTTTGGTATGCATATAAAATCACACGTGTTCAGGAGATGATTTCTGCTGACCTGCCAGCAAGACAAACGTCCGTTGTCGAATTCGTTGCTCCATTGAAGTGGCCAGTGAATAATCACTGGTCAGACGAAGCCCATTTCCATCTCCAAGGATATATCAATACACAGAATTGTAGAATATGGGCAGCGGAAAACACGCACGCATATCAACCGGTACCACTTTATTCTGCAGAGCTGAATGTATGGTACGGGTTGACGGCATTGTTTATCGTAGTGCCGTATTTGTTCCGGAAGATGTGTCCTGTATGTCCAGTTACCTGCACCGTCACTGGTAAACGCTATGAGAGTCTTTTGCGCGCCAACAGCATTCCAGCACTTCAGTAGCGTGGACGTATGGATAGGATCATTTGAATGGAAGATGGCGCTCCTCCTCATATCGCATAGCCAGTGGAGCGGATGTTGCAGAGGCATTTAGGAAATTCTAAAATTATCATCCGTCATTTCTCCACATCCTGGCCGTCCAGATCACCTGATCTGCAACTGTATGACTTCTGGCTGTCCGATTATATGAAATACACTCCTGGAAATGGAAAAAAGAACACATTGACGCCGGTGTGTCAGACCTACTATACTTGCTCCGGACACTGCGAGAGGGCTGTACAAGCAATGATCACACGCACGGCACAGCGGACACACCAGGAACCGCGGTGTTGGCCGTCGAATGGCGCTAGCTGCGCAGCATTTGTGCACCGCCGCCGTCAGTGTCAGCCAGTTTGCCGTGGCATACGGAGCTCCATCGCAGTCTTTAACACTGGTAGCATGCCGCGACAGCGTGGACGTGAACCGTATGTGCAGTTGACGGACTTTGAGCGAGGGCGTATAGTGGGCATGCGGGAGGCCGGGTGGACGTACCGCCGAATTGCTCAACACGTGGGGCGTGAGGTCTCCACAGTACATCGATGTTGTCGCCAGTGGTCGGCGGAAGGTGCACGTGCCCGTCGACCTGGGACCGGACCGCAGCGACGCACGGATGCACGCCAAGACCGTAGGATCCTACGCAGTGCCGTAGGGGACCGCACCGCCACTTCCCACCAAATTAGGGACACTGTTGCTCCTGGGGTATCGGCGAGGACCATTCGCAACCGTCTCCATGAAGCTGGGCTACTGTCCCGCACACCGTTAGGCCGTCTTCCGCTCACGCCCCAACATCGTGCAGCCCGCCTCCAGTGGTGTCGCGACAGGCGTGAATGGAGGGACGATTGGAGACGTGTCGTCTTCAGCGATGAGAGTCGCTTCTGCCTTGGTGCCAATGATGGTCGTATGCGTGTTTGGCGTCGTGCAGGTGAGCGCCACAATCAGGACAGCATACGACCGAGGCACACAGGGCCAACACCCGGCATCATGGTGTGGGGAGCGATCTCCTACACTGGCCGTACACCACTGGTGATCGTCGAGGGGACACTGAATAGTGCACGGTACATCCAAACCGTCATCGAACCCATCGTTCTACCATTCCTAGACCGGCAAGGGAACTTGCTGTTCCAACAGGACAATGCACGTCCGCATGTATCCCGTGCCACCCAACGTGCTCTAGAAGGTGTAAGTCAACTACCCAGGCCAGCAAGATCTCCGGATCTGTCCCCCATTGAGCATGTTTGGGACTGGATGAAGCGTCGTCTCACGCGGTCTGCACGTCCAGCACGAACGCTGGTCCAACTGAGGCGCCAGGTGGAAATGGCATGGCAAGCCGTTCCACAGGACTACATCCAGCATCTCTACGATCGTCTCCATGGGAGAATAGCAGCCTGCATTGCTGCGAAAGGTGGATATACACTGTACTAGTGCCGACATTGTGCATGCTCTGTTGCCTGTGTCTATGTGCCTGTGGTTCTGTCAGTGTGATCATGTAATGTATCTGACCCCAGGAATGTGTCAATAAAGTTTCCCCTTCCTGGGACAATGAATTCACGGTGTTCTTATTTCAATTTCCAGGAGTGTATATTGAGTTCAGTGTTCCAATTATGAAAGTAGCTGAATTTAAGACACGCATTGGGCAACGCATTCTGAACTGAGACACTCTGATCTCTTGAGGAACATGCTGTTTCTCGATATCAAATGGTAGCAGCCAATGGAGAACAAAATACTGAACATGGCTTGCGCTAGTCTCACGACTGTTATCAAGCGGCATTATTTTGCTTTTTTGCGTGTTTTGTCCCCCAGGATAATTATAAACGAATGTCATTTTGCTTTTTATGCTGTTGTAGGCCTCTGGACAATTAACAACCGTTTTTTCCCATCCGATGTGGGACGGGCTTGCCGAAGTGGATGGGCTTACCTAACTAACAATGCCACAGCTGTTGGCTGCCCAAGTTCTGCAGTCATGCACACTAAACAGTACCGATGGTGTAATTTGCAACTCTTAGAATATCCATGGTATTGCCAGTCATCCTACGTCAATAATATACTGCTTAAATCTGACGTCATTTTGGGCAGTGGTTCTCTTTCTACAATGTTTTGGAACTGGAACTGTAATTTTGGACACTCTATATTTGATTAAATTTTTAAGTAATTTGGGTGTATATAGGGTGATAAACTGTCTACCATTTCCCGTAGCTTCGATGGCTGTAACGGTACCGGGCACTGAGTATAACTCAGCCTGAACGTCAGGTAAGGATCTGTAATTATATATGTTGCTTCAGCACTAAGCCATAGTTCACCAGTCATAGGGACTGACGATGACGAGAGATTCTTAACAATGTTCGAGCTCTTCAGAGCCTCTGAACACAGATATCTCCATCGCAGTGTTGTACATAGAACGAGCAGCGTCTGAAGAGAAGACATACTGCAATTCTCGTGTCCGGTGTGGTCCTCAGTCACATCACTGCCAGCGTCCCTCTCGCTGCTGACAAGTCAACTGAAGCCACAAAATGGTCGCCGTGCTGGTCGCCCATGATGCTCCATTCCTCGTTACACTGACTGTAGGGATACCTGTATTACAAATAAGTCCATTTCCTGACTCAAAGTATGCGACGTGGCTGCGCAGTCCTGCAGTAACGAGTGAACAACACATGTATCCTCTTGGGCGCTAGTCGCGTGATGCACAAAGGTCACGAGATACCGATCAATGGAAATGCCATATGGCTAGCGCCTCCCGTCGGGTAGACCATTCGCCTGGTGCAAGTCTTTCGAGTTGATGCCACTTCGGCGACTTGGGTCTCGATGGGGATGAAATGATGATGATAAGGACAACACAACACTCAGTCCCTGAGCGGAAAAAATCTCTGACCCAGCTGGGAATCAAACCCAGGCCGTTAGGTATGACATTCTGACCCGCTGACCACTCAGGTACCAGGGACGGACGCCGATCAATGGGAGCTGCAATATTGCAGAAAGGTAAACCGCAGTCTCGATACGCCACAATCCTTTCACAGTCGAATTCCGTGCTTTACCTAATTTCCTACGGTAGTGGTTTACTAGATTTTCTTCCCAACAAGGATGTTTCATTATTCTCCTCCATATGCACATCTCTACCGTGTGTTTACTATTCGTTAGGTCAGTATGCTGTAAGCACTGATAGTAAATAATGCTAGGAAATATAGCCCCGCAAATCCCAAAACTTAACTTCATAGACGCAAACGACAATTACAGAGGTTTCCCGAAACGTTTAAAGCTGTGTGAGATGAAAATCATAAAACCAAAATCGCTTCTGCACTATTAACTGAATCATAAATTCTAAGGAATAAGAAGTGAACGAATTTTTCAAAGGTGAAGAATAAACAAATAATGGAGCAGAAAACATTATTAAGAAATAATGACACAAATAGGAAGCTGTTGTATGTATGTTGTATGTATTCTTATAAAATGGATAAATGGCACACAAACATGCACTTCTGGGAAACACATTGTGCAAGTAACAAAAAAATACATGCATCGTCGATATTTCAATATTTTTGCGTGCGTACAGATGCACACTTAATTATGTGGCGGAAATTCATGTTTTGCTTTGTATCTTCGAAGGATTGACGAATTTGGGAAGATACAAGTCAGAAGACAACATTAGAATCGTATATTTGTTTATTTCTTTCATAAGTAAATATTGACAGAGAAAAGGCTTTCTGCTAAAAGGTTTCTTAAAGGTAACTAAAATGTTCTTATTACACACAATATCTGAAGAACAACAAAACATTAATTTCATTAATTAGTTTTTTAAGTCATTCAGTCTCCTTTCTAACTGCGAGTAATGTGGTTACCTTTTTATATCAAGGTACAATCTTTTTCCTTTTATCTCCTAACAGCTAAGCAATACTTGGTGACATTCCAAAAAATATGCCAAACGCAAAAGGTTTTACGAGGGTGTATGTAAGGAACTGTATTTCAAAATGTATTACTGGAACTCTTATTTAAGTACTCTCCAGTTTGTTTCAGTTGCTTATAGCAGAAGAATGTCCGTGAGCAATTTTAAGTGAAGTAAGGGTCAAACTATAAAGATTTTCATGTAGACAGCACTGTTAAATGATGTCTATATTCTAAAACATATTGAACTGCAATTATTACATCAAGGTCTGTTCTTATGAACCTCCAACGCTGAAAATACCGATTTACTTTTTTAAACAAACCAAATGTTCTTTACACCCTGCATAAAAGTGATATTGCTATTATACGTTATTACTTGGGCTAAGAGAAAATGCAATGCGAGCTACCATGGCATATAACAAAAATGTTTTTTATTCTGATTCAATTTCCTTCTAACGCTGGAACATTTTCATACTTGATCTGCTCGCCCGTTTGCAGTATACAACAACCTGTAATTACTCCCCCACTCTGGCATACCTGCTATGGCACTGCAACCCATCGGAGTTAATGTAATGTTCTTTGTCTCTTAAATAATTGCTATTTGTAGTAACACAGAACATTCTTTTCATTCCAGTCGCAGTAAAAATGCGGCAAAAATAGCGATATCGCGAAATTAACCGGCCTCATGAAAATATTTCACCCCCAAAACGTACGCAATTGTGTTTAAAGAAAGGTCTGTATTACTATTGAAGTTACGAAATGATCACATACTGCATCAGTAAGATCCATCCGCCAAAATTGAAATTACTACTGCGGCATAAAGCCCGTAATTTCAGGAACGTGTATCATAATCCTGAAAATTTTAACGTTCCCTCTTAATGCGTGTTCCATCCGATGCCCAATTACATTATCAACAATGAAAAATATGCAGTTAAAATATGCATGTATTTTTATCGCTAATACTTTTGCATTTTTATGTCAATTATGGTCATGCTCTCTTTGCCATGGACGATGTTACAACACGCCTGCGTTACTGTGAGTTTTATAAACACTTTATGCATTTGTATCATCTGAACACTCAAAGGTATTGCGCGTGTTATGTAGCACTATATTGTGTTTATATGGTTTCTGATCGCTCTACGTTGGTTTTATTTATAATGTACTACTCGTGACTTGTGAATGAGATAAGAGAGTCCTATGCTGGACTTGGACTGCGTTAACATGTGACGCATCGGCCAATGATGAATTTTGTGTGGAATTTCGATGGTACGTTAAAGTTCAGTAGAAATACTTAGAAAACATACGAGGTGCTGAATGTAACTGACGCAAGGATAAAATATAAAAGTGGAGCAAGCGATGCAGGTAAACTGGAGTACTAACGTCTAAAAAATTTGACCAATAGAAAATGCAAAATGGCAAAGTAGGAATTGCTTGAGGAGAAATGTGAAGTTGTAGAAGGTATACTATGGAAACGATAGATGCTGCATATGGAGAAATCAACTGACCTCTTCACAAAACAGAACTTTTACGAATGTTATGAATTCAGGTGGCAAATCGATAAAGCTGGTAGGTGGAAGTCGTTCTTTCTTCGTCACGATTCTATATTATTTCACGAATAAAAGTCAGATGGGATACTCCATTATTTGGTTTTCTTACCTGTGGTCTTAGGAAATAACGAGGATTTATTAATTTTAAGTCAAGAGCGTGAATTTTACTTTTTATTTTATCTTGTTTTATAAGAACACACTCTTTTGTCCTTAATACACTGATAGAAAAAGTCGCAACACTAACAAATAATTCATGTATAGCAATAAAATTTCGAGAATGTATTTGTCTAAATAACGTATACAACCGATTAACATTGCAAGATCACAAGTTATTGTTTTCCATCGCAAATATGAGATGGTGGTACATTAACAACCCATGTAACCGTCAGAATGTTTAATGTAAGTATGCAAACACTTGTGCATGGTGTGGTAGACATGCCCGATGTCAATTGGTTGAATAATGTCCCACACCTGTTGCACTTGGTCAGCACAGCGACTGATAATGATGTCTGTGGAGCTATCGTCCAATGAAGTCCCATATGTGCTCGATTGGAGCCACATCTGGTGATTGAGTACGCCATGGCAATATGTTAACACTCTATAGCGCATTTGGGTTACAACAGCGGTATGTGAACGAGCGTTATTCTGCTGGAAATCACCTCATGGAATGCTGTTCATGAACTGCAGCACAACAGGATGATGCACAAATTTCCAGTCAGTGTATGTAGGATAACCAAAAGAGTGCTCCTGCTGTCATATGAAATTGCATGATAGACCATAAATCCAGGTGTACATCCAGTGTGCCTAGCACGCAGACAGGTTGGTTGCAAATCCTCACTTGCCTCCATAGAACCAACACCCCGCCATCATTGGCACCGAGACAGAACCACATTTCATCAGAACACACAACAGACCTTCACGCTGGTCTCCAGAGAGCTCTCGCATGACATCACAGAAGTCGCAAATGGCGGTGGTTTGGGGTCAGTGGAATGCACGTTACAGGGCGTCTGGCTGGAAGCTGTCGTCGAAGTAACTGATTGGTAACATTTCTTTGTGTCACTGTGGCGCCAGCTGCTACTCATACTGCTGCTGCAGATGCAGCACGATGCGCCAGAGATTCACGCCGAACACGATGGTCGTCCCTCTCGGTAGTGGCGTGTGACCATAAGGAACCCGGTCCTTTTGCAACCGCACTTTCTCCGGACCATCTCTGACAGCAATAATGTACAGTGGATACACTCTTGCCAAGTCTTTCTACACTATCGCCGAAGGAACATCAAGTTTCTTGTAGCCCTATTATACAACTTCGTTTAACTCAGTGAGCTGCTGACGCCTTTTTCGCCTTAATGGAAATATGTACTAACGTCAACGCACCAGGTCCAATTTCAAAAGTAACGCTCACGACCGTTACAGCGTGTATTTAATGCAAACCTGATTTGCATTCTCATAGTGATGCCACTCTTATGCAACTGACGTGAAATCGGAATAGATATAATCTTTCAGATGTAGAAACACACTCCCAGCTTTCGCTTATGTCGCACAACTCCTTGTTGATGTTGCGATTTTCTTCTGTCAGTGTATTATGTCACATTTCTGCACTCCTCCCTTTGATTAACTAAAGTCCAACACCAATTACAGTGTGATTTTTTTAAACTGCTTTGGCTGTCTGTTTTTGCTATTGATGTCATGTCTGTTGTGTGACATCCGGTTAACCTATACGGGTCTCTTTTGTTGCGCAATTTCAGTACCACAGTGTTCGTACAGTGGCTGCTTCCGTAATCGATGTAGCTGAAGTGTTTAGTGTTTTAAGAGGCGCCGTCCCGAAGATTTATACCACATACAGCGAGAGCAGAGAAACCTCATCCGCTACGTCACAACGCGTACGAAAGTTTGTTGAATGATCGTAACGGACTATCACTGAAGAGAATTGTGACGAAAAATAAGAAAACGACAGCTAGAAAAGTCACACAAAAGTGAATTTCGCACTTTCGATCCCTGTCAGCATCAAAATAACACGAATGGAGCTGTAGAAGCAGGGGTTGCAGCGCGAGCACGAATTACAAAGCCAGTCATCAGTGATGCATAGGCCCGTAACAGGAAAACGTGGTCCGGAAGCCATAAAACCTGGACTGTGGAGCAATGAAGATAGTTATTTCGTCAGATGAGTCTTATTTTACACTGTTTCCAACTTCTGGCGGAGATTCCATCCTAAGAGTGAAACATGGCGGGGATCGGCGTTTATTTGGGCTGCCACATCGTGATATTCCACGGGCCCCTTGTTTACTCTGTGATTTCGCATTACTTCTAAGGATAATACGATTATTTTATCTTATCACGTCCATAAAATGCTACAATACTCGTTATCCAGCGGTGATGCCGTCTCCCAAGACGGCAGGGTCTCTGTTCACACCGTCCAGGACCGTTTTTGTAAGTACGAGGATAAGTGTCACATCTACCTATGCACTACAGTCACCAGATCACAAGATTACTGAGCCTTTGTGTTCCACTTTGGGGAGAAGAGTTCGTGATCGCTACCCACCTCCATTCATCGTTATCCGTAACTATCACTATTTTGCACTAATAATTTTACAAGATTCCATTGGAAACCATACAAGACCTGTATTTAACTATTTATATATGACTCAGGCTGTTTTGAATGCCAACGGATCTCCTGTAGACTATCAGAAATGATAATGTCTCGTGCTTTTGGTGTTTTCATGTTTTTTTTCACGTTCTATACCTTTACGGTAGGACTTGGAAAATGATGTTACACATCTCGAACTGTTGGGTTACTGTAGCCTGCTTAACAACTTATTAAATGCTGCACCTAATTTCAGAGTGACACATATATGCAACACTATTTTTCAAAAGTGTCAACAATTCTCTGTAAAAGCGGTCAGAACGTTCTATCAATCATTCAGTACCACGCAGGGGGCCCAGGTTCGATTCCCAGTAGGGGACTGGGTGTTGTGTGACCTTCATCATCATTTTTATTATCATTGAGACGCTAGTCGGTTACGTGACGTCAACTAAAATGGACTTGCAATACGGCGGCCGAACTCCCCGAATGGGGCATCCCAGCCAACAATGCTGTACGTAATTTCATCTTCTCAACACTAAACAATCCGCATTGATCAAGGAGTTATTTGGGAACCACCTAGTAATCGTTCAGACCGTAGGAAAATCTCTTTCCCCATAGATTCTCTTTCATCTTGCCGAAAGATGAAACCAATTGCTAGTGCAAGACCTCGATTCCCCATCACCATTACGCACGTCTGAGCGGCCGCAGTCGCATTGTAGGTAGCATTTCACTACTACTGGAAGCGACACTGCACTTGGTCTACACACCACCAGGCGTTTTGCACAAAGTAACTATACTGTCCCGTTTACTTTAGTTTTCGAGAACGTTTTGCAGCGCAGCTTTAATGTCATACTTTTGATGCGTCTGTTATCCGTACCACAACACAACTGTGTCTTCAGAAAACTCATAGTACGTACTCTTTTCTGACAATGCGCTACTCTTATTGTGTAATGATCTTTATGTGTGGGATGACATGCGTAACTTGCTGTCTGAAGCTCTTGGTGCATTACTTCATTTGTCATGTAAATAACAAAAAATATCTGGACTTTTGTGCCAGCTGTCAACGTACAATGTCGTACGTTTCCCGAAGTAAGTTTCCAGAAGTGATGTTACAATATCATTCGATCTTTATAAATGACCTAAATTAATTAACATATCAGTCTTTACACCTGTGTGGACTGAGAAATCCAGTCATGCGGAAGAAACCTTTTTATATCGAAACCACTTATTTTCGACGAAATATACTGCCTAAAAACGTGGCACATTAAAACGTGACACCATTTGAACAGCAGAAAACTTCCGTCAACACATACGTTTGGAAACGCGATGAGTAGAGATCAGTATTTTTTTGCTACGCACTCACCAACAGGCCTTACCCTGAACATTTTCACTCCCGTGAGCAGGGTACGGGAAACAACACTGACAAAACCGTTCTTCGCGAAATGTAAAAGGGCCAGAATCGAACATAGTCACAATATTTTCATCCGAGAGAGTAGGAAAATTAAATTCAGCTCTTTATCGCTATTCGTAAGTAACCTTTCCACATCCGCGTTTGCCGTGCTTGCTCATCTTCAAACAGATTCGCAACACGTTCCCGCCCTGTAATTCCGCCAAGAGGAGCGAATCGCCAGTAAACAAGCCTCTTCTGCAGTCTACGAGCACTACTAATAAAATCGTTAGTACGATTAGCCACCCCATGAAGTGCTTTAGGGCAGTTTTTATGTTGCAATAAAACGTCAAAAAGTACGCAGCTGATATTTACGCTACTAACGCTAATCATTCTTATCGTATATACAGGGTTTTCAAAAATTCATGTCCCAAACGTACAGGGGTGATGACGGAGACAAAAACAAATATATTTCCGCAAAGCAACTACGTCTTATAAACGCAGATTGTTGGAGTTCTAAGTACAAAAAATGGTTCAAATGGCTCTGAGCACTATGGGACTTAACATCTGTGGTCATCAGTCCCCTAGAACTTAGAACTACTTAAACCTAACTAACCTAAAGACATCACACACATCCATGCCCGAGGCAGGATTCGAACCTGCGACCGTAGCGGTCAAGAACCGCACGGCCACACAAGCCGGCCGAGTTCTGAGTACACAGTAGGATATTGTGCGCGATTTAGAGTAAAACGGTGTTAAATGATATCATTGTCTTATTGTTCTGATCACTATTACATTATAATAAGTGTTGAAAACGAGCACCGTTAACCTCAACGTGGAGTCGACATGACATAAAATGGTTCAAATGGCTCTGAGCACTATGGGACTAAACATCTGAGGTCATCAGTCCCCTAGAACTTAGAATTACTTAAACCTAACTAACCTAAGGACATCACACACATCCATGCACGAGGCAGGATTCGAATATGCGACCGTAGTGATCGCGCGGTTCCAGACTGTAGCGCCTAGAACCGCTCGGCCACTCCGGCCGGCGTCGACATGACATAAGAGGGAGTCCTGAGTTCACTAGAAAATGTGTGGTGTGTTCTGTATTTGTACGGCTGCTGCAAGAATTCTTCCAAGCAATTCAGCCTCTGAGTCGGCAGGCGTAGAGCGCACCTTGGCTTTCATGTAATCCCAGACAAATAATTCTAATGGGGTAAGGCCTGGAGATTTTGCAGTCCAATGTATAGGTCCTTCTCGGTTGAACCCCCGACTGCCCAAAGTACTGGTTAGTACTACTCGGACTGGGGCCTCATTGCTGAAATCGCATCCTCCTCCAGATATCTAGGAGCACATCCTCTAATAACTCCAGCAAGCAAGAACACTCTGTACATTGGCTACCTGAGTCGAACAGGCAACATGTAATGTCCAAGTACTCGATCACGATACCAGCCCACACGTTTACTGCCAGATGTCTCTGATGACCTGACACAAATGTGATACTAGGATTTTCATCCGACCATACATGTCAACTGTGCCAATTTTAAATGCCTTCTCGAGTAAATTGAGCCTCATTTTTAAACATAACAATATCGGGATAAAGCAGCGTGCATACTGAAGACCAGTGGATAATAATCTGGTCTCAACACCATCACAGGACGAAAGGACGAAGCAGCTCTTCACGCAGCACATCCCATACCCAGCAATGGTGAACACAGAGCGCAGCAACAATTGCTCGTGTTCATCTCTTTGGATTGTTCTCAACGTTTGACAGTGCTTCATCCTCAATGTTAGGTACGCGCGCCGTTCGGGGTCTGCCCGTATTAGCTCTGCTTACTATCATGTATCCGTATTTTACAATCGACCATAGGTTGCTGCAAATGTGCGATAATGTGAACATCAGCGTGCAGGGAAACGTTCGCCGTACATTCGCTGGGCTCTTCGACTATTGTATTCAGCAGCACCGTAGATAAAGTGCACGTATCGCAGTTTTCCCCACGCGCAGTCCTGCATCTTGATATTGCAACTGTCTTGCAAGCACTAGTGCTACCCGCTGTTTACCGACTTAGTGTCGAAGAGCGCGACTTCACAACATAGTACGTACACCAGACTAACATTTGGTGTAACAAAGTTAATGATAATGACGTATCTCCTCCACTCATGTTTGTAGAATTACCTACGGATGCTCAGTGGTCAAGAATATAGGTTTGCGACACATGGCTGCTTTAGGAAATATGTTCGTTTTTCTCCTCTGTATCATCTCTGTTAATTTGGGCACTGAATTATTGAACATCCTGTATACGTCTTTGGCACAGAGCTCGCGCAAGTATGAGAATTTAGGGTTTTCGGAAATTTCCCTTATAAAGTTGTTTGACTTGTAGAAGGGAGAGAGTACGCAATATTTTGAGTAGGAATCTCTGCCCAGGAACGTACCATTTCCGTTCTACGGCGGTTTCAGTTCAGATGTGTAACGCTCCTACGTCTGTTGCCACTCAAGCTAACAGATCCTACACACTTGATGTTTCTATCGAAACGTATTGCACAAGTTCTTGGAAGCTGTCCCGCTGAATGTCCGTCGGGAAATGTGGTTTCAGTATGATGATGCACCACCTCACTCCTCGCCCGCGCATCGGAGACATCTCATCAGACGATACGGTGAAAGACGGATAGGCCGAAGTGATCCATTCCCATAGCCGCCGCGATCATCAGATTTAACTCCTATGGGGTACTTCCTGTGGGGTTGTGAACAAAACTCCTTTAGAGACAGAGGAAGAGCTCCGGCCGCTCCACAAGAAACTGAAGGGACACCAGGTGGGATGGAGAGAGTATCACTGAACATGCTTCTTACGTCCAGTGCCTGTAACAACGTTGGTGGTCGCCACCTCAAGCTGCTGTTCTAATGCATCACTAGTGTTCTGTACATACCGTATGCTTCGTTCTTCTTTGTTTTGTAATAATGTAAACACGTAATGTTTAATTGTTAATACAAACAAATGTGCTTACGTTGTTTCGTTGGATGTTCGTTATGTTTCCTATCGAACTGTTACCTGATAATTATTTTGCATCACGCCTACTTCAGTTCCTCAAGCAGAAGTGAATGAGTTGAATAGTACTGCCTTTATAGCCATCGCCATTTGCTAAGTGTTGCTCCCACCACATTGCGCTCCAATTTTGACTATCCGCCACTTCCTGACGTAATGCCTTTTTTTTATCCTTTTACGTTCCGTTTGTGTTTGCCGTCTCAGTTGTCGGTCGTTTTATGGAACGACACGCGGACTGTCGATCGAGTTTCACTGTATACCCGTCGTAACAATATGACGAAGGGCATTTAATTTTTAGTTCTCGACGACCGTTTCTCTACGGCATATTTTATAGACCTTTCTCCATATCTCTGTTTCTAGCTGTCTTGTCTTCCGTCGATTGGGTTTGACATGTAGCAGTTTTTAACTCCTTTCTTTCAAAAAATGGTTCAAATGGCTCTGAGCACTATGGGACTTAACTTCTGAGGTCATCAGTCTCCTAGAACTTAGAACTACTCAAACCTATCTAACCGAAGGACATCACACAGATCCATGCCCGAGGCAGGATTCGAACCTGCGACCGTAGCGGTCGTGCGGTTCCAAACTGTAGCGCCTAGAACCGCTCGGCCACCCAGGCCGGCCTCTTTTCTTTGTCCTCATATTCTATCAGTTTTGACATGGGCGCGTATGACCCTAGTTGTTTTTGCGCTCTAAAACCAAACAAAACAAAGAAATTGGAATTGAAACCCTCGTTGAATAGAAACGGTACATTTCCAGAAACGGATTCCTATTCAAAATATTATATACTCTCTCCACTCCACGAGTCCTAGATGTTCGTAACGGGGATTTCCGAATGTCCTGTACAAGCGTCTCCAGCAGGTACAGGGGTTAAGGCGAAATCAAGGATTTAAACGAGAACAGTTAGTTACGAACGAGCTAACGTGTGTCATATCCATAAGTCTTAGTCATTCTAAAAAAAAGACAACATTAACGAAATATTGAAAAGATAAGTGTTAGAGCTCACAGATGCTAAAGTAACTGATAACAGTACAAGACGTACGGGGGAGGATGCGAAAAGGCTTTAAGCTTTTAACTCCCGGTTTCCTATGTTTTAATGTCGCAAGAGGCTGAAGATTTTTTAAATTCGTTTGTTGATGGAGCGCTTAAATATTAATCCTGTGCGGAGAACACGCTTATATGCAATGTCTGCTTCAGAATAGTGTACTTCCCTACAATAGGGCAAGAAGCCATTTACCAACCCTGCTTATTTGGATGCACAGAGAATGACGAAAACCTCGCAGCTGGTAATTAGAAACGCGCCTGATATACTTAGCGCCTGCATTGTCTCGGTGTAGCTACCCAAGTCAGCGCGCGCCTAAGCGCTCAGCAGAACGGCTGTTAATTCTCGCAGAACTTCAGCAGCACTCGGCGCTCCACAATAGCAGCGGGCGTCGGAATAGACTGGGAAGCCGCAGGAATTTCTGTAAGCGGCCGCAAATCCCGAGCTCTGCGGTGCATAGGGCTTCTTCGTGCTGCAGCTGTCTTCCTTCTGAACGACAAACGCTCTTGACCCCTAAATAAGGAAGCGACTTCTGTCTCTCCTAGGGTACGGTTATGAAACGACTGACATAAACTTCCTCATTAACATATTCTAAAGCGCGTTAACGTCTTAACGTGGGCTGGAAACTGTCTGTTAGACACATTGCCGAAGGGTGTAGAGCTTGAATATTATTTAAATGAAGAAGACAGTTTCACTCGTCTGCTTTACCGCCAGCGATTCATGTTGTGGAAGACAGTTAATTCCACCATTGCGTCCAGTTGAAGAATCAATGCCCAACACAGGAATGATCCTTACAAAAAAATTACAGTTTTATAAATCGGCAACTTTCTATTATTCCTTGGTTGGGGGATTTATATTTCTAAAATTATCTAAATATCAATTTCTTCTTTTTGTTCTCCAAGCGGGGGACGTTTATGAACAGCACAAGCTATTTAAACGATATACCAAATCCACAATTTTGAAGGTACAGCAATGAGGTTTTGTACCATACTTTTCGTAAAATTAATGCATTTAACTTTTTATGGAAATAAACAAAATTTTTGAACTAAGTAATGTACCTTTCATTCAGAAACTATTCAAGAGATTTCTACAATATTTTCTCTGATCAATCTCTTTGTATAAAGTAATCTACTATCATGAAGTATTTTTGAATATAGGGAACAGGAAAGTTTTAATAATTATTAATTATAATTGTGGAAGTATAGCATAAAATTCATATAAAGTTCCAAGCAATTTGCTCTATATCTCAGCTTACATCTAGAATTTCAAAATTTACGCTTGAGACAACATTTATTTTGTTTACAAAAATAAGTGTGCAAAATTTCATACTTGTAGCCTTCAATGATTCTGAGAAAAAGGTACATAAACATCAAAAAACATAATTTTCAGGAAGTCCAATTTCAAGTTCATCTTAAGGTTTCTTCTTCTGTGACATCTTCAGAAAGGCCCCAGATATGTACTCAGGGTCCTCTCTCCCTTAAAGGTTTCTCTTCTCGTTTAGTGTCATCTACTGTCTTTACTTTACCAGCGTTTCAACTGACTTTTCGGATGCAGAGAGGCGCTATAAATGTATCCTTCGCAAAATTTCTTGAGTGACATTTCCTGTCGTAGAGCCCATTCTCTCTAATAGCTTCATCCTTCCAACTTTACGATCATTAAATACAAGAACTGTATCGTAAGCTGCGACTGTATCAGATGGAAACGTGGTTTTAAGGTATTGTTTCCATAAGAGTGAATTTAAAGACTCATTTGGATTCAGCGTTTTGCCATGAACACACATTTATAGAAGTTTAGCATCGGCAAGAAACCTAGACGTGGGCTTGGCAACATCAATTTGGAAGCCTCTTATTGTGAAAGCAGCGGTCGTTATCCCTCCGAGCCTGCAGATATCTACAACAGCTAATATGGCACAGATAGTGGATGGGATGTTTATCTATCGACACTGTGCCGAAATACGTAGTCCATACTGCACTTCTCATCTCACTTAAACTGGAAAGGTTCTGTCTGGTAGCCTTTCCATAACACACCTAAAGGCAAAGCAATTTCTTCCTCATAAACAGAGCAGAGTAGCTGGTTTGTTATTGCTTCTAAGCTACGGAACAAAGTCACGGATGATCTAGAAAACCAAGATTATTTATCCCATCCATCTAGATGGATCTGGCGCAAGTTTCCTTGTAATCCACTGAATTGTTGTTCATCGAGCTAGTACTGAAGTGTTGATTCGAAAAGTGACTCGCATTTAAATTTTTTTTTCACGCACTTAGGATGTGATTTTGTCATTGAAACTTTGGGAAGTCGTTGTTCATGAGTTCTACTAATAAATTGACAGTATCAGTTAATTTCATGAACTCCATTAAAGCCGCGGGTGTTTCCACCACTTTAATGGAAGCCTTATGACGTGACAGCGGAGAGGACGCGCCACCGCTGCTTCAGGTCGCCATAAAGACAGGAAGGCACGTGCGACGACCCTCAGCATTCCAGCCCTCGGGCACTGCGCATTATCGAGTCTGGCTGGAGAATTCGCGCCTCGCGAGGGCTCAGGGGGAGTATCCCGCGCCGCTCGCAGGCATGTGTCGCTCGCAATAATGCCAGACTTCCGCCCCCCCCCCCCCCCCCCCCGCCCGCTGCCCAGTTTCCAACCTCCCACACTCTGGGAGCGCCTGCCTACGCTCCTGGCGACCAGCAGAAATGTTCCTTAATAATCATTCTGCAAGTAACCAAGCCGTTCTGACACCTGCTTTGCTATAAAGTGAACAGGGGCATGTTCTAAAGTAGCTGCGAATTCTCACAAGCTACTTAGATGCGCATAAGAGAGTAATTCAGAATGTACGTTACGGTGCGACAAAAAATGTGTAAACGAGCAAAGTTAATAGAAAAAGAAGTAATACCTTACTTGGAATAAGAGAGCAGACATCTACGTGGAAGGAAGATACTCCAAAGATCGACAAAGTCAAGTGATTTGAGTTCCTCACTGAAATAAATATAAATGAGAAGACAACGAAGCTAGAAGTATAAAAACGAGGGCTCATTCGCAATATGTACAACAGGAACTTACGTGACAGCCACAAAATCAAGACATTGCACCTTGATGACTAGACAAAAAGTCTGCATTGGCCGGCCGGAGTGGCCGTGCGGTTCTAGGTGCTACAGTCTGGAACCGAGCGACCGCTACGGCCGCAGGTTCCAATCCTGCCTCGGGCATGGATGTGTGTGATGTCCTTAGGTTAGTTAGGTTTAATTAGTTGTAAGTTCTAGGCGACTGATGACCTCAGAAGTTAAGTCGCATAGTGCTCGGAGCCATTTGAGCCATTTGTCTGCATTGCTTGTCAAAATTAATTATGAAAGGGAAAGAAGTTTCAAAAAACGCTGAGAAGAGTCATTGAAAATTATATCAGTAATTATCCACCAAGCTACATATCCGTAATCGATCGATTCCCATTAATGGCCATCTCAAAAGTTGAAAACAACAACTTCTTCTACTTCTTCTTCTTCTTCCAAGGATATGTAATGTTTCGTCGTCAATAACGTAATCAAACAACAACATGTCATTCTTTTTACTGTGTCATCGAAAAGTCCGTTAACATTTGAAAATCCAGTACTTCACGTAATAATGTACGTACAGAGGTAAAAACTGACACAATTGCTTCGAATGATACGTGATTTTATTGAAATCGAAAAGATGCACAAAATGACCATCAAATAGCGCTTTATATGATACAAAAGCAATGGTTAGCGTAACGGTTTATTATTAAAAAGACGATTTTCTTTATAACAGACGCTCAAAATGTCAGCCATCATTCATCAACAGTACCTATAGTCGAAGGAGAACGTCGCGAACTGCACTGTACAGCAAATCATTAAGTGTGGTGAGAAACCGCCAGTGGATGTTGACTCCAAGCATCCGTGATCAGGTCGGACGACTGCGATAGACGTGCGACTTCAGGTGAACCTACAACCTATAACCACACTAACTGAGGTCTGGAGACCTGAGGGACGTCGGAGGGGGGTTCAAGCATCGCGGAAATGGCAGCTCAGCAGCAAGAGGTCTTCCACAACTGTAGCACTATGGGGTGGAGATGAATCCTGTATAAAAGTCGAACCTTCCAGCAGGTGTTTATCAGCCATGCTAAGGTTGTTGCCATCCTGTAACACATCAGACTACCTGGAGCCCATCACGCTGACAGTTTGAACCGCAAGACTTCGCGTTTCCAACACCATCGGTTTTCCGGGTTTTGCACTGGTTTTAGGTTTCAATAAAAACCCGTATCATCTCAGAGATGTGTATCAAGTTTACCTACTTACCCACATTCTTCCGTGAACTAGCGCATTTTGAAGTGTTAAAGAACTTTTCAATAGTCCTGTACTTAAAGAAAATACTTAATATCTACCTGTCCTTGCGTCAATCGTCCATCCACTGCAGATCTTATTCAGTTTCACTTCGATTTGCTTGCATCGGAGCGTTCCCATGTACAAGAGCATAAACTAAAGCCTCACTGAAATTCCCACGGTAACTGTAACGGCTCTGTAAGCTCTATGTGCTAGGAAGATTTGAACGCTTTCACAAAGCTCTACATAATTGATCAACATCGTTTCTTGTTCACTAAAACTGCGCCACCGAATCAAATGCCATTCGACAGTCGAGGAAAACATTATCAACGTACTATGCCTCGTGGAAGAACGCTGCAAGATGGGTTTCAGATAATCCCTGTTTGTGAAATCGATATCCTGCAGAGGAAATTTTGAACTTCTAGAAATGTCACAATATTCCAGCCTACGACAGACTTCGATAATTCTACAACAGACAAAATACTGGAGTTCATCATAAAAATGGAATTATCGTGAGAAATACGCGCTTGAATATAAATCCGACTTCCAGCTAAGCCTGCTGGTTGCGCTGTTTTATTTAAATACGGGCCGCAACTTGCAATGTTCTCAGTACGTTGCAGGTGTTCTGTGTAGTTGTGAGTGCATTATGTCGGAGTTACGTGTTTGGGTTTTTAAGAGGCAGCTATCAAAGATTTATACCACAAACAGGGAAACTGGGAAAACATCAGTTGCTGCGTCAGAACTCGGACGAAAGTGTGTTTTGAGTGGTCGTGGAAAACAACCACTGAGAGAGATTGTTATGAAAAATAGGAGGGTTACAGGTCCGAAGTAACTGCTGAACTGCATGTCGCACACGCGAACCCCATCACTATCAAAACAACACTAAAGGAGTTCGATTAGCAGACAGTTGCAGGACGAGTTGGAATTCCAATGTCACTAAACTCCTGTGAGAGGAGAACATGGTGCCGAAGCCACAAAAACTAGAATATGGGGCTATGGAAGAAAGGAATTCGATATGATGAATCATGTTACACGCTGTTCCCAAATTCTGGCCGAATTTACGTCCAGGGGTGAAGAATGGTAGCGTTCGACGATGATTTGTGCAGCCATATCGTGGTGTTCCATGGGCCCTATGATCATTCTGGACGATCAATGCCCGTCCAATGTTACAATGTTTGTTCCCCTAAAGTGATGCTGCATTCCAAGATGACAGGAACCTTGTGCAAGCAATCCGCATCATCCAGTACTGGTTTTGTGAAAATGAATATGAATTATCGCACCTCTCGTGGCCACCATAGTCACCGTATCACAATATTACTGAGATTTTGTGGTCTACTTTCGAAAGAAGGGTGAGTGATCGCTGTCCACTTCCATCATCGTTACCTGATCTTGCCATTATTTTGCAGGATGAATGGTACAAGACGCCCCGGAAATCATACAGGACTTGAATTTGTCCAATCCGAGATGTATGAAAAATTTCCTACATTATATTAGGCATAGTACCATGTTGTGTTGGTGTTTCCATTTTTTTGTCCACCCCCCATGGATCTGTGCGTATGTACATCTTCCCGAGAAATGTTCTTGAAACGGGGATCCTTGGTTCACGACTTACTACTAAAAAAAAGCACTCAGTCTTCAGGCCGCGAGTGGCCTACCGCGACCATCCGACCGCCGTGTCATCCTCAGGGGAGGATGTGGATAGGAGAGGCGTGGGGTCAGCACACCGCTCTACCGGTCGTTATGATGGTATTCTTGACCGAAGCCGTTGTTAATCAGTCGACTAGCTCCTCAGTTGGCATTACGAGGCTGAGTGCACCCCGAAAAATGGCAATAGCGCATGGCAGCCTAGAGGGTCACCCATCCAAGTGCCGACAACGCCCGACAGCGCTTAACTTCGGTGATCTCACGGGAACCGGTGTAGCCACTGCGGCAAGGCCGTTGCCCGACTTACTATTAAGGTCTACAAATAATCCGTTTTAATTTCGTGGAGCGAGATATTTATAGGTATCAAGGTTTCAATGGTTTCTGTTGTTCGATTGACTAGTGTAACTCTACATGCGCTCAAGGAGATGAAGTTGAACTTATCTACGATCGACCTTAGGTAGCGGTAGACCTTTAACAAGCGTCCGACACCATTGAAAGTTACGAGCATATACACTCCTTGACAATTACGAAGGAACAGAGAAATTCTTGGACAGGCAAAGATAGACTGTATGAAACATCGTACATACCCTATGTGATCAAAAGTATCCGAACACCTGGCTGACAATGACTTAACAAATTCGTGGCGCCCTCCATCGGTAATGCTGGAATTCAATGTGGTGTTGGCCCACCCTTAGCCTTGAAGATAGCTTCCACTCTCGCAGGCATACGTCCAGTCAGGTGCTGGAAGGTTTTCTTGAGGAATGGCAACACGTTCTTCACGGAGTGCTGCACAGAGGAGAGGTATCGATGTCGGTCGATGAGGCCTGGCACGAAGTCGGCGTTCCAAAACATCCCAAAGGTGTTCTATAGGATTCAGGTCAGGACTCTGTGCAGGCCAGTCCGTTACAGGAATGTTATTGTGTTGTAACCACTCTGCCACCGGACGTGCATAATGAACGGGTGCTCGATCGTGTTCTAAGACACAATCGCAATTCCCGAATTAATCTTCAACAGTGGGAATCAAGAAGTTGCCACGCTAAACAACAAGGAGTGCAGTCCCCCACAATGAAAAACACGACCACACCATAACATCACCGTCTCCGAATTTTAATGTTGGCACTACACACACTGGCAGATGACATTTCTCTGGCATTCGCCATACCCACACACTGTCATCAGATCGCCACATTGTGTACCGTGATTCGACACTATACACGTTTTTCCACTGTTCAATCACCCAATGCTTACGCTCCTTACACCAAGCGAGGCGTCGTTTGGATTTTATCGGCGTGATGTGTGGCTTACGAGAAAATCGCTCGACCATGAATTCCGAGTTTTCTTACCTCTTGCCTAACTGTCATAGTACTTGCAGTGGATCCTGATGCAGTTTGAAATTACTGTGTGATGGTCTGGATAGATGTCTGCCTATTACACATTACGACCCTCTTCAAGAGCCGGCGGTCTCTGTTAGTCAACAGACGAGGTCGGCCTGTACGCTTTTGTACTGTACGTGTTCCTTCACGTTTCCACTTCACTACAATATCGGAAACAGTGGACCTAGGGATGTTTAGGAATGTCGAAATCTCGCGTACAGACGTATGGCAAAAGTAACACCCAATCAACTCACCAAGTTCGAAGTCCGTGAGTTACGCGGAGCGCCCCTTTCTACTCTATCAAGGCGTCTAATGACTAATGAGGTCGCTGACATGGAGTACCTGGCAGTAGGTGGCAGCACAATGGACCTAACACGGAAAGCGTATGTTTTTGGGGGTGTCCGGTTACTTTTGATAACGTAGTGTACATAATACAGCCGGAGTGGTTTATTTATAACGAAATAATGTACAGATTTTACCACAGGGGAAAGCAGAATGACGTACATTTTGCACGTGTTATACATACTGACTACACGCTGTTAATAAGTCTTTAGGGAATATTGTCGCACTACTCTCTCAGGGCGTTTTTCAGTTCTTGGATGTTCGTTGAGAAACACATCTGTGAACAGAATCCGAGGAACGACTTATATGATTTAGGTCCGAAGACAACGCAGACCATTCCATATTCTCAATATCTTCACATTCCAATATCCGACGCCTCAGCGGTCCTTTGTGGGTGGGCATTGCCGTCCATAAACAGGAAATCTGGACTTACTGCACCCACAAAACGAACTGTGAATCACACCTACCCACACCATAATGCTTCGGCCATACCGAAGAATTTCTTTAAGAATGTGTGGTATGTACCGTGTCCCCCTCTCTGTAAAACTAACTGGTGGCCAAAACCAGTTGTCACAGTGAAGCGAGATTTGTCGGAGAACGTCAGTCCGGACCACTGTTGCTGACTCCGACCAGCACGTATGAAGATGGTGTCTGTTCTTTGGGACATGTCCGAAAGAACAAATACCATCTTCACACAGTTAAGGCTAACCAGCAATTGACCTCCTTCTTCTGTGCGGATGCACAGGCATTGCCCGAACTCTTACGGGACTCGGTAAGATTGTCTGCCGCGAGTAATGAGTGTAATGGGCAGGGGCACTATGAATGTAGTGTTCGGACATTAAGTTGGGAATGTGGGTGTCACGGGGAGCGTGCAAGAGATAAGTCCCTGCAGTCGCTCTATCCTCAGTGCTCTCGGTAGCTCAGATGGATCGAGCGTCTGCCACGTAAGCAGGAGATCCTGGGCTCGAGTCCCGGTCGGAGCACACATTTTCAACTGTCCCCGTTGATGTATATCAACTCCTGTCAGCAGCTTAAGATCGTGATTTAATTATCATCCCGACCCGCATGGTCCCTACACCAACGGAATAGTTGAAGTGGGATAGATTCAACAGGCATCCGAACATACAAACAAGTCTGATGTAATCGCAGCAAAATGGTTCTGGCAGAGACGCGTGTACCGATAGTGGTTTCACGGTCTGCAGCGATCTAACGGCGAGTGAGATGTATGTTCCTTTTCGCCACTACGACTACGTGTCGATGCTCTTGTGATGTGGTGGTCCGATTTCGAAAAAATGGTTCAAATGGCTCTGAGCACTATGGGACTCAACTGCTGAGGTCATTAGTCCCCTAGAACTTAGAACTAGTTAAACCTAACTAACCTAAGGACATCACAAACATCCATGCCCGAGGCAGGATTCGAACCTGCGACCGTAGCGGTGTTGCGGTTCAAGACTGCAGCGCCTTTAACCGCACGGCCACTTCGGCCGGCTGGTCCGATTACGACCAGCAGCATGCTTTCGCATAGCATTTCCACCTTCAGGGGTATGTTTTAATCACAAGATGACACTTTTGGACACACTCATTACTGTGGCCACTATAGTGACACTTTTATCTGCTCCACCGTGATCGTAAGTACTCAAATGATGTTTTGCAGACATGCTGCCATGCCACACCGAATGTCGCACTAATCGGTTCCACAGCCACCTTGGTCAAACCCCTTGCTGCATGAAACATCGAATGCATACGGAGCGTTCGTGTATAGGCTTCACTGCACTTAAAACATCCCGCCCTCTGCATTTCCTTTTATGGTCGAGTGTTTCGCAGCAGGTGTCGGTTGTTCCGTAACAGCTAGCAGTCATCATCAGCAAGTGTTAATTGATCCGTATCAACTGTCAAGCGGTGTATTATATACATATCTGTGATATGGAAATGTAGATAAGAAGCACATCTACTAAAATTTTTCATAAAACGTGAGATATATGATGCTGAAAATGATATTTTAATACAAATTCACAAAGTACTGAATACGAGTCCGAAATTAGAGATGCTGACTGATTACACAAGGCGGTGATACCTAATACAGAATTTTGTTCGGTATACGTCATCCTGACTCGTGCAACAAGATAGAGGGTGGCACGAAGAAATATAAATACGGTATGGAATAGAACAGATAATGTAAATTAGTATAAACTTCATCTTTAGGTTCTTGCGTAAACCCAATCTTGGAAAACGCGGTATATTCCGAAAAGCGCCGACGTGTGGGACAATGATGTTTTTAAAAATTATTGGTTCTCGTAGCATTCGTAGATTTTATGCTCCGCTTCCAGGTCCCAACCGAACCGCCACCTCGGAAATCTCTACAGGTTCTGAACAAAATCCGTATGTCATGTAGCACACTGCGTAACAACGTCTCATTTTAGATCAAACTTACTACCTCTTTAGTAATAACTAATACCAGAAAAAATCCCACGGAATTAATGTATTTACCGTGCGAGGTGTTGTATCTGCGACAACTGGAAACTAGTTCTTAGATTAGTTCGAAGAGACGTTACCAAAGCCCCTGTTTATCGTTACCACCTGACCTTCCGTACGGATAGTACTACAATTTACCCTTGGTTGTTTGTATTCAAATATTAACTTCTACTTTAGAAAAGTTTCACTCGTGGGTCATACCTGTATCTCTTCACACTGCCGGCGTTGCTTTCTGACCAGGAAACGCTCTGTCCCATGAGCCAGTCCTCTCACAGAAACAACCACACATCCAGGTGTTGTCTCTTCTTGCCCGGCATGTCGGTAACTCGAAATTAGCGTGTCGCTCGGCAACGACCGGCAAATCGTAACAATAAACCGTCAAAGTCTGCTGACGTCACCCTGATTGCACTCCGAAATTCTCTGAAAGGAGACTGCCTTGTGAATTTCAGCTACTGTTGCAAATTAACGCTGGTAACTCAAAGCTTGCAGCAGGAGAACGGCACCTCCCAGTTAAATGCTACTCGGTACAATAAAAGGACCACATAGAGAAAAAATTGTCAAGCATCAGAGTTAAAGTGGTTACTGGTTTAATCAGACGAAACGTGAAGTCATACACATTACGTCTACGTCTGTATCATAACCATTTAATTAACACTTAACTTTTTGGCAGAGGGATCCTGGAACCACTTTCAGACAATTTCACGACCGAACCATTCTCGAATAGCGCGTGGGAAAACCATCAAATCCTTCCGCGCGACCAGTGCTTGCTGCTATTTTATTACGATGATCATTTATCCCTTTGTAGGTAACAGTAAATATTTTCGCATCCGGAGAAGTATGTTGGTGACCTGAAATTTTGTAAAATTTACCCGCCACCGTCATATAATTACTGCCTCCCCAAAGTAGCTTATAGCATCTTTCACAGTCTTTCTTCTATTTTGTGGTAATTAGAAACGAGCTGCCCTTCTTTTAATTGTTTCGACGTCCTCCGTCAGTTCCTTTTGGTAATGATCAACAGCACGCAACATTACTTCAGAAGAGAAAGGACTAGCGAAGTGTAGGCAGTCTCCTTAGTAAATGTGTTGCACCTTCTAATTATTCTGCCAGTAAAAAGCAATCTTTGGTTCGCCTTCCCCTAACAATTCCTGCGAGATGCTCCCAATTGAAGCTGTTCGTCATTGTAAATCGTGCCTATTTAGTTTAACTGTTAATCTTTAAGATAGTTTTATTTTTAATATGCAGAGGAATGGAAAAGAAAATTTTTGAGGTGTTGGATGACGATCAGTGTCGCTTTGGTAGAGGTAAAGGCACCAGAGAGGCAATTGTGACGTTTCGGTTGATAACGGAATCAAGACTAAATAGAAGTCAAGTCACTTTCATAGGATTCTATTACCTAGGCAACAAAATAACCAATGACGGACGTAACAAATGGTTCAAATGGCTCTGAGCACTATGGGACTCAACTGCTGAGGTCATTAGTCCCCTAGAACTTAGAACTAGTTAAACCTAACTAACCTAAGGACATCACAAACATCCATGCCCGAGGCAGGATTCGAACCTGCGACCGTAGCGGTCTTGCGGTTCCAGACTGCAGCGCCTTTAACCGCACGGCCACGGACGTAACAAGGAGGATATCTAAAGTAGACTAGCACTGGCAAGAAGGGCGTTCCTGGCCAAGAGAAGTGTACAAGTATCAAGCAATAACCTTAATTTGAGGCAGAAATTTCTCAGAATGTAAATTTGGAGCACAGCATTGTATGATAGTGAAACATGGATTGAGGGAAAACCGGAAGAGAAGAGAATCGAAGCATTTGAGACGTGGTGTTACAGACGAATGTTAAAAATTAAGTGGACTGATAAGGTAAGTAATGAGGAAGTTCTACGCAGAATCGGAGACGAGAGAAATATGTGAAAACACTGACAAGGAGAAGGTACAGGATGATAGGACATCTGTTAAGAAATTAGTGAACAACTTCCATGGTACTAGAGGGAAATCGTGCTCAGGCCCATCACATGCTCCATGATGTGCTGGATTATCGAAATGTGTCTGCTGAATGGGTGTCGAAAAACCTGGTCATGAATAACAAGAGCGCAAGAATGGAAATCGGCTTCGATCAGTCTACACGGTACTGCAAGAGGTAAATCATATCCTATTCAAAATCATCACTGGCATGAGACATTTGTGCACCACTTAAGCCCGAATGCAAGGTCACATTGACGTGGAAGCACCTCAGTTCCCCAATGAGGAAAATATTCAACGTGTCATCATCCTCAGGAAAGGTTGTGACCAAAGTGTTAGGCGGTGCAAAAGATGTGATTATCTTTGATTTCTTCCTGCAAGGGAGAATCAATTCGACACGCAACTGTGACACCATCTCCAAACGCAGATCCGCCATTCGACGAAAAAGACCAGGGCTTTTGAGTGCAGGTGTTTGCTCTTGGACGACAATGTGAAAACACTCACAGTAAGGAACGAAAAGGATCAGGTTCGTCACTTCAGATAGGAGAGGTTGGATAACCCAGCCTACAGCCCCGATCTTGCCCCACTGGTCTATCGTCCCTCCCCTACATTGAAAGCCGCACACCCGGAACGTTACTTCCAAACTAGTGCTGAGGTGGAGCAGCCTGTGTCACAAGTTCTTGCATCCCAGGGCACCGAGTTTCATCAAAGTGGTTTCTTCAAACTGATTGCACGCTATGACCATCGTCTCAATGTCGGTAGCCACTGTGTCAAAAAATAGTGCACGGTGTACAATTCATGATGTTGTCGTTTATTTGTTTTGGCAATAAAGTTTCCGTGTGAGAAACACTGACGAATTTTACTTTCGAACGTCCCTAGCCGTTCCAGCACTCTCGCTTATATCAATAATATGGTAAATAAATCGTCTACATCCTTTTAAAAGGAAATATCTCGGCACCCATCTTAAGAGATTATGGGGAGATAAGGAAAACTAAGTTTGTATCACCGGACGACGCTTTCAATCCAGTTTTTATCCTATGGTAATTCTGTGCTCTATCCACGGCGTCACTACACAACGTAAAAACAAAAGGGGGAAGACTGGATTTGAGCCGGCCGTGTGGCCGTGCGGTTCTAGGCGCTACAGTCTGGAACCGCGTGACCGCTACGGTCGCAGGTTCGAATCCTGCCTCGGGCATGGATGTGTGTGATGTCCTTATGTTAGTTAGGTTTAAGTAGTTCTAAGTTCTAGGGGACTGATGGCCTTAGAAGTTAAGTTCCATAGTGCTCAGAGCCATTTGAACCATTTTGAACTGGATTTGTTCTTTGAAAAAAGAGTCGCGATTGTACGATCTGCAGCGCATTACGTCAGATATTAATCACTGGACGCCCTAATCGTAAACTTTATGTTCAAAATTGATTTAAGGAACGTGACTGTGATTCGGAAATCGACAAAACCTGCATGAAGGGCTGCGCATTCACAAATAAGGAGGACTACTGTTGCGTTAGGTAGATTCCCACCGTAAAGTAATTATTCAAGTGAAGCACTGATTTGTTAATCACAAAAGTACAGGTTTCATCGCCAAAGATAACCTTACATTTGTTTCCACGTTAAAGAAACGTGAGATTTCGTAATGGGCTTAATGAATACACCAGACATTAGTGTCCTTTCATTACTTTTTTACTGTTTGCAGCAAATATTAGGATATGAATTATTACAAGCTTAGCGGAATGAACATAACACGATTACAAGTCAGTTTGATGTATCATGTGTTTCGGGGTAAAGTGTCGGTTCAGTTTAAATATTAATTCATCACCTTTGTTTCCACTGCGGTTATCTGTTACGCCGTAGATAATTACATATTGACGTTTAAATATCACGTTATCTGTGACATCGTTGACACTGAAATTATTTTAGCTGACTGTACGGATCCATATCACGTGACGCACCAAATACACCAGAAACTTGAACGTTTCAGAAAATTCTCGCTATGATATGACAGTAGTACGGCAACGATGTTCTGCATTTATTTATGCACGACACGTATTATTAGATTTCCTGCTTGTCTTCCGTAGTGATGTTTGCCCCCGAAAATGGACGTTTGCTCCGACACTGGTTTGTCGATATATAAATAAGAATGACTTTCAGACAGCCAAACTGTAGAGAGCCGAAATAGAAAACAGTCAGCAGTGGCTATTGGGAACATTTTGAGGAAAACTGAAAAGTGGAGAACCACTGGAATCCGAAAGTTGACCACTGGAATCCCAAAGCTGAATACAATCAAGGCAGCAGTACACACTTAGGGGTCACAAATAATCACGCCTTTCCTAAAACCGTCTTGAAGCAGCATCTCACACAGGCATTAAATGAAACAATCTTGTGTATTCTGCTACGGTTGGAACGTAAAATACGTTTCTGTGCTTTCGTAGACAGCGGCAGATACTCTACTATGGTCTGTTAACAAGTGTTTTCAGGCAATTAGAGAATACGGATGAAACGTGGAAGATCGGTTTCAGATTGTGAATGAAATTGCTCACGACGACGACCTTGAGTGTGATCAGGTTCAGTGTCGAGGCAGGTAAATGTGCTAAGTCGACATTTTCAGATGTTTTGGGTGGATGAAAAACCGTGGGCGACTCAGCCACTCAGTGTATTGCAAGCCGATGCACGCCGATTTAAATCACAGAGAGTAGAATTTTCAGCTTTCAATATGGAAACAGCCGCATTATATATATATATATATATATATATATATATATATATATATATATATATATATATATATATATACACGCACATCAAAACAGTTTTGCATCACTCCGGTTCCCAGAACTCCTGAACATAGACGTTGACTGTGGATATTATTATCACACACACAGTCCCTTTGACTGTTCAGAGATGTCACCCCCCGAAGATGTAAACGACCACGCATGAGCAGCGCCTATTAGACGGAGTGGGTCTGACAGCCGATCAGTGCGAGTCATTCCACCAGAAAGAAAGTACACGCCTCTTGTTTTCTGCAGTTCAACTATGCCTAGAGGGTCAATACCGTGGTTCGATCGCGTCCGCATTGTTACTTTGTGCCAGGAAGGTCTCTCAACGAGGGAAGTGTCCTGGCGTCTCGGACTGAACCAAAGCGATGTAGTTCGGACATGGAAGAGAGACAGAGAGACAGGAACTGTCGATGACATGCCTCGCTCAGGCCACCCAAGGGCTACTACTGCAGTGGATGAGCGCTACCTACAGATTAAGGCTCGGAGGAAAGCTGGTAGCAACGCCACCATGCAGCGTGGTACAGATAGGTAGAACAACGTGCCGAATGGACCGCTCAAGATTGCCATCACGTTCTCTTCACCGATTTGTGTCGCATATACTTTCAACCAGACAATCGCCGGAGACGTGTTTGAAGACGATCCGGTCAGGCTGAACGCCTTAGACACTCTGTCCAGCGAGTGCAACAAGGTGGACGAATATTTGAAACCCACATCAAATGAACTATTACACTTGTCCTATGATGGACCGCGTTGTATGCAGGGTCACATTGTATAATAAACTTAACAAAGAAAAATTCTAGACACATTATCAAATCGTAGATATATTTAAATTAACTGGAATCTGATGTAGCCAGTACCTTATAGTACAGATCAACAGCGACAAACTCACACTATACAACGTGTATGGACTACAACCTAGTTCTTTGAACAAAGTAAGTTTAGTTTAAACGCGATTATGAGATGATTATGATGATATTTGTTTTCCGGCGCGCTCAGCTACGTGGTTATCAGCGCCCGTAGAAATTCCAAAGCTTTTCACTGTCCAGGCTCGCCAGTTCCCCGAATGGCGAGGAAATGATGCGAACAACACAAATATCCAGATCCCAGGTGGAGGAAAGTCCCACCCGGCTGGGAATCGAACGCAGGACTCCGTAAAGAATTGACACCAGAAACAACTCAAAATAAGTAGCTGAAGTCTATAAGTAATTTTTCCAGATTACTGTGGCCACTGTAGTGACACTTTGAACTCAAATGATATGTTGCAGACACGTTACCGTTCCACACGGAATGTCCCACTAACCATTTACACAATCACCATGGACAAACCCTGCACTGAGTGAAATGTCGAATGCATACAGTGTTTCGTGCACGGGCTTAGCTACAGTTAACAGGTCCGGCCCTGTACATTTCCCATAAATGCCTTTGGTCGGTTACTCCGCAGCAGTTTTCGGTTGTTCCATAGCAACTAGCAGACCTTAATTCGTTGGTGTCAGTTGTTCCACAGCAATTGTCAAACAGTGTATTATTTACATAACTGTGATACTGAAATGAGGGTGAGAAGTATATCTAACAAAAAGTTTCATAAAATTAAAGATATGTAATGCTGAAAACGATATTTTGAGCCAAATTCGCAAAATACATGGTAGGAATTCGAAAAAGCGATGCTGACTGATTACATAAGGCGATGGGAGCGAAGACAGAACTGTATTCGGTACACGTCATCCTGACACATGCACCAAGATACGGGGTGGCACCAGGAAATGTAAATATATACTACAGGGAATAGAACAGAGCATGTAAATTATTATAATCTTTGTCTTTAGATCCCAACATAAACCCGAGCTATGAAAACGCGGTGTATTCCGAAACAGCGCCAAACGTATGGGTCAACGATGTTTGAGAAAATTATTGCTTCTCGTTGCATTCGCACAATTTAGCCTGCGATTCTACCTCCCAACTGAACCGCCGCCTCGGAAATCCCTACAGATTCTCAACAAAATTCGTACGCCATGTAGCATACTACGTAAGAACAACTGATTTCAGATCAAACTTACTGCTTTCTTTTATTAATAATACCCAAAGAAATTCCACTGAATTCATACATTTTCCTTACGAGACGTTACATTTGCGACGATTGAAAGCTAATTCTTAAGAATGCCTGGAAGGGACGCTACCAACGCCCTTGTTTATCGTTGCCAACTGTCCTTCCGTCTGGATAGTACTGCAGTTTACCATTGGTAGGATTTCTTCAAATATTAACTTCTATTTTAGTGAAGTTAAACTCGTTTGACATACCTGTATCTCTTCAAAGTGCCGGCGTTGCTTTCTGACCAGGAAACGCCCAGTTCCAAGCGCCAGTCCTCTGACGGAAACAGCCACAGGTCCAGTTGGGCCATCTTCTTGCCCTGCATGTCGGCAACTCGAAACTGGTGTGTCGCTCGGCAACGACCGTCAGATCTTAACAATGGACCGTCAACGCCTGCTGACGTCACCCTGATTGAACTCCGCAATACTCTGAACGCAGACTGCCTCATCAATTTAGCTATTGTTTTAAATGAACGCTGGTAACTCAAAGCTTGCAGCAGGAGAACATCGCCTCCCACTTACGTGCTACTCGAGACAATAATGAGGATGATATAGTAAAAAACAAAATTAAGCATCAGAATGAGAGTGTTCACCGGTTTATTCAGAAGAAACGTGAATTCATATACATTACGTCTACCTCTCTATGATTTCTCTATAATTAACATGTAAGAGTTTGACAGAGGGATCGTCGAATCACTTTCAGATAATTTCACGACCATTCCACTGTCGAATAGCGCGTGGGAAAAACGAACCTCTAAACCCTTCCTTCAGATCAACGACTGAAATACTCACACTGTACAACGTGCGTGGACCACAACCTAACTCTCTGAACAACGTACGTTAAGTTTTTAACACTGTGATAATAATTATGGTGATATTTGTTTTGTCGGGCGCTCAGCTATGCAGTTATTAGCGACCGTACACATTTTCATCTTTTAACTGTCCACACTCGCCACTTCCCCGATTGATTAGAAAATGATGAGTACAACAAAAAAAACCGACCCCACCCGGTCGGGAATCGAACTCTGGATTCCATGATCCAGAGGGAGCAACACTGGCTCCGGAACTCTGAACAGAGTGAAGGCACATTTAAAGCATTAAAATGCTCCAAACAAAGTATTACACACATCTGCAGATGCCAACCACCACCTCATTATTATTCTGGTACATTCTTGCATGAGAATGGCCAGAAAGTAACTCAAAGCTAATACCGAACGTCTATAAGCAAGTTGCCATATCAGTCCTAGTAAACCGTGGAAGCGGCCAGACGACCCAAAAGCCAAGGACAGAAACGAAATTTCTTTTTCAGCATTCGGCGGGGCTAACAAAGACTCGAAAAACCGCCTGCACGCCTATAGTGGCCTGTATTCACTGTCTCCGTAGTACACTCTCGTTCATAAAAAAACGTAACACCTTGAACGACTAGACATTGGACGTTTATATTCACTAGACGTAAGCATCTTCTGCAGAAATGATTTGCTCTTCAGTCACCTATGTTGAGCATGTGTCCTGTTACGTAGTAAGCGCAGGGTTCGCCATTGGCCCTACTGACTCGTTGCATGTGTGATGGCATCGACGCATGTAAGGCACGAATGGCGTCCTGTGGTGTAGCCATGCATCCTGCATTGGTGGTTGGCACAGGGCTACAGCGCCTATACCTGTCGTTCCACCATATACCACACGTTTTCGACTTGTGTCAAGTCTGGTGATCTGGCGGGCCAGGGCAAAATGCTGACATCCCGCGACACAAAGAAGGCCCGTGTCCATGCAGCAACATGGGGTCGTGCAATTTCTCGCTGAAAAATGGCGTCTGCTGTGTTGTGCAGAAAGCGTGTGGCTACGGGTCCCAGGACGTCATTGACGTAGGTCACACTGGTCAGAGTGCCCTGAACAAGACTAACTGTGGTCTGTGGTTGTACCCAATAGCACCCCACACCATAAGACCTTAAACTGAGGCTGTATCTCTCCTGTCAAAGCAGTGACTGTGTTGAAGCTCCCCCTGTCTGCGGCGGGCCAAAATACAGCCATCATTTTCAAACAAACTAAATCTGGATTCGTCCGATAACACTGTCTGATGCCATTTCTGTCCCCACTGACGTAATTCTATACACCACTGCCGCATAGCATGTTTATGCACATTAGCCATAGGTAGATAAACCATGCCGTATTAAACGTCATCGCGCTATAACCCCTGGTTGTGTACGATGTGTTCACTGTTTTGCCAGAGCGGAGGAGGAGGCAGATCTGATCTGTGATGCCATTCGGACGAGGTGTCGATCTTCTCTGGGGCCAACCTGGTCGTGTTTTACGACCTTCCGTGAACCATTATGCACACACATTTGTACTCCCGAAACACTTCGTCCGACACGAGGAGCTAATTCCCTAATGGCTGCATCGCATTCTCTCATGCCAATAATGCGCCCTCTTTAAAACTCACTGATTATACGGTACCCTTCGCGGGAACGTCTCCGGGGCATCCTCTACGTCTATTCAAGTGACACTGATCCAATACCACCGGTTCATAACGACAACGAGAACGGCAGGAACATTTTAACGATAGGTGGTGTTGCGCATTGATATCAACTTTGACCATGAACCCGCTGGCCGACATTGTTCAAATGCTGTTTATTTCTGCAGAACATACTACTGCTCATGTCCTTTCAATAAGAACGTTCTATTTATAGTCGTTCAAGGTATTCTGTTTTCTCTGAACGTGAGTTATACAGGGTGAGTTAGGAGGAGAGCTACATGCTTTGACGACTGATAGTATTTGTGATCGTGAACAAAAAACATCACATGAACGTGTGCCCTGTTTTCAAAAGTTTCCAGGAAACCAATGAAAATATTTGGGATCAGGAAAAATGTATTTGATGATAAAGGAAACATTGTGATCTAATTTCGTGTTTAATTGTGTATATTTCCTCACAAAAAATGTTTAAAAAGTCCACCTTCAACCCCAATACATTTCACAGCTGTCCTATACATATGCTGTGTTGGTTATCTGAGGTAATGCGTACGGTTCTTTGCTTGAATATATGGATATACTCATAAAAAGCGAGCGAGAAAATCTTCCCTAGCGTCCACTACCAGTTTGTAGACTTCGCTCTTAAGCCAGCTCCACAAACAGTAATCTAATGGACTAATACCTACTGACCTCGATGACTAAGAAATGACTCCACGGCGACTGCTCCAACCCAAAGGATGCGTTTCATTGAGGTACTGTGTCACTGGCCATACGGAAGGCGCAGGAACTCCGTCGCACCGAATGTACATGCGACGTCGTGTTGCCAAAGGAATATCCTCCAGGTATTCTGATAACGCATTTTGAAGGTAATCAAGATAATGTACTGCATTAAGATGGTTATCTGAAACGAGTGGACAGCTGTAGGTTGGTAGTCAATAATACCGCTTTGAAACGGTCAGTAAGGAAATATACATAGCCTACATCGCTTTGGTTGTATCGGCATGTGAGTGGAGGTGAAAAAGAACATGCTCATGGTTTCAAACACATGTAAGTGAGATACGGTTAGCCGGCCGGAGTAGCCGTGCGGTCTAGGCGCTACAGTCTGGAATCGCGTGACCGCTACGGTCGCAGGTTCGAATCCTGCCTCGGGCATGGCTGTGTGTGATGTGCTTAGGTTAGTTAGGTTTAAGTAGTTCTAAGTTCTAGGGGACTGATGACCACAGCAGTTAAGTCCCATAGTGCTCAGAGCCATTTGAACCACTTTTTTTTAGGTACGGTTAAGAAATAGGCATATGTTCATCTGCAGTTTTTGTTCAGAATAACATGTACTATCACGGCTCAAATCATTCCTCCTGACTCCGCTATGTGCCAGTAGAAACGTCTGCAATCAACTAGTACAAAAAGCAATCGATAATCTAGTACAGAATGTCTCTGCAATAGACTTGCGACTCAGCCCTCGTGTACGAATGAAGAACTTGATAGGTGACGCTATAAAGAAAGACATTCAACTTGCTTGTTTGAATAGCGGTAAAACGTCGCAGGAATTCTGCAAAATCCAAGAATCACGAAAGCATTCTTAGAACGTTAGAAAACGTGAATTACTTAATAGTATTCAAGACATATATACCGTGTGATAAAAAAGTCAGTATAAATTTTAAAACGTTATAAACCACAGAATAATGTACATAGAGAGGCAAAAATTGACACACATGCTTGGAATGACATGGGGTTTTATTAGAAACAAAAGAAACGAAGCTCACAAAATGTCCGATAGATGACGCTGGATAGCAAAACGTCAGTGACTGCGCATAACAATCGTGTATAAAAGGAGCTGTAATGAGAGAGAGAATCAGATGCGCCAGCAATCGGAGCATGTTGATGTTACCTGAAAAGGCGCTTTTAGTGAAGCTGTATTATCAGAATTGGGAATGTGCTAATTCAACGTTACGATCCTATCGCCATAGGAAGGGAATTCGAACGGGTAAAGGTCCGCTGACAAATGCAGCTGTGGCGAGAATCATTTCGCAGTTTGAAGCCACGGGTTGTTTAGACGATAGACCCCGTAGGGGCCGACCGAGCACAAGGCCTAATGCTGCTGAGACCGTTCAGGAAGAAATGAAGACTGTAGCGGCATTCCATACACTACTGTTTGGTTGGCACTGAGGCGTACCCTCCAATGCTATCCGTACAAAATCCATCGGCATCATGAACTGTTACCTGGCGATTTAGTGAAGCGGAGGGCATTTGCGGTATGGGTGTTTCAAAAGATGGCGGAAGATGACGATTGGTTGAGTAACGTGTTGTGGACGAAGCTCATTTCACGCTCCGAGGGTCTGTCAACGCCCACAACTGCAGAATATGGTATACCGAAAATCCTAGAACTGTCGTGGAAAGTCCATTGCACGACGAGAAAGTCACGGTATGGGTTGGATTTACCACATCTACCATTATCGGGCCTTTTTTCTTCGAGGAAATGCGTGATTCTGGTTTTTTAACTGCTACCGTGACGGGTGAGAGGTACACCGATGTGTTACAGAATCGCATCATCCGCAGGCTGGTTGATAAACACCTGCTGGAACGTACGATGTTTACGCAGGATGGCGCTCCACCCCACATTGCTAGACGCGTGAAAGATCTCTTGCGCGCGTCGTTTGGTGATGATCGTGTGCTCGGCCGCCACTTTCGTCATGCTTGGCCTCCCAGGTCCCCAGACCTCAGTCTGTGCGATTATTGGCTTTGGGGTTACCTGAAGTCGCAAGTGTATCGTGATCGACCGACATCTCTAGGGATGCTGAAAGACAACATCCGACGCCAACGCCTCACCAAAACTCCGGACATGCTTTACAGTGCTCTTCACAACATTATTGCTCGACTACAGATATTGTTGAGGAATAATAGTGGACACATTGAGCATTTCCTGTAAAGAACATTACCTTTGCTTTGTCTTACTTTGTTACGCTAATTATTGCTATTCTGATCAGATGAAGCGCCATCTGTCGAACATCTTTTGAGCTTTTGTATTATTTTTTTTGTTCTAATAAAACCCCATATCATTCCAAGCATGTGTGTCAAATTGTACCTCTCTATGTACATTATTTCGTGGTTTATTCATTTTTCAAATTTATACTGACTTTTTGATCACCCGGTATATACGAGAGCAGTAAAATTATAGTGTTCTAATAACAGCTGGGAAAGTAGGATTCAAGCACTCACGTTCAAACGCTCAATCTTCGACGAAAGATTTCGTGGCAGCTGCTGCCTTTTCCAGTGAATTATGGAGTGTGTATTGGTGTGCGGATGAAGACGCAGCAAGGCGTTGCTCACGAGAGCACTTTCCACTTGGCCGGCTCGTTGCACCTTCCTGCTGGCTGCCTGCGGTTTGCCCCGTCGGTGAGGAAAGCGCGGAGTTGGCTTGCAAGCACGCGGCTAGTCGGGTATTTCGCCAAAGGGGCAACTGGAGCGAGCACGTTATCTGACCGCGGCTGCCGGCTTCCCAGCGCGCAAAGCGGGAGCTCCTCCGGCGTCTGGTATGCAAGGTGCCACCGCTGCAGTGGCCACGTCCTCACTCCGGGCGTGTCGGCGCCTTCTGAGGTAGCTCAGAAAATGTAGTCGGTATTTTCTGCCCCTCTCTCAGGTCCTATATCTTTGAAGGCTTTTTTTTTTGAGCTGTTATCTGCGTTTTATTTATTACGTAACTCTTCGTATTCGTGCTGTTCCTGAATACGTACACAGATGTTCTTGACGTTGTTTACACACTGAAGCGCTAAAGAAAGTAACATAGGGATCCGCATTCAAACACAAAGATATGTAAACAAACAGAATACGGCGCTGAATTGGGCAATGACTATATAAGAAACACAACCAGCACTTTATACTCATGAAGTAATGAGCGCTATCGACAGGGGACGTCAAATTGATTCCATATTTTTAGATTTCCAGAAGGCTTTCGACACCGTTCCTCACAAGCGTCTTCTAATGAAACTGCGTGCCTACCGAGTATCGCCTCAGTTGTACGACTGGATTCGTGATTTCCTGTCAGAAAAGTCGCAGTTCGTAGTAATAGACGGAAAGTCATCGAGTAAAACAGAAGTAATATCCGGCGTTCCCCAAGGAAGTGTTATAGGTCCTCTATTGTTCCTGATCTATATTACCGACATAGGAGACAATCTGAGTAGCCGTCTTAGATTGTTTGCAGATGATGCTGTCATTTACCGTCTTGTAAAGTCATCAGATGATCAAAACGACTTGCAAAATGATTTAGATAAGATACCTGTATGGTGCGAAAAGTGGCAATTGAACCTGAATAAAGAAAAGTGCGAAGTTATTCACACGAGTACTCAGGGAAATCAGCTAAATTTCGATTACGCGATAAGTCACACAAATCTGAGAGCTGTAAATTCAACTAAAAACTTAGGGATTACAATTACAAATAACGTAAGTTGTAACGATCACATAGATAATATTGTGGGTAGAGCAAACCAAAGACTGCGATTCATTGGCAGAACTCTTAAAAGGTGCAACAAGTCTACCAAAGAGACTGCTTACACTACGCTTGTCCGCTCTATTCTGGAGTACTGCTGTGCGGTGTGGGATCTGCATCAGGTGGGACTGACGGATGACATCGAAAAAGTACAAAGAAGGGCAGCTCGTTTTGTATTATCGCGAAATAGGGGACCTAGTGCCACAGACATTATACGTGAATTGCAGTGGCAATCATTAAAATAAAGGCATTTTTCGTTGCGACTGGATCTTCTCATGAAATTTCAATCACCAGTTTTCTCCTCAGATTGCGAAACCATTCTGTTGGCACCCACCTACATAGGGAGAAATGATCATCACGATAAAATAAGAGAAATTAGGGCTCGCACGGAAAAATTTTAGTGCTCGTTTTTCCCACGTACCGTTCGAGAGTGGAACGGTAGAGAGACAGCATGAAGGTGTTCATTGAACCCTCTGCCAGGCACATTATTGTGAATAGCAGAGTAATCACGTAGCTGTAAATGTAGATAAAACAACAAGTGTCTGGCGCAGTTATTAGATCGGGTACTGCTGCTACAATGGCTGGTTATCACGATTTAAGTGAGTTTGAACGTGGGACACAGCATCTCCGAGGAAGCGATGAATTGGAGATTTTCCTGTACGACCATTTTACGACTGTACCATGAGTATGAGGAATCAGGTAAAACATAAAATCTTCGACATCGCTGTGGCCGGAAAAGATCCTGCAAGAACAGGACCTACGACGATTGAAGAGAATAGTGCAACGTGACAGAAGTGCAACACTTCGGCAAACTGCTGCAGATTTCAATGCTGGGCTATCAAGAAGTGCGTCAACATCATCGATATGGGATCTCGGTGTCGAAGGCCCATTCGTGTACTTTTGATGACTGCACGACACAAAAATTAACGCCTCGCCTGGGTCCGTCAACACCGACATTGGACTGTTGGTGACTAGAAGCGTGTTGCTCGGTCGGGTGAGTCTCGTTTCAAATTGTATCGAGCGGATGGACGTATACGGGTATGGAGACAACCTCATGCATCCATGGACCATGCATGTCAGCAGGGGACTGTTCTAGCTGATGGAGGCTCTGTAATGGTGTGGGACGAGTGCAGTTGTAGTCATCTGGGACTCCTGGTACGTCTAGATACGATTCCCACAGATGACACGTACGTTAGCATCCTGTCTAATCAAGTGCATCCATTGATGTCCATTGTGCATTCCGACGGACCAGTCGCGAACAATTGTGGCCATTCGACATGGCGCACTGTCATTCGTAAAAATTTCATCCTTGGCGCCACCACCAACTACCACAGTGTCTAGTTGGTAACTAGGAGCCGGAGTGGCCGTGCTGTTCTAGGCGCTTCAGTCTGGAACCGAACGACCGCTACGATCGCAGGTTCAAATCCTGCCTCGGGCATGGATGTGTGTGATGTCCTTAGGTTAGTTAGGTTTAATTAGTTCTAAGTTCTAGGCGACTGATGACCTCAGAAGTTGAGTCGCATAGTGCTCAGAGCCATTTGAACCATTTTTTGGTAACTAGGATTCATAGCTTCGTGGGGTCTCTGCCACACTCAACTCCTGCAATCCCTGTTACCAACTGAAATCGGGACTTACCTGACCAGCCACAGTGTCCAATCGTCGGGGGTCAAAACGATGTTGTCACAAGCCTGTATATGCGCTGTAGGCAATAATGTGCTGTTGGCAAAGGCACTCACGTCGGTCGTCTGCTGCCGTAACCCATTAACGCCAAATTTCGCCATACTGTCCTGATGGATACGTTCAACGTAAATTCCGTATTGATTTCTGTGGTTATTTCACGGAGTGTTGCTTGTCTGTTAGCGCTGACGACTCTACACAGACGCCGCTGCTGTCAGTCGTTAATTGAAGGCCATTGATCACTGTCTTGACCGTAGTGACAGGTAATGCCTGAAATCTAATATACTCGGCACTCTCTTGGCACTGTGGATCTCGGAATATTCAATTCCCTAACAATTTTCGAAATGGAATGACCCATGGGTCTAACTCCGACTACGATTTGGCGTTTGAAGTCTGTTAATCCCCATCGTGAGGCCATAATCACCTCGGACAGCTCTTCAGATGAAGCATCTGAGTAGAGACGATAGCTCCGCCAATATACTGTCCTTTTATACCTTGTGAACGTGATAGTACCGCCAACCGTATATGTGCATATCGCTGTCCTATGACTTGGTCACCTCAGTGTATATACCTTCTAACTACTTATCTTCACGCTGTTTGAATATATATATATATATATATATATATATATATATATATAATTTGACTTTGGGATGCTGTTTATAGAAAAATATTTCTTCTGTTCGCGAGTGATTAGTCGTAGGCTGTATTATATGCGAGAAGTGATGATCTTGCTGTGTGTACTTAGCTCAATGTCAATTCGAGTATGAAAATGAAGGGTGTGAATAATTTGTATGTATTTTCCTTTTCTAGGATCATATCAGTCTCTGCTGAAGGAGGTCTAGTTCAGTATTTCATGTGAATGTGATTTTTGGTATCATTACAATGTGACCTGCGTCACGTTTAATTCTTTCTATCATCTATCGTGTAATTATACGATTATTTGATTTATATAGGTACATATATTCAATAAGCATAACGTATTCTATACAAAAATATGTGCAGTTGTCATTGACAATTGCTCTACATGCAAATATTATTTATTGGGCATCAGTCAACGCTAAGCCGAATAGCTTTTTGCATGAGGACCATAAGTGGACCAGCGCGTTATTGACTTCCTCAATTTCTGAATCTCTTTCTTTTGTATGAATCACGCAGTTTTTCTGATATTGTACGAATTTGTTTACCTATATATGTACATCACGTCTAGCGACTGCCGTACCATGTCTTAGTGCATGTAAGCGAGCAAGCGTATTATTAGTTTTGTTTGAATTTTGCCTGATATATGATTTAAACTATGCAGTCCTAGGGAACTACTTTTACACAGCTCGCTCTAAATGGGTAATTAATCTCAGAAGACTGTCTCTTATTATATTTAGGGAATTACAGTAGCTGCTATACAGCCATGGTCTTTCCTATTTGCCCTAGAGTAATGAATCGCGGATGCATTTAATTCACGTGAATTCAGTTCCACTCCAGTCAACCGTTCGTCCAATGTCGATCTTTCAGTACTATATACAAATTTCGCCAAAACCGTGATATTTTATAGCTCAACGAATAGCTCCTTGTGATATGGTTCGACCACTCGGTAATGCGGTGCACATCAGATAAACATCCATTACGCATTAAATCTGATTATGTTATTTTGAATCCCAAAAGGACTTGATTTACTTATTTTCCACGAAAACAACTGTGGGATGTGGGAGTATAAGGCGAGGGCGCAAATTAGGAAAACATCTCTGACTGAACCTGGTGATTTATTACAGTGATTCAACAACCCACATGAAACACATGAACTGATATGAAACCAATCATAAAGTTTGCAGTTCATTACTTGTACGATAATGATGCTTATATAAAACTCCGAAAGGAAACCAGTTTGAATGACTTCAGAGGCAAGGACATAAAAACTGGGATATCACAGAATGAGGAGGAGAATCCTGCACGAACGTTGGAATAATCATACACAACTAGTGAATAAAAGACAGAGTTCCTTCTCCACCAGCAATGAACCATACAGCTGAAGGAGGCTGAGTTACACAGTGATTGAAGTCGGTGTCAGAGCGTTGCAATAAAAATTAGTAAATTCCCTTACTATCATTGTATTTGATATAGTTGTGTAAATTGAGGTTCATTCTTAGAATCACTTACTCCATTCAGCAGGAAATCCTGTGCTCACACTATCTCTAATTCGTTCAGAAATGGCGGTCTAGTTGCACAAAGATTCCTACGCCAGAATAAGAGAAACAACTACAAATCCTGGGATCCAATTCACGTAAATATACATCAAAACGACAAGCTGATTTCTGAAGGCGATACGTTTGATATAGAAGGTGCAAACCTAACCTTTCTTCTACACAAGAATCATCAAACTAAATACTAAATCTGCTTGTACTGCAAAAAGTTACTTTTTTTAGCAGCCTTGTGCTCACAGATTTAAGGAACCCTACTTTTAATAAATTCGTGAAGATTCTCAGTTAAAGATACCCCATTCCTGGTAGCTCATGTTTGGTATTGATATTAACAACGGAAGAACTCAAGTTCAAATATCACCCGCGAAAATTATTAGAAAATTTCCATAATCAGAAATAAACACTCCCATGCATTTAGTGAAATTAGTGAAGCTATTTCCAAATAAAAGACAAGTATCTGCACTCACTGTCCGAAATAGAAATCGTACCAAATCATCTTCCAAGGACCATTCATGCTTACTATCTCGACGACGGAACCCTGAGTACCGCTCGAAAAAGCTAGCCAGTAGTAGTTGCTGCGAAGATGAGTCTTTATAGGAGAGTGGAGGACGATCTCAAACCAAATAATTCAGAGAGAAAAAGCTGGAACACTCTGTCTCGCAAAGAAGGAACTTTGTCAGACTTCGCAAAAGGTTATCAAGGTTGACACTGCACTACCAGAGAGCAGAAGGAAGTCTCTGTTTCCCTAACTAGCACACTTGAATACATACACCGACATATCAATGCTTGGCAGAGATTGTTCTTGGACATGGATTGGATGAGGAGAGGTTTTACACAAAATACGTTTCGCTGCACCATTCTCTTCCATGGGACTTCAACACGCAGAAAAACTATCTGCGCAAAATCTGAACGAGGTTGCCAAACACTATCATACGAGGAAAAGTGGGAGTGTGTTTGGACAAACAACTTTGAAGCCTGCGCTACAGAAACTAGTCCCGCTCAGGAGATATCACACTTAATACTGCGTTACAACAGCTCTAGCCTTGATAAACTCCACCATTCGCTGAGGACGACACTCCAAAAGTTTTTTGAGGTACTGCATATCCAACTGAAGCCACTATTTAAAAATTAGATACCGTAGAGCTACTAATTTGCTGGGAGACTGATTAACACTCTTCACCCTTTGCTCTCAACAGCCGTAATAATTTTTTGTGGGAATAAAGGCACGAGATTTAGTGGGCCAGTCGAGCTGTAACAGGTACTTGCGTGTTCGTCAAATCGCCGAGGCCAAACGTTGCGGTAAAACTGCCAACACCACATGCAAAACCATCGTAACAGCACTAGAGAGAAACGCAGCCATGGGCCGTGTATCGCCATCCAAATAACCTGAACCGAGGTGACGTGGGCCAGCGTGTGATTGCGCTCGTCACCGGCAACAACGATGCCCGTTGCCTGGGGCATCTCAGTGGTGACATACAGCCGGCCGGAGTGGCCGTGCAGTTCTAGGAGCTACAGTCTGGAGCGAGGCCACCACTATGGTCGCAGGTTCGAATCCTGGATCGGGCATGGGTGTGTGTGATGTCCTTAGGTTAGTTAGGTTTAATTAGTTCTAATTTCTAGGTGACTGATGACCTCAGAAGTTAAGTTGCATAGTGCTCAGAGCCATTTGAACCATTTATGATGATATACGCTTGGAATTGAGCCCCGCTGCGCAGCGAAGACGTGTCTAGATATCCGCCAAAGAGCAATGGGATACCAAAACGACTGGCGCTCACCATATGGCCTGACAACGAAGAGTGACTGGGTATTGTGTCATTTCTTCTCATAGCATGACACCTTTGCTTGTCATCCATGGTACCCTTGCAGCACATCAGTACATCGACGATATTCTACGTCCCATTTTGTTTGCTATTTAGGATAAGCCATCCTGGGCTTACATTTCAGGAAGAAAGTGCCCGCTGGCACATGGCGAAAATGAGCTGCTTGTCTTCGTCTTTGTCAAACCCAACCTTGGCCAGCCAGGTTGCCGGATCTATCCCGAACCGAGAACGCCTGTAGCATTATGGGCACGGCCCTCCAACCATCCCGGCATTTTGACGATCTAACTCGCCAGTTGGATAGAAACTGGCACGACACCTATCGGGAGGTCTTCCTACAATTGTTGCCTAAGGACCAGAGGCGGACCAAGGCTTTATTTACACTACTGGCCATTTAAATTGCTACACCACGAAGATGACGTGCTACAGACGCGAAATTTAACCTACAGGAAGAAGATGCTGTGATATGCAAATGATTAGCTTATCAAGCATTCACACAAGGTTGACGCCGGTGGCGACACCTACAACGTAGTGACATGAGGAAACTTTCCAACCGATTTCTCATGCACAAACTGCAGTTGACCGGCGTTGCCTGGTGAAACGTTGTTGTCAATCCTCTCGTGTGAGGAAGAGAAATGCGTACCATCACGTTTTCAACTTTGATAAAGGTCAGATTGCAGCCTAACGCGATTGCGGTTTATCGTATCGCTACATTGCTGATCGCATTGGTCGAGATCCAATGACTGTTAGCAGAAGATGGAATCGGTGGTTTCAGGAGGGTAATACGGAACGCCGTGCTGGATCCCAACGCCATCGTCGAGATGACAGGCATCTTATCCGCATGGCTGTAACGGATCGTGCAGCCACGTCTCGATCCCTGAGTCAACAAATGGGGACGTCTGCAAGACAACAACCATCTGCACGAACAGTTCGACGACGTTTGCAGCAGCATGGACTATCAGCTCGGAGACCATGGCTGCACTTACCCTTGACGCTGCATCACAGGCAGGAGCACCTGCGATAGTGTACTCAACGACGAACCTCGGAGCACGAATCGCAAAACGTCATTTTTTCGGATGAATCCAGGTTCTGTTTACAGCATCATGATGGTCGCATCGGTGTTTGGCGACATCGCGGTGAACGCACGTTGGAAGCGTGTATTCGTCATCGCCATACTGGCATATCACCCAGCGTTATGGTATGGGGTGCCATTGGTTACACGTCTCGCTCACCTCTTGTTCGCATTGACGGCACTTTGAACAGTGGACGTTACATTTCAGATGTGTTGCGACTCGTGTCTCTACCCGTCATTCGATCCCTGCGAAACCCTTCATTTCAGCTGGATTATGCACGACCGCATGTTGCAGGTCCTGTAAAGGCTTTTCTGGATACAGAAATTGTTCGACTGCTGCCATGTCCAGCACATTCCCAGATCTGTCACCAATTGAAAACATCTGGTCAATGGTGGCCGAGCAACTGGCTCGTCACAATACGCCAGTCACTACTCTTCGTGAACTGTGGTATAGTGTTGAAGCTGCATGGGCAGCTGTACCTGTACACGCCAGAGGGGGTTGTTCTGGGTACTGATTTCTTAGGATGTATGCACCCAAATTGCGTGAAAATGTAATCACGTGTCAATTCTAGTAAAATATATTTGTCCAATGAATACCCGTTTATCATCTGCATTCCTTCTTGGTGTGGCAATTTTAATGTCCACCAGGGTATTTGCTCAATTTGTCAAGATTTTTCTCTTGGATAAATCATTAAATTTCTCTGAAATCGTAATAATTTTTTTGTCTGTGCATGTACATCACATCTACCGATTTCCATCACATTCGGATAATTCTTTCGTGGCACTTCTTCTTTTGTCTTAATGTGTGTTTCAAATCTTTGCAATTTTTTTTTTTTTTTTTTTTTTTTTTTTTTTTTTTTTTTTGCAACAGGGTTCTAAAAATTCTCTTTTACGTACTGTTTCGTTGTCGTTAGTAAACTCTGAACAAACCAAAGTGGGAAGGTTGTTTGGAGTATTACATCCTCTGGAGTGTCTCCCACTGCCTGCTCCCCTCGGCGGCTGGAGAGTCCTGGCGGAGAGCCGGAGGGCCGTATCACTCCGGCCCTTCATTAACTAAGCTCCTCATTGGATTACAGCAGCCGCTGCGTCCCGCCGCCGACAGATTCTCTGCTCCCGCCCTGCTGGTGGCCATTCAGCGCCCAGATCTTCTCTCCATTGTGCACAGACTCCTGTATACACCGTCCCAAGAGCAACCGTCAAGGCGATCCCGACGAGAAGATTTCAAGCCTGGTAATGGCTGTAGTGGTTCCTGTAATTACTATGAAATAGTGTTGCCAGGTTTCTAACAGACCGAGCGCTCTTATTCATTGCAGCTTTGAAAATTAGATTGCCAAATCACACCACACTGTAATTTTTCTCTAGCTACAGCCGTGCTTAAGTAGTAGTTGTGCTCTCTAAGAACCTGAGCTTAAGCAGTTCTCCAAACGGGTGTATATTTCATCCTTTCGGTACACATGCGATGGTGGGCAGACAACGTGAAAAACGGGCAGTATTACGGAATACCCTGGCTTCATTTGCATAGGGTTTGGATGCGTGTATAGCACACATCTCTTCCATTCCCCTCTATTTGTCCATCTCCTTCTCCCTCTGTGTGCACCTTTTCCTTCCCCCATCTCTTTCTTCCAACCTCATCCTCCCGCCTTTGTCACTCCTCCCTCTACCTTTACTCTGTCCATATCATCCTACTTCCTCACTCAATATCCATCTCTCCTGCCTCTCTCAGGTCAGCCACATCCATCCGCATGTGTAGCCCCTGCACCGCACGCCACTACTACCTGCAAGACATGGTTCCTCCTCCATCTCTCTGCATCCATCACCTTATCACCGCTTCGTCTGTGCACCTCATCCTTTATATCTCTACTGTCCCAGGGAAAAAATACAGAAACACCGTGCACACATTACATTCCTAATACGGTGCAAGATACCGGTCGGCATTCAAAATATTTTCCAGTGGCCTCGGAATGGATAAATGGAAGTCTTGTACGATTTTCAAGGGAATATTGTACCACCCTACCTGAAAAATTGTGGCAAGTTCAGTCAACGATGTTGCATGTGGTTAGCGATTACGCGACCTTCTCTCCAATAACAATATTGAGATCAGAGGGCTGGGTGGCCAACGGAAATTAATCCTCGTTCTCATAAAACGTACCCGGATCACGCGAGCTGCTTGAGTAGGGGATCGTTGTCTTTCTACACAGCATGACTAGTATGAAACCAAAATTATACCCCTGGATGGAACTGATCAGACAGAATGGTCGCAAACTCATTTACAGAAAAGAATTTTTAGTTGCCAAGCATGACTATAACTTATGTTTGTTCAATGAGTTTCGGTTCTTTCAACCATCATCAACTGGAAGAAAAGTTATAATATACGAGGGCGGTTCAGAAAGTAACCTCCGATTGGTCACAGTGCGGGTTGTGGGGGAAGTAGCGACGCCATCTGTGCGTTCACGCACTCAACAGGTCAGTCGGCATCAAGCCGTGGTCGAGTGAACGTCGTACCTGCGCTAGTTTAGTTTTTGCGGCAGTTTGAAATGTGTGCTGCAATAGAAAACCCCGCCAAATGTGAAGTGCGTGCTGTCATAAGGTTTTTTACAGCCAAAGGATAATCTGCAGCAGCTATTCATCGTGAGCTTTGTGCCGTGTACAGACCAAGAGTTATGAGTGAAGGAGTTGTCCGTGAATGGGTACGTTTATTTAAAAGTGGACGAGAAAACGTTCATGATGAAGAGAGGAGTGGTAGACCATCATTGGTGACGGCCCTTCTTGAGTCCTTCAAGTGGGACGTTATCAACCATCCACCTTACAGCCCAGACCTGGCCCCAAGTGATTATCACCTCTTCATGCATTTGAAGAAATGGCTCGGGTCACAGCGGTTTGATGACGACGAAGAGCTCAAAGATGCGGTCACAGGCTGGCTCCAGGCACAAGCGGGTGATTTTTATGCAGAAGGAATTTCAAAGCTTGTGAAGAGATACGATAAGTGCCTCAATCGCTATGGAGACTATGTAGAAAAATAGGGCAAAGATGTAGTTGTAAGGTGTATATATTAAAATATTTTTATTTAATTTGGTGTATTTTTTTTAAATCAACCGGATGTTACTTTCTGAACGGCCCTCGTATATTGGTTTAAAAATGCGTATTTCTCAAAGAAAACACCTTTAGACACCAAATGTATAAATGGCATGAGGTAAAATGCAACATAATCAAATTTTGACAAAGTCTTAAAAAGCTTACATAAATTACACTTGCACTCCTGGCAATTTCTGTGATAAATATGCATTTTTAAACCAATAAATGTTCCAAATTTTTCTTCCAGTTGATGATGATAAAAACAACCCAAACCGATCGAACAAATATGACTTATACAGCTGACTGGCAAATAAAAATACTTTTCCTTAAATATCGCATGGCTGTAAATTCTGTAAATTATTTGTTACATAATACTTGCAGAGTAAAAATGGTGCCTATGGAATATTACGACATTGCTTACCAAATGATCACCGAATCCCCGCCGTGTTTCACTCTCGGGATGAAAACTCGAGCAAACACTGGAAAACGTGTGAGTGAAACCAAACTCATCCAACCTAATGACATTCGGCACCACGTTATCCAGTGACGGGAATTTGCATCGCTGATGAGAGGTTCTAGAATTCGATCTCGCACTGCAATTCCCTTCGTGTTGTTTTGGCACAGACATGGTTGGCGAGTGCGACATTTGATTCTGCAGTGACTTTTGCAACTGATGTCCTCTTATTTTTCGTCACAAATTCTTCAATGACCGTTCATCACAATCACACAATAACACTTTCGTCGGCTTGTGACTTAGAAAATGATGTTTTCCCGCTTATCCTGTACGCGGTATACAACTTCGACACTGTGCTTCCTAAAACACCAAGAATTCTCCCTCGTTCGAATTCATTTAGCTCCGACATTACGCACTCATAACTATACAGGACACTCTTCTCACCACGAGTGATACTTGTATCGTGTTGACGACATTGCACAGGTCCCGTTCGTGGTCAGATACAACAGCGCAACCTACAGGCTTTTCTGCATTTACAGGGTGGCGCACGAAATTGTTTTTGAATATAAACTTTATTGTCAATACATTCTGAAAGGAATATATACTACAATGAAGAGCAGTCCATGGAGATTTGTTCTAACTCAGCACATGCTCAATATGTCCACTATTTCGTTTCCTAACTTCCTTCAAACGAACACTGAAGTTAGTGATTACCCTACGGCACATGTCTTCCGTAATTTCACTGCAAGCTTGAAGGATAAGTTTTCTGAGCTCCATGAAATCACGTGGATGTTTCGGGAAAATTTTTTCCTTTAGGTAACCCCAAAGAAAAAAGTCACGTAGATTGAGGTCTGCCGCAGGGGATTAGCCGAGCGGTATAAGGCGCTGCAGTCATGGACTGTTCGGCTGGTCACGGCGGAGGTTCGAGTTCTCCCTCGGGTATGGGTGTGTGTGTTTGTCCTTAGGATAGTTTAGATTAAGTAGTGTGTAAGTTTAGGGACTGATAACCTTAGCAGTTAAGTACCATAAGATTTCACACACATTCGAACATTTTTGATTGAGGTTTGGACTTTTGGGGCGCCAATTTTGTCCGTCATTGGGAAACCTGAGTGAAATGATCCGCATGCCGAAATGCTCGAGTAAAAACTCCCACACAGTGTTTGCAGTATGTGGCCTTGCCCCATCTTGCATCAACCACTGCATGTTGAAGGGCAAGGCAGTAGCAAGAAGCTGTGGAATGAAGCTATTTCGAAGCATGCTCCAGTAGCGCTCGCTGTTCACAGTTATTTCAAAGAAAAAGGGTCCAATAAGTCCGTTGCTGGAAATTGCTGCCCACGCTGTAATCCTTCGGAGGATAATGTTGTCGTTCATTAAGCACTTGTGGGTTTTCAGTGGCCCAAAAGCGTACATTTTGTTTGTTAACCATACCGTCTAAATGGTAATGTGCCTTGTCTGAAAGCCAAACGTTGTTGAGAGTTTCTTCCCTATCCTCCGCCCACTGAGCTGCTGCTTGTGTTATTCAGTGAGCTTCTGTGCACAAGTCATCTAGTATGGGTACATATGGAGGTCACTTTTAAGAATGTGTTGAACGGAGCGTCTGGATAGTCCCAGTTGCACTGCTGCCTTTCTACACGATTTCCCGGGACTTCTCTGTACAGCATCTCGTACCGCTTCAATATTCTCCGGTGAACAAACAGGCTTAAACCGTCGGCACACGGCATCGTTAACGCTGAGCGTGCCAAGTTCAACGTGCTGCTGAACGCTCAGGAACAATGGGACTTGTGTATACGGTACGTGCGCCCCAGCGTGGTATACGCGATCGCAACGCACTCCAGCGGCAGTTTGAGGGATGTTTCTAGTTCGTAAATCACACTGTTTTCTCAACGGGCGCATGTAAAATTCCCAAGTTAGCTCTATTAAAACGCACATTTCCTCCATCGTCCACGAAAAGGGAAGTACCATGTCCAATCAGTAAGGACACAGGCTCATAAAAGTTCCATCACAAACAGTGTTGTAGAAATTTGGAATACTTCTCCGCGTAAGATAAACATTATTTCGTCATTCCGACATTTTAGTAAAACCCCAGGGTCAGTCTTACTTGCTCACTGTTCCTACCCAGCAGCGGAATCTTTGCAACATGTGAATTACGAAGCGTAAAAGAAAAAGGAGCAAAATATCTTTATACAAGTAGCGTAAGCTGTCCTGTAGATTAAGCCAATCTAACAAAGTCACCCCTCAAAAAAAGGTTAACTTAAATTTACATAACATCAAATATTATAGCATATACTTATATTAAACTAATAATAAAGTATCAGAACCTAATAAAAACGAGAATGTTAGGATAAAAAATTTGGAAGTGTTACGACGCGATCCACCGCCCCTACAAAGACTCATAATTGGACAGAGACGCTACTCATTACGCTACACCAACAGGCTCGGTCATCTTAATCATATTGTGTTACCCCTTGCTAAAAACGTTAATCTTAGATAATTATGTTAATTGAAATTTAATTATAACATTGTACCAAGAACAATGCGTTTTGGGTTGATCTTCAGTGTGTCGCTGCCTTCAAAAAGCCTACTCTCATAATACGCTCGTTACAATAATTCCTTTGCCACGAATATGATGTTTCTCATTATTTTATTGGAACGAATCACACAACTAACAACGGGTTTTCCAGTGATTCTCAATTTGCTGGTGCTCAGAAACGGCATATATACATATAGGCTTGAAATGAATGCCAATATGACGCCTCACAACTCTGTACTGAAGGGAGACGGCGTGCGTGTGACGTAGGTGGCGTTGTGCCATCTCATTGGTCAACGCTCAGACGCACGCTCAGAATATTTGACATGCCAGATATTGCTCTGCACGTTCGGAAAGACTCTCGAACGTGCTATACCACGCTATGACGTCAGAAACTCGGCACGCTCAACGCTCAACGTTCGCATGCACGGTCCGAGTGCCGACGGCTTTAGACCGAGGTCGCTTCGCTTCCAAAACCGTTCCTTGCAGTACAAATTTATCGTACAACCTGTGGATGGTCATCTTGCAAGGGACCCATCGTACGTTAAACTGTTGTCTAAAACGCCTCTGAGTCACAACAAGGCTTTTCGTTTCATGAAAAATTAACACAATTGCGGATCGTTACTGTGTCGTCAGTCTTCCATTATCAGCCATTGCTGCTTACTAGTCTCCTAGCGGCAGTATCGAGAATTACACGTCATTTCGTAACTCAATTGTTTTTTCAAGCTCTGCTGGTACTGCTGTAGATATCCCAGCGGGATATCTAATGTGCGTCGTAAGTTGTGAAAGAAACAATTGGTAACACATATCGTGCGCCACCCTGTATATTCAAGCACGCATTTCTCGCTATGTTGAAAGGTCTCTGTTGGATTCCTCTCATGTTAATTTCTTAAAACTGTTGTCATTTACGGATTACATTCCACTTCTAAATTTACTGTGGTGTTTCTGACTATCTGGGAGGAGACTGAGCAGTGGAACGTGTTACTTTTACACATAAACAAGAACGATCTGTCACACTACTACACTTTAAAACACAGTTTATATGTAATTCATTTCTCACAGTCTCATACGGAACCTACATCCGCTTTCTTTTATATACTGTATATGATAAGATACTGTCATCCCCCTTCCCTTCTGTGTGATAGGATGAATGAGCAAATGTATTTCTAGTTGCTTGCTTGATGGTAGCAGACAAGCCTGTCTGCTAGAGAACAGTAGGACTAACGTCGGAACAGGTAGCTACGCTTTCTAAAAGCAGAGAGGTTTGTATTCTTAGTATGGTCCTGTCCGCCCTTGTCATGTTGGTACAGGAAGCTGCCTCTCTGGTCCCTTCCGTTTGTATCTGTTAAGCACCCTCGGTAGGGGCCCAGGCCAGTCTGTCGGCGGCGAGCGTCTGAAGTGGTAAGATCTCCGGCTAAGCGCGTGTCTGCTAAGTCTGTAGGACAATGGATTTCTTAAGTTCAGCCAAACAGAAAATTTAATCACTTTTATTTCAGGTTTAGATCTAAAATATCTAATGTTATCTTAAATTGCAATGCAGTGTCATGCGAGCGTGAAGTTGAAAATATCTTCCAGTAGTTGCTTTCTCAATACTTTGTGAGTAAAGTGGAACCACGTGTGGATGATCCATAACTCTAACTAAGATCATCAATCTTAAATGCGAATGTGTGTGAGATTATAACGTCTCGTCTTGACAATATTTTTCAATATAGCAACTTTTCTTTATGTTCAACCCACGTGGGGTGTACTTTGTGAGACCAGTACCACAGTGAGACGATAGTAACCTGTTCGAGGTTTTTCTTTTGTATTTTGTGTTTTGGTGTAATTTATTTTAATTATCAAATTTATTGAGGAGTTACACTCTTTGTGTAAACCAAGTTGACCATGTGAAGCATGTAGTGTAATCATCAAAGTAGCCCTCAGATATTCTTTTCGGGAAGATTTCAAAGACAGTTAGTATGAATTTAGTATACCAGTGTGTGGTAATTTCCTGACGGACAGGATTGTGCTATGAACATAACTTCTTTGGGTGAAAATTGAATCGTTTGGTTGTGGTTAATTTCCTCTTGCATATGTTTCAAACGTTCTTCGTGTATTATTTTATGAATGCAGTGTTGTATGCAGTCTCCCAATCTTGGCTCCATATTTGATGTTTTCCGCAATATTACAAACATTTTCACAATCCTAAATAAGGTACCAGTTTAGTTTTGAATCAAGTTTAATATGCTGAAATTTTAAGGGAACAATGATCAATGTTAAAATAAATGACCAAATATGAACTGATTTATTTCTTTTTATTTAAATTAAACATATATATATATATATATATCACCAGTTATCGTAAGATGAGTACTAAAAGATTATAATTAATGTTACTCTGGTTGGGAATTTGGTAAGCTAGACTGGATACCTGGTGAAACAGTTGCTCATAAGGGAACCTATCCATCGCACCCCCCTCAGATTTAGCTATAAGTTGGCACAGTGGATAGGCCTTGAAAAACGGAACACAGATCAATCGAGAAAACAGGAAGAATTTGTGTGGAACTATGAAAAAAATAAGCAAAATATACAAACTGAGTAGTCCATGTGAAAGATAGGCAACATCAATGACAGTGGGAGCTGAGGAGCGCCGTGGTCGCGTGGTTAGCGTCAGCAGCTGCGGAACGACAGGTCCTTGGTTCAAGTCTTTCCTCGAGTGAAAAATTTACTTTCTTTATTTTCGCAAAGTTATGATCTGTCCGACGTCTGTTCACTGTAATAAGTTTAGTGTCTGTGTTTTGCGACCGCACCGCAAAACCGTGCGATTAGTAGACGAAACGACGTGCCTCTCCAGTGGGAACCGAAAACATTTGATCGCAAGGTCATAGGTCAAGCGATTCCTCCACAGGAAAACACGTCTGATATATTGTATACGACACTGGTGACGGCATGTGCGTCACATGACAGGAATATGTGTCGACCCACCTAACTTGTACACTTGGCGAATGGGTAAAAAGATTCTTCTACCTTGCCCGATTTAGGTTTTCTTGTGAATGTGGTAATCACTCCCAAAAAAATGATGAAACCATAACGGACGGACAGATAATAACTGTCTGAAAATAAAAAATTAAACTCTTCACTCGAGGGAAGACTTGAACCAAGGACCACTTGTTCCGCAGCTGCTCACGCAATCCACGAGACCACGGCGTTTCTGAGTTCAGACTGTCCTTGATGTTGCTTATCTTGCGCATGGACTACTCAGTTTGTATATTTTGCTTATTTTTTTCACAATTCCACACAACTTCTTCCTGTTTTCTCGATTGATCTGTGTTCAGTTTTTCAAGGCCTATCCACTGTACCAACTTATAACTAAATCTGAGCGGGGTGCGATGGGTAGGCTCCCTTGTCAGTAATGCACGGTTAACTTCCACAGATAGCTCACAGCTTTTAACCCGCTTTTATTGTCTTGAATATCAGCACCGCTTTCAGAACAAATTAATGCAGCAACATTACCATGTTTCCATATTTTCGCCCAACCTCTGTATTTGCTTGTTATGCCGGACGAAACTTCGTGTCACTTGAGGAATCAGGTGTGGCCTAGTGAAGTGCCTCGCTGGGGACAGCGCGCGGCCACGTGTCGGCGCGAGAGGGTGCTCAGTGCCGGCGGCGGTTCTTAAGCAGCGTGCAATATAGCGGGCCGCGCCACGCGGAGCTGGGACCCCGGCTGGCCGCAAAATGCCGCATTCCGCTCCAGGCACGCCCGGAGCGCGGAGCACGCAGCGCCTGGAATGTCTTCCCGCCAGTGGGGGGCCAGGGCCCGCCGCGCCGCGCCGCGCTGGAAGCCTCCAGGCCCTGGAACGGCCCTGATTCCGCTCGCACTTTGCGCGTCCTGCCAGCACAGCAATTAGCAGCGCCTGCTCTCTCTCACTCTCTCTCTCTCTTCAGTGAGTTAACATTTTAGTACTCTGTGCAGAGGGTTACATTATGATCGCGCATCCTACGTATACACGGCGGGCAGAATGAAACTGGTCCGGAAACCATTTCACGCACCTTGAGTCACGCAGTGACGGGAATAAAAGAAACGTTCAAGAGTGGGATTAAAATTCAGGTTCAAAGGATATCAATGATAAGATTAGCTGATGACATTGCTGTTGTTGTTGTTGTGGTCTTCAGTCCTGAGACTGGTTTGATGCAGCTCTCCATGTGACTGCATCCTGTGCAAGCTTCTTCATCTCCCAGTACTTACTGCAACCTACATTCTTCTGAATCTGCTTAGTGTATTCATCTCTTGGTCTAACTCTACGATTTTTACCCTCCACGCTGCCCTCCATTACTAAATTGGTGATCCCTTGATGCCACAGAACATGTCCTACCAACCGATCCCTTCTTCTAGTCAAGTTGTGCCACAAACTTCTCTTCGCCGGCCGAAGTGGCCGAGCGGTTCTAGGCGCTTCAGTCTGGAACCGCGCGATAGCTACGGTCGCAGGTTCGAATCCTGCCTCGGGCACGGATGTGTGTGATGTCTTTAGGTTAGTTAGGTTTAAGTAGTTCTAAGTTCTAGGGGACTGATGACCTCAGAAAAGTCCCATAGTGCTCAGAGCCATTTTTTTTGTTGAGTCCCACAGTGCTCAGAGCCATCTAATCTTCAGCATTCTTCTGTAGCACTGCATTTCGAAAGCTTCTGTTCTCTTCTTCTCCAAACTAGTTATCGTCCACGTTTCACTTCCATACCTGGCTACACTCCATACAAATACTTTCAGAAACGACTTCCTGACACTTAAATCTATTCCCGATGATAACAAATTTCTGTTCTTCACAAACGCTGTCCTTGCCATTGCCAGTCTACATTTTATATCCTCTCTACTTCGACCATCATCAGTTATTTTGCTCCCCAAATAGCAAAACCCTTTTACTACTTTAAGTATCTCATTTCCTAATCTAATTCCCTCAGCATCACCCGACTTAATTCGACTACATTCCATTATCCTTGTTTTGCTTTTGTTGATGTTCATCTTATATCCTCTATCCTGGGTGAAACTGAAGAAAATTTGCAGGGCGTGTTGAATGGAATGAACAGTCTAACGAGTAAGGAATATGGATTGATAGTAAATCGAAGGAAGATAAAAGTAATGAGAAGTAGCGGAAAAGATAATAGCATGAAACTTAGCACGGTAAGTGGTCACGAAGTAGACGAACTTAAGGAATATTAATCTTTTGGATTTGCAGCCCTTATATTTCTTCCATTTTTACAGTTAAAATTATGGGATATAGGTTCCGCCTTTTATGTAAAACACTGTTTTTTCTTTTTATAGAAACCTGTTTGAGCTGATCCGTGGCATCATCAATGGGTTTTGTTTACTGGACAGCTGTAAAGGTAAAAGAATTTAGGTTGTAACTGATCTAACAAAATGAGGCCTGAAGACAGTTTTTGTTCATTTTTGTTCATACCTTGATTTTACATTATACAGTTTTGCAGGACCATCTGTACGGTGTCCTGCACTGAAACCTAGTAATCTTCAAATAAAACTAAGTAATTGTAAATTCTATCAGCAAGTTAAACTAGCCCTTGATTTTTTAAAAGTGTGTCTTTGATGTGGCAGCATGTTTCGTATATACTGGGTGATCAAAAAGTCAGTATAAATTTGAAAACTGAATAAATCGCGGAATAATGTAAATACAGAGGTACAAATTGACACACATGCTTGGAATGACATGGGGCTTTATTAGAACAAAAAAAAAGTTCAAAAACTGTCCGACAGATGGCGCTTCATCTGATCAGAATAGCAACAATTAGCATAACAAAGTAAGACAAAGCAAAGATGACGTTCTTTGTAGGAAATGCTCAATATGTCTACATTAATCCTCAACAATAGCTGCTGAGCACACGATCATCATCAAACGACGCCAGCAAGAGATCTTTCACGCGTCTAGCAATACTTCGTTTTTTTTGTAATAAAACCCCATGTCATTCCAAGCATGTGTGTCAATTTTTAACTCTCTATCTACATTATTCCGTGGTTTATTAAGTTTTCAAATTCATACTGACTCTTTGATCACCCGGTATATTTGTTATTACTCACATTTTGTAGTGACCTATCCTTCTTCTTTCTCGTTCCGAGGGCACTGCACACACACACTTTAAACGTACAGAAACTATGTAAACTATTTTTAATATGTGTGTGGTGCCCTCTGAACGATAAAGAAGAAGGATCGGTCACAACAAAACGTGAGTGATAACAAATGTATGCACAAAACATGTTGCCATCATCAAGAGATAGGTTAACTCCCTAATAAAAGTCACTTTTACGTCGTTTGGTTTGCAGATGACTAGCTATCAGTGCAGGACACCATTCAGATTGTCCTGCTAAATCATATAATGTAAAATCAAGGTAAGAGCAAAAACGAATAAAAACTGTCAAACTGTCATTAGACCTCGTTTTGTTAGATCTGTTACAACCTAAAGTGTATTGACTTTTGCAGTTGTCCAATAAACGAAACCCACTGGAGATGGCACAGGAGTTGGCAGCAAAATAAAGCGGACTAGCACTAGCAAAAAGGACATTCTTGGCCAAGGGAAGTAAGCTAGTATCAAACATAGATCTTAATTTGAGGGAAAAATTTCTTAGAATGTACGTTTGGAACACAGCATTGTATAGCAGTGAGGATGGGGCTGTAGGGAAAACCGGAACAGAAGAGAATCGAAGCCTTTGAGATGTGGTGCTAGAGAATAATGTTCAATATTAGGTGGAGTGATAATGTGAAGAGTGAGAAGGTTCTCTGTAGAATCGGCGAGAAAGGAACATACGGAAAATGCTGACAAGAAGACGGGACCGTCTGAAAAGACATCTGTTACGACATCAGGGAATAACTTCCATGGTACTGGAGGGGGCTGTGGAGTATAGAAACTGTGGAAGAATACAGAGATTGAAATACATCCACGAAATAACTGAGACATGTGTTACGACATCAGGGAATAACTTCAATGGTACTAGAGGGAGCTGTGGAGGGTAGAAACTGTAGAAGAACACAGAGATTGGAATACATCTAAGAAATAATTGAGAACCTAGGTTGCAATTGCTTCTCTGAGATGAAAAGGTTGGTACAGGGAACCCAGCTTACATCATGTGACTCAAATGTAGGCAGCGAAGGTGTTTTAAGGTGGATGAAATATGTTTCGGGCCACTTATATTTTGCCCACATTGCAGGTATTCCACTATCCACTGTACGGCGAATGACGCGCTCTATAAGCTCAGGCAACGCTTGTAGACTTGGAGAGAACTTACTAGGACGTGTGCGAGGCCAGATACAGGCCTGTGATCAAGCAAGTAGTGGTTTTTGGATAGAGTCAGTTCGATTTGCTCTATGACGATTAAATTGCATCGTTAGGAACATTGAGAAATTCTAGCGAGTGATGGCTTCACTATCATTTTACGTAAACTGAAATGGAACCGGATTCAGTGTCTCATTGGTAACGAATCATTTCGCATAGCGTGTACCCAATTGATTGTAATGTTTCTTCTCGTTGTGAGTCACTACTTGCCTTTGATGAATCATTTACTAATGAAAAGTGGTAAACTTAGGGTTCGAAGCTTTCAGTGTGGCTAATTTCATTTCCACGTTGCGCTTCCTTAATCCATCCATACCTTTGCATGCATATTATCGGTATGTTGGTATTTTTTGCTGATATGGAACGATAGGATTAGTTTTTTGTGTGTGTCCCATGTAAACGCAGTCTCAGGAGTATGCCCCATCGGTAAAATGAATATTGATCATTCACCTACTTAGTTCGTTAAATTCTTCCGCAGTCTCTCTCCCCCCCCCCCCCCCTCCCCGCTCCCCGCCGCACATCCGACACTCTCCAGTCTCCTCCAGTGTCCATGACAGCACGTTTCCCCTTGTCTTCTAATCTTTAACTTACTGTACACTGTGGGAAAATTTTCTTAATACGAGCTTGGGTTCTCTTGTGGGTAGGCCAGGCAGTTTTAGACACGTTCAGCTCGGAGACAGTTAATTAATTCATTTATTTACAACAGTTTGTTACGGAAGACTCGTACCAGTGTCTAGAGGGTGGGAGAGTTGGAGTGTCTAAATCGCTGTCCTCGGTTTATGAGGCTTACCCATGAAAGCAGATGCAAGCCCTAGATTGCGACCAGCAGTGTGGTGAACGTACGAGACAAGCATTCCTAGGTGGTGGTGGTGGTGGTGGTGGTGGCGGTGGTGCAGGGTTGCAACAGATTTCGGTGTGACAGTCTGGCCCGGCAAGATCATTCAGAAGAAGTGGGCAGATAGTGTACCATACTGTCCGCTGGGGGTGGAGACATCGAGAAACATACTCCGACCCCATATCTGGCTGGCAGTGTCTGGCGTCATTGGACAATCAAGTGGACTACTAGGAGGTCCCCAGTACAGCCTACGGTCCATTAGTGCTGTATATGCACCCTGAGCAGGCGGTCTCATTGAACGGTGAAGGGAGACAGGTGGTTCAGGAGACGGTTGGGGAGCTGCAAAAGCATCACGTCAATAGCCCACTCTACATCAGTCGCCTAGTCGATGTCATTTGTACGCTGGATTGCCAGTATTTACAAGTGCCAGAGGAGGCTTGTTTACGTGTAGAGATGGTTCAAATGGCTCTGAGCACTATGGGACTCAACTGCTGTGGTCATAAGTCCCCTAGAACTTAGAACTACTTAAACCTAACTAACCTAAGGACATCACACACATCCATGCCCGAGGCAGGATTCGAACCTGCGACCGTAGTGGTCGTGCGGTTCCAGACTGTAGCGCCTTTAACCGCTCGGCCACTTCGGCCGGCTTACGAGTAGAGACCGCAAGTGTCATGTACTCCATATGCTGCAATGTCACCAAAGGGACACCATTCATTACCGACCAAGCCGTCACGCCGGTGTACCGCGATAGTTGTAGTGGTAAAATAGCGTGCTACGCGAATACACAAAGTATTGCAGTTACAGCGACGAGTGCGTTGACATGCATGTTCCACTACAGTCAAAATCAAGATAGTCCATCTTTTGCGTTTATTACAAGCAATAATGATTTGATGTGACACAGGTTTTCACGGCAGTTATTTACTTTTGAACAACTTTTACACCTACCTACATACCCCGCAAGGTACTGTGTGGTAAACGGTGGAGGGTGCATCATACCAACATCAGCGATTTTACATCGCAGTCCACTCGCGTACTAAGCCAGGGAAAAATGTTGTCTACGTACCACTGTACGTTACCTTATCCCTCATACTTACTGTCATGCTCCCTGCGTGAGATTCACATGGAAGTAAGGGAAAGGTCACCGCATTTTCCAATACTTATTCTCTAAATACACTAAGAAAAGGTCGACGCAACGGAAAGGCGTTATTCGAACTGGGCAGAAACCGGTACATGTGATGTACATGTAGAGAGATACAAATGATTGCAATTTCAGAAAAAAGGAGAATGATTTATTCAAGAGGACGAGCTTCACAAATAGAACAAGTTAGCAACGCGTTGGTCTACTTCCGGCTCTTATGCAAGCAGTTATTCATCTTGGTACTGACGGAGTTGAGAGGTGTGCTCCCGAGACATATCGTGTCAACTTATGTCCAGTTGGCGAGGTAGATCGTCAAAATTGCGATCTGGTTGAAGGACCCTGTCCACAACGATCCAAACGTTCTCACTTGGGGAGAGATTCGGCTACCTTACACGCCTTCTCACTTGGAGAGAGATTCGGCTACCTTACACGCCAAGGATATGGCAAGCACGAAGATGGTTCAAATGGTTCAAATGCCTCTGAGCACTATGGGACTTAACATCTGAAGTCATCAGTTCCCTAGAACTTAGAACTACTTAAACCTAACTAACCTATGGACATCACACACATCCACGCCCGAGGCAGGATTCGAACCTGCGACCATAACAGTCGCGCGGTTCCGGACTTAGGTGCCTAGAACCGCTCGGCCACCACGGCCAGCAAGCACGAATACAGGCGACAGAAAATTCGTTGTGTGTGGGCGGACAATGTCGTACTGTAATGTAAGCTCAGGATGGGTTGCCATGATAAGCAACAAAACAGGGCATAAAATATCATCGACGTCCCGCTGTGCTGTGAGGGTGCAAGGTATGACAACCAAATGGGCCCAGCTATGAAAAGAAATGTCACTCCAGACCATCAATAATAGAAGTAGGAGTTCGAACCGCGGACGACAGCCAGTTTGGCACCCCACCGGTGGCCGAGTAGTCTCCAGACGCATCTTGGGCCAAAAATCTTTGTGAATGAAGTACAGTTCACTACAGTGATGAGTTGTCCTCCGAAATGAGTCCCGATAACCACTGAAGAAGAGTCGTACTTGCGTCTTGTATATGATATACTTTACAAGTGTGTTACGCTCTCCGAGCCCTAACCACAGACCTAAGTCTCCCATTCATCTTCTATAATTCTGATTTATGTCACTTTTCCACTTCAAATCGCCTCTTATTATTAGCTACTACTAACTTATGGAATGAAATATTAAAAATCTACTGATATTCTTCGTTACCTTCAAAACTCGATACTGACCGCGTGAAAATGGGTGGTGGTGCTGAGATTAAATAACTTCTAAGGAATACAAATTTATTACGTATTACAAATGTGCTGATGCATATAATCCAAGAAGGAGCCACACGCTTGTAATATGTATCAGACAGGGTAGAAATTTACAAGTAATGAACAGCAAACTGACTATATTCTTTTTTGAAAAAGTAAGGACTACGATGCCAGAAGGATTAGAGCAAATAACGGATGAGATACGTTCATGACTGCTTTATGTATGGACTGCAGCTGTTCCTATTGCAATGACCGACCGTGCTCGGCCATACACATGTGTTGGGCAGTTGCTGTGATAAACTGAGCGTAGGTGCGTGCGTGATTCGAAAACCATGCACATCGATATGGCAGGAAAAAATTACATGATGTTAGCAGCTGTCCATATACTTGTCGCTTAATATAGATATTGGACGTACAGGTTGTGCCCCCCTCCCTCCCCCCTTCCCGAAGAATCGTCAGGCGCATTTCCTGTGGCCTTTCGCCACATATTTGATATTTAGAGTGCGTAGCTGGAGTCTGCCCAAACAAATATTGCTCATCCCGTCTCTCTTGATGGGAATCGTCGGTTCGTTTCCCGTTACGAAAGAAAGTGTTCTTTTAAAACGGTATTTTACGTGCCCATTCGATACAGTGATCCCTAATTAGTCTAGTCCGATATTCCTTTTCCTGACCAGTATTAACAAGGACAGTAAAACGGGAAGAACAACCAGTGCTCCAGTATATTGGTTACAGGTGAAGAACTTGAACACGTACAAAAAATGGAAGTCCCAACTGTGGAAATTTTAGTACAAGGTGACATCGTTGTCGATCAAAAAAGAAGCTAAATATTCAATTTCGCTATTAGTTCATCTCAGTGTGCTGCGTCTAGAACATCACAGGCTGTGGAAACTTTTCTTGTAGAAATATTTATGTACAGATCGACCTGTGCTAAGAGCTGTACGTCTGTCACGCTGATATAACTTATTCCTTCATATATCTTATGGAATATCCTCAAACACTACTGGGTTATCCATTTTGTGTAGTTGTTAGAGTTCAGTGGCCTGACTAAGCGGTTCGTTTCGTATGCTACTGACGGTGGACATCAACCACATTACCATGAGGAAGGTCAAACTAGGCGCTCGGGAAAGCTTTACTGACTAACGATAAAAATATGGGAGCTTTTTTAGCATTAAAGTGGAATGCTTCATGTAACATATTTCCGTAGCCTGCGGCAGCAGACTATAGCAACACATTACCGTTAAGTGAAGAATCTAGTACAGTTTTGAAGAGGGAGAGACTGGTATAATATTTATCGGTTTAAAACTCTATATATTGGCACAGAATAGTGGCGAACTTGACGTAGGGTGCCAGCAGAGAGAGAGAGAGAGAGAGAGAGAGAGAGAGAGAGAGAGAGTGTGAGGGGGGGGGGAGGGGGAGGGGGGCACTACAGAACACGCGAGGAGGTGGCGCCATTAATGCGAGCGAGATGAACTTGCACGCCTAAAATAAAATGTTGCCGCGCTAGCTCAGGGCAGGGCTACAGTGGAGGGGGTGAAGGGGTGTAACACGATTAATGCATTAGAGGCGCGCACCTGTGTTATACAACTAAACTCTCAGTTGCTGGCATCCACTTCTGTGTCAGTTGGAGTGATCTACTATTTGCACCCAACTTCAGGACTGACGCCGTTGTAAACATGCAGGATTTTTAGCGACGTTTGCAGAGGCAAAAAAATCCTAATCTCATTTAACCACTCCAATCCTAGCTTTCCTCTTACTCTATGTTCAATGTTGCAATGTACGGATGAGTGTTGAATCAAGTACGCAGTTGGAAAGATGTTCTATTAATGCCTTGTTATAACGCCTCATTACTTTCTGAAGTTAGTGATGTAAAAATAACAACTTAAATTTAAACTCTATCTATTCTTAACTGTAGAGTCGTTTACAAAAGTATTCGTTACTTGCTACTCCTCACGTCAAATCAAAGACAAGGTGTTACTGGTGGGTTGTAATGGCAGAGAACAGATGGTACACACGTCTTATTTGACATCATATTCATTAAAGTGAAGTGTCATGTCTTGGGTTTTTTTGTATCAACAGTTGCATGCAACGAATAATTGCTCTTTTTAGCCGGCGGCGCAGTGCAGATCCTACGAAAAAATGGTTCAAATGGCTCTGAGCACTATGGGACTTAACTTCTGAGGTCATCAGTCGCCTAGAACTTAGAACTAATTAAACCTAACTAACCTAAGGACATCACACACATCCATGCCCGAGGCAGGATTCGAACCTGCGACCGTAGCGGTCGCTCGGTTCCAGACTGTAGCGCCTAGAACCACACGGCCACTCCGGCCAGCCTTCTACGAAAAAATGGCGGTTGTGATACGATTTGTTAAAATAAAATGACGGTACAAGAAACGCTGCACTCAGGTGTCTTAGGAATTGCCCTGCTTATACAGATTAATTTCTCAGTGTAATTCGCATGACTGTTCCGCATCGGCTCAAAGCGATAAAAATAACTTCACGCTATGGTGCAACTCAAGACTCGTCGAGAAGGAAGAAGATACTATCTAAATAGCTTTTGCGTTTTTTTTTTTTTTCAGTTTGGAAGAAGAATATTTTTACTATGTTAATCAAGAAATATCATCCCAGGAATTAAATTTGTAACCCTTTACTAATTTTACATCATCCTGGTAAAGGGTAAAGAAGAAATTCCACCCGGAAAATTAAAAGGTAAGTACTGATAGCTATAGACTGCGAACATTGAAGCTCATATTTTATGTATATGTTTCTGCTTTTGATAGACTCACAAATTAACCAGAGCTTCGCATAAGTAATTTCGGTGGTGTCTTTTCCCCATCTCTTTAGACACTGACTGCAGGAACACATGATGATAGTTGAACAGCACCATATGACTCAGCGTGTCTCAACATATCAGGTACGTAAACATTGCAGGGCCCGCGTAAACAGCTATTAGCGTCATTGTGTGTGCTCCCGTATAGCCACTCATATTTCCGCCAGGCTGCTTACACCCGTTGTCACAAACTAACAACTGGCCCATGTATACACCCAATTTCCGTAATAGTACGTATAATAAAATTTTACTTTTTCGCCGCTACTGAAATTGCTGCTACGTCGACATGCAAAAGGAAAAAAGAAAAGAAAAGGGAACAACGAAAGAATTGCGGTCGCCATGTTTGAGGGTCCATATCATCAAGGGTTCCAATTAAAACGTAGCTCTTTGCTGTAATTGCGAAATCCTACGACATGTGCACGTGTTGTTAAAAAGTTCCGTGCTTGCTCCTCTCGAGGAAATTACATTGCTCTTGTTCATTAACGGAGCATGTGCAACGACGTCCTCGGATGTGTAGGGCTCCTTTTGCGAGCTTTATACATTGACTTTGAGGGAAGGTTTCTGGCTCGCAGCAAGATGGGCTGAATATTTCTCAGCCTAGTAGCGAACTCTGGAATTATTTTTCATCGTAATCTTCTTTAACATCTTCCGTTTGTGTTCCAGTGACATTACAGCACCTCAGTAGTGTTCCCCTGGAAGCAGAGCCAAATAATCTTATACAGCTGCAATGAATTTGTAGTTGGAAGAAAGCTGCTCATCAAATACGAAGAATGAAAATCTGAGGGACCAAATATCGGAACAGGGCGAATGTTTCAACAAGTTATAGCAGATATCCCTCAATTTTCCCTTTGCCCAGACACCTGGGGGTAGATGCAGTGTCTTAATAAAAGATGTCCTTCTTTGCCACTTTCCCCGAATTTTCACATCAGAATCCTTTAGACAGAATACTGTTCCACACTAATTGTTCTACAAATTGTAAAACATTTACTTAACGACTTGTTTTCGCGAACAAAACAATGATGCTATGGCCTTTCCCGCCTTGGAGTAGAGGAACCGACTTCTGACCACTGTTTCAATTGTTGTTTCGATACTGGTGTAGTAATGATAGTAATACTAATTGTCGTGGAAGATTAATTACCAAAAAACAGAATACATGACTAATGATTCAGATGAGCTATACACTGAAGGAAAGAAAATCAAAAAGATAAACACTTTTTGTTATTTGGGATCTATTTCAGAAATCGAAGGAAAATCAGAGGCAGAAATCAATAAGAGACTTAGTAGCGGACGGAGGGTCATTGGGATGCTTAACTCAGTCTTATGGAGCAGGAATGTAATGAGCAGAACTAAAAAATTAATATACAAATCCATATTATAGAGCGTAGTTCTGTATGGAACGGAGACCTGGACAATTAACATGAAGGACATTAAAAAATTACAAGCTCTAGAGATGGACTTCTGGAGAAGATCGGCAAGAATCTCCAGGAAAGAAAAGATAAGGAACACCGAAATAATAAGGAGAATGGAAATAAAAGAAAGAATATATGACGTTATGGATAGGAATAAAGTACAGTGGTACGGGCATGTACGACGAATGGAGAAAACCAGAATACCAAAATTGATACTGGAGTGGGAACCGGAGGGGAGAAGAAGAAGAGGACGACCAATGACCACCTGGCTCCAAAATGTACAGCACACAATGAGGAGAATGGGCGCAGAGGAAGAGGACACACAAGATCGAAACACCTGGAGGAATATTTTGAAAATATAGTTTAAAAACGTTTATCGTTTGTATTGTAATTTCCAAGTAAATTATTATGTTGGAGAGAAGCCTCTGTACTGAGGAAAGCTCAAAATAATAATAATAATAAATAATAAAATTGTCGTGGAAGGAGGAAGAGGAATAGCAATATCAAAAGTACTAGTTGTGATTTTGTTCACCGATTTACCACTTACACAGGCATACTGGGACATTATATACTATCACAATTGCAGAAAAAAATTTCATTTTGACTTTCCACCGTAGTACATGTTGGGAACACAGCCGTGTGATGATTCACAGTTAGGAATAAATTTCCTTCTGTCTGCAAGGATGTTTTTTAATTGCTTTATTGCATAATCGATTTCAGTGCCACCAGACCAATCCTCTGATGCAGCTGACCATACAGGAAAAATTTCCAAAAATTACATTCCAGCGGTGAATATACCGCATAACAGCATTACTCGAATGCTAAATGACACATGTTGTCAAACCTCTACCGGTCACGAGAGCTTATTAAATTTCTCGTCAAATTATGCATGAAATTAAAATTACTCATTACGAATGGCGAAATAGTAATAGGAGAATAATATTTTTCACGTTACGTGTATGAAATGTCATCATATTATGTTGGCAACCACTTTACATTTGGATTAATGGTGTGCGTACAACAACCTTTACAAGGATCGACCATTTGTGGCGTTAAAACAAACCTCTGTGATAAAAACTAGTGAATATTATTCTGAAACGGCACCGAGACATAATAAAATACCAACCTATTCAGATGGGCTACATAGTCATTGGTTAAAATTAGATTAAAATTCATATGTTGGAGCATAATAGGATAAACCAGCAGTCATTAGCATCAATCAAAATTATTTTGGTTAATACACAGTGTACCTATTCATAGTCACAGACAAAATATTAATAAAACATTATTCTTTTACGTTGTGTGTGATATATAATTACACTGTTGGTAACCAATCTGCATTTGTAATTAAGGAGCATTTACAATGGGAGTACGTACATCACCCTCTTTAAATATATACCATTTATGCCGATTCTTCTACCTCTTCGTCTCCTTTTCCTTCTCCTTCTACACATTCACTCATTGACATTGGCATCTTCCAAAGATTTTCTTGTCGATCTTACCTGGACGGTCTGTACCTAGTTTCTTTTCCTGCATGTCGTAGGATGTTGCCTCTCTGTCTTGCCCGAGAAAGTCCGACATTTGTCTTTGACTGGCTCCGACGCCACTGCGTCAGAGTTGTGGTCCATTTTAGGTTTCTCGTTATCACGTGTCCTGCTCAACGCTCCTTCATTTTCGCTATCCGCTCAACGACGTCATAGATCCCTGTTCTTCCCTTATCTCTTTGTTCCTGATCCTGTCATTGTCTCTCAAACGCACAGATGGTTCAAGTGGCTGTGAGCACTATAGGACTTAACTTCTGAGGTCATCAGTCCCCAAGAGCTTAGAACTACTTAAACCTAACTAACCTATGGACATCACACACATCCATACCCGAGGCAGGATTCGAACCTGCGACCGTAGCGGTCTTGCGGGTCCAGACTGTAGCGTCTAGAACCGCTCGGCCACCCGGCCGGCTCTCAAACACACAACAAACATTTCTATCTCTATCGCTTTTTGCCAGACCCGGTGTCGTTTATCACTGTTTGTTCTATGACTGTTTAGAGCTTGTAGGTTGTTACTGACGGGATGGATGCAACACTCCTGTTTACGAAGGGTGGTCAGTAAGTAATGAAACATATTTTTTTCTGAAAGCTGGTTGGTTTTACTCGGGATTCCAATACACAACATTATCCCCAACTCTTTTGTAGGTTAATTTTGAGGGAATATGATGGGAAGCATCTTTGAGTTCTAGGAACACTGTCGACTGTTCGTTTGTGGCTCTGCAAAGCAAAGATTGTTGACATGATTTCCATTTACTTTGCTACCTATCCCCAGGATAGACACTTGAACACATCCTCCGCAGCAAGGTGAGTGACTGAGGTGAGATTGCGTCTTCTTGTCTGGCGCCTCTTCTCACGGTAACGTTTCCGGTGATCCCATCATCCTTCATTTTCACATGTAATGTGACATTCTCGTAAATGCAGCGGATTAAGTTGGTGTATCTGTTTTTAATGTGAGCTGTGTTCATCATCCTCAGGTTTCGATCGTGTCAAACACCTTGTGATCGTCTACGAGTGTGACGGCCATGTGAAGTGGGACATTATGCTCTGTGCATTTCTCTATCAGTGTGCATATTGTTTGAATATTGTCGGATGTACCGAAATCTTTCCAGATTTATGCCTATTAGACTGGCTGGTGAAAGTTATATTTCTGACTCAGACTGTTAGTAATGATTGTTATTATCATTTTGTGAGAGAGAGAGATAAAAGGCTAATAGGCCTGTAATTCTCGAAGATAGTATTACTACCTATTTTGGAGAGGAAAAAGGATAATGCACATTTCCATGATACTGGAGTTTTCCCTTCCTAGACACATTTAGTTAATATAATTAAGAGTGCGTCTTCAAATGTCTCTCTTCCAGTTCAAAGCATGACACTTGTGATCTGAGCTTTTGTTGTTTCAGAGATGTTTCCATTTCATTTTTAACGGTAAGTTCCGTAACTTTCTATGAGCTGCATAGGTGTGGACTAAAATTAAGTAACTGTCCACCTGCGAGAACGTGATAGGGTATAACAATAGTTTCTAGAGTTTGCAGGAACTTCAGTACGTTGTTTAATATACTATGTAAATATTTCCTTTTACATACATTAAACTTATATACAACATTTCTGAGGTATCATCATCTCGGTATGCCGGATATATGGATTAACCCACTGATGTTGCCGAAGTAGATCGAAATTTCGTAAACAGGGTAAGCAATTATCAGCTACAGTACATCTCATTCCCAGCAAGGCTTTCTGACGAACCGTAAATCCGGCAGGACAGCAGTGAAGCAAAATTGCGAAATTATGGGGTGCCATGTTGTTAAAGTACCATTCTGCCTTCCGTATATGAATTTTGTCACTGTAGAAACTGTAGGAGAGTCATCATATACATTTATGAACGTTTCATCAATTCCGGTGACGTTAAACCTTCTTTTACAGAAACCTTCGTTACTGTGCTATACTCAATTTTCTACCTTTCTGAGAATTCACACACCTCATCTTGTTCAGATAGCTGCTTACAGACAATTACTCCATCGAATTACTTGCAGCTTCACAAGGATCCTGTTGAATATTGTACCAACATCTGGGGAAAGTATCCCGCTCTCACTACTGCAACATACGGGGGACGGCAATCAGTATTCAGACCACCCCGACAGTAGCAGTGGGGTAGGCCTGCTATGGAGAGGGTTTGCTTCGGGCCTTGGCATCACAGGTGCTCTGTTCAGTCCGCGGGGCTCGCTATTATGGCGTTGAACTGTTCCCCATTCATCTGCGCAATTAGGAAGCGCGCGCCATAAACAGCAGGTAAATCAGATCAATTAACGGGCTGCGGGCGCGCCTGTGTCTAATGCAACTAGGAAGCCCTTTCAGCTACCACCTGCGGTCAAGACGCCGGCGGACGTAGCTAGCAGCTGCACCGTCTCACCACCCCGATACGACATTGCCCTCGGGAGTTTCCCTTACTACTTGCAGGGAATTAGCGATGAGACAGCCGGATTACATCAAGGACTCGAGTCACTAACACACAAAACAAGAAATGGGCACAAATTTGGCTGCTTGTGTGCTAATTTAAAGCCGTATTGGCAGCTAACTAGCTTGGACTTCCAGAGCATGCGATTGGGGGGGGGGGGGGGGGAAATATTATTAATCATTTATTGACGTTGTCAGTTTGTACATAAAGCGTAACACCCAGTGCGCTAGCTTGATTGACAGTGATGTAAGCCAGATCAGGATCGAATCTTTAGGGTGAAGTTACAGCTTTGACAGACTCACTGGCCAGCCTGAGCAGGGATATTCTGGGAAAACAAACCACAGTCTTTATAGACACAATGCTGTCGCTGTCCAAATTCCTCATTTTCTGGTAGGAGTTTTGCCCATGATCTTCTCAGAAGCAACCTACATCCAAATGTGATTTGTCAGTAAGATGTTGTTGTTGTTGTGGTCTTCAGTCCTGAGACTGGTTTGATGCAGCTCTCCATGCTACTCTATCCTGTGCAAGCTTCTTCATCTCCCAGTACCTACTGCAACCTACATCCTTCTGAATCTGCTTAGTGTATTCATCTCTTGGTCTCCCCCTACGATTTTTACCCTCCACGCTGTCCTCCAATACTAAATTGGTGATCCCTTGACGCCTCAGAACATGTCCTACCAACCGATCCCTTCTTCTGGTCAAGTTGTGCCACAAACTCCTCTTCTCCCCAATCCTATTCAGTACCTCCTCATTAGTTATGTGATCTACCCATCTAATCTTAAGCATTCTTCTGTAGCACCACATTTCGAAAGCTTCTATTCTCTTCTTGTCCAAACTATTTACCGTCCATGTTTCACTTCCATACATGGCTACACTCCATACAAATACTTTCAGAAATGACTTCCTGACACTTAAATCTATACTCGATGTTAAGAAATTTCTCTTCTTCAGAAAGATACCCACTGCTTATTGGGAGTTGGAACGGAATTCTTTTTTCAAGTTTTCGGATTTTTAACTCATTGCACAATTTGCAGTTTTCGAATAAACTCACATGGGAAGTTTTTTTTCATTATGATCTACACCGGCTGAAAATGTTAAAATTTTTACGTGCATTACTTCAAGATCTAATAAAATAGGTAATTTTTTATATAGAAGGCTGTGGATTGTTGTGTTATAAAAGTTAACAGTATTGGTCATGTCCAAAAGAGGTTAGGAACTAGTCTGAGGAAGTTGAAAAAAAGTTTGAGAGAGATGAAACTTTCTGATGATAAAACCAAAAGAGGCAGGCTGACAGACAAAATGATTCACGAACTACAACAGTGGTATGGGATGGCCATTAGAAATAATACTGAGGATTTGTTGAAAAAGAAGCAGGCAGTATGGGCTACTTTCTTCCACAGAGTGTCACCTGATGAAAAACCAGTTCACCGCCTTTGCCCTCCTGGATCTGATTCATGGTGCAATTACCGCAATGCCCAGTACTCAAACAGTTCATACAGCCATAAACATTCCACGCCAGCAGCAGTCATGGATATCATAAAACCTATTTACAGGGACCTGGAAAATCCTGAATTACTGAAGAAGTGCCCGCATAGTCAGTCTCAAAATCCCAATGAGTCGTGCCGGCCGGAGTGGCCGTGCGGTTCTAGGCGCTACTGTCTGGAACCGCGCGACCGCTACGGTCGCAGGTTCGAATCCTGCCTCGGGCATGGATGTGTGTGATGTCCTTAGGTTAGTTAGGTTTAAGTAGTACTCAGTTCTAGGGGACTGATGACCTCAGAAGTTAAGTTCCATAGTGCTCAGAGCCATTTGAACCAATGAGTCCTTCAATAATCTTATATGGACTCGCTTATCAAAAATGTTTTTGTTTGAATAAAGACACTAAAGTGGGGGTCACTGTTGCTGTTATTGCTTTTAATTATGGCAACATTGGTAGGGTGAAAGTGCTACAACGTATGGGAATTAATCCTGGAGCAAACTGCATCAGAGAACTTCAACAGATGTGCAAGGTTCGCATTGACAAAGCAGAGTATGCAGCACAGTTGGCCACTAAGGAGTCCAGAAAGAGGAAAAGAAGAAAAAAATTGGAAAAAGATCAAGAGGACGATATACATTATGGTGCAGGATGCGTCTGAGTAACTAAAAATAAAAAATTAAGCATATATTAAGTGGCTTACAGTCTTTTGAAACTTTATAATCCCATTCCTGAAAATTTACATGTTGTGTTGCATTTATCTCTAAATCTCAGAAACCACTTCGAGTAGGGTATTCAAATTTTCAGATGGTCTACTGAACTAAAAGAAGAACTTAATGTTATATATACTTAAAATTATCGAGGATAATGTACAAAAAGAGTACACAAAATTTTAACTGTACAATTGAAAAGTTGTATTTCCGAAAGCAGTGACTGAAATGCAATTATTGTAGCTCAGTTGACTTAGAACATACAATTCAAAGTTCTGTAAAAGTTTCATGTCAACGGATAGTGTGGTTCCTGAAATACAGGAGAGCCAAGTCACTAAATTTAACATTGTCGAGATAGGGCGTTCCAACTCCCTCTAATACTTGCTTAGGCATATGACGTAGATGACGTTACTGTCATTTCTTTTGAGATAATTATTTGAATAGCCACGCATGTGTCAGTTTGAAGTCTGTTGTCTGACTTCATGGTGTGTGTGCGTGTGCATTTGTCAGCACCATGTGTCTCGGATCTCCTCCCAACCTCCTGGATCGATTTCAACTAAGTTTGGAACACAAACAGCACATGTGATGAGTAACAGCTCTATGGGGTTCATAGCTTCTGAGATGCAGGAAAAAACGTCTTTTTTCAGCCCCAGCTGTGAAGCCTGGCCTGCACAACAAACATTTTGTGTGACAATAGTTTCAGCCTGCATTATTGGCCTGCTTTGCAAGGCAGCCTAGCACAACAGGCATATTGGAGTAGTATAAGCCTACTTTGTCGATCTGCATTGCACAGAAGCCTATACATTATGGCAAAGAATGGTTTTCAAGCTAATGACATGTAGCCTGAACTGCACAACAGACATGTTTTGGGAGTAGTATCTATGTGCTTTATTGACCCATTTTGTGGGGGATGCATTGGAAGATGGGCATGGCTTTGGTAAGGGTGAGGTGGATAGCGGTGGGGTTTGAGAGGGAGAGGGGCAGGGAAAATGGATATGAAGAGGGATGGTAGGAGTAGATGGATGTGAGAGAGAGGGGACAGGAGGTGATCGACAGAGGGATAGGGCAGGAAGGTATGGAGAGAGGGGGAAGAGGTAGACAGGGAGGGATGGGAGTGGAGAAGGTGGATAGAGAGAGAGAGATGGTGGGATGAGGTGCACAGAGACACAGGGTGAGTAGGAGAATGAGAGAAAGAGGGGAGGGAAGAGAACGTTAGTAGGGAGGGCAGGAGGAGATGAGAGAGAGGAGGAGGAGGAGATGGAGAGAGTGGTAGGAGGAGAAGATGGGAAGTGAGAGGGAAGGAGGTGGGCCAAGAGAGTGGGAGGAGATGATGGAATGAGAGTGGTCAGGAGACATGTTGTGTGTACTATTGGCATGCCTTGCAGGGGCTACACATGTGAATGGACATGGCTGAGCAGAGAGTGGTGGGACAGAAGATGGATAGCGAGAGAGGCGGGAAGATCAGGGAGACAGAGAAAGGCTCAGTGAGAGAATGGACAGACAGGAAAGTGGGAGATGGTGATGCACAGGGAGAGTGGTAATGAGGGGAAGGACAGAGAATGGGGCAGATGTGCAAGAGAAGAGAGTGGAGAAGATGGCCACAAAAATGGGGAAGAGGAGATGTACAGAGAGAGGGGGGGGGGGGAGGGGGATATGAAAGAATGGAATGGTAACAGGGCGAGTTGCAACGCACTCTAGTTGTTTCCACTTTGGTGGCCTGCACATCATGGGTCATAAGTTTACCTGTTTAGCGTAAATGACTTAATGAGGAGCAAAAAGTGTAAGTATGAAAAAGAAACATGAGGAATCAGAGAAGGACCTGACGAAGACGAATAGTAAGTATCAGCAGAAGTATTAGTGGAGTATGAGAATGACGACTATATTCTGCAAACGGAAGAAGGAGGGGACAAAGTCCAGGGTTTGACGTGCCGATGACGACAGGTGAATGTGGCAGTCATTTTTCAGAAATGAGAGAGTTGAAATTTGTTAGCTCTTGCGGTACAGGTTTGAGATTTCAGTTACTTTACTTTAGCAAAAATATGGATGTCCTTGTCGGGGTAACGAAACGAGTACGATGGACGATTATCGGAACTGTGTTTGAACGTTACCTGGTTACCACAGCACATAACAAACCCAAGCCACATTTGCCGCTGTCCTCCTATGAGCTACTTGTCCTGTTCACTGTGTACATATGCATTTCTCGTCAATATTGTATCTCTTCATGTCTTCTTCAACTCCTTATGCTGCTCAATTCCTGCTTCAAAGCTGAAAAGCTCTTGCCTTACGTAATGACAAATAGTATGAAGCATGAGCTGTATGAGTATTGCTTATGGAGCGCAATGGATTTCGGTTTCCTTTAGCATTACGGTTCTGTTCTCACCTACAGAGGTCAGCGCGGTTCTCCATAGCTCAGAAGGCAATAAGTATGTGTGCTATGGCCAGCTACGAGTCGTTTCTCCCAAGTAGTATTCATATAACTACTTAATAACTAGTCTGCAAAAATTGTTGTTGTGTAATGTAAGCCCTCCAGAGTGGCCGAGCGGTTATAGGTGCTACAGTCTGGAACCGCGCGAGTGCTAAGGTAGCAGGTTCCAATCCTGCCTCGGGCATGGATGTGTGTGATATCCGTAAGTTAGTTAGGTTTAAGTAGTTCTAAGTTCTAGGGGACTGATTACCTCGGAGGTTAATTCCATAGTGTTCAGAGCGCTTTGAACCATTTTTTTTGTGTGTAATATAAACAGTGACATAATTCTTCCTCTCAATGGTAAGATTCATTAACAACCCATGGCATGTAAGAAAGAAATTTCAAAAAACCGAACAGGCTCAAAATAATGTTGTACCGATACAAAACTGCAATCGAGATACAGAGAATGACGATTTCCTGTGCAATTTTAAACGAAGAAAAACGAAAACCCCACTATGTCTATTTGCTGCCAGCAGTTGTCTGAACCGTGTAGACAGTGTAACTACATCCGCTGGACAAACTCACATTTTAAATGTCACTGATATGGGTACCCGCCCCCTCCTCGCCCCTCCCCAGTACTGAGGAACAAGAATGTTAGAATGTTGTCTTTAATTTCCGTGTTTGCAAGGATATTGTTGCTATGATCGCTGGGTCCTAGGTATGGTTGGCCCCTCAGCCGTAACCTGCCCCCTTAGGTACGATTTTCACATAACCCGTAGCGCTCGGATGCTGTAGGATTCTTTTTGTGGTGTCACCGCCAGACACCACACTTGCTAGGTGGTAGCCTTTAAATCGGCCGCGGTCCGTTAGTATACGTCGGACCCGCGTGTTGCCACTGTCAGTGACAGCAGACCGAACGCCACCACACGGCAGGTCTAGAGAGACGTACTGGCACTCGCCCCAGTTGTACAGCCGACTTTGCTAGCGAAGCTACACTGACCGATACGCTCTCATTTGCCGAGACGATAGTTAGCATAGCCTTCAGCTACGTCAATTGCTACGACCTAGCAAGGCGCCATAATCCTTTGCTATATATATATATATATATATATATATATATATACATTGTGGTTATAACATGTACCGTCAAGAGAGATGTTCTACAATTGTGGATTAAAGTTAAGTATTATATCAACTACGTACTTTATTTGCAATTCTCAAGATATTGTCCTGTTTCAGACCTCACGCCAGTCATCGTGTAACTAAACGCGTGCATTTCCGCCTCCTCTAGAAACACAGTGTTGGCTCTTCTGCCAACACTACACTTTTTATTGAGAAAGAAAATTTTAATTAGCTGTAAACAACTACTTTGGCCATCCGGTAATAATATCTCATTGTTATAATGGAAATGTGGCTTATGAGGCGTATAGCCCCCGTTTCTTTAACACCTAATTGACGAATATCTTGTACTCAGGCACCATTCGCCAGAATCCAACCATGGAAGTACTTTTAGGCATTTATGCCAGTCCCCGCTATTGTACCCCTAGCTGTTGGATACGCCGGCCAGCAACACACGACGCACTGCGCACAAGCGCTAGCCAATGCAGCTCGGGTAGGCCTCTTACCTTTGACGGCGTTCAGCTTGTTGCCCACCATCTGCTTCGCAACGAAGGCGGCCATGTTGTCGGGCTGTGGTTGTCTGGTGCGCGCTTAACTATTTCTCTGCAAGATCACAGGGGCCCGCAGCTCTGGAACAGCAAAAAAAAAAAAAAAAAAAAAAAAAAAAATTACTATTAGTATCCTAGGACTAACTGTAGACGCCAATAAAACATTTTTATCAATCAGTCATTACTTTGATTTACATAACATGAAACAAATAGGATCTGTGAAATTCGCTGTCAAAACTCTCATCTTTTTCTATCTGAGGTTATATAAATACACTCCTGGAAATGGAAAAAAGAACACATTGACACCGGTGTGTCAGACCCACCATACTTGCTCCGGACACTGCGAGAGGGCTGTACAAGCAATGATCACACGCACGGCACAGCGGACACACCAGGAACCGCGGTGTTGGCCGTCGAATGGCGCTAGCTGCGCAGCATTTGTGCACCGCCGCCGTCAGTGTCAGCCAGTTTGCCGTGGCATACGGAGCTCCATCGCAGTCTTTAACACTGGTAGCATGCCGCGACAGCGTGGACGTGAACCGTATGTGCAGTTGACGGACTTTGAGCGAGGGCGTATAGTGGGCATGCGGGAGGCCGGGTGGACGTACCGCCGAATTGCTCAACACGTGGGGCGTGAGGTCTCCACAGTACATCGATGTTGTCGCCAGTGGTCGGCGGAAGGTGCACGTGCCCGTCGACCTGGGACCGGACCGCAGCGACGCACGGATGCACGCCAAGACCGTAGGATCCTACGCAGTGCCGTAGGGGACCGCACCGCCACTTCCCAGCAAATTAGGGACACTGTTGCTCTTGGGGTATCGGCGAGGACCATTCGCAACCGTCTCCATGAAGCTGGGCTACGGCCCCGCACACCGTTAGGCCGTCTTCCGCTCACGCCCCAACATCGTGCAGCCCGCCTCCAGTGGTGTCGCGACAGGCGTGAATGGAGGGACGAATGGAGACGTGTCGTCTTCAGCGATGAGAGTCGCTTCTGCCTTGGTGCCAATGATGGTCGTATGCGTGTTTGGCGCCGTGCAGGTGAGCGCCACAATCAGGACTGGATACGACCGAGGAACACAGGGCCAACACCCGGCATCATGGTGTGGGGAGCGATCTCCTACACTGGCCGTACACCACTGGTGATCGTCGAGGGGACACTGAATAGTGCACGGTACATCCAAACCGTCATCGAACCCATCGTTCTACCATTCCTAGACCGGCAAGGGAACTTGCTGTTCCAACGGGACAATGCACGTCCCCATGTATCCCGTGCCACCCAACGTGCTCTAGAAGGTGTAAGTCAACTACCCTGGCCAGCAAGACCTCCGGATCTGTCCCCCATTGAGCATGTTTGGGACTGGATGAAGCGTCGTCTCACGCGGTCTGCACGTCCAGCACGAACGCTGGTCCAACTGAGGCTCCAGGTGGAAATGGCATGGCAAGCCGTTCCACAGGACTACATCCAGCATCTCTACGATCGTCTCCATGGGAGAATAGCAGTCTGCATTGCTGCGAAAGGTGGATATACACTGTACTAGTGCCGACATTGTGCATGCTCTGTTGCCTGTGTGTATGTGCCTGTGGTTCTGTCAGTGTGATCATGTGATGTATCTGACCCCAGGAATGTGTCAATAAAGTTTCCCCTTCCTGGGACAATGAATTCACGGTGTTCTTATTTCAATTTCCAGGAGTGTATATTGAACACAAACCAATGTCAAAAAAACTATCGTTTCTGTTCTAGGACGGTTTCAGTTCAGAAGTTTAAGCGTCCAGGTCTGCTGGGCGAAAGAAAACGTCTCAAGAATTGTTTGTCCTCGTCTGCAATACGGTAGACAGGATGACGTGTACTATGTCAGATCGCCACCGCCACTTAGTATCAGTGTTACTACGAGACTCCTGTACAGACAGAGGAAGATCTGCCGGCACGTGTTCTGGCCGCTGCCCTAGAGAATGAAGAGACTCCATGTGGGATGGAGACTGTGTACCAGAACATGTTTCGTTCAAAATGGTTCAAATGGCTCTGAGCACTAATCTGAGGTCACCACTCCCCTGCAACTTAGAACTACTTATACCTAACTAACCTGAGGACATCACACACATCCATGCCCGAGCAGGATTCGATCCTGCGACCATAGCGGTCACGCGGTTCCAGACTGTAGCGCCTAGAACCGCTCGGCCACTCCGGCCGGCACATGCTTCGTAGATACAATGTTTGTGACAATATTGGTGGTAGCCACATCGAGCCGCTGTTGTAAGCATCAGTACTGTTCACTACGTACAGTATTCTGTGCTCTTTTTTGTTTTGGAATCGTGCAAATACGTAACGTTTGACTGTTAATACAAACAAATGTGCTTAAATAATGAATAGATGTTTCGTCATGTTTCCTTTCGAAATGTTACCTAATAATTATACTGCATCACGCTTAATTCAGTTCCTGAAGCAGAAGTGGATGAGTTAAACATCTGAACAAAAATGTAAATATGTGTGGCGAGGGCCTTACGGTGGGTAGACCATTCGCCTGGTGCAAGTCTTTCGATTTGACGCTACTTCGGCGACTTGCGTGTCTATGGGGATGAAATGATGATGATAAGGACAATACAACACCCGGTCCCTGAGTGGAGAAAATGTCCGACCAAGACGGGAATCGAACCCCGGCCCTTAGGTATTACATTAACATCTGAACTGAAACAATCGTACAACGAAAATGGTAGATTTCCAGACATGTGCTAGAAGTTTGTAACGGGGTTTCCCGAACACCCTGTATAACGGGAAAATGGTGTGAACAAAAACCTTTAAAGTTCTTTAAAGATTTACTCTACCCCCATGAACCTTGGACCTTGCCGTTGGTGGGGATGCTTGCGTGCCTCAGCGATAGGTGCAACCTCAACGGAGGGGTATCTGTTGAGAGGTCAGACAAACGTGTGGTTCCTGAAGAGGGGCAGCAGCCTTTTCAGTAGTTGCAGGGGCACCAGTCTGGATGATTGACTGATCTGGCCTTGTAACAATAACCAAAACGGCCTTGCTGTGCTGGTACTGCGAACGGCTGAAAGCAAGGGGAAACTAAAGCCGTAATTTTTCCCGAGGGCATGCAGCATTAGTGTATGGTTAAATGATGATGGCGTCCTCTTGGGTAAAACATTCCGGAGGTAAAATAGTCCCCCATTCGGATCTCCGGGCGGGGACTACTCAAGAGGACGTCGTTATCAGGAGAAAAAAAACTGGCGTTCTACGGATCGGAGCGTGGAATGTCAGGTCCCTTAATCGGGCAGGTAGGTTAGAAAATTTAAAAATTGAAATGGATAGGTTGAAGTTAGATATAGTGGGAATTAGTGAAGTTCGGTGGCAGGAGAAACAAGACTTTTGGTCAGGTGAATACAGGGCTATAAATACAAAATCAAATAGGGGTAATGCAGGAGTAGGTTTAATAATGAATAAAAAATAGGGGTGCAGGTAAGCTAATACAAACGGCATAGTGAACGCATTATTGTGGCCAAGATAGACACGAAGCCCATGCCTACTACAGTAGTTCAAGTTTATATGACGACTAGCTCTGCAGATGATGAAGAAATTGATGAAATGTATGATGAGGTAAAAGAAATTATCAGGCAGTGAAGGGAGACGAAAATTTAATAGTCATGGGTGACTGGAATTCGAGAGTAGGAAAAGGGAGAGAAGGAAACATAGTGGCTGAATATGGATTGGGGGAGAGAAATGAAAGAGGAAGTCGCATGGTAGAATTTTGCACAGAGCATAACTTAATCATAGCTAACACTTGGTTCAAGAATCATAAAAGAAGGTTGTATAGATGGAAGAATCCAGGAGATAATAGAAAGTATCAGATAGATTATATAATGGTAAGACAGACATTTAGGAACCAGGTTTTAAATTGTAAGACATTTCCAGGGGCAGATGTGGACTCTGATCTCAATCTATTGGTTATGAACTGTAGATTAAAACTGAAGGAACTGCAAAAAGGTGGTATTTTAAGGAGATGGGACCTGGATAAACTGAAAGTACCAGAGGTTGTACAGAGTTTCAGGGAGAGCATAAGGGAACAATTGACAGGAATGAGGGAAAGGAATACAGTAGAAGAAGAATGGGTAGCTCTGAGGGATGAAGTAGTGAAGGTAGCACAGGATCAAGTAGGTAGAAAGGCAAGGGCTAGTAGAAATCCTTGGGTAACAAAAGAAATATTGAATTTAATTGATGAAAGGAGAAAATATAAAAACACAGTAAATGAAGCAGGAAAAAAAGGAATACAAACGTCTCAAAAACGAGATCGACAGGAAGTGCAAAATGGCTAAGCAGGGATGGCTAGAGGACAAATGTAAGGATGTAGAGGCTTATCTCAATAGGGGTAAGATAGATACTGCCTACAGGAAAATTAAAGAGACCTTTGGAGACAAGAGAACGACTTGTATGAATATCAAGAGTTCAGATGGAAACCCAGTTCTAAGCAAAGAAGGGAAAGCAGCAAGGTGGAAGGAGTATATAGAGGGTCTAAACAAGGGCGATGTACTTGAGGACAATTATATGGAAATGGAACAGGATGTAGATGAAGATGAAATGGGAGATACGGTACTGCGTGAAGAGTTTGACAGAGCACTGAAAGACCTGAGTCGAAACAAGGCCCCGGGAGTAGACAACATTCCATTGGAACTACTGACGGCCTTGGGAGAGCCAGTCCTGACAAAACTCTACCATCTGGTGAGCAAGATGTATGAGACAGGCGAAATACACTCAGACTTAAAGAAGAATATAATAATTCCAATCCCAAGGAAAGCAGGTGTTGACAGGTGTGAAAATTACCGAACTATCAGTTTAATAAGTCACAGCTGCAAAATACTAACGCGAATTCTTTACAGGCGAATGGAAAAACTGGTAGAAGCGGATCTCGGCGAAGATCAGTTTGGATTCCGCAGAAATGTTGGAACACGTGAGGCAATACTGACACTACTACTTATCTTAGAAAATAGATTAAGGAAAGGCAAACCTACGTTTCTAGCATTTGTAGACTTAGAGAAAGCTTTTGACAATGTTCAATGTTGACTGGAGTACTCTCTTTCAAATTCTCAAGGTGGCAGGGGTAACATACAGGGAGCGAAAGGCTATTTACAATGTGTACAGAAACCAGATGGCAGTTATAAGAGTCGAGGGGCACGAAAGGGAAGCAGTGGTTGGGAAGGGAGTGAGACCGGTTTGTAGCCTGTCCCCGATGTTATTCAATCTGTATATTGAGCAAGCAGTAAAGGAAACAAAAGAAAAATTCGGAGTAGGTATTAAAGTCCATGGAGAAGGAATAAAAACGCTGAGGTTCGCCGATGACATTGTAATTCTGTCAGAGACAGCAAAGGACTCGGAAGAGCAGTTGAACGGAATGGACAGTGTCTTGAGAGGAGGATATAAGATGAACATCAACAAAAGCAACACGAGGATAATGGAATGTAGTCGAATTAAGTCGGGTGAAGCTGACGGAATTAGATTAGGAAATGACACAATTAGAGTAGTAAAGGAGTTTTGCAATTTTGGGAGCAAAATAACTGATGATGGTTGAAGTAGAGAGGATACAAAATGTAGACTGGCAATGGTAAGTAAAGCGTTTCTGAAGAAGAGAAATTTGTTAACATCGAGTATAGATTTAAGTGTCAGGAAGTCGTTTCTCAAAGTATTTGTATGGAGTGTAGCCATGTATGGAAGTGAAACGTGGACGATAAATAGCTTGGACAAGAAGAGAATAGAAGCTTTCGAAATGTGGTGCTACAGAAGAATGCTGAAGATTAGATGGGTAGATCACATAACTAATGAGGAGGTATTGAATAGAATTGGGGAGAAGAGGAGTTTGTGGCACAACTTGACAAGAAGAAGGGATCGGTTGGTAGGACATGTTCTGAGGCATCAAGGGATCACTAATTTAGCATTGGAGGGCAGCGTGGAGGGTAAAAATCGTAGAGGGAGACCAAGAGATGAATACACTAAGTAGATTCAGAAGGAGGTAGGTTGCAGTAGGTACTGGGAGATGAAGAAGCTTGCACAGGATAGAGTAGCATGGAGAGCTGCATCAAACCAGTCTCAGGACTGAAGACAACAACAACAACAACAACGATTTACTTCAGTTTTCACACGAATTATGTAAGATGTAATATAAAATGTTGTTAGTAAATTACTCAACATGTTCATATTGATTTACGTCACATTTTTATGGCATTCTCTATTAAACATTCAGGCAGATGGACAAAGTCTATGTTGCTTTAAGCAACAGTATACTAGTTTCTGTTAAGACTCAATGCTGAAATACTCTGCAGTGTTGTACTGCCAAAATGTGCAAAAATGGTTCAAATGGCTCTGAGCGCAATGGGACTTAACTGCTGTGGTCATCAGTCCCCTAGAACTTAGAACTTCTTAAACCTAACTAACCTAAGGACATCACACACTTCCATGCCAAAGGCAGGATTCGAACCTGCGACCGTAGCGGTGGTGCGGTTCCAGACTGTAGCGCCTAGAACCGGTCGGCCACCTAGGCCGGCCAAAATGTGCAGTTTAGTTTTCTTTCTCACATTCTATTTTAATTATGGTATCGGGACATTTAAACCACTGGACTAATTGTTTGTTCTATATGTATATTCTTTCTCCTTATATATAATTTTCAACAAAAATTGGAAACACAACTATGTGCTGTTTCGTTTTATTCCTCGAAGTCAGCTTTAACAGAAAACAGGAAAGCTGTGTTTACTGTTTATCAGCATTGACTGGCAAACCACTATGGAGTCTGACACATCCAAAACTTTTTAATCCGATCCGTTCGCGAGTTAAAACCGTGCCATTGAAAATTGTATCCTGGCTGATCCAGCAGTTCGATAGGTCTCTCATGCAGCATATGGGGTCCACGCAAGATACGTTGGCCGATGCACACTGACCAGTTTTCGTCCAAATCGCTGGGCGAGTTCATTCGTTTGTTTGGAAGGGGAGACCGACAATGTCTGCCACCTTCAGGCCGGTCGGCGATTTTCCAGAAACTATTTGGTATAAAAATTGTAGCTTTATATGCCAGCTTAATGATGATGTGCCCATCATTCCGTTAATGCTCATAGTTATTGTGATATTCACATGGAAATAAGGCATTTGCGTGAAATTCTTAAAAGTTTTCAATGGAAAATAGAGGTCGCTATGATTTTGTGTTTGGTGCATATTAAATGATAGATTGCTGTCTATGAAATACAGCTAACATATGAAATTTTTCTTTAGACTTGCGTGGAGGTCTCCGTCTGTCACCTACCTCGAGAAAATTTGCCGAAGCACACTCATTTGTGTGCACCAGCGATAAAGCCTGAGTGAAATATCTACTACATTCCTTTTATTTCATAAACTGTTTGAAATATCGAAATGAGATGTTGGATAATGATAGCACCCAAAGCGGAAAGTATTTTGTCGTATTGTTGTTGTTATCTGCCGTGCTATTTCACTAACTACAAACGTTTTCGGTGAAAAAATTGAATTATTAAGGCCATCCATAGCTGATGAAAAGAGAAATGATGTGGGTGCTGGAACTGCGTGGTGTTTTGGCAAAGAAAACAAATAACATGACGACAAGGGAACTGTGTAGGTTTCACTCAAAATTAGCCAAACACGACGCTTCTCTGAAAGCTACAAAAGTTAATCAACAAGGCGAAAATAAATATTTGCGTTTTCAGATGAATTCTTGTTAGATACTAACCAAAGCTAAGGTGACAGATCTTATTGAATGGTCACAATGCAAATGTGGGCGTGGAAATGGCCCACTTAAAATTTACAAAAAAATTGAAGCGTAGGCACCATAACATAATGGTCAACAGTGGTGCACGAATTACGCAAGTTTAGTGCCCTCCCCAACACAAACTTAATATCTTCAGCCTACTTTCCCTTACATTGTCACTATTGCCAGGGCTCTCCGGCATTGGAATAGCACCCCAGCGTTGGCCGTAATGGGAAAGTCCTGTACCATAGGTGATCTTACGGATCTCATAATTACATATTTCCCTGAGACCACCTATCACCTATAAGATCACCTATGGTACAGGACTTTCCTATTACGTCCAACGCTGGGGTTGTATTCCAGTGCCGGGAGCCCTGGCAGTAGTGATAATGTAAGGAAAGATAAGTTGAAGATAAGAACAGAAGTTCGTGGTGGGGAGGGCACTGAAGTTGGGTAGCTCTTGCAGCACTGTCGACAGTTGTGTTGTGGTGGTGTAATGGTTTGTGCTAACAAGCAAGCAACGAGACCCGCGTTCGAATTCCGCCTGATGCACAAAATTTAATTCATTTCTTCTACTTCGATCATTATTGTAGATAATAATGAGACTTGAATGTCTCAGGGAAACATTTAATTATATTATATCATACATCTGTTTGCAGAATTATTGTGTTGGGCAAAATGCGAAGCAAAGTTGAATATGTTGAGATTGTTAAGACGAAGTGCATCCATGGGAACATTAAATCTTGTGAAGCTTCTGCCAGTTCGTCCAATGGAGAACCTTGGACATGAGTTTGCAAATGAGTTAGTAAACTTTAATACTGTTGCATAGCTGTTTTGGTACTCTGTATGATTTTAATCTATATTTCATTGCTGGCGAAGAAGTTAATTTTTATATTGTATGTTTTGAATGGGTTGGCTATTTGAAGAGAAACCTTCCCTAGGAAAGGCAGGCTTACAAATGCGGTCTTCTTGTTTGTTGGTTGTTGTTCAGCAAATGGTTGCTTTAATTTTGTAATAGAGATTAGTTTATCTGTTATAATAGGATTGTCACCATTGCAGGGGAGAACTAATTTAATAATTTCTGTTTATTTTTGTCTTTCACTTTGGGATTTTAAGCATGCAATTAGCCAGTGTTCTAAAGAATGTTGTTGTATGGCGGTCTCGATGGCAAGAGGAGTTATGTATAGCAATATTGGTGGTTGTTGGCTTCCTGGAAATTTGAAAGTTATGTTTTTGACTTTTATTTGAGATTGTTAAATCAATATAGTTAATACCTTCTGGTGTTTCATGTTCTACAGTGAATTCAATTGTGTGGTGTAATTTATTAACTTCTTTGCCTAGGTTTTCTATTTCTTCTGTTGTTTCATTGAACACATTTACAGTGTCATCAACATACCATTTGTAATAATGGAGCTTATCGTGTTATTGGGTTTGAGGTCCAAAAAATTGTTTTCAAGATTGTTAATTTGTATGTCTGCTACCAAGCCTGCAAGACGTTTTTTAGCGTAAAATGATTTGTCATACAAACAGCTTTAGTTTATTATAAATACTATAATTTATTTATGTATTACCTCGGGCTGAAATAAACAGAATCTGCCTTTACTACTATTCGAGATCATGTTAGTGCAAGAACAGAATTAAGTCAGCAATTCATTTGAAGATTTTTCCTGTTTGAAATTTAAATATAATTTATATAATAATATAATCTAAATTACTATAACTTCGTGTATTTTATTCTTGGGCATTGATGTTAATGCCAATCTTGGTTAGAGCATTTGCTCAGAAATGGACTGTACTATAAGTTAATATACGAACAGAAATGGAACATCAGATGACTTGAAATTCATTGTTGTAGTAATGAATGAAACTATGTACTTTTTTATTTATTGTGTGGTGTTTTGTGAACGCCAGTTTTGATTAAAGTATTTGTCCCTTTATCGATTTTAATACATGCAAACAAAAACAAATAATATGAACAAACTAGACTTACGTCACATCTTCGTGTCAAGATCTTTGCAACAAGTAACACTCGTATAGCACATGCTGATTGCTGGCAACATTTCAGAATCGCAGTGTATATGCATATGTACTGTGTAAAAGTGTGCGAAGTGGTACCAACTGGCTATGGCAATCGAAGCAAACAGATGGATACTGTCAAAAAAGCCGTCCATACTGTCGCAATAAGTAAAAAACTAAATTTTGAATCCAAATCGACAGATAAACAATACTCACGGCGATGCATTAAAGCAGGTTCCATCTTCTTGTCATAGAGCCAGCACCCAGCATTATGCTTTAAATACATATGTAACTTCCGGAAAACTGTCTGAAGATGAGCCTGGAAGGGTTAGAAAACTAGTTCATGGAAAGAAAGTAACCGGTTGTAGTTTTATATATTTAAGAACTAAAACATGATTGTACGTTCACAACCGATTATATTGGGATAGGAAACCAATGGCTGGAAATGCACTTTTACTGTGTTATGGACATTCACAGAGTACACCATAATAACAACGTAGCTCACAGTGATTGTTCAACGCAACGACCGCTGGTCTCAAAGCATCTATGGCAAAGGCGCAAAAAGTTCTGCTGTCCGTTGTACCAGGAGCCAGGCAGCTTGAAAGCAAGATGCCTTGTTGTCACCGCAGAGCAACAAGTCCAGAGATGTGAGATCCAGCAGTGATCACGCTGAACATGGAACCGTACCTCCCCTTCTGCTCCAAGGATGAGCGTACGAGCTCAGGTCCTCGCAGTCATTAACATCGAACTGGAATGGTTAACCATCGCATTGAAAGTACATCCTTCCTTGGACAACAAGGGGTACATCCTCAAAGCACTGTGGCAATCCATCTCGCAGGAGCTCGAGGTAACGTGATCATGAACAATCCCCCCCACCATACGTTGACAGATAATCGTTCTGGTGGCCACCGATGTTGGTAGTGTGGGAATTGTCGTCGCTCAAGAGATGGTTGCTGCGGCTGTTGAAAACGCCATCATGGGTGAATGAGACCTCATCCGTGAACAATACAAACTGTACGAAGTTCGGCATTACAGTACTACGGTGGATGATCCACTGACAGAAGTTAATGAGAGATAGAAAATTTGTTCGTTCCAGTGCTTGCACACGATTTTATGATAGGGGTTTAATACCTGTCCCACCAGTACTCTCCACACCGAATCCTTCGAAGTGCGCGTTTCACAGGGTAGTTGACAGGTGCTTATTGTTAGGTGGTCGGCCGTAAGACCCAACATCATCTCCTCGAAGTCTGGTCTGGGGCATGTCTTTTGCGGGACCTTGGACGGTTCTCTGTGGCGTGAACGCCCTGTTTCTCTTAAGTTGGTATCCACGGAAGTAAACTTCTTCCTGTGAGGATGACGCCTCTAGGGAAATCGTTCTCTGTACATTCGTGTTGCTATAAGGTCACTAAATCCTGTCGCAACCCACATTAAGTGCAAATCTGCGAACTCACGTGACGAGTAGCGTTCGGCCGGCCGGTGTGGCCGAGCGGTTCTAGGCGCTTCAGTCTGGAACCGCGCGACCGCTACGATCGCAGGTTCGAATCCTGCCTTGGGCATGGATGTGTGTGATGTCCTTAGGTTAGTTAGGTTTAAGTATGTATAAGTTCTCGGGGACTGATGACCTCAGATGTTAAGTCCCATAGTGCTCAGAGCCATTTGTACCATTTGAGTAGGGTTCCATCTTTGACCAAGCGTCATGCACTTTACTCAGTAAAACACCTCACCATTGACACATCACAACCTGTATAATGCAAATGGACAGCTGACACAACTGGTAAGCGTGCGTGCGAAATACGTTGATGCGCTGGTTAGATGCATTTAGTCTTCACGAGAGACACGCACTATTATCTGATTAGTTGTGTACAGTATGTCTGTGTGGTGGTCAGGGCTGTACGCTGTTTATCAACCGCTGTCTGTTCCAGTGTACAGTTAACACCAGCGATGTTTGCAAGACTGTGGCAGAACTGCATATGTCGTTGCAATACATGCATTGAAACTGGCGGTCGTCGCTTTGAACAATTAACACGAGCTACAGTGTTGTTGTGCGGTGTACGTTGTGTATGTCCATAACACAATAACTGAGCATTTTTGATCACTGGTTCCCTGTCTGAATGTAATCGGTGGTGGACCCACTATCATCTCTTTCAATTTGACCCAAAACTATCACCTCTTTCAATTTGACCCAGAAGGTTTGAGACACTGTATATTTCAGTGAGTGGGAACACTCCTTACAAAAAGCTTTCACTCATTCGTCAACTACTTCTTCCCTATTAACTGTGGAAAAAAATCAGATAAATTGATATCCACTCTCAAGTTACTGAATAATTCAGAAGTACGTTGTAGACCAAAGGCCCTAATCTACCAACTTAACTCTGAAACTCCTTGGACTACGTCATTGCGGCACACCTTAACCCATTTCCGTGTACTTAACGTCATAAAAACGTAACTCCCGGACATTGCAAGAAAACTGAAAGGAATTCCAACAGAGTCACAGACAAATGATATTGGATAACATATTTTTCAGTTCTTCGAAAGCAAATGCCTCAATCAAAGAAGCTTGTATTGCTCTCAGATTTAAAAATATGTCTGATGGAGCAATACTCTAGCGTGCGTTATTACTGCTCAGTGTTCGGTACCATCTCCTCATGCTTCGGCTCCATTATGTGAAAATCACATCTCACGTACAGACATTTTGCGCACTGAATGTCGCTGGTTTCTTTCCCCATGTTGTGTTCCGCATTATTTGTGCTCTGTGTTCCAGTTTAAAAATTTTAGCGCTGTGCCAGGAACACAGCGTTGCGAGGTTGAGAGCACCGTTTTCCAGTACAGCTGCCGCGGAAACCATGTTAATATCACGGCTGGGTGGTAACAGGCGCGGCAACCCTCCAGCGGAAGCAAGTCTACAGTAATAACAAGTGGAACGAACCTCTCTGCTTCAGCATGCCCACACAGTGTTACGCACTAGAAACCTTACGATGAACTCAGCCTCAAATTATGATATATTCACAGTCGCTCACGGGTAATATGAATCCGGTTGACCCTTTTATGTCGTTAATTTTGCATTTAAAGACGCTCTTTCTCCCGTAACACTCTTACAATGTCAACGGGGTGGGTGACTAGAGTGAAAGTGGCTGGTGTTTTCATATAGAATATACAATTATATTAGCATTGTAGCGTTCTTAAGGTCACCAGTCAAAACCTTTCTCATCCCTTAAAAGCGCGCACTGTCGGCTTTGAAATTCTAACGACAGTGTATTAGGCGTGCTGGAAAGTAATGCCTATAAAATACTTATGTGGAAACCCTTGAAGCTTTACAAATAAAACCAATGTTCTACATCTTTATTCTTCGTGTCTAGGTATTTGGAGCCCTCTGCTGCTAGATTGCTCCGAATTGTAGTACATACCATGGCGTTGTGTAACGTAACTATGTGTTTGCCTGAGGACCAGCGTGCTGTAATCGAGTGCCGAATTCGAAGAGTTCAGCCACACACGGAGCTCCCTTTCTTTCACCATGACAATACCTGACCACACACGAGTGCTGCACATCTGCTGCAACAGTCCGACGTCTTGGATTTTCTGTCACTGATCATTTTCCACACATTCCCGACTTGACCCCATCACATTTTCATCTACTTCATAAACTTCATTAACAACTTCTTGGAATTTACTTTGGTAACGATAAGTTGGTGCAAGCGGAAGTGGGTTTATGGCTCCATCAACAAAGCAAAGTATTGCATAGTGATGGCATCAACAAACTTGTCTCTCGTTGGGAGAAATGTATTCATCACCAGGATGACTATGTTGAGAAATAAACATGCAGACGTGAAGAATAAAGATGTAGATTGTTAATAAGGTATTTTACTTAAAAAGCCTTAATAAGAGTTTTCACTCAAAAAAATCGAAGGTATTACTTTTAAGCGTGTTCTCGTAGAACTGTGGAAGATGGTTATGTGATCAGTACCACTGCCGTAAATCGTGACAGTCAAGTGATGTTCAAAAATGGTTCAAATGGCTCTGAGCACTATGAGACTTAACTTCTAAGGTCATCAGTCCCCTAGAACTTAGAACTACTTAAACCTAACTAACCTAAGGACATCACACACATCCATGCCCGAGGCAGGATTCGAACCTGCGACCGTAGTGGTCGCGCGGCTCCAGACTGTAGCGCCTAGAACCGCTCGGCCACCCGGCCGGCCAAGTGATGTGCCTGTGCCTGCCTGTTATACGAAATCACCTCAGTAAGATGGGTGGGAATGCAGTTAATAATAATAATAATAATAATAATAAAATGGACAAACTGCCTCCTGGCATATGTGTAGGGTTTTTCGGCCGGCGTTTGTTTGGTGATTTTTCCGCCTGCCCAAGTGTTTGGTAACGTCAAAACATGACCCATCATTTCTGGTGGACTGGAGTCGAGCTCACGGCCGCATACTATTTGCACCTGGCGCGCCAACATGCAGGGGCTTTTCCGCGGTCATTTCCACTGCGGTTCTTCCCCTGCTACTGTCCCTGCAACGGCCGTTCGCTGCAACAAGAATCCAGAATCCGTTCACCTTAAGCCTTACTTCTTCCTTGTTGAAGCTGTTCTCATGTTTGTGTATCCCAATAACTTCCCTGAACAAGCTGGTGTGGTTGTAGCTCTTCTCCACAACAAGAAATTCGCCGATGTATCACACGAAAATTTACTTACAATATAAACTGCTAGTCCCAAAAACAGTGATATGGGCCATTCGCATGGGAAACTGCGCATCTTGCTACGACAGACGCTGAATAATCACTTACTCAAGCTCTAAGTGAAACTATGGTAAATGTGAAGAAACAAAATGTCGATGTTATAGGATAAAAAACACACTGAAGGTAACAAAATATTGCCTACCAACTGATGTCTATTACTTTGTGGAATATAAGCACTATATAAGAAGGATCAATGGCTTTGTAAGACCACAGTGTGAAGAAATACAAGTTACATGATCGTCTCTTCATCAACATACTTCATTTTGCGCTATACAATCAACTTTCTGCACAGAACAACAAGCCTACTTTACAACATGCTTGGCAAAAGCAGGTTGTTGAATTGGCATACCAGTATCATCACTTGAAAATGTAACTGCGATAGTGTTTGATATTGCACTGCACTGCCTAAATGCAGAAGCGATGTACGTGGAAAAGTAGCTTAATGTGAGTACTCTTCTCTTCCACTTTGCTTTGAGCATCTCCCTGAAACCCGACTCCTGCTCTTTGAAGACTGAACGGCTGTCTAAAACTATCATTTCAACAGAAAAGTTTGTTATTCACATCCAGCTGTCTAAAACTATCAGTTCAACAGCAAATGCTTGTTATTCACATCCAGCAATTATTTTAAGCAGAAGTAAATACAGCAATAAGTCACGACAGTGAAATACGTGATATTTTGGCGGTATTATATCGACATTTTGTTTCTTCGCGTCACCAAAGTTGCTCTCTTTCACTTAGAATAGGTGATCATTCAGATGTCTCTCGCAGCAAGACGTGCAGTATTGCAGGAAAATGGCTCAGACCACTGTTTTGGGATGGGTGATTTAATTTTAAGCATATTTTCGTGCGGATCTGAGCGTTAGAGATCATGCACTTCCCTCGTGAGTGATAATATTTTACTGCCATCGCTTGACGGTGAAGAATCACAACATGTCATCCATATAAGTGGCTTTATCATATTATATTGTACTTACGATTTTGTTGAAATTTTCTATGTAGATAGTGAGAGCAAGCACATTTTGTTCCTTCTTAACTGCGCATAATACTGCCACTTTCTGTTACTGTTATATCTGGAGGTACGAGGAAGGAGCCTCCACGAAGATAGCAGAGAAAACGGTAGAAAGCTGCTGAACGTATCCTGAGCTTGAGCAGAGCAAGAACAGTGGTCCTAGGAGAATTTGGAGGTAACTAAATATGAAATAGCGAGACCTCTGCTCTGCATCGTGGAGGCCAAGAACAGTGGGCCACATTCTACGAGGGGAGTTCAATAAGTAATCCAACACAATCTTTACCAGGCCAGTTTCAGTTAAAAAATGTGAAATTTGTTATGGGACATCGTGGAACATCCCCGCTTCAGACCCTATAGTTCATGGCGTTCCGATAGTTGGCCCTGCTATACGTAGCCTTCAAAATGGCGTCTGTAATGGAGGTGCTTTTGAACCAGATAGCTGCCACTGTGGTTCTTTTGGCGGAAAACCAGAGCATGGCAAAGGTTCATAGACGCTTGCAGAATGTCTATAAAGGTCGTTGGTCGAGGTGTCGCTATCATCGCAACAAGGTCGCGTACACCTGTCCGAAATCCAGTGCGCCCGCCGTTCGCGCACAGCTGTAACTCTTGCAATGCTGGAACGTGCGGACACTCTCATTCGACGTGCTCGCCGAATCACAATCAATCTAGCTGCACAGCTGGACGACTCTGTTGGTAGCGCTGACAAACACGTCAACCAGTTGGCATACCAAACGTATGTGCCTGATAGGTTATTCGTTGCCTGACAGAACACCATAAAGAACAGTTAAAGACCATCTGTGGGACACTGCTTGCAAGTTACGAGGCTGATGGTGACAATTTTTTGAGGAACATCGTCACAGTTGATGAAGCGTGGGTTCATCACTTCGAACCGGAAATAAAACGGCAATCGACAGAGTGGAGTCGCACCACCTCACCTCCGAACCTCAAAGCCGCACCCACACCTGATAAAATCATGGCGACGGTTTTCAGGGACTTTGAAGGGATTATTGCCTTTGATGTCTTCCCTCGTGGGGCAACGATCAACTCTGGAGTGCTATCCTCAGGAAAGAGAGAAAACGACTTCAGCGTCTTCGGCGCCAAAAAGACGACAGCCGAATGTATCCTTCTCCATGGCAATGCAAGGACTCACACAGGTCTACGCACTCGATAGGAACTCACAAAACTTCATTGGACTGTTCCTCCTCGTCCGCCCTACAGCCCGCAGCATCTCGTACCTTCCGAGTTTCATCTCTTTGGCCCAATGAGAGATTCACTCCGCGGGAAGCTTGCGAGGTGCCGGGGTAGAGAAGAGTTTGTATCTCTTTAATTCAGACGAATTTTAAACGAGAACGAGACATGCACTCGACCCCCTCCTTATCTACCAGCTAACTAATTATGCGCACAACGATAATGGAAGGAAATGATGGTGGACCCTGCTAGTTGCTAAAATAAGGAGTGCACACTCACAATAATTTAATAAAAATCATAATCTACTCAAAAAAGAGCTTTATCATAATAAACAACAGGAAATGGGATTCTGCATATATCTACGAAATGATATGCGGATTAAATATTAGAATGAGATTTATTATACAGGGCTATTACAAATGATTGAAGCGATTTCATAAATTCACTGTAGCTCCATTCATTGACATATGGTCACGACACAGTACAGATACGTAGAAAAACTCATAAAGTTTTGTTCGGCTGAAGCCACACTTCAGGTTTCTGCCGGCAGAGCGCTCCAGAGCGCAGTGAGACAAAATGGTGACAGGAGCCGAGAAAGCGTATGTCGTGCTTGAAATGCACTCACATCAGTCAGTCATAACAGTGTAACGACACTTCAGGACCAAGTTCAACAAAGATCCACCAACTGCTAACTCCATTCGGCGATGGTATGCGCAATTTAAAGCTTCTGGATGCCTCTGTAAGGGGAAATCAACGGGCCGGCCTGCAGTGAGCGAAGAAACGGTTGAACGCGTGCGGGCAAGTTTCACGCGTAGCCCGCGGAAGTCGACGAATAAAGCAAGCAGGGAGCTAAACGTACCACAGCAGACGGTTTGGAAAATCATACGGAAAAGGCTAAAGCAGAAGCCTTACCGTTTATAATTGCTACAAGCCCTGACACCCGATGACAAGGTCAAACGCTTTGAATTTTCGGCGCGGTTGCAACAGCTCATGGAAGAGGATGCGTTCAGTGCGAAACTTGTTTTCAGTGATGAAGCAACATTTTTTCTTAATGGTGAAGTGAACAGACACAATGTGCAAATCTGGGCGGTAGAGAATCGTGACGCATTCGTGCAGCAAATTCGCAATTCACCAAAAGTTAACGTGTTTTGTGCAATCTCACGGTTTAAAGTTTACGGCCCCTTTTTCTTCTGCGAAAAAAACGTTACAGGACACGTGTATCTGGACATGCTGGAAAATTGGCTCATGCCACAACTGGAGACCGACAGCGCCGACTTCATCTTTCAACAGGATGGTGCTCCACCGCACTTCCATCATGATGTTCGGCATTTCTTAAGCAGGAGATTGGAAAACCGATGGATCGGTCGTGGTGGAGATCAAGATCAGCAATTCATGTCATGGCCTCCACGCTCTCCCAACTTAACCCCATGCGATTTCTTTCTGTGGGGTTATGTGAAAGAATCAGTGTTTAAACCTCCTCTACCAAGAAACGTGCCAGAACTGCGAGCTCGCATCAACGATGCTTTCGAACTCATTGATGGGGACATGCTGTGCCGAGTGTGGGAGGAACTTTATTATCGGCTTGATGTCTGCCGAATCACTAAAGGGGCACATATCGAATATTTGTGAATGCCTAAAAAAACTTTTCGAGTTTTTGTATGTGTGTGCAAAGCATTGTGAAAATATCTCAAATAATAAAGTTATTGTAGAGCTGTGAAATCGCTTCAATCATTTGTAATAACCCTGTATATCAGAACATAAGTGCACATGATTGTCGACACACACAGTAGGTTAAAGGATAGAGTATACTGAAATATTATGAGAATAAGAGTTGGCTCGTGAACAAGGGGCTCCTACTCTCTGTGATGCATTAGATTGACGATAATGACTGGAGGTCCTAATGAATCGAATATTAATCTCCCGACTATATAGCAGTAACGCAATTAGTTGTGAGAGCGCAAATGGGATCACATGCGGAAAAAAGCAAGGTGGACTTGTAGCAAAGCGAGCGTGCGTGCTACTGAGGGATTCAGTATAAAATTGATAAGGTCCTACAATGCCGGAGCCGCAAAATACTGTACCAGTACTGAAATCTGCAGTGCGTTGTCGGTAGGCAGCGTCCTGATGATGTAGGCGCCGACTTCTGCCGTACAGCAACTCTGTGTCAACCGCTAGTCGCGAAGGCTGTCTGAGAATTCTAAGTTGTTCTGAAAACGAGCGACCAAGTCGCAAGACCGTCCGACTCCGAGGAAGATCAGATCCCCAATCCCCCTGAGATGTGATGCAAGAGCGAAGCTAGCATTGCTCAACTCCCTACTCTCCTCGAAAACCGCGAATCAGTATTAGGTTCTGATTCCAAAATTCCCCCACACTGTCTCAGAACATCATTCGCGCCAATATCGACTGTTCCCTCCAATTTGGATCAGGGCTTTATGAGGTCAACTAGCCTCAGTTTAAGTTGAGCAATCATGCCTCTGCTATTCAGCTGAGGGCACTGAACTTACTGTTTGACTGGCTACAAAAACAACCTGCCTAGACCGCCTGCCATCCGGCGCCAGACAGTCGCACCCAGCATGGCACAGTCCACAAGTATTCTCAGAATCATGAGGAGAATGCAGTCAGTCGGTGCCACGAATCTTCATTCCGGACGCGCCGGAATGGTAAACACATAAACTGCAGCGACACTCAGACGTTTCACAGGTCGTTTCGCCCTGCATACAATAGGCGAAACTCGACCGACGTCAGTCGTTCCACCAGGTGCTTAAGCTTATTGCACCAAATCCCACAGAATTCAGGGAATTGCAGCCCCCAACCGCAAATGCCGTGTGCCGCATCCTCCGATGCTTTCCTCGCACATGCCACCAATAGAACTAAACCAACATGCACGGGAATCAAGCGAAAAGTAGTTTTTGAGCTCTCAGTACAAACATTCTCATTACAATAACCTTATTCGGTCTGTTACTACCATGCAATGACCTAGAACATTAATAAAATTGATGAAAATGATAGGAGACATGCAATAGAGGGCATGGAATGTCTCAAGCTGTCCAACAGGGCGTTGGCTCGCCAACTTCGACCAGTAGAGTGTTACCACGTGGGCATACAGGCCCTCACAATAAGGTGGCGTTGCCTTGAAAGGAGAATTTGTTGAGAAATGGGATTTCGTAGCCAAAAGAATGATGAATGGTATGATGCATTGGAATCCAAAATAAAACCAACCTGCTTTCAGGAAAACAAGTGTTGCATTAGTCCAGAATGAGATTTTCACTCTGCAGCGGAGTGTGCGCTGATATGAAACTTCCTGCCAGATTAAAACTTTGTGACCGACCGAGACTCGAACTGGGGACCTTCGCCTTTCGCGGGCAAGTGCTCTACCAACTTTTTTTTTTTATAACCACTTTTTTTTTCGCGGGAAATTTCTCTACCACTTTTTTTTTTTTTTGTAATCTTTATTATTGAACAAACGGAGAGTACACACACACACACATATATATATATATATATATATATATATATATATATATATATATATATATATATATATACACAAAGCAAAAGTTCTTCAAGGTACCAGTTAAACATATACAAATGAGTGTTAGGTAAACAAATTATTAGAATAACAGGAAATACAACAAATTAGAACATATCCTGTTTTCCTATTGTTTTTTGTTTTTGTTTTTGTTTAAAAATTTGTGTTGAACAAACTAAAAGTACATATATATTCACTATGCAAGAGTTCTTCAAGGTACCATTGAAAAATATGCAAATGACTGTTAGTTAAACAACAAAAAAATATTAAAAAAGAAGAACATTAAATACAACAAAATATAACATATTCTGTCTTCTTCCTTTTTTTTTAAAAAAAAAAAATATTGTGTTTGTTTTTGGTCGATGCATGAGAACGTGGATAAGGGTGTTGCATCACGTGACAGGTAGGCATGGTACACCCCAACTTTGAGGGGGGTCAAGGAAGACGCTGCGGAGATAACCGGCAAAAGTTTGTCGGTAAGATGGTTTTCGGGTGAGGGTGCTATGCGCGGTCACAACTTTGTACCAGAAGTCAAGGACTGTATGCGGACCACTCCAAAAGAGATATTCTAAAGCCTGTCCTCGAAACCAGATTAGGGTATGGTGCTTAGCAAGAGGGTAGTGAAATGTCTGGGGCAACAACAGGAAATCCGGGGTTACCGTCGTTGGCGGGGCACGGAGGTAAAAGCCCACGATTCGTTGGATGAGGAGCCATACGTTTTGTTTCAGGGGGCACGTAAGACGGTGCTCGTCGGTGTCTTCGAGCTGACAGTCAGGGCAGAGTGGGGAGGTGGCCAGTCCTATGCGATAAAGTCGACTATTAGTCGGGAATTTTCCATAGACTAAAACATACCAGAGTGCAGACACAGACGACGGTAAAAAGGGTGCATGCACACACCCCCAAACCGTGCGCCAGTTAATGTCAGGACGCTGTAGCACCATGGGGTCGCAAGGGTTGGACAGCATAAAAAATGTTGCATGGCAAAATTTAGACAGTGCCTACAAACTGAGCTACCGAAGCACGACTCACGTCCGGTACTCACAGCTTTACTTCTGCCAGTATCTCGTCTCCTACCTTCCAAACTTTACAGAAGCTCTCCTGTTTGGAAGGTAGAAGACGAGATACTGGCAGAAGTAAAGCTGTGAGTACCGGGCGTGAGTCGTGCTTCGGTAGCTCAGATGGCAGAGCACTTGCCCGCGAATGGCAAAGGTCCCGAGTTCGAGTCTCGGTCGGGCACACAGTTTTACTCTGCCAGGAAGTTTCATATCAGCGCACACTCCGCTGCAGAGTGAAAATCTCATTCTGGAAACATCCCCCAGGCTGTGGCTAAGCCATGTCTCCGCAATATCCTTTCTTTCAGGAGTGCTAGTTCTGCAAGGTCGCAGGAGAGCTTCTGTAAAGTTTGGAAGGTAGGAGACGAGGTACTGGCAGAAGTAAAGCTGTGAGTACCGGGCGTGAGTCGTGCTTCGGTAGTTCAGATGGTAGAGCACTTGCCTGCGAAAGGCAAAGGTCCCGAGTTCGAGTCGCGGTCGGGCACACAGTTTTAATCTGACAGGAAGTTTCATATGTTGCATTAGTCATTGGACGCCTCTCGTAAGTTGTGAGAAGTGAGTCCGGTACTCCAAGTAATGCCACTGAGGCTTGCCGTTCCTCCGAGTCAGTCTCCCTCGCGAGCTATTGTTCACTGCGGAGGTTGACGGACGCGAACCAAGGAGCGGAACAAATCGCTTGTGGCCGCCGTAGCTCTCTTAGCCACGCGGTACATTATTAACGAGGTGGCGTGGCGTACGTGCTCCCGGGCACTTACCTGCGGTTGCCGCCGGCGCGGGATCAAAGCGAGACGCGAGCTGCACTCCTGCCTGTCTCGTCCCGTCCTCCTGCTGCGCCAGAGGACTTATCCAGCCGCTTTCCCCCATGCGGCAGACGGGCTTATAAACTGCGCAACATACCTAGTCCTCCCTCCCCCCAAACCCAGCATTCAACGATTCAACGCCGCAGGCGCCGACGTCGTCGCTACGACGCACGTCCGCCTGCCGCGCAGAAGTTGGCGCGACAATTCCGGCGTTAATCTGTTTACGTAGCATCTGTTAGCTATAAGATAAAGGCATTACGTCGGCGTGCCGCCCCCGCCAGCCCCATCAACGTCAAAGCCGGCTGCCGGCTGCGGAATGATAAGCCCTTGTGTAAGCGCGCTCGCTCGCTCGCTCGGCCTACAGGCGGACGGCAACGTCGTCGCAAACTCTACGGAAGCCGCCGCCGGCAGAATAATGCTGTCACCGCTCGCAGCTCCCGAAAGTACACACGCGTGCGTGCAGTGCGAAACGGCCTTGTCAACAAACTTGCGTATCCTGGCACTAAATACGTTACTTCAAAGACAATGTGGAAGTTTCCCTAGTGCTGTCATGGGAGACATTGTGGAAACCTTCCTTCCCGACTGTGCCTCAGAGCTTTCATAGCGAGTCGTGGAGTCCCACTCGCTGCAACGGTCATAATCCACCACTTTGGTGATGTACGGAGCGCGAGACATGAACTACTTACTGCTCCAGCACGATTATCTGTGGAGCCAGATACACTATTAAAAGCAGTTGACATTACGGGGCGCCAGAAAGGTACAAAACAGAAAATCGCGTGGGACGGTTACTTGTTTTCTCTACAAAATTTTGTGTACTCAATAGAGATGAGCTGCCCTACCATCGAGCTTACAGTGAAGAAGCCAATGGACGGGACTCTCTTCCATCCTAATTCCAACATCTTATTTTTTATGGTACATTTTGTATGCCAATGGCGGGTACGACCACAGTGAGACGTTACTGCAGTGCTCCTTCATTTTTCATGAAATACAGTCATTTCCACAAGAAAAGTATGCCGTTATCTGTATGAAATAAAAGGCACTATATATATATGTTTACATGAAAACACCGGGTGAACAAAAAATCAGTATAAATTAGAAAACTTAATAAACCACGGAATAATGTAGGTAGAGAGGTAAAACTCGACACACATGCCTGGAATGACATGGGGTTTTACTAGAACAAAAAAAAACAACAACTAAGTATTGGTAGACGCGTGAAAGGTCTCTTGCGCGCGTCGTTTGGTGATGATCGTGTGCTCAGCCGCCACTGTCGTCATGCTTAGCCTCCCAGGTCCCCAGACCTCAGTCCGTGCGATTATTGGTTTGGGGTTACCTGAAGTCGCAAGTGTATCGTGATCGACCGACATCTCTAGGGTTGCTGAAAGACAACATCCGACGCCAATGCCTCACCAAAACTCCGGACATGCTTTACAGTGCTCTTCACAACATTATTTCTCGACTACAGATATTGTTGAGGAATGATGGTGGACATATTGAGCATCATCTTTGCTTTGTCTTACTTTGTTATGCTAATTATTGCTATTCTGATCAGGTGAAGCGCCATCTGTCGGACTTTTTTTGAACTTCTGTATTTTTTTTGGTTCTAATAAAAACCCCTGTCATTTCAAGCTTGTGTGTCAATTTGTACCTCTCTATGTACATTATTCCGTGATTTATTCATTTTTCAAATTTATACTGACTTTTTGATCACCCGGTACATGTTACTACTCAAAATGGTTCAGATAGCTCTAAGCTCTAAGAAACATAACATCTGAGGTCATCAGTCACCTAGACCTAGAACTACTTAAACCTAACTAACCTAAGGACATGACACACATCCGTGCCCGAGGCAGGATTCGAACCTGCAACCGCAGCAGCAGCGCGGTTCCGGACGGAAGCGGCTAGAACCACTCGGCCACAGCGGCCGGCCATGTTATTACTAACTACACAATTACCTATTAGTTAACCCAATCGCCGCCATTATCGATTACAGCTTGGCATCTTTTTGGTATGCTTTTCATGAGATTTTCTGAATATTCTCCCGGTAACGATCTCCATATCGTCCTGCTTTTATATGACAGCTGCTTCAAAGTATATATTGGCTTTCCCTTACGCTTCATCTTAATATACGACCAAACATTCCGATCGGATTTCCATCAGGAGACAATGCAGGCCAAACCATCGTGGACACCTCATTGCCTTTTTTCTACTCTGTACAGAGACGGCTGCGATGTTTCGGATCATTATCGTCTTGGAGCACTCAGTTTGCCTCGTTGGAACTAAATAGTTTCTTAATGGACCTCAGAAGACATTTTTGATAAATATTGTACATTTTTTCAGCCTTTAAATTGGCTGTAAATAAGTGTAGATAGCCAAAACTGCAACCGACAAAACGAAACATTCAGTTCTCACATTGTGCAAAATTGCATTGAGTACAGATTCAAGACCAGTACCAGAGATATGGCTGTGGACATTACATTTAACATTATGGCGTATACGTTCTTGTGGAACTGACTATAAGAGATACTCTTGTCCATCACATCGGCAACAGAACTGGCTCATCCACTCCGTATAGAGGTTTTCTTTCTCTTTAAGTAGAGAGCTGTGGAAGAATATCTACTTTCCGTGGTCATTCAGTCGCTGCCCATCGTGATGGTCACTTGTCTTGCAGCCGCCTTTTGGTGCTGATGCGTGACTGGTTTGCTGATTTCCAGGAAGCGTAAGTGTCGCAACTGTGGTAGTGCGATCCGTATTCTGTGCAGCCCGCTGCTTGCTTACTTTACCACGCCACTTGTGTTGCTTGGTTTGATTATTATTAGTGTCAAGTTATCATATCGCTAACTTTGATTTTACAAGCTGCCCAGCCGATTTTGTTGCACTTTCTCCGTAAAGTCTTCCACACTTTTCGGTACCTCCCCACAATGTTAGCGTCATTTGTAAGTTAACAGAGTTTTAGCAAAATTCCCTCTCTTAATTTTTCATGATTTCTGTTAGCCATTATAGCAGACAGACATCTGCTAATCTAAGATTTCACTTTGATTCCGAGAGCAGTTGCAGTGCCCTACAAGTTTTCCTTGGTTAGATTATCGACTAGTAATAAATATAACCTCGTGTAAATCAAAGCTTGTTGTTCTCACTGTGATGCGGTTATTGTTATACACAATGGCAATACTTAACGATCAAGAAAATGAGCAAGCATTGCACTAGTTCGTTTATATGTCCAATGATCTGTTTATTAATGAGCATTGCACTTACACTCTCATCCATATCTGGGCGCTACATTCAACGGAAAGACCGCGTTCACATATTGTATTCCTTTATACTGCATGTCACATGTCAGTCTTGATTTACTTCATGGCTACATCGCGAATTTCAATTGCGTGAGCAAAAGCGTAACACTCATATGGATGTCAACGAAACAGTATCACTGACGTTCCCAGGAATGGAATATCGATTAGCAGATATGATTGCCGGCCGGAGTGGCCATGCGGTACTAGGCGCTACAGTCTCGAGCCGAGCGACCGCTACGGTCGCAGGTTCGAATCCTGCATCGGGCATGAATGTGTGTGATGTTCTTAGGTTAGTTAGGTTTAAGTAGTTCTAAGTTCTAGGCGACTGATGACCTCAGAAGTTAAGTCGCATAGTGCTCAGAGCCATTTGAACCATTTGAGCAGATATGATTCACAAACAAACATTTACGCTATCACACAATTGTAATGAACTGGTGCTTTCTTAAGCAAGCAAATGTAGATTCATAAGTAGTCTTTATTGGCACCAAGTAATCGGAAGGCACACTAATAGAAGAAAGTTGATTCAGCGACAAATTTGGTGGAGACGGTCAAAGCAAGAAGCACAACAGAAGCGATAGCATGAAAATTACTTCAACAAAATGGCTCTATTGCTATAAACTGTTATAGAGAATCGAGGCAGGAACCCTTGGTTATGAGCGACAGTGTTGCAACATTTTATAAAAGTAAAATGTAGGCAGTGAAGAAACTATAAACTATTAAATAATATTCAATTTCGGCTTTCGTATTGGGGAAGGTTGTCACGAAGTACGCTAAGAGAGAAATAACGGAAAGGCGAATTCTTGGTAAGAAATGACGAAGCAGTAAGTTCGCGTAGAGCCTCAACAGCTGTAGGGAGATGTTAGCAAGTCTAGAAGGAAGACGTAGTCAGCACTACTGTATGTTGAGCATTAGAGAGAAATGTTAAAGTGACAAACATTTGTATGTGGTTGTGTAATTGTTTGCCGTGTGTCGATTCAGCAAAATTTTTCTCAGAAGTGCAAGGGAAAGAAAATGTTTCCCAAACTGCTGGTGACATCCAGTGATCTCGTCTGTATATTTTCTCAATAAGCCGCTGTGAATTACATAAAAAATGGCGCTTAGCTTGGTACCACATGTTATGCTTTTCACTCATTACAATTGGTTGTGGAGCGTGAAACCACGACCGTTTGAAACCCTCTGCTAATGCTGTACATATCGTCATGATTCCCATGGAAGCGACATGGTGAGAAGAGGGTGGAAGGGGGGGGGGGGGGAATAGCAATGTAACTCTAGATTCCTCACTTAAAGTTTGACCTTGTAATATTGTAAAAAGTTTTCTCGAAGTAGTTCACGTCTGGGTCATGAAGTTGACGCAGGTTCAGGCTTACAAAAATTTTCGCGACGCTCTGCCGAGAATCAAGACATCACTGGAGTCGTCCTTTATGTATACCTCCAGTATCCCTTATTAGACGTACTTGACATGTCAGGCTAAGGAAGTCCGTGAACAGTGTTACCTACGATTGAGTCTATGTGATCATTCCACTTCATATCCTAATAAATTATTATATATTATAATCAGGTATTTTTATGTGCTGTCTTATTCAAGTTCTGACCCATAGATGTTGTAGACGCAGCTTATTACGTAAACAGAAATAATCATATATTTACAACAATTGTACAAAGATACAAATATACAAGATAGAGATTTAGGAACCAGGTTTTAAATTGCAAGACATTTCCAGGGGCAGATGTGGACTCTGACCACAATCTATTGGTTATGAACTGTAGATTAAAACTGAAGAAACTGCAAAAAGGTGGGAATTTAAGGAGATGGGACCTGGATAAACTGACTTAACCAGAGGGTGTACAGAGTTTCGGGAAGAGCATAAGGGAACAATTGACAGGAATGGGGGAAAGAAATACAGTAGAAGAAGAATGGGTAGCTTTGAGGGATGAAATAGTGAAGGCAGCAGAAGATCAAATAGGTAAAAAGACGAGGGCTAGTAGAAACCCTCGGGTAACAGAAGAAATATTGAATTTAATTGATGAAAGGAGAAAATATAAAAATGCAGTAAATGAAGCAGGCAAGAAGGAATACAAATGTCTCAAAAATGATATTGACAGGCAGTGCAAAATGGCTAAGCAGGGATGGCTAGAGGACAAATGTAAGGATGTAGAAGCTTATCTCACTAGGGGTAAGATAGATACTGCCTACAGGAAAATTAAAGAGACCTTTGGAGAAAGGAGAACCACTTGCATGAATATCAAGAGCTTTGATAGAAACCCAGTTCTAAGCAAAGAAGGAAAAGCAACAAGGTAGAAGAAGTATATAGAGGGTCTATACAAGGGCGACGTACTTGAGGACAGTATTATGGAAATGGAAGAGGATGTAGATGAAGATGAAATGGGAGATAAGAAACTGCGTGAAGAGTTGACAGAGCACTGAAAGACCTGAGTCGAAACAAGGCCCCCGGAGTAGACAACATTCCCTTAGAACTACTGACAGCCTTGAGAAATCCATGCCTAACAAAACTCTACCATCTAGTCAGCAAGATGTATGAGACAGGTGAAACACCCTCAGACTTCAAGAAGAATATAATACTACCAATCCCAAAGAAAGCAGGTGTTGACAAATGTGAAAATTACCGAACTATCAGTTTAATAAGTCACAGCTGCAAAATACTAACGCGAATTCTTTACAGACGAATGGAAAAACTGATAGAAGCCGACCTCGGGGAAGATCAGTTTGGATTCCGTAGAAATATTGGAACACGTGAGGCAATACTGACCTTACGGCTTATCTTAGATGCTACATTAAGGAAAGGCAAACCTACGGTTCAAGCATTTGTAGACTTAGAGAAAGCTTTTGACAATGTTGACTGGAGTACTCTCTTTCAAATTCTGAAGGTGGCAGGAGTAAAATACAGGAAGAGAAAGGCTATTTACAATTTGTACAGAAACCAGATGGCAGTTATAAGAGTCGAGGGACATGAAAAGGAAGCAGTGGTTGGTAAGGGAGTGAGACAGGGTTGCAGCCTCTCCCCGGTGTTATTCAATCTGTATATTGAGCAAGCAATAAAGGAAACAAAAGAAAAGTTCGGAGTAGGCATTAAAATCCATGGAGAAGAAATAAAAACTTTGAGATTCGCCGATGACATTGTAATTCTGTCACAGACAGCAAAGGACTTGGAAGAGCAGTTGAAAGGAGGGAATAAGTTGAACATCAACAAAAGCAAAACGAGGATAATGGAATGTAGTCGAATTAAGTCGGGTGATGCTGAGGGAATTAGATTAGGAAATGAGACACTTAAAGAAGTAAAGGAGAGAGCTATTTGGGGAGCAAAATAACTGATGATGGTTGAAGTAGAGAAGATATAAAATGTAGACTGGCTATGACAAGGAGACCGTTTGTGAAGAAGAGAAATTTGTTAACATCGAGTATAGATCTAAGAGTCAGGAAGACGTTTCTGAAAGTATTCGTATGGAGCGTAGCCATGTATGGAAGTGAAACATGGACGATAAATAGTTTGGACAGGAAGAGAATAGACGTTTTCGAAATGTGGTGCTACAGAAGAATGCTGAAGATTAGACGGGTAGATCACATAACTAATGAGGAGGTATTGAATAGAATTGGGGAGTAGAGGAGTTTGTATCGCAACTTGACTAGAAGAAGGGATCTGTTGGTAGGACATGTTCTGAGTCATCGAGGGATCACCAATTTAGTACTGGAGGGCAGCGTGGAGGGTAAAAATCGTAGAGGGAGACCAAGAGATTAATACACTAAGCAGATTCAGAAGGATGTAGGCTGCAGTAGGTACTGGGAGATGAAGAAGCTTGCACAGGATACAGTAGCATGGAGAGCTGCATCAAACCAGTCTCAGGACTGAAGACCACAACAACAACAATACAAAGTGTGACCATTATTTTCCCACATTTAGGCAGAGGCAGTTCCAATCCCCATGCACGAATCCGAACAAACGCTGCACGTTATGAAATGAGAAGTGGCCTCTTCTACCCACATCCATCAAGTGACTCTCCATCTTGTACAATGCTGCATTTCTTGGGGGCAACTTCAGATCTAGCAACGCCTAGTGTCGTCTGTTTAGGGATATCCACAAAGCACCATCCCTCTTCAAGACCAGGTAGCTAGTCTTCAATTCTGAAACGTTCCTATTGATCAAGACATCTCCGTTCCGATATTTAGATTAGACGCTGGTCGGAACTACACATTGTTAGTACCAAAAATGTATAGGGGTCAAGTACCACAGTTTTATTTCAACTACTGCCCTACTACTCAGCTTCCTGAGATGCTGCGGGCGATGACCTTATCTCTATCTATATATATCTCTCTCCCTCTCTCTCTGTCTCTCTCACTCTTTATTTTTTTGTTTTTACTCCTCCCACATTGTGAGCTACTCCGCACTACTCCACGTATCATTCGGAGAAAATGAGCAAGTTAGTCATCAAAGTATTATGCGTAAGAGCTGATTCGTCCTCTGTCTGCACACTAAAAAATAAATATTTCATTCATCTTGAATTATCATTACTACCCCGAGAGGTACCACATGTTTTTCCTCGTTGTACACTATTCGCACTGTGACTGCGCGAGGTGGCTCAGTGTTTAGTACACTGGACTAACATTCGGGAGGACGACGGTTCAAACCCGCGTCCGGCCATTCAGATTTAGGTTTTGTGTGATTTCTCTACATCGCTCCACGCAAATGACTGGGTGGTATCTTTGAAAGGATATGGCTGATTTCCTTCCCCGTCCGTGACACAATCTGAGTGTGTGCTCCTTCTCTAATGCCCTCGACGTCTTCCTTCATTGTTTGTACTGTGTGGGTGATTAGAGAGTTTTCAACAAGGGAGGGAATTACTATCCAGCTATGAAATTAGGTTTTTAACAACATTCAGCAAGAATGTTGCACGTAGGCGCTTGCACTTCCGTTCAGTACTCTATCAGTGAGGTATCTCAGAATACGAAATTCTGATGTTGATAATCTCTGTATCTTAAGAAATGTACTCACACATTGTACGACGATATTTTTCAAGAGCATCTTCCTGATGTTTCACACTCTATTCAACAGCTGATGTTTTAGCGTTTCTGATGTTGGGTAGTTTATGCTCAGATGACCCTCATGAAAACGGCTACCCAACAAGAAACAGCAAAATTCCCAATTGCTAACTCACCACAGGCTACACTCAAAGCACTGTGGACGCTGGTTGGATTTGTGCCAATGAAGTTTCGACTGTAATGTGCGATGTTTGATCCTCAATAGTCAGAGTACTAGTGACCGCTGTGGAGACCACTACTATCTTCTGTTGTATGAGAACAAAACGTGATTTCGACGAAAGCAAAGGATGAGATTCTTCCGCATGCCTTTCCCTGGAGCTGACGTTACGAACAATTTCGATGTCACTCATCCTCTATTGTTAACAACCTGTGTATTATTATGAAGCCGCCCGGAGTGGCCGAGCGGTTCTAGGCGCTGCAGTCTGGAACAGCGCGACCGCTGCGGTCGCAGGTTCGAATCCTGCCTCGGGCATGGATGTGTGTGATGTTCTTAGGTTGGTTAGATTTAAGTAGTTCTAAGTTCTAGGGGACTGATGACCTAAGATGTTAAGTCCCATAGTGCTCAGAGCCATTCGAACCATTTTTTGTTAAATAAAATAATGAAATGGTAGTCCCGACTTTCCCGAATTATACTTCTTTCTCATCTCGGAAGCACTGATATGCTCAATATATACAGGTATTCGCTTCTGTAGAAGGTGGCCTTACTGCAAGAAAAGAACTTTTCGATAAACTCCGTCGAGGCAATACGAAAGTTTGTTTACTTTTAATAGCGAGGAAAAATTGCTTTCGCGATGGAAGTATATGGAAGCCCCATTTCTGAATCTTTTGCATTAGGTTAAGCGGGGTCCCGCCTCTTATCGTGGCGCGTCTATAATGAGGATCCGTTCACCCACGAGAATGAATGAGACTTAGCTGGCAGGGGAACTCGTTGCGAGCGCCGTGTGCGCCTGTAAGCTACTCACTAGCAGGGAAGCGAAGCCCTGATGTTGCCGCCGGGGTCGTATTTCAACCCTCGAGGCTCGCTAAATGTGCGAGGCTGAGCCACGTGGGATGGGGTAGGGCCTGGGGGCGGGAGCGCAGAGCTGGGGGAAGAAGAGACGGCTTCCGACCCCTGAGCCTTCTTCTGGAAGTCAAGTGGTCTGCGAACAATGGTGTCCCGTGAGGAGAATAAAAAGAGCTCCAATAGGATCTCCAGCCTCTGCCCTCGTCTGTTTTTTTTTCTTATACCCTTTTAAGGCTGGAGCCAACGTGAGAGATATGTTGGTTCATAAATATGAATAGGCCGAAGACTTACAGCCAATAGATATGTTAACAGTACGTATCCATAACATGTGGACGGAAACGGGAAAATATAGGGAAAGGATTTGTGGTTCAAACGTTCCACGCGTTGTGAGTAACGAACTCTCTCTTTGCAGCAGTCTTAAAGCAACTTAAACGGTAAATTTCCGCAATTGTTTAATTCTTTTGCTACTACTGTACATAAACTGAAATTAAACTGAACAAATTACACGCAAATACGGAGTATGTGAATAAAGAAGATCGTGCGACACATTCAGTAGAAGGAACGTTCCCTGTATAACGGAAGTCATTGTTTTCTCAATTGTCATAAAGCAAAATCAATTAATAATTCATGCAATATAACGTAATAATAGGTGTCTACAAAAAATGGCTCTGAGCACTATGGGACTTAACTTCTGAGGTCATCAGTCCCCTGGAACTTAGAACTACTTAAACCTAACTATCTTAAGGACATCACACACATCCATGCCCGAGGCAGGATTCGAACCTGCAACAGTAGCGGTCGCACGCTTCCAGATTGTAGCGCCTAGAACCACTCGGCCACCCCGGCCGGCCAAGTGTCTACACAATAAAACATAAAGTGTTAGAAAGAATGTAAGTATCGAAAGAAAACGGAAGAAATCAATGTATTGCACTACTTCTTATTTGTTTGAATATTTCTGTAGTGGCCCCTGGACTTTTAGCTACCTGGTAAAGCTCCGAGTTTTGCCTGCAATTAGTTAGTAAATGCCTACATTTCAGCAACATGCTCATTTATATATTATACCAATGCATCAAATCTGACACATTTCAAACACTAATTATAATTTACTGTCCTGTTGTTGAGTGGCTGGACAAAAACATCGAGTCATCACGATTATTTGTGACTGAAATTTTGAAAATACTATACTATTGCTAATAACTAATGTGTTTATATTGAATTAACCCTTTCAGAGCAGAGTTTTTTCTGGAGGACGGAAAATATTTCTTTTTTGTGGTAATGGTCATAGGTGATTTTTTAATGATATTAGATGTAAAATTTATACAGAAATACGTACCTATTTTCGAAACATATTTTATACACTTCATTTAATTTTATGGACTAAAATAACTAATTATGAAATAATCTCTATTGTAACAAATGGTAAAATGATCATTCAATGAATACTATACAAAATAACAATATTCAATTAAAGACTGGAATATAAAGAACCAATCACATCTGTGTATTCTGGCTATCACGAGGTGCTGTGCACTGCTACACTGACTCTGATATTTTTATAGCGATATCCGACAGTTGGCAGCACTTGCGCATGTTGATCAGATAGAACATTCACAAACGTGTACCTTAGGTTTCCATTGGAAAAAAATACTTCTATTGCAGCTAAGACACAGTAACACTTACTGTACACAATTGCAGCCAGAGGGCACGAAAGGGTTAAATTACAATTCCATATACTCGTATTCTTTTTAAAGGACACAGCACAACACTTCACTGTCCTCACAATGCTTTTGCGCTGTAAGAGCTTATCGGTTCCTCATGAACGGAGCTACCGCCGACCGTTCATACCACCTAATCATTCGCATATACCCTCCCAATCATCCATTCTCTTCTGTCTGTAAACCTATTCTAAATTTGTTTAATTAATTCCCAGATTTTTTGCGACTACTTTGAACGGAGTCTTTTGGGGTACACGTGTATGTGGCACACGAATAAGATAATAATACTAATGTAAACTAAAATGAAACTATAATATTGTAAACAACGTATATCTCTGATAGGCTTTCTAAAGTGGATCGCTTAATGTGCACGACCGCAGCGCTAAAGATACTGTTTCTGGTCTGTGAGTTGGAGTAAGATAGCGCTTGGTGCACAGTAGTGGGTAGCTGTCTGTGAGCGAAATAGTATGGAGTAGGCAATTTTGTGGTTTGCTCTGTGAAACCACCAAATGTTAGACTATAATGTATGAATTACGAGTACATGTATTATTGGAGCCGTCCGGAGTGGCCGAGAGGTTCTAGGCGCTACAGTCTGGAACCGCGTGACCGCTACGGTCGCAGGTTCGAATCCTACCTCGGGCATGGATGTGTGTGATGTCTTTAGGTTAATTAGGTTTAAGTAGTTCTGAAGTTCTAGGGGACTGATGACCTCAGAAGTTAAGTCCCACAGTGCTCAGAGCCATTTTTGTATTATTGGAAATAGAAACGCGGAAGAAGAAGTCTTCTCGCATACAAAGTAAAGATGATAAATATTTATGATATCCGTTTCGCTGGCATGTTGGTGTAGATGAGCTGGCTGATAATTTGCAATTGTTGAGTATCCCCAGAATGTACGTAAACATATCAGGTGTAAAGGCTAGTTAGGTATTTCCCTTTTGTAATGCTTCTAAGACATTATCAAAGGTGGACGTAAATTGATGATTTGTATTTATGCTCTTTTTAGTGGCGTTTGATAATTCTTGCTGTATAAATCTCATTGTTGTGACTCAATTACTAAAAAGGATGTAATTTTTCTGAGTAATGTAAAGGCAATTCAAAAATGGCTCTGAGCACTATGGGACTTAACATCTGAGGTCATCACTCCCCTAGAACTTAGAACTACTTTAACCTAACTAACCTAAGGACATCACACACATCCATGCCCGAGGCAGGATTCCAACCTGCGACCGTAGCGGTCGCGCGGTTCCAGATTGAAGCGCCTAGAACCGCTCGGCCGCATCGGCCGGATAATGTCAATTGTCAGATGTTTTGGAAAGCCAAACTTAACTTCGAATATAATTTCACTACTGAAAAGGTCAGTGTTAATTATTCACCCAAATCAGTACCGCCTCCCTGTGCAGGTCATATGTTTTTCAAAGACACTGAATTTTTCTTAAATGTTTCCATTTATCACACAAAAGAATTTCATGTACACTTTCAAGTATTACGGCCAGCATTGCACACCGCTGTGCCTGCAACTAGTATATTTTATTCTTCTTCGTGAGAGAGCAGAATATATAGCGATCCTTCGTTACTACTTTGGAGGTAAGATAATTTAATTTATTTGTTATGTGCACAAGAAACAGTTTTCTTTTTTTTTAACAGGGCCATAGAATTCAGTGCTTAAGGAGTGAATGTATTTTTCAGAGCCTGTCTTCCTTTAATGGTACTGGGAGCTGCATTGCACAATCAGGTAGTATGAAGTTTTTGCTAATAGCACAGAGTAAGCGCACCACTTTCATTTACAATATGCTACGCGATAACTCCAGTTATGTATGCATTCCTCAGTCACGCACACATTCAACAATGTTTTAAAGAACGGTACGCTATCTTTCAACGCAATCAAAAGGAAATTATTAATAAAGAACGTTACAACTTTTGGTATGCTGAATGCAACAGCGTTCCTAATGAGGAACCTCATTTCACCCTAAGGGCGTTCACGTCTCCTAGCTTCCACTTACAGTGCGTGTGTGGACACCACATGCTCAGAGTATCCTAAATGAGCAGAATCACACAATGGTGACGGTATCTTTCCTATTTTCTGTACATATTGAACCATACCTCTGCTAGGGACGATATGATTCATTTGAAGTCTCTCTCTCTGATGTTCGGAAGGAGACTGTATGCCCGGCGTCCTAAATTTCCACTGTCACCAATCCGCTGCCGTAAGTCAAGTGTCCATTCTCTGTATACTACGTTGTTAGTTATTATGGAACCTGTGATTTCTTGTATTTTATCCACGTCTCCTCACCATATCGAATATCTTGCTACAAGATTTCGTATGGCGATTTCAGTGGTACATGTTTCCAGAATTACGAGAGTAGCTTCTGCTTATGTAGTACCATATACTCACGTCATCCTTAGGAGTCCCCTAGCTGCGTTTATCTTTAGATGGCTGTCCGACGTACCAGAGAGAGACGGTGAACCCTGTTATGCCGGAACCAAGGTAGCCCCTGAGAGCCGGCAACCCTTATTACACCACAGAGTACAGGGTTGCCGGTCCAATGTGTACCAAAAGCACTATGGTAAACACCGGCTATTTGCATATAAGAAAATGGAAACACACATTCCGAGCACTACTTCCTGCAGGGGGAGCTCGAGCCACGGCCTGCAGGAAGTATCACTACGCAAAAACCTGATTTGCTGGAGACAGCTATTTATGGGGCTAGAACCAGCCCCAAAGTTCAGTTCATTCCAGATACCGACCTCGTGAACTTACGACCGCTGAAGATTATGTTTTCGGCTCTGAATTGGACTTTTACTAGTGTGCGTGTATTACCACGACCATTGTGGAAAATTAGAAGTGAACTTTTGTTTGACTCAATTAGGAGACTTTTACTGGCATCGTTATGTTACCTTTCGTTTGTTGTTCTGTCATTGACCTTGTAAACTACATAAATAAAAGTTGTGTTTGTGAAAATTTGGGAATTGCCAGTCCCAACAAACCCAGTATTGCAATGCAATGTGGTAGGGTTTTACAGCTCCATGCGGTAAGTAGTAACTGGTAAGACCGGCGCTGGCAGTTTTGTGCATAATTTTAGAAGCCTTCAGACAGACTGTATTTATACAGTTTTTTCAAAAATGATAGTCTATAATTCACACGTGGAAAGGCATGAAAACTACAGGCCAAAAGTAACTAAAAAGCTCCAATAAACATGGGTCCACAAATAAATCGTTGTCGAGATACCACACATTTTATGTCGCGGTTCACCAGTGCCTGGGATAACATGGCATTTCTAAAAGTTAAAGTAGGCGTTCGAAATGTTGTCTGCGCGTCTGAATGCTACACTGAACTCGTCTTTGAAATGAGTTGCTAATCCTCTCAGGCGTTTCTGGGTAATTCTGTAAATACTGGAAGGCTGCTTCAATCCGCAGGCGCAATTCTTCAAGAGAGTTCACCTTGATAGCGTAGATCAGGCTTTTAACATAACCCCACACACAGAAATCCATGGGATTTAAATATGGAGACGTAGGAGGCCATGTCACAGGCCCTTCTCCACCTACCCTATGTTTACCATACGTCCAAGTTTACGTAATGCGCTGGAGCATCGTCATGCGTGAAACACATGATCTGGCGTTGTTTCAGTGAGACATGGTCATGTAGATCGTGAAATACAGTCCGCAGAAACCTCATGTATTGCTGTCCGCTAGCCTCTGTTGTAGGAAGTGCGGTCCAATTTTGCGGTCTCCGAGCAGTCCTGCAAAGACGTTCAACAAATAACGCTGCTGATGTCGTGATACGTGTGTTGCGTTAGGATTGACATCGGCCAAATGATGTGACAGTTATGGTATCTAAAAATACGGTCAGGGTAAATCAAGCCTCATCCGTGATCAGAATACTGCTTAGAAATAGGAGATTCAGGGTACACTGTTGTTGTATCCATTGGCATAAATTTTCTCTGTGAGGGAAGTCTGCATTGTTGAGAGCTTGCACTCGCTGGAGATGATATGGAGTGAGTTTGTGTATGGTGTATTGAACCGGGGACCTAGAAACGATGGAGAGGCTTCGTCCCGCCCTTGCGCTCAGTGGTTCACAACCCCACAACAAGCCACAGCAGTCTACTCGCCCCACCGGCGCCCCACACCGAACCCAGGGCTACTGCGCGGTTCGGCCCCCAGTGGACCCCCCAACCCACGGAACGTCTCATACCAGAGGAGTGTAACCCGAAATGTTTGCATGGTAGAGTAATTATGGTGTACGCGTACGTGGAGACAGTGTCTGCGCAGCAATCGCAGACATAGTGTAACTGAGGCGGAATAAGGGAAACCAACCAGCATTCGCCGAGGCAGATGAAAAACCGCCTTAAAAACCATCCACAGGCTGGCCGACACACCGGACCTCGACACTAATCAGCCGGGCGGATTCGTGCCAGGGACCGGCACGCCTTCTCGCTCGGGAAGCAGCGCGTTGGACCGCGTGGCTAGCTGGGCGGGCAATAAGGATAGAGTACTTGCCGATGTAAAATCTGCCGTTCACTGATATGACTTAGGACATGCTATTCAGCAGTAATCCTCTTGTTGAAGTTCTCGGACGTTCGTGTTACAATGCGTAACACCCTTTCCTAAACATCGGGTGTTCTGGATCTCGGTCCCCCTTCTCGTACATGGTGTGCGAAACTCACGGTTTCTCTAAGGTGCTGATGTAACCGGCTAAATGTACGCCTGTCGGACTGCCTATGGAGAGGGAAAGCTTCCTCATACAATCGCGCAGCCTCAAGGGCACTACCATTCACTTTGCCATACATGAAGTGCATGTCAGCGTGCTCCTGCATTGGTGTAACCTCTGTCCATGGTGCCTTCACATTCGTAACTGATAATGAGGGCGGTACGAAAGGGAAAAGGAAAGTAGTTGCGCATGCATAAGCAAATATATAGTCGTTCCCAAACTTTGAGATACCTACATAAAACCACCGAGCGAGGTGGCGCAGTGGTAGCACACTGGACTCGCATTCGGGAGGACGACGGTTCAATCCCGTCTCCAGCCATCCTGATTTAGGTTTTCCTTGATTTCCCTAAATCGTTTCAGGCAAATGCCGGGATGATTCCTTTGAAAGGGCACGGCCGATTTCCTTCCCAATCCTTCCCTAACCCGAGCTTGCGCTCCGTCTCTAATTACCTCGTTGTCGACGGGACGTTAAACATTAACCTAACCTACATAAAACCGAGTTATTCAGGGGTGTTTACAGGTGGTTCCCAACTCGAACTAATGCGATACCTCGACAATGGTTTATTTGCGGACCCATGTTTATTGGAGCTGTTTAGCAACTTTTGGCCTGTACCTTCCACGTGTTAATTATTGGCCATCACTTTTGAGGCACTCTGTATGTACTGGTAAGTTTTTTCTGGGAGCGAGGAAAACTTCTAAATATCAGCTACGGTGCTTTATGTAACTGGGCTGTTATCTAACCTGAAGGTTGGATCCCTGTTTAGATAGAGAGAGAGTGCCACTAAGAATCATGTATGTAGTTTTATTAGTAACTGTTGTTAATTTGTTGCCCCTGCACTAGTGCTGCATCTTTGTGAGCACGTTGTTTGTATTTTTTCAGCCTTCCATCTTGAACAGAGTCTACCTCCAAGATATCATCAGTATAAGACACAACTGTATCACTCGCTACCGGCAGTTCCAGCAGCAGCTCGATTTTCAGGTCCCAAAACATTGGTCCACACATCGAGAATTGTGGGCATCCCATAGTAACCTTTCTTTAACTTGCGCCACCCACAAGAGATTCAACTATGTGACTGTTGCTGTTGTCCATAAAACTTAGACAAAGGCATTATGGGACCTGGAGACTTCTTAGACTGTTTAACATGGTACTTGTTCACACTATTTCAGTTTGGGGAGGGTGATAAATGGGGTTACATGTCGATTAACCTTTGGCAAAGTCAAACTGACATGTGCTGAGATCCTGCAAAAACTTTGGTAGCTTGGTTTGGGAGGAGGGAACCAAACAGGAGCTAAAAAAAACACTTGACCCCATATCTCTGCGATCAGATTTGCATTTTCACACGCGACTTTTTGGAACATACCGATTATGGCAGTCCAGTATAGTGGGTGTAACATTTATTGATTGAAAACAATCAACGAAGTAGAATTATTTCTAAAATTCCAGTAACATAGAACATAAATTAGTAGTGCGACTTATAGTCAGTTACGGTGCCATGTGGATGTTAAGCCCGTCATTGTGATTATAGCAGTTAAACATGAAACATGGAACATATGCCCTCTACGTAATCACGTACGGCGTCTTTCCAACTCGCAGCAATGTTGCCACCTACCTTACGGGCTGTAAAGTGAAAGCTGTAGGAGTTGAGCATGTATTGTTTTATAAGGAAATGCTATCGATGATATGAAATGTTACACGAAAATTAACAAATCCGTCTATTAATCGATACGAAATTGCGTTTCGCAATACGTAATCACGTAATGGCGACAGACTTAAAATTATGTCGAAGCACTTACTTACCAAGTCACTGACTGGTAGGTGAGAGAAAATGCACGTTGTAAAATTAATTTTAAACCAAGCGAAAAGAGTACAGATGACCTCTTAGTAACGCGGAAACAAGTGGCAGATAAACCAGATAAAAATATCATATGAAACAATTGTGTCTACAATATAGCATGTTTAGTAAGGTGAACTGGGTGGAAGAGTGCGTAACTTCAATGAACTACTCTTCGGGATAAGTGACTGACTTCAAATTCTGTGTCAAGGATCGTCAATTTTGATCTCCTAAGATTAAGACGCAGCAACGATTCGTGGAACGTAGTTTCACGTGTGATGTGCTTGCAAAACTGAGAACTTACCAATGAGTTGCAAATGACTCCCAAATGTTTTTAGAATTCGCTTTGCTGATAGCCAGTACCTATAGATCACATCAATACACAAGCTATCCCTCGAAAACAACAAACAGAGTGACTGGATGAATTCAGCCCAGTACATCTAATCTGCGACTAACGTTACTAAGAAAAGTTACTATGAAACCACGGAACATGGACATTATTTCAAAAATGACAACTTACTTTAGAATGTAGTAACACAAGAGACAGCACAATCGACCTCTGAATGTGGTAACGTCATTATTGAATTGAATGGAAGAGCTATAAATCATGAGTCACAGGTAGTAAATATGTTTAATAATTATTTATTAAATGTAATAGCAAATATAGGGACAAACCGACAGAAAAACTTCAGCAGTACGTTTAAAAAGCAACACTCATAAAATTTAAGCGTATGAATGTGTAAGGAAACTATATCTTCTCTAATAAATAAAGCCCATTTGGATTTGACGGTGTTTCCAACACACAACTGAAGATTTGTTCCCTTATAACAAGATATGTATTCTCTGAAATATGCTATGCATCACTAGCTTAAGGCATGTTTCCAGAGAGACTGAAAAATGACGTTCTTAAAACCCTCTATAAGAAAGTGATATGAGAGATGTCAATAACTTCCTACCCATTTCACTACTGACATCATTTTCCAAAATTTTTGAGAAAATGACATCGTTTAGAATAGTACCCCGCCTGAGTAACAATAACATCCTCGCTAATTCACAACTTGGATATCAGAAGGGTTGCCCTATTGAGAATGCCATTTACATGTTCCCTTAGCAAATTTTACGGGTATTAAATAACTAAATAACACCGGTTATTAATTCCTGCGATTTGTCTAAGGCATTTTACTGTGTTAATCACAATATTATTGTAGATAAACTGAGATTTTATCGGACTGATTTTATAGCCAACCAATTGATGTCATACCTAACAAAAGAGTACTAAAAGAAGTGCTTATTAATTCAGCCAATGTAATCAGAGGAAAGTAACATTAGCTTGTTTTGAGGATGACACCAGTATATTAATCAATACCATCATACATACAGCGACAGAGGAAATGATATACAATGTTCTTAAAAGTATCATTGATTGGATTTCTACGAACGATCTCAGTCTCAGTTTTAAGAAGATACAACACACTTAGTTCTCCACATCCAGAGGTACTACATCAATTAAAAGTGTAGCGTATGTTGAGGAAATAATAAAACGGCTATAAATTTCAAAAGTAGTAGATGTCCTTACTGATGACAATTAAAACTATGAAAAAACACCCTTATGAGCTCCTACAAAAACTTAGTTCAGCCACATTTGAGCTTGGAATCATCGCAAATCTTGGAAAGAGAAAAATCAGTAAGTTGACTCATTTTCAATAATTTCATTCAATAATTTCATATGGAATAATGTTCTGGGACAACTCATCTCAAAGAAAGAGCGTTTTCATTGCTCAAAACGTGCTGTAATGTGATGCCAACTTACGATCACCTTGTACATATCTGTTTAAATGAATTAGGCATTTTGATTACTGCTTCACAATACATTTATTTCCTTATGAATTTTGTTTTATAAATCCACATCAACTCAAAAGAAATAACGATTTACATACTTGTAATTACAGTACCAGAAGAAAAACGACATTCATTACTCAACATTAAAGTTTTCTTTACATAAAAAGGGGTGGAAAATGCTACAACCAAATTTTTTGCCACTTTCAAAATTGACAAAAAAGGGTTGGAAAACAGCAAAGCTAAATTTAAAAACAAAATGAAGTTTCTTCTTGACAATTCCTTCTATTCGGTAGAACAATATCTCATTTCGTGGTGTGTAAAACGTATCGGATGGGAATTACTGATTCCCATCAGCATGTTTTATTAAAAAAAAAAAAAAAGGAAATAGGAAATCACTTGCAAAAGGTCAGCCCGTAGGCATATTTACAAAAGAATTTTCCATGTGAATACAAAAAGACTCGCTTTTCCACATCACGATTTATGGTACAAAATATCAAAGGAACCTGAAACTAACTAACTTGATAACAAGCTGTTCTAAGAGGAATCCGCGTTCCTCGTTCGGTGAATTGTGCTGTAATTAGATCGCTGAACCGGAACCGAAAGGCAAGACTTTCCGACAGCTTCACAGACAACAACAACTAACCAAACTGTTTGCACCTGATTCTTGTTACAGAATGGCATCTTTACCTTGGTACAGAAGGGCAGCAATGAAGCTGTTGGTTTGTGAGGCGCTCAACATCGTGGTCATCAGCGCCCGTAAAAGTTCCCAATCGTTCCAGTCCCAATCTCGCCACTTCCCGAATGATGAGGACAACACAAACACCCAGTCCATGGGCGGAGAAAATCCCCGACCCGGCCGGAAATCGGACCAGGGACTCCGTGAGCCAGAGGTAGCAACGCTAAACACTACACCACAAGCTGCGGACTACCGCAGCAAAAACTGATCGCGAAATAGAGTAATAATGTAATTGAAAATTAAAAGTGTCTGTTTAATAAGCAATTTCCACTTTGGTTTTTTGTAATATTATGCTTACGTAACGTTAATAAGCATACAGCAATAAATAAATCCACACATACGGGTTGACCCAAAAAGAAACAACAAATTTTAGTTATTACAGACAAACATGAAAGACAGAAAAACATTGCGCATGTCGCTGGATTGAGGAACATGTTAGGACAGATCTTATGCTATACTCCCAACATGAGCACCATGCATCGCTCGAGAAACATCGAAACGGTTGTCTATTTCATACCACACACAAACCAACAGGTCCCTGTTTACTGAACCGACAGCTTTGAAAATTAAATTTCTCGGCTCTGGAGGAGCAACTGCCACTGATGGCACAAAGACTCTTTAATGTTCCACCACAGAAAAAGAAATTCGTAAGGTGTGAGCTCTGGTCACGTAGCTGGCCAAAAGCAGTGAACAATATCTTGTTGTCCAACTCTCCCAATCCAGCATTATGGGACGGTGTTGTCAAGATAACGCCTCACCTCAACGTCAAAGTGAGCTGGGGCGCCGTCATGCATAACAATGAAATCACTCGAATCTTGGTGAAGTTGAGGAAATAACCAGTTTTACTGCATGTCCAGCTATGAAATTCCTGTCGCATTTTCCTCCTCAAAAAAGAAAAGCCCACAAATTTCGTGAACAGAATGTACACAAAACACATTCAGTTTCGGTCCATTGTTCGACACGTACACCAAGGGTTTGGGACCCCAAATTCTTGTATTTTGGAGGTGTACTTTTCCCAACAGAGGAAACGTCGATTTTTCAAGGCTTCATAAGTCGGCGTTCTTTCAGAACATGCCAAACCGTTCTCTGAAGAAGTTCATGTTCGTGGCCTGCCCGTCATGTAAACTTCCGAGTGCTCCGTGTGAACGCATGCAGGATACGTTCGTCACTTTCATCAGACGTGCATGGCCGGTCAGCGCTCCTCTCTTTGCATATGCAACATGTCTGCAACAGTTTCGCGTGCCGGTGATAAATCTTCTTGTGCAGAAGCGGCTTCTTGCCGAATCGACGGCGGAACGCACGCTACACTCGAACAATGGATTTACACTGCATAAATTCCAACACACAAAATAATTTATCTTGTGGTGTGGTCGCCATGTTGCTACAAACAAACACCAGTACAGCTGTGACAAGAGTTTGAACCTTCCTACCAGTAACATGTGTAAAGTGTTTCATTATTTTATAGTTTGTCTGTAATAAACAACTGAAATCTATTGTTTCAAAAATGGCTCAAATGGCTCTGAGCACTATGGGACTTAACATCTTAGGTCATCAGTCCCCTAGAACTTAGAAGTACTTAAACCTAACTAACCTAAGGACATCACACACATCCATGCCCGAGGCAGGATTCGAACCTGCGACCGTAGCAGTCCCGCGGTTCCGGACTGTAGCGCCCAGAACCGCACGGCCACCGTGGCCGGCTCTATTCTTTCTTTTTGAAATGCCAGGTATCATATATACACTACTGGCCATTAAAATTGCGACACAAAGAAGAAATGCAGATGTTAAACAGGTATTCATTGGACAAATATATTATATTAGAACTGACATGTGATTACATTTTCATGCAATTTGGGTGCATAGATCCTGAGAAATCAGTACCCAGAACAACCACCTCTGGCGGTAATAACGGCCTCGATACAACTGGGCATTGAGTCAAACAGAACTTGGATAACGTGTACAGATACAGCTGCCCATGCAGCTTCAACACGATACCACAGCTGCAACTCGACCTTTATCAAAGTCGGAAATGTGATGGTACGCATTTCTCATCCTTACACGAGACATCACAACAACGTTTCACCAGGCAACATCGGGCAACTGCTGTTTGTGTATGAGAAATCAGTTGGAAACTTTAGTCATGTCAGCAAGTTGTAAGTGTCGCCACCGGCGCCAACCTTGTGTGAATGCTCTGAAAAGCTAATCATCAGCATATCACAGCATCTTCTTCCTGTCGGTTAAATTTCGCGTCTGTAGCGCGTCATCTTCGTTGTGTAGCAATTTTAATGGCTAGTAATATATATATATATATATATATATATATATATATATATATATATATATATATATATATATATATATATATATTTGTGTGTGTGTGTGTGTGTGTGTGTGTGTGTTTGTGTGTTTGTCTTCACATCTCCTCCTAAGCCATTGGAACGATTTCACCCAAACTTGATAGACATATACGTTATTATCAGCTGACAGTCGCTCTGAGGGTAAAAACGACCTACCTAGCTAAAGGGTGTGAATGGGGTTGAAAAAGAAGCATAGCCTGCGACGCGTAGGCTTTATTCGTCCAGAATTTGAGAATGATGGCCCTTAGCGAGTTGGAACGTATTTTACACTTAGTTTGAAATATTTACCATTTTTTTCTGGTGACAACCCCTACAAAATGATGAACAGAAAAACGTTTATCACTTATTATTTTTCCGTTGTTCATGCAGTAAAAGTACCGCATGCAGCATGACTTTCTAATTTATTACTTCTTTAGTACTAATTGTATGTGCGACACGTTTTACAGACAGTGTGAACTCGCATTTGAGAGGACGATGGTTTAGTCCCCGCCCGGCCATCCTGGTTTAGGTTTTCCGTAATTTCCCTTAATCGCTTCAGACAAATACCGGGGTGGTTCCTTCGAAAGGGCACGACCGGTTTCCTTCCCCATACTTCCCTAATCCGAGCTTGTGCTCCGTCTCTAATGACCAAGTTGTCGACGGGACGTTAACCACTAATCTACTACTCCCCCTCCACTTACAGTGTGTAGACATACCACTGAATGTAGGGGCAAAGTTATTTCGTTGTACGATACATATTTCATGAGATATGACATAATAGACATTGAGATGCGTGAAAAACTAACGCATCAAGTATGAAGTTTAGATTTATTACTTTATTACTGCTAACTCTATTCCAAATAAATTGCACAGAGAGTACCCACATATGCCGCTGAATGTATCTATAATATTGTGTCACTACACAATACACAGTTGAAGATATATGACGACATAAACAGTGAGATGCTTGAAAAACTACCGCGTCACGCATGACGTTGAAATTTATTTCTTCGTTGCTACTAACTCCTTTCGCAACATATTGCCCAATATCCACATATGCCGCTGAATCTACTTGCAAAGTTACATCACTGTACGTCACCTAGTTCAGTAGATATGACGGCATGGGCGTGAACGCACAGCTGTAAATAAATATGTGGGCAATACCGGGTTTCTACGCTAGTAAACAAATTTAATAACAGAAAACATTTTGTAAGAGTGCAATTCTCAGAACCTCTAGTCTGATTAAGTGTACTGATAATCTCAATAGTTTGAATACACAGTACTGATGTTCCACAGTAATTTATTTAATAGCTCGTCAGGAACCGGCTTTCGGCTTCTTAGACCATCATCAGATAACGTAATACTAAATCGATAGTCCAGAGAATTTTTGCGATAATTCGTAGGTGTGCAAAGATTGTTATACACAGATGTGATATTTCATGACGTGTCGATATAAAACAGAAACAGAATATAATACCTGAAGATACTCTGAACAAATAAATCTTATATTACAGTACATCCAAACATTAAAACAACAAGAATTTATGAGCCAAATATGCTGTTTTCATAAGGAAAAACTGCTGAAAGTGATGAACATGCCGAAAAAATGAGAGGGGGGGGGGGGTGAGAAAGATGTCTATAGAATGTGGGTGTGTAACAGTTACGACAAGCTTATTTAATGGTGAGAGAAATAATAACTGGGTGCTGCTACCATAGCATGGGGGGGGGGGGGGGGGCGGAGGTAATGGAACCAGGTCAGATATCTTTGACTGGTAAAAAGTATTTTTTTAAAGGAACAGACCGCCATTAAACTTTTTTTTTTCAGCGTAAGCCTGTTTTCAGTAAATATGGCGCGCTTCCACCATTATTTACTCACCTGTTACAAGATGTTGTTTTACATCTGGTATTTCGTGGAGAGCCAATCTTTTCCTTAATTTATGGCCAACTTTGAGCTTGGCAACATGTTAAGTGTCCAGCAATATATCTTGAAGAAAGAAAATCAAATACTGGAAAATTGCATAAAAGGCCGAAACCTGGGTTGTACTTAAATAAACAATAAAACAGTGAAATGGCGGTGTGTTCCTTCAAAAACTCTTCGACTGGTGTTTATTAATGTCCATAATTTCGAGTAATGTTAGTTTTCTGCCTTTAGTTCCTTTACGGAGAACATCACACTTCACACCATACGAATGACATGGATTCAGGGCATGTTCTGTAAAGGTGGAACTAGTGATAACTGTTGTGAAACAGGTAAGAACACAAAATTCCTGATTGCGTACGGTACCTCACAACGAGCTTTAAGAGGTAATGCGTGTTGTATGATGTTCCGCAGTATGAAATATCCGTTTCACACTTGTTATAAGCCCTTCGGTGAATCATTATTTCCAAATTTAACTCCACAGGAGCTGCTCACTGGACCTGCTAATTGGGAACACACGCGGCCATTACCTGCGGACGCCGAACCTAGCCGTTTTTGCACGTAGCCCGTTCCATTGACGGCCACGTGTTCGGTCACAGGCCCAGTAACATTACTTGCAAATTATTCCCCTAAGCGATAAACAGAATAGATAAATTTTACCGCGAACGGTTTTGGCGGTAAAGGGAGTAAACAGATTGACGCGGAAGAGGGACGGAGCGCGTGCCTGCGGCGGCGCGGCCAGCTGCCCGGCTGAGTACAATTCAATTAGCACGGCCGGGGGACGCCGGGGACAGCCGGCCGGCCGGTGCGATAGCCAAAAGTTGGCCGATCCGCCGGAGAGCGCTAAACTCCAATTACGTAAATACGCGGCCGCCCGCGCCGGCAGTGGAGGGCTTTCCTCGCCCCAGTTAGCTCCCGCGTTCACTGTCGGTGACGCGGAAGGAGAATAGTTACTTCACACGCCCACGCGGTTCACGTGAGCGAAAGACGGACATACCGGTCCACCCCTTTCCCACCCCTATTCCAAAATAAGTGAGACTACGAGCCTCCGCTGAAGCTCTTCACTTATACGTGCGTAATACCGTGAGTTTAGAGCATATGATACCTCGTAAGAACAATAAGTGATGACGTGCCTTATATGCTTAAAGCGTTGGAGCATTTCTTGATTACGTTAGGAACTTTCACAGACGGTTGGGAAGGGTAAATGTACGAGTATCACTCAAAGGTAAGGGGCCCGGTGCGAAAGCGACTGGATCGAAAATTATAAGTGAAAATCTTTGTGATACCTCTGACAGTAGAATGCATGCGCTAGTACCGTTCTTGCTACGATTGTAGGATTGGGTTGTTTGGGGGGGGGGGGGGGGGGGGGAAGAGCCGGCCGGAGTGACCGAGCGGTTCTAGGCGCTACAACCTGGAACCGCGCAACCGCTACGGTCGCAGGTTCGAATCCTGCCTCGGGCATTGATGTGTGTGATGTCTTTAGGTTAGTTAGGTTTAAGTAGTTCTAAGTTCTAGGGAACTGATGACCACAGCAGTTAAGTCCCATACTGCTCAGAGCCATTTGGACCCTTTTTTTTCGGGGGGAAGAGAAAATGGTTCAAATGGCTCTGAGCACTATGGGACTCAACATCTGAGGTCATCAGTCCCCTAGAACTCAGAACTACTTAAACCTAACTAACCTAAGAGCATCACACACATCCATGCCCGAGGCAGGATTCGAACCTGCGACTGTAGCGGTCGCGCGGCTCCAGACTGAAGGGCCTAGAACCGCTCGGCCACACCGGCCGGCTTTGGGGAAGAGACCAAACTGCGAGGTCATCGGTCTCATCGGATTGGGGAAGGAAGCTGGCCGTGTCCTTTCAAGGGAACCATCCCGGCATTTGCCCTGGAGCGATTTAGGGATATAATTGAAAACCTAAATCAGGATGGCCGAACGCGGGATCGAACCGCCGTCCTCCCGAATGCGAGTCCAGCGTGCTAACCATTGCGCCACCTCGCTCGGTACGGCGATTGTAGGATAGGTGACTTTCAGTGATGCTAATGTGGACTGAAGCAAGAGAAGATATCCTATAAAAGTTCACTTGTTGGAGTGTAAAGACACACTTCAAGGTGAGAGAACAGTCATTTATCTCTACAGTTTATTGTGGTCACTAAGGAAGGTTAAAGAGTCCACATACACTGAAAAGGAAAATACATAATTTATTGGGAATATTGAGAATTCTGAACACTGGTTTCCTATGTGAGGTCAGTTAACATGCTTCTGCCAGAAGAATGAACAATGAAGGCAAGTTTTGCGCAGAGGAGACTATGCGTTCATACCATTCTTTATTTGTGAATATAAAATGGACAACCTTAACATGTTGTGTCCACTGTCAAAGCACACCTTACTGTAGTTGGCATAGAAAAACAAATGACTTATCAAGTCAAAGGTTAATTGTAACACCACACAGCCATATGAGGTATGGTTCTATTAGAGGCATTAAATCCTTGTAATTCTCCAATGTGAGAAACAATTGACCTAGCCAGTCATAGCCATATTTGCAATTTTTAAACATGAAATCAGATTCATGTCATAACATACCTAAAGCATATTTATAGATGATATTTAAAATAGGCAGAAGTTGGTCTTTAAGAATAGTACATTCAGATAAACTAAAGGTAGGTAAGGGGCATATGACCACAGTTTCCAGTCACAGGGAATGAATCTGTAAGAGAAGAAGAAACGCTAATCATAACAATGCAGAATCTAATAGACCACAGGAAACTGTAAGAAGAGGTGAATGACATCCAGAATGCAAATAATGGAACATTTCAAATTAAGTGATGATATGCTTTGTTTTCTTTGCACAAAAGATCATTAACACAAAATGACATTGGCCCACAGTCATGAAGCTAGTACTATTTCTTTAGTCTGATGTCAAAGTAGTTGTAAAATGCATACGTTAGGAGTTATGGGTACTTTTTCAGCAGAAGAGGTCTGTTTCACAGTAGCAAAGATGAACAAGAGCTCATAGTGTGGTTCGACATATCGAAACCACCCTACTGGTGTATTGTTGTCGGTAAGGGAATGGTAAGTTTCCGTCTGACGCTGATTGCGGTCGCGCAGGATCTGGCACACCCAATGGTGCGTGCCCACTGAGCCATACCTCTAGCAGATCCGTACCACGAGTTGCCTCTGCCGTCACAATACAGGACGACCTGTGGCACCGACCCAGCCAACTTGCGCTCCAAGCCACTTCGCCACATGATGCTATGCAGAACGCCGTCTTGTTGGTGACATCATAATTCGTCATTAGTATGCTGAGAATGTTCCTTGTTGACATTGATGACCAGGACTCTGTTTCTCCCTGCATTATTTACAATGAGTCTTCATTCGCTTGGAGAAATACCAGTTAAGCAAATCTTCTGTTTGTTGTGCCACCTTTTCCGCTGATCATCTCTGCTCCTGTCCAGCTTTCCTACGGACAGATACAACACCACTCTGCAACCCACCTCTCCTTACCGTTGTGTACGGAATCATACACAACACAAAGCTCTTAAGGTATGCATTGTACAGCCCACGATTACTAGACACTTTTTTCCTTGTTTTGGTTCACAGTAACACCTCTGAAAGTTGTCAACTCTACAATCATAGCAACAACACTACCGGTACATGTATTTCACGATCAGATGTATCAGAACGATTTTTGCTTACAACTTTCGACTCGGTCTGTTTCAGACCAATACCCCTTACACAAATACATTTACCCTTCTCCATCGTACCTAACAGTCTGTAACGTCATCACGGAATCACCCTCCGTATTAATAAGAGATAAAACTATCATCCAGTCCCAGTTTCAAGTTGTCTATTAACGGCTTCGATGGAGATCCAAAATTTTGTTTTAAGTAATACATACAATTATTATTAACCGAATTTGAAATTTTTTGATGCTGTTAATCTTCTCATTAAGAGTTATTGATGTTACTTTAAAGGCTTCACACAATAAATCAAGCAGTAAATTTAGAAACTGCGTATATCAGTGTGCCTAATTCACATATTTATAAAAGATCGCAGGCCGCATCGCCACGTGACGTGACAGCAGATCCCCTGAAGTATCGAGTCGAAACTACAGCGTCCATAACGTCAATGTTTATGAGATAAGGCATTCACATTACACGACCAACAAAGGATGGCTCAAAACATGCGGTTTTGGGAACACTCTCATTTTATGTTCACCCCCATCTCCAGACGTTTATATTTATTTACGTGTCGCGACCATTGTTCAGTTACTTACGACGTGAAGTTTTACAATAGCTCCCGTAAAAACTTCCGTTGCAAAATTCTACAACGTCACTGGAAAATAAACAATGTTCACGACACGTAAATAAATGTAAACATCGGATAGGCTGTCAAGTAACTTGACATGTTATCAGTTATAAATAAATACCAGTAATAGCAATTTGTTGTAAATAAGTAATGACAAATTACCTTCCGTGTCAACAGTTGCAGTGTGCTAATACTTCCAAAATGGCCTAGAATTACCTGGCGGTTTAATAGTTGAAGGAATAGAAAAGAAGGCAGTGAGATTGGCAACCACAGTCGACAAGCACTTGAGAGTAACTTTGCGAGCTCTGGCCACTGGAAGGTCATTTGAGTGTTTGAAGCTTAGTGTGTTAATATTCAGAAACACTTGTAAGTAAGCATTTTTAAATATTTATCCAAAAATTCTTCTGATGACTCATCGCATAGGCACAAGTTGTCTCAGTAACACTAAATAATTTAGTCCATTACTTTTTTGTTCATTTTAAACCAAAACTGCTTGAACTTCGCACATGTCGGCTGAATTATACAAAAGTCAAACTGGAAAACTGTGTACAAGAGAATGGCGAATTGTGAAGTCGTTACTACTCCGTCCAACACGCTCGTTAAGTAATTGTAATACTGGGAATATTTTTGGTCAGTATCTGTACTATGCGCCAGTGTTTATGGTATTGAGAATATGACAGTACTCGCCCTCAGAAGGTCATTATATTGATATATTGACAACAGAATTAAACTTCCACAGCCCCTCACCTATGTGACGATTCTACCACTGCAGACGATAACCACGAATCGTATATGGTTGGCAGTGCAGAAAGAGGTCGAATCTGCTCAAACCGACGACAGCACAATTCACTAAAACGTTTACTGACAGTACGGCCAGAAAGGAAGAGGTATTCACGTAACGAGGTAGCAGTGCCCCTATAGCATAACCTGGAAATTGTAGCGTCCGTGAAATTAATGTTAATGAATAACATATTTTAACATGTCGTCGAAGTAAAGTGTACCTCAAATTACGCCTCTTCGAGAGAACACGAATATTATCATACACAGAAACTCTCAAACTTAAACACAAGAATGCCGGACAGCAAAATATGTGAAATGCGACGGCTTTATCAAAACGATGTAAGTCGACCATACGGCCAAAAACGAAACGGACTCACGTGACTTGACAGTAGCAACTCTGGCGCAAGTCGAAACTATATTGTCCATGGCTGTTCGTGGTTCGATGATATATTTTAACTCAATGCATTACCTCCTAACGAGTCATTGCAATAATTCATACGTAAAAATGCACCTTTTCAAGAACGCGTGAGTATTATCTTGCGTAGAAATTGATGTGAGGAATACGGCGATTTTATCTAAATCCAGTACATGGAACAACCTTTTTATCCACCAACCATTAAAAAAGTAGAAAGATATATGTAACAAAAATACAGATAAATGTTTTTAAAGTGGTTCATTCATTTTAATGTGAACTCAGAGCTTGCATTTTTAGCATAAGTTTGTTCATGTCTAGCTTTATATCAGTGACACACAGTCGTAAGACACTGTTCAAGCTGTCGTCTGCTAACTCTGTACATATACTGCATTTAATTATTTTCGTGATAGGAAAAGATGTTCACTCTTATATTTTCTTCCAAAATGACAACTTTTTTTTATTGCAAATGAAATCTTCCATTTCTTCAAAACTCCCTTCACCATTAGGGGTTCCTTGAAACGACTAAGATGTAATAAATTCTTCCCTTATACTGAACTCCCCAACTACGTCGGGAACAAAAACTACTAATTGAGTTTTACTTGACAAATTTTCTATGTCACTCAAAGCAATTGGAAATGCTTTGAGTGGCGCAGCACGATCACAGACATTTTTAAACTCATCGGCCATCCTAAAAATTCGGTGAACAACGGTTTATCTCCATAAATCTATTTTCTCTCTCTCTCTCTCTCTCTCTCTCTCTCTCTCTCTTACCCGGGGCCACTATTTTTCTGGAACGTAGTACATCTTCAATGTAAAACAACTGGCTTTAACCTAATTGTCGTACTGTGTCCTCGTTGGCAAGCATTTGTTGTTCCTTGTCCAAACAGGAAATTAAGGTTTTAGTTTTGTCTTTCTGCATTGGCCCTGTATGTTGTTGTTGAGCAATGTGCTTCATAGGAAATCACCTTTTTATATTATATTCCATCGCAGCAAACAGTGATTTAACACATAATATTATCCAGAATGAGATTTTCACTCTGCAGCGGAGTGTGCGCTGATATGAAACTTCCTGGCAGATTAAAACTGTGTGCCCGACCGAGACTCGAACTCGGGACCTTTGCCTTTCGCGGGCAAGTGCTCTACTTTCTTTCAGGAGTGCTAGTTCTGCAAGGTTCGCAGGAGAGTTTCTGTAAAGTTTGGAAGGTAGGAAACGAGATACTGGCAGAAGTAATGCTGTGAGGACCGGGCGTGTGTCGTGCTTCGGTAGCTCAGATGGTAGAGCACTTGTCCGCGAAAGGCAAAGGTCCCGAGTTCGAGTCTCAGTCGGGCACACAGTTTTAATCTGCCAGGAAGTTTCACATAATATTATCTTTGTACATGATAAACAAATAATCCTTCTTCCAATTCTGCTGAAACAGGCGTCAGGAAGGAAACAATTAGTAATTGTGCAGGATACCCTCCGCCACGAACCGTACACTGACTTGAGGAGAATGGATGTAGATGTATTGATTTATGTAACAGCTGATGGAAGCGTCTCTTTAAATGTCGATACATCCATCAGAAGAAGATAATCTAACAATACAAACCATCTTTGGCTTTACATGTTTTACAGAATATGAAATCTTTTTATCTTAGATCACATTGAGACGTCTTAGTATGAAAGCAAGGATAAAAGTTGAGTGAAAATACCATGTTACGTAATTTCTTATACTTTAATATGCTGGTATTCTTTGGATCCTTCTACAGTCTTCCGCCTTTGCAGCATTTTACAGATGGTACGATCTGCAGCAATGTTGGATGCTGGAGTCTGGTGCAGAGTCATCGTTCTAACTCATCCCAGATGTTTGCCGTTGGGTTCAGGTCGTAACTCCGGGCAGGCTTGTCCCTTTCAGGAATGTTATTGTCTACAAACTATTGCGTCACAGTTGCTGCGTTGTGACAGGCTGCATTGTCATGCTAATATGATCATCGTTTCCAAACTGACCCTCGACTGTGAGCAGTACCAATGCTGTAAAACTTTGTCTATACCATTCCGTGTTCTTCACCGTAATAAGCAGACTACAGCCTAATCACGAGAACCACCCCCACATCGTAACACTTTACTATTGACACTAAACATGATGGCAGTAACTTTCTCCAGATTTCCGCAAACCCAAGCCCTTCGATCGTACTGCCACAGCGTACACCCTGATTCATAACTCAAGATCACTCGTTTCAGTCGTCCACCGTCCAGTGACGTTGTTCTTCACATCAAGCACAGTCACTATGCAGGCTGGAGTGATGGTAGTAGTTAGGAACTCACGCGTGATTGCTTCCGCTGTTTTCATGCGATTTGTTACAACCCACCCTCCACAAATTCTCGACGGTCCCTGTCCGTCGCCGGCCGCTGTGGCCGAGCGGTTCTAGGCGCTTCAGTCCGGAACCGCGCTTCTGCTATGGTCACAGGTTGGAATCCTGCCTCTGACATGGCTGTGTGTGATGCCCTTAGGTTAGGTTTAAGTAAATCTAAGTCTAGGGGACTGATGACCTCAGATGTTAAGTCCCATAGTTCTTAGTGTCATTTGAACCATTTGAACCCCGTCCGTCAGTACATGAGATCTGCCCGGTCTTGGCTCAGCTGAGGTTGTTGCTTCACGTTTCCACTTGACTGTCAGATGAAAAACAATCGATTCAGGTTTAGAAGGGTTGAAATGTCCCTTATGGATTTGTAACTCACGTGACACCAAATGACCGTTCCATGCACAAAGACACTCAGCTATCCTCACCAACCCATTTGCTGTTACTGCTTCTCTTAGTAACAATACAATACTCCCCGCCTCTTTTACACTGGTGAATCCGCCTATCATGACATCTAATAGCCACTTTCACATTCCATAGGTATGTACATCTACATGGATACTCTGCAAATCACATTTAAGTGCCTGGCAGAGGGTTCATCGAACCACCTTCACAGTTCTCTATTATTCCAATCTCGTATTTCCCTTGTTTTATCGTGGTGATCGTTCCTCCCTATGTAGGTCGGCGTCAACAAAATATTTTCTCATTCGGAGGAGAAAGTTGGTGATTGGAATTTCGTGAGAAGTTCCCGTCGCAACGAATAACGCCTTTCTTTTAATGATGTCCACCCCAAATCATGTATCATTTCTGTGACACTCTCTCCCATATTTCGTGATAATACAAAACGTGCTGCCTTTCTTTGAACTTTTTCGATGTACTACGTCAGTTCTATCTTCTAAGGTTCCCACACCGCGCAGCAGTATTCTAAAAGAGGACGGACAAGCGTAGTGTAGGCAGTCTCCTTAGTAGGTCAGTTACGTTTTCTAAGTGTACTGCCAATAAAACACAGTCTTTGGTTAGCCTTCCCCACAACGTATTCTATGTGTTCCTACCAATTTAAGTTGCTCGTAATTGTAATACCTAGCTATTTAGTTGAGTTTACGGCTTTTAGATTAGACTAATTTATCGTGTAACCGAAGCTTAACGGATTCCTTTTAGCACCCTAGTGGAAGAAGAATGCTGAAGATTAGATGGGTAGATCACATAACTAATGAGGAGGTATTGAATAGAATTGAGGAGAAGAGGACTTTGTGGCACAACTTGACGAGAAGAAGGGATCGGTTGGTAGGACATGTTCTGAGGTATCAAGGGATCACAAATTTAGCATTGGAGGGCAGCGTGGAGGGTAAAAATCGTAGAGGGAGACCAAGAGATGTATACACTAAGCAGATTCAGAAGGATGTATGTTGCAGTAAGTACTGGAAGATGAAGAAGCTTGCACAGGATAGAGTATCATGGAGAGCTGCATCAAACCAGTCTCAGGACTGAAGACAACAACAACGACAACAATAGTGGATGACCTCACACTTTTCGTTATTTAGGGTCAACTGCCAATTTTTGCACCATTCACATATCTTTTTTAAATCGTTTTGCAAATTGTTTTGATCTTCTGATGATATTATTAGTCGATAAACGGCAGCGTCATCTGCAAACAAGCTAAGACGGCTTCTCGGATTGTTTTCCAAATCTTTTATATACATAAGGAACAGCAAAGGGCCTATAATACTACCTAGGGGAACGCCAGAAATCACTTATGTTTTACTCGATGACTTTCTGTCAATTACTACGAACTGTGACCTCTCTGACAGGAAATCACAAATCCCGTCACATAACTGAGACGATATTCCATAAGCACGCAATTTCACTGCAAGCCGCTTGTGTGGTACAGTGTCAAAAGCTTTCCCGAAATCTAAAAACACGGAATCGATCTGAAATCCCTTGTCAATAGCACTCAACACTTCAAGTGAATGAAGAGTTATTTGTTTTTCACAAGAACGATGTTTTCTAAACCCATGTTGACTGTGTGTCAATAGACAGTTTTCTTCGAGGTAATTCATAATGTTTGAACACAATATATGTTCTAAAATCCTGCTGCATATCGACGTTAACAATATGGGGCTGTAATGTAGTGGATTACTTCCACTACCTTTCTTGAATATTGGTGTGACCTGTGCAGCTTTCCAGTCTTTGGGTACGGTTCTTTTGTCGAGCGAACGGTTGTATACGATTATTAAGTATGGAGCTAATGCATCAGCGTACTCCGAAAGGAACCTAATTAGTATACCATCTGGACCAGAAGACTTGCTTTTATTAAGTGATTTAAGTTGCTTCACTACTACGAGGAGATTTATATCTACGTTGCTCATGTTGGCAGCTCTGGTGTCACCGCAAGGCACCACACTGGCTAGGTTGTAGGCTTCAAATCGGCCGCGGTCCGTCAGTACACATCGGACCCGCGAGTCGCTACTGTCGACGCTAGCAGACCGAGCGCCGCCAGTTGGCTGGTCTTAACGAGACAAACTAGCGCACTGGCTAGTTCTACAGCCGACTTACATAGGAATGCTTCACTTGTTATGGCTTCAGAGATCTCATTTGCTGAGGCGCTAGTTAGCATAGCCTTCCGCTAGGTCAGTAGCTACGACCTAGCCAGGCGCCATATACAGTTTATGCATTGACAATTGATCCATATTTGTGAAGCAATCAGAACTGTAAAGAAGTATTCGCAGTTCAGTCTATAACTGCACGTGTAAATATTATTGTACAAAGTCAAGATCGACGTTCACCGCTGATGCGGAATTAAAGCTAAGTATTTAATTGTTTTCTTGTCTACTTTCTAATCACCTGAGATGTTCCATATACATCCCGTCAAGTATAGTTCATTGATCCTCACGTCAGCCTATGTGATCAACGAGTGCAGTTAATGGCCACCCCTCTTGATCAGACTAAGAGTCAAATTGTGTGACTCTGTCGGGTCACCCATTTTCCATGAGGCCTAAAGTGACGCCTCATGCATAACAGCAGCTGTTGTCGATTCGAATCCTGGAATATTTGCTTCGTCGTACGGATACTTTTTATCACATAGCGCACCTCTCGTGATACGATCACGATTGGAAAGTCAAACAAATTCGAATTCCTGCGGTGCCATACTGACGGTCGATCTTCGTGCTTATAATTCGCAAATGAAACAAAGAAGAGGGAAAATGATGGTGACAGAAGTACCCTACGCCACACGCAATACATTGGGTTGTGAAATAGAAATGTTGATTTGTCAGTAAACTTAATAAAGCAGAACTTCGCTGTCAGATATTTCCAGAAAACTCAGTTGGTGTGTGTGTGTGTGTGTGTGTGTGTGTGTGTGTGAGAGAGAGAGAGAGTTCGACAGCTGTTAGTAAGTGACTGTACTGATTCCAACCGAACGTTGTACACATTTCTCTTACTGTCATGGAAAAATCGCTGTCGGGGTAAGAATAACCTATCCACCATAGTTCAGAGGATGCGACGTCAGTAATAGTAAGATGTGTGAAAAACTGCTTCATCGAGCATGACGCTTAAATGTAATACTTCTGTGCTACTAACTTTAGTCGCAATAAATTTCGCAGACAGAATTGAAATATTCCGCGAAATATACTTACAAATTTATGTCACGGTACAACACATAGTCCAGAAGATATGAGGTCACAAACATTGAGACGCGTGAGAAACAGCCGCATTGTGCCTGACTTTTAATTTATTACTTCTGTGTTATCAGCTCTACTCGCAACACATTGTTCAGACAGTATCCGCATATGCCCCTGATCATACCTACAAAAATATATATTTCTACGACACACAGTTCAACAGATATGATCTCATAAGCACTGAGATGCACGAAAGCATGCCGCATCATGCATGAAGTATTAATTCATTTATTCTTTACTGCTAAGACACTACTAAGTCGAGTCAACATAAAGAAACACCTGAAACTTGGCCACGCTTTTCGCAGCTTGTAACTGCGAAGCGCAAACGGCTGTACGTGTATAACAGTCGCCGTTTATAGAGTTGTGAAGAGTCTCTGCCCTACAGACATTAAGAAACTCTCCTTGAAGACACACGAAGCAGCTGTGTTAAGCGTGCAGAAACTTTCCAGGATACTACACTACAAACACAGTTCATTTCCTGCTTTCGTTTTCTAATACCAGCCTAGTGAAATGAGTACCCGAGCAATGGCGGGTATGTTAGGTAGTAACTAATATTAACACTAGATTAATGAAGAAATTAATGGAACCTCAAAACGTGAGCACAGCGTAAATTATAAACTTAAATGCGACTATGGAAAAAATACACTGACGGGAAAAAATCGCAACGCCAAGGAGGATTTGTACAACGTAGACGCCTTTCTACATCTCAGACGTGATGTCTGCACAAATTTCGTGCCAGTCGCATAGGAATGGCGATGGTAGCGCCACTATTGAGGATAGAAAATCAGATTTGCTTGTAATACACGTTGTACCGATAGTGAGACTGGACGTGGTGAGCTGATGACAGTCAAGAATGTCTTTAAGATGACCAAGACGCCATTATCAGCACCTCACTGAGTTTGAACGAGATCATGAAAGAGGGCTAGGAGAAGCTGGATGTACCTTCTGTGATACGGCATAAAGACTTGGCAGCAATGTAGCCGTACATGCCCTTCATGAACAGCATACCAGTGGGTGTCTTCCAAATGGTTTTGTAACTCAACACGCCCTACAGACTGTAGTATCTCTTGGCCTGCTCGCCCACTAGATCTGTCTCCAATCGTGCACGTTTGGGACAACTTCGGACGACAACTCCTACGTCATCCACAAACAGCATTAACCGTTCCTGTGTAGACCGGCCAAGAGCAACAGGCATGGAACTCATCCCACAAACTGGAATCTGGCACCTCCACGACAAAAGTCCATGGAACCTTGCACGCTTGGCTTCATCATTCTGGCGGTTACACCGCAATGGCTTATCTAGCGCTTACATTAACCTGTGATCGTGCAATTTTAATCAAATATGTAACCTATGTATTCCAGAAATTCTATTAAAATATTCTTCATTAATTGCTTTTTGATGTTGCGATATTTTACACTTTAATGTAAATAAGAAGATAAAGGAAATAGTGGAACTGTCGTGTGAATGAAAACTGATAACCACTAACATCACAGATATTGAAATGAATGGCCACTAGAAAGTATCCGACAGGAAAGGAATATTTGTTAGATTCTCACAACCAAGGAAACGGGAGGTTTAGCAACGCACTAATCAGTAGTTTACTAGCCACAAGAACGATCTGTTAGATGGTTCCGACTTTTTGATCAACCGAAAGAATATTTTCTTCGCTCTAGATATCGAGCACATATGGTACAGTTTATAAATTGAAGAAAATCCGAACAATAACACGTAACACGAATCCAAGCAATACAGCTCTTCCTTTTAATTAGACTAACTATTTATTGGTACGTTATAACAACACGATCTCCTTTAGTCAGAGCTTTACTATACATATTTTCAGAAGGCTTACTCTTGTTCTCTTCTACTCTAGTACTCAGGGTCATGTTACGGACAGTTTTTCCACTAGGAGTCGCTTATGGAAAGCAGCACCTACAAGCTGAGATAACCCCAAGGGTAATAAAACGCTCGCTCGCATCATATTTCATGACCGTTTTTACTACCAATCTTCCGCTCACTTCACATCTGAACTGGCGCATGCGGTTTACTCTTTCTTGCAAATTCGTGACAAGAGGAGAGATTTATAACTTCCTTTTTTACTCCACTTACTTCAGCGTCGTACCACCACTCGTGTCTTACAATTGTATTTCTGAATATTACTCCTGCATTACTACTTTCAGACTCCTCTACGGATTCAGCATAATGTTTCCTTGAACTCAATGTCCTCGAACTCCCCCTGTACCCACAATACCCATGGGTGTCATATACATGTATATGAAGATAGTACCTGTTCCTGAAAAAACAGATACCATTGATGAGCGTGCAGCTTCTCTAGAATGATATGTTAATTAAATCGAAACCCTTAGCTGCCGACAGGTCTTCTTGTTATTCATCAATGGGGACAGCTGAAAATGTGTGCCCTGACCGAGACTAGAACCCGGGATCTCCTGCTTACATGGCAGACGCTCTATCCATCTTATTTGTCTCTCATTTTGGTCGTTATAGTTTGTGCTATGTGTTCGGGGTGGACGTCCTATGAAGTCCGTTTAAGTTGATCCATTCATTCTTTTTTTTTTCAGAGGGCAGCTAACCCTCTGACACGCTGAGCTACCGTGCCAGCTATCCATCTGAGCCACCGAGGGCACAGAGGATAGTGCGACTGCAGGGACTTATCCCTTGCACGTTTCCCGTGAGACCCACATTCCCAACTGTCCACAACCTACATTCGTAGTGTTCCTAAGAGATATTTGCCCATTCACTCATTACTCACACCAGACTAAGCTGACGAGTCCCGTAAGAGTTCGGGCAAAGCGTGCGCATTCGCACAGAAGAATGACTGGGTAGCGTTTAACTATATGAAGATGGTATACCATCTTCATATAGTTAAAGACTACCTGGCCATTGATCTTCTTCTGTAATGAGTTAATGGGCAAATATCTATTAGGAACACTACGAATGTAGGTTGTGGACAGTTGGGAATGTGGCTCTCATGGGAAGCGTGCCAGGGATAAGTCCCTGCAGTCGCACTATCCTCTGTGCCCTCGGTGGTTCAGATGGATGGCCGGCACAATAGTTCAACGTGTTCGGTCAGTGGGTTAGCTACCCTCTGCAAAAATTTGAGTGAATGGCTCATCCACGAGCTTAAACGGATGTCTTAGGATGTCCGCCACGAACACATAGAACAAACCTTAACGAACAAAATGAGGTTACAGAAACGATGGATAGAGAATCTGGCATATAAGAAGGAGATCCCGGGTTCGAGTCCCGGTCGGGGCACACATTTTCAGCTGTCCCCATTCATGTATATCAACAACACCTATCGGCAGCTTAGGGTTTCGATTTAATTATCATTCCATACATGTTACTGTAAAAGTAAGATAATTGGTAAAGCCTCGAATTAACCAGTGAAACCTAAGATTTACCATCGCGGTATGTAGAAGTCCGAAACTTCTGATTACATTCATAGATTAACCAATGCAAACTGGTATAAGCTGGATCGAAGACTCCCGTCTCCGTCGTGCAGGTTCAGATAGCTTTCATTGTTGCCAATTTTGTGTTCAGAAAAGTTTCTTTGTTGGAAATTATGAGTTCTCAGTCCGCTCAGCACTGTGTAGTTCCAGTCAGTGTCGAGCGTCTTGCGTACGGTCATCTTTGCGACTAGTTGTAGTGGTGCTTTTTCTGCAGCTTTGTATCAAAATGAGTCATGTAATGCATAACATATTTTACGAACTTTTAAGTGAATCAGTAAATAAGAAGAAGGGCAACAATTTTTATGTAACTGCTGATTAATATAACATTCTGTTAAATGAAATGAAAAATGCAAAAATCGTTTCCAGTAAAAAAATCTGTTCGGTAAAGACGTTTGAAGCGATACGTTGTTTTCAACATCGGAGGTGAAGAGAAACTCATAGCACCGGTATCTGCTGGAAAAGAAGAAATTCGTTATTACTTTCGTTTTGATGAACTGTTTATCGTACTACGTGAGACCCACGTTCCTATAGGCTATGGTGGCTGAACACAGATGATTATGGAACTGAATCGTAAGTACAAGAATGTGATTGTTGAATCAATCGTTAGTTATTTAAGATTATGTGAACCACGTCAGAAAAAGCAAAAATCATTGGAAAGGGGTGTTGTAGTGAAACCTGTCATACACAGTGAAATGAAGTCAAGATGCCGAATTGACTTAATCGACATGCAGGCAAACCTAGACAATAAGTCGAATTTCATATTTGTATTCCAAGATCATTTGACAAAATATTTTATCCGCCACGCACTAACTTCGAAAATGGCTGATGAAGCAGCATATCATCTTTTGGACATTTTTAGCACCTATGGTGCCCCAAGTATCCTTCATTCCGATAATGGTAGAGAATTTTGCAACCAAGACATTCAAAGTTTATGTGTGTTGTGGAGTGATACAAAGATAGTCCATGGGAAGCTGAGCCACAGTCAGTCTCAGGGGTCAGTCGAAAGAGCAAATCGAGAGATCTAAAATATTTTATCAACTTGAATGGAAACAAGTGAAACATCAAAATGGTCTGAAGGGCAGAGGTTTGTGCAAGCAATGAAAAATAGAGCTTATCACGAAGGGATAGGATGTTCATCATATGAAGCCATATTCGGGGTCCAAATAAAATGGAAATTGCGACCTCAGTTGTTCCATGTGATTTAATAAAAAAGATAAACACTGAAAAAGACTTGGAAACAATGTTAAACACCACTACCACTCACTCACAGGAAATTGAAAATGACAGCCAAGGGATTGATGCCAGTGAATCAAGTATTGGAACAGAAGGAACGAAGGTGGATAGTGTGGCTGCAGCAAGTGAGGAAACACCGGAGACACAGGATTTGACGACGGTTAACAACGAGACACCGACACCAGTTGACTGTTGTGACGAGAGGCTGACAACTTCCAGTAGTGTTAAGAAAGTGAAACGATCCGAGAAGCTGCCAAGGAAGGTCTTCAATTGCAGGCAAAGAAAATGAAAGCAGCCTCATGTAGCAAAATTCTAAAACCTTCAGTTGGACAGAATGTGAGAAGTAAAGTACCAGATGGCGACACGGCAAAAACTGATGCAAAATCTATAATAGCAGTACTGATAAATATTCAGGATGACGAATTTTCTCAACTTGGTACCAAAACTACTAAACTGAAGTCATTGTTCACTAGGAACAAATTTACAATCTTATGTTTCAGGACAGGAGTTCAAAAGTGCAGTTGCTTAAAAAATTGTTCAACTAAGAAATGCTTGTATAAATCGTTTTCCATGTTATGTAACTAGAAATGCCATAATAGTCAGCCTTGTTGTAACAAAAATTAACATTCGCAAGGTAACTAACATTTTTGCAACATTTTTCACTAACATGGAATATTGCTCATTATAATCACAATGGAATGGAATACATAAATTTACAATAAATACAAACTATTTCAATAAACTGCTAAGCTGATTCATTTTATGAATACGGTTTTACCAGTTGGTATGGGTACATCATAGTATTTACCAACCTCCCTCGGTAAAAGTTCGACATCTATGAATATAATAGGAAATTTCGGACTTTTACCACACCGTGATGGTAAGTCTAAGGTCTCACCAGTTAATTCTAGGATTTACCAGTCATCTTACTTTTACAATAGCATATGTACGAAGTTGCTTAAAGCAATTCAACGGCTATTGTAGCCATTATTCCCCTTCAAATTTAAAACAATCTGCAGAACTAACGTGAACAGTTCGCATTTGTGCATGAGAAAATTTTAGCAAAGCATAAGGAGTTTCCTTTCATTATGATGAAGTATGACAAAAGTTAAGTTTGGAAAATATGCCAGCTATTTTATTTTTACATCACCTGTGTCGGACAATGTTCGTTCTGCAAACAATGGTCCGTTTAGCTATTTCAACATTTCTATTTTATAAAGTTCCAGCACAATGTAGGAGAGAAAAATGGTTCAAATGGCTCTGAGCACTATGGGACTCAACTGCTGAGGTCATTAGTCCCCTAGAACTTAGAACTAGTTAAACCTAACTAACCTACGGACATCACAAACATCCATGCCCGAGGCAGGATTCGAACCTGCGACCGTAGCGGTCTCGCGGTTCCAGACTGCAGCGCCTTTAACCGCACGGCCACTTCGGCCGGCGAAGGTGTCTTATTGTTTAGGTGTATTTTTGTTTCTGATGAAGGTATATTTAGATATACCGAAACCGTGGTCAAGGATTTCAATAATTCTTTATCCCGCAACTGTTTATCGTTTACCGTGAAGATTTACAATGCAGGCTGTGGTTCGCGAATCGCAATTTAGTTCTAAACTAGTAAACACAAATAAAAATTTTGAACGCGTCTGTGGCAGAAACTTAAGAAAATAACAAATAGAAGTTCTGATTAGTATTATTCTGAACCAAAGCTAGTACAGAATTTTTAATCCCTATTATTTAATACTGCCAGCATCTTCATCTGCATGTCCAATATTTTAATCATATGTTAAGTCGTAGCGTCTTGCAAGTACTAAACATCATACACTGAGTTCCTTTCAAAATTTAATGACAATGTATTTACTACAAAACATTCATTTACCCCCCTGAAAATTTCGCTGTCTTTGTAAAGTATCATTTGATTATTCACTTATCGCAAGATTTGTATTATCTACAAACAAATGTTACTATTCAAAGGACATTAATACGCAAAGAAAATTGTAAGTGTAGTTCGATGAAATCTTGTGCTACATCACACGTAAATACGTTAATTCCCATTGAGATGAAGAACGATAGCTAAATAAAGAGCTATTTCGTGTTGACACCCCTGTTTCCGACACGACTTGAATTATTTCGCAGAATTTTCAGTGACGACATGAGATTTGAATTTATTTGGATATTTTAATTTATTTAAAGGCATGATGTGATTTACGTGGTCAAGGGCTTTGGACGGATGACAGGATATACCGGTGGCTTCTAATTAATTTTCTAATGAACTAGTTACATTCTCTATGACTCATTGTCAGAATCCACTAGAAAAAAAATTTGCTGTATCTTCTCTTTCTTTCCCTCCATCAATCTCTGGGTCAGGTATATCTGTGCTCTGGAAGGGGATGTCACTTTAAAAATGACGTAATTTGAACAGATGATGGCCATGTTGATTCACATACTGAAGCCACAAATATAAACTATAATTAAGTAAACAATTACATCGATCGACATTACATTGAACGAAAACCCATTGAGTACATTCTCCAGCTAACTGGTTAAGAAAGAATGCATCGGAACTGTATCTCAAAGGCAGTTAATTCGTTTTTAAGCGTATTACAAACAATTACTTATTCTTTTATTTCCACTAATGATCACAAAACTTTTGATCCTTAGACTACCAGTTTCGGTAAGCCATGACCATCTTCAGATCTGCAGTGAAACATGAGAAAAAATACAACTAGTGAACAGATTACGTCTTAAAAAAATAAAATAAGCTGTAGGGAAAAATTATTACGTTCATGAATGTGAAAACATGCGCTTAAAATATGACGATGAATACCTGTTTTATAACACGTCCTGATACAATAAAGCCATAGTGGTATTGTCACAAAATATACACCAAATCAGCTTAGCACGTATTTAAAATGATGTGTAAACTTGGCTACAGTTCTGGGAGAGTTATAGTGTCTCTATCACAACCGTTAATAGCAAACTGGAGTACAGTAGCCATAACATGTGTACGTTCGTTAGATGTCGCTGCTGTAAGTCTTCATATACTCGTCTATTATAGAATTTTACAGTACGCGATAAATGAAAAGTACAACAGGTAAAGTCTACAGTGGGCTGGCCAAATGTATACGTTATTGCAGTGATAAAGTGTAACAATTAAATACATGGATAAACAAAAATTTAATATTGTTATAAAGAAATGGTTAAGTGATAATATATGATTCTTAGATTCTTTTGTGGTTATTTTAGATAAAAATAATAACATACAGAGGTGACAGTATGACTGCCTGAACTGTGGCCCAGTTCACACGATATTTTAAATATGTGCGACAATGCTAAGCTGATTTCGTGCATATTTTGTGGCGATGCCACTATGGTTTCATTATGTTACTACATGTTATAAAACATGTACGCCTCGCTATGTTTTAAGCGCATATTTTGACATCCATGAAAGCAATAATTTTTCATTATGACGTATTTCATAGTTCTAAGACGTAGTCTGTTCACTAGTTATATTTCATTTTCCATGTTTTGCTGAAGATCTTAAGATGGTCATTGGCGAGCGAAACCGGTAGTCTAAGAACGAAAGGTTTTCTAATAACTGGCGGAAATAAAATACCATCACTCTATACTTCCTGGATCACTGTTTTAATCCGCGTCTATGTCGCAACTTCTGGGGTTAATTCTCCCATTAGGGAGTACAAAAATACACTTTCAAAATGGACAATTCGTCAGCTGATGTGGCCGTCTGGAGCACAGTGTTGAAACCTTTCAAATGCATTAGTCGCGCGAACGTTGCGAATATCTGGAAGGAGTAACTGCGTTGCCGTGTCGCAGAAGATGATATCGGGTTGAGATGGAAGCGATAGCGCCTCTGCTGACATTCGTCCAGCCAGTAATAACGATAATGAAATAGCGCCACGGAGGGAGGGACGGAGCGGGATGGCGGGTTTAATGGAACATGACGCTCCGTCCGTGCCTCTTCCGCTAATTTGAAACCCGAAGACCGTCTCATCTGCAGAGGCCTCCACCGTCACCGCACCGCCGTGCTGCTCCACACATCTGGGAGCGCTACCACTGCCGTACCGAATACACAGCTGGAAACGACTCAGGCAGTGTTTCCAAGTAGTTCAGTACGATTAATTTAATATTAACGACAGATAAGCTGTTCTTGGACGACTTTGGAGATTTGAAAAAAAAAAAAAAAAAAAACTACTTTGCTGCAGATGCGCAACATTATATACAGGGTGCCCAACAACTCCCCATACCCCATTCTTGACCTCGCTAAATGGGGTAAAAACAGGTTGTTAAGAAAATTCGGTTATTAAACTTCTAAGACTTGCAGAGGAGAGTGAGTACACAATATTCTGAGCAGGAACCCATGTCCGGAAGCCTACCGATTCCATGCTCCAGCCGTTTGAATACTTGTTTGCTAGGTAGGTATTCAACATGGTAGACATGGTGGGAGGGTGGTTATGTCGTCTAATGACATTTGACGTTTATCCTACCTCTCTGATCTGCTTACAGCATCATTCACATGTCTGTGTTAGAGCAACATGGGTGACCACACGTTTGCAGAATGCACCGACATGAAAATTCTGAATGGCGAAGCTCACGCTAGTAAAAGAATTGCTCGTCAATTTTGTCGACATCGTTCTCCACAACGTCCTGTTCCATCTCACACTCTTTTCTGCACAGTTACGCAACAGTTTCGAGAAAGAGTACCTGTAGTCAGCAGACGTGACTCTGATGCTCCAAGGAGACGCCGCACAAACGGACTGGAAGAAGCCGTACTGCATCACATGGAGGAGAACTCGTCAACGAATACACGAGCAACTCCTTTGGCTATTAATGAGTGGAAGTGTAAACCAAGTGATGTACTGGGTCACGCCTAATCAGTTACTTGTAAAAATGGTCGCGTTGCCAACATGTTTTCAAATTTCCGAATCTGGGTTTGGGCTCAGAATCCTATCTACTCACTCCCCTCTACAAGTTCTAGAAGTTTATAAGGTGGATTTTCGAACACATTGGTAGAAGATTACTCGGAAATAAATCTGGAGGTTTAGAAGATGGCTGCGTGAATACGGCAAGACATACGAGAAAGAGCCACCATCAGTGGATGGAGTAGCTTTCCAAGTTTTTAACTTACTTTACAGGTGCTTGATGGGGTATTGCTTGTGGTGCACCAAACATCTATATGTACGTGCTTCAATTGAGGTTACTGCCGAGCGGTCTGACCGCGTGGTTAGGGGCACCATGTCAAGAACTGCGCGGTCCCTCCCGCCGGGAGTTCGAGTCCTCCCTCGGGCGTGGGTGTGTGTGTATGTTCTTAGCATAAGTTAGTTAAAGTAGTGTGTAAGAGTAGCGACCGATGACATCAGCAGTTTGGTCCCTTAAGAACTCACACACATTTGAACATTTGAGGTAATTTACCTCAATTGTCCGAAAAGTCGCAACAGTAGCCTATTGGCGAATTCTGTTCACTGAGTTACTTATGTGCTGGCAATATGGAGCGAAAGATTTGAGTAAATGTTACGATACGTCTGCCCCTATAAGAGCGCTCTGCTGCTACACCATACCACGTATTGTGCATTGAAACTTGGATATATGTTCCGTCAACTGATATGTGTTTTCTGTATGTTTTGTGTCGCAGTTGTCTTCTGGCACCTCTGAGGTACTTCACAATAACCACGTATAGTTGTTTCATTGGTATCCCTGATTTGAAGCATTCATCTCAGTGTTACATTGCTCTGTTTCAGTACTGTAGACTTTGGTGACAAAAATCGTGAAGTAGCCATATGCGTATGTACAGACGTCGGTAGTAACGAATACACTAGTTGTAAAAGAGCAGTGCATTGGAGGAGCTGTCGCTTCTACTCAGGTGACTCATATGACAAGATTTCCAGCATGATTACCGCCGCACGACGGAAATTATCAGACTTTCAACTCGGAATGGTATTTGGAGCTAGATGCATCAGACATTCCCTTTCGGAAATCGTTAGAGAAATAATATCCCGAAATCAACAAGAGTTTGCCGAGAATATCGTATTTCAGGCATTACCTCTCACGACGAACAACTCAGTGGCCCACGGCCTTCACTAAACGACCGGGAATAGCGGCGTTTGCGTGGAGTTGTTGGTACTAACAGACTAGCAATAACCTCAGAAATCAATGTGGGACGTATGACGAACGTATCCGTTACGATAGTGCGGCGACCTCTGAAAATTATCCAGAATGTTCAGCAAACCAATCGCGATCATTTGTGGCCCTGTGACATGGCGCAGTGTCATTCATAAAAATTCAATCGTTGTTTGAGAGCATGAACTCCACGACTTGCTGCAAATGGTTTCCAAACAGCCGAACACAACCATTTGCATTCAACGATCGGTTCAGTAGGATCAGAGGACCCAGTCCATTCCATATAAAGACAGTCCGCACCGTTACGGAGACATCACCATCTCGCACAGTGCCTTGTTTACAAATTAGGTCCATGGCTTCGTGGGATCTGCGCCACATTCGAACACTGACATCAGCTCTTACCAACTAGAATCGGAAATCATCTCACCAGGCCACGGTTTACCAGTTTCCTGGGGTCCAACCATAACCCGCAATTTTCGCCACACTGTACATACGGATATGTTAGTCGTACGACCCACATTGATTTCCTGTGGTTTTTTCAAGCAGTGTTACATGTCTGTTAGGAATGACAACTCTAGGCGAGAGCCGCTGCTTCGTCATTGGTGAGAGGTAAAGCCTGAAATTTGATATTCTCCGCACATCTCAGAATATTGAATTGCCTATCTGTTTTTGAAATGGAATGTTCTATACACCTAGCTCCAAATGGCATTCCACGTTCAGAGTCTGTTAATTCCCGTCTTGCGTCCATAATCAGGGAACAAACCTTTTCACACGAATCACCTGAGTACAAATGACAGCTCCGCCAATGCATTGCCCGTTTATACCTTGTATACGTGATACTACAGCCATTTGTAAATATAGCTATCCAATTACCTTTCTCACCTCAGGGTACAGTGGAATCCATCTGCAAAAGAACAGCTGAACTTTAAGTAACACTGTCAAAAATATATGTCTAAAATAAAAATTACTTTAGAATGGAAGGATTTAGACCTATGTTTGTGCATAAGCCAGCCCGGTTGGCCGTGCGTTCTAACGCACGGCTTTGCGCGCGGGAAGGAGCTCCCGGTCCCCGGCACGAATCCGCCCGGCGGATTTGTGTCGAGGTCCGGTGAACCGGCCAGTCTGTGGATGGTTTTTAGGCGGTTTTCCATCTGCCTCGTCGAATGCGGCATGGTTCCCCTTATTCCGCCTCAGTTAGACTATGTCGGCGATTGCTGCGCAAACAAGTTTTCCACGTACACGTACACCACCATTATTCTACCACGCAAACATAGGGGCTACACTTGTCTGGTGTGAGACGTTCCCACGGGGGTCCACCGGGGGCCGAACCGCACAATAACCCTGGGTTCGGTTTGGGGCGGCGGAGGGGTGAAGTGGACTGCGGTAGTCGACATGGGGTTGTGGACCACTGCGGCTGCGGCGGGGACGGAGCCTCTCCGTCGTTTCTAGGTCCCCGGTTCACATACAATACAATACATACAATGTTTGTGCATAACGTATCTACTGATGACATGCAGCAGGGAGTTCTGTCCTGTTCTGCTTTGTTGGCATAATTCCCAAAATCCGTATCTTGCTCAAGTGTTATTCTCCGTTGAACGCCCGATACCTGGTAACAAACGCAGGACGAAAGGGGAATGTGATGTAAGCAAAACCCCAGTTACGCAGAAGACGAAAAGGCGCCAGTCCCAATGCTATGATATGTGTATTGGATGTCATCACGACATCTGTTTATACGAAATTTCTTCGCAGGGTACACGAATGAAAATTCTGGTTTAGATATGTTGCAAACGTTGTTAATTCCTCAGCCAGAAGACAACGGAATCTTCTATCGTGTGTAGTTACAGCGCAACGGACTTCAGCACACTTTTCTGTTCAGGGCCGTGATGAACCATATCGAGGCAGCTGGATTGTGCGTGATTCAGCGAGGTCTTCAGCCGTACTGGAATCACCACTAGAAAGCCTGAATCCTACGAGACCATGTGTTTCATTATGGGGAATTTCAGTTCCCGCATGACTTAAAGTCAGCAAAATTCTAATGAAGGACTGCAGTATGATGTTGAGAACGCATTTCGAAGCAAAACATCTAAGGTGCTCCACAAGGTGTCAGAGAGAACATGGACACACATTGATTTCTGTGAAGATACGTGGGAGCACATGCAAAGGTACTGGATGCGTACTTTCGACATACGTTTAAGGAGCAATCGAATGAAAACACGACAGATGAAAAAAAGTAAGTATACAGTTTGTTATCGCCATACTGTTAATACGTTTATCCCACTGTGAGACAAGACGGTCAACGCCTTCGTGGAAAATCGATTGAGATTCTCTATGGAACCATGATTGTACCCATGCGCGCACCTCTTCCTCCGAAGCAAATAGGAGGCGATGAATGTATTTCTTTCTGGCTCCGAAAATATGTAAATGACGTGGGAAGAGATCCGGACTGTATGGAGGATGTGTAACTGTTTCCCAGCGAAACATCTGCATCGAAGTCGAAATAATCTTGGCTACATTAGTGACTGCTGCTATACCGTGAAAGGAATCTAGCCCAGTTTTCAATCATTTCACCATGGCGTACAAAGCATTCATCAATTGATACTTAAGCATTAATCTCAGTGGAAAACGTATTATTGGTCGTCGGGTTGCACCAGCTGCCTTGAGGCTGTACTCAGGCTATGGCTCGTTGTTGACATCTGTGTGAGCGGCTGCGGCAGAATGGAAAAACTTGTAGAGCTCTTCACCCAAGATCACTTGGTGCTGGTTGGTGGAGAATTATACACTGAACAGAACCACAGGATACAAGAAAGTTGCAAGTATTGCCTACGAAACCACTTTCCTTCCTGCATGTTCTGTTGTCGTGCAATTACTCCGGAAAATGATCTTTATTCAGTAATATTTTTGCTAAACTTTATTTAACAATGAGGTACAACCATATTTCTAGCATAGTGTGGAGGAAAAATCGCTTGTCATCCAGCGGCCTTAGGTATCAAATGGTTCAAATAGCTCTAAGCACTATGGGACTTAACATCTGAGGTCATCAGTCACCTAAACTTAGAACTACTTAAACCTAACTAATTCAAGGACATCACACACATCCATGCCCGAGGCAGGATTCGAACCTGCGACCGTAGCAACCGCGTGGTTCCGGACTGAAGCGCCTACAACCGCTCGGCCACCGCGACCGGCGGCCTTGGGTATCAGACTTTATTTGCTCTGTTATCATAATTTTCTGTAAACAAGTATAGGCTCCTAAGGCCACTTTGATAGGCAGGAAGGTACAGTATTTTCTCTAGTTTTTGCGTGATTAATCAGTTCTTAAAGGTTATGAAGGTAGACTGATATTAAATTTTTCAGTTTCAGCTTATAACAGCGGTTGTTATGAGAGATTTAAAACGGTGTGTACTTTTCCTGCAATACGTCCCTTTGCAACATGCAATTTCTTCTCACTTTCTCGTTGTTACCACCTGGCCACTATGTCGAAGTATAAGATAATGTAAGCAACACACCTTAAATGATTTCATTTATAATTTTGCGCCCCATTCTTGCGATCATCGTCCGTATGTATATATTCTTTATCACATAAATCATTTATAATTTACATGTGGGTTGTCTAGCCCAGTATAATGAAGAGACTGACACTATATCGAACACCCAAATATTTCCGGACTCAGTGTTTCGTCCTCTCTTAAGGCAAATGTCATCAGAACTTAGTATTTAAAAACTGTTTTTACAGCATCTGTACTGGCAAAAATAATATTATATCGTGCCACATCTCAAAATCAGCCAATCAGCGGTTCCATTTTTTTCCCATCAGTGGTACCGCAAAGGGGTACCATCGCATACCGTCACAAATCAAGCAAATTAGTATAAAAACCGTATGAAATCAGAGTGTTTCTTCCAAAACAGAATTTCTTTCTTGTGAAATAGAAACTAAAAAGAGTGATTATTTGGGAGCGAAAGTATTGTTATACAGTAATGCATCAACTATAATAATTGATTTTGTGATCGCCCAAACGTGAATATATTTATTTCCTCTTCCCTTGTTATCCTCTGAGGAACCGACTTCCACGGTCGGATATTTGATGTGTTCCACATTTTTGTTGTATTAACTGTCCCATACTCGTCTCCAAACGCCAAATAAGCTTTATTAAAGCACATAAATGCGTAAATAAAAGTTCTTAAATACACGAACATCAATTGCAGACTCATGAGAAACGTAAGTTCCATAGGGAAAATGTACCTAGGGAAAATCTTACATGAAAATTTTTTTTAAAAGTTGTTGCTCTGGTAACAAAACGATACTGTCATGTCATTAATTTAGTATTAATCACACATTATTATTATTATTATTATTATTATTATTATTAGCAGAGACAGTGAAGGTAACACGAGGCCATGGAGTAGGGCCACGTGGAATGAAAACCAGAGCAGGCTTCAGACATTGAGGACGTGAAGGAAAACGACCTGTGATAACATGTTTTTGTTCCGGGATTTGCTCGAGTGTAACATTCAATGAAAGACTCCACTTGACGTATAAACAACTGTGGACAAGTCAAAACAGCATTCTCAGGTTTATTAAGCATACAGCCTCAGTCAAGTTACGATTCATTACGACACACAGTACACGAGTGGAAACCATCATAATGGGGGATGCAATGAGTCTAAAGAAGGAACCCATCTCTCGAGAATGCTACTTGAGATATTAATTAGCTCCTGAAAGAGGAACTTTTACGGCATTCGTATAGGTCCTTCTGAGGCAAACTGCTGTTGTACAAAGTTTCTGGAATTTATTTCGGCCCCATGTACCTAGTCTGCTGCGTCGATAGGATATTCAGTATGCTACGAGGCTCTCAGACTGAGAATTCAAGCGGAGCGACGAAGAGCTGTTTTAAAAGCAAACAGAAGTTTATCTTCGAATCTAAATTACAGCCTGTGACATTCAGAATGCAAATTCAGCATCCCCTTTTCAAGGTAACTGATACCTCTGCATTAATTATATACTGTGTTGCAACTACCTCCCAAAAATTAAATAAGTACCAAAAATAAAATAAAATTCGTGAATAAAATTTTAAAAAATAAAAAATTAAGAACTGCATCCCGAGTTCAGTGAAAATTGAAGTATTGTGGTTTGTCTCGGCAGAACCACCGCTATAAGGGGGCGTAAAATTGGAAAATTGGAAGACTGAAGTCACCAGTACAGGAATCGTTACTACGATCCTACAATATGCATCTGACTGCTTCGATGATAGTCAGCCGCTACTGCGATAAAGTAGAAATATCTCTGGAATGAGCAGGCAGATGCGCAGAACAGATTCCGTGTTTCAGCATACATTACCAGCTTCATCACGCGATCTTGTGACGGTGTAGGTTTGTTCGTAAAGTGCCCTGTATATTTAGTATGTAATTACATCACTAGTATAGACAGATACTCTTCGTAGGTGGCATGAATTTGATACAGACGTTTCATAGACATCATGACAATTTCAATGTGATACCTGGAATAAACCTACCACTTCTGAATAGGAAAACAAAGCGGCACTTTGCTGCTTTGCAACAAATGTCACAGCTCATATGCACCTGTTTTCTGCCGTCTGGGGCAGCCACCGCTATTTTCCTATGTTACAGCGTTTTCTACCGCATTGCTAAGCCTGTTGCAGTAAATTTTTTGTTGTGTTAGCCTTGCAAAATCCAGTGCCCTTGAAAGTGTCACCAAAACCACCGAATCCGTCCCTCGTCAGCGATTATTCGTTGTTTTTATACGACATTTATGAGTTTATTTTTGTCTTTTTTGCAAGATAGTGCACAATTTTGCTTACTGGCAGGAATTTAAAGTACTTATTTAGCTCATTTTCTGTACAAGCCCCCAGTGCAGCACAAACTAAGTAAGAAATGAATCAAAAATCGATTGCTGTTTAAATGTATTGCAAATACAGATACACTCAAAATATTAAAAATATATATTTTATACACTCCTGGAAATGGAAAAAAGAACACATTGACACCGGTGTGTCAGACCCACCATACTTGCTCCGGACACTGCGAGAGGGCTGTACAAGCAATGATCACACGCACGGCACAGCGGACACACCAGGAACCGCGGTGTTGGCCGTCGAATGGCGCTAGCTGCGCAGCATTTGTGCACCGCCGCCGTCAGTGTCAGCCAGTTTGCCGTGGCATACGGAGCTCCATCGCAGTCTTTAACACTGGTGGCATGCCGCGACAGCGTGGACGTGAACCGTATGTGCAGTTGACGGACTTTGAGCGAGGGCGTATAGTGGGCATGCGGGAGGCCGGGTGGACGTACCGCCGAATTGCTCAACACGTGGGGCGTGAGGTCTCCACAGTACATCGATGTTGTCGCCAGTGGTCGGCGGAAGGTGCACGTGCCCGTCGACCTGGGACCGGACCGCAGCGACGCACGGATGCACGCCAAGACCGTAGGATCCTACGCAGTGCCGTAGGGGACCGCACCGCCACTTCCCAGCAAATTAGGGACACTGTTGCTCCTGGGGTATCGGCGAGGACCATTCGCAACCGTCTCCATGAAGCTGGGCTACGGTCCCGCACACCGTTAGGCCGTCTTCCGCTCACGCCCCAACATCGTGCAGCCCGCCTCCAGTGGTGTCGCGACAGGCGTGAATGGAGGGACGAATGGAGACGTGTCGTCTTCAGCGATGAGAGTCGCTTCTGCCTTGGTGCCAATGATGGTCGTATGCGTGTTTGGCGCCGTGCAGGTGAGCGCCACAATCAGGACTGCATACGACCGAGGCACACAGGGCCAACACCCGGCATCATGGTGTGGGGAGCGATCTCCTACACTGGCCGTACACCACTGGTGATCGTCGAGGGGACACTGAATAGTGCACGGTACATCCAAACCGTCATCGAACCCATCGTTCTACCATTCCTAGACCGGCAAGGGAACTTGCTGTTCCAACAGGACAATGCACGTCCGCATGTATCCCGTGCCACCCAACGTGCTCTAGAAGGTGTAAGTCAACTACCCTGGCCAGCAAGATCTCCGGATCTGTCCCCCATTGAGCATGTTTGGGACTGGATGAAGCATCATCTCACGCGGTCTGCACGTCCAGCACGAACGCTGGTCCAACTGAGGCGCCAGGTGGAAATGGCATGGCAAGCCGTTCCACTGGACTACATCCAGCATCTCTACGATCGTCTCCATGGGAGAATAGCAGCCTGCATTGCTGCGAAAGGTGGATATACACTGTACTAGTGCCGACATTGTGCATGCTGTGTTGCCTGTGTCTATGTGCCTGTGGTTCTGTCATTGTGATCATGTGATGTATCTGACCCCAGGAATGTGTCAATAAAGTTTCCCCTTCCTGGGACAATGAATTCACGGTGTTTTTATTTCAATTTCCAGGAGTGTATTTACTACTACTACTACTACTACTACTACTATGTGATCAGGCCCAGTGGACCGCACGCATCTACAAGTTTCCTCCTCCACTGTATTCTGTCCCTTGCTGCTATCCGCCATCCGTTCACATCTATTGACACTTGGTTTAAATCTTCATGGAGTCCATCCCTCCAACGCTTCTTGGATCTCCCTGGCGGTCTCTTTCCTGTAGGTGTGAAATCCAGGAGCTTCCGAGGCCATCTGTGATGCTCCATCCGGGCCACACGACCGGCCCACTGCATTCGTTTGGCTTTGACAGCTCCTGCTATGTTGGGCTGCTGGTATAGTTCCTCAAGCTCTTGGTTGTATCTGATCCTCCATTCCCCTATATCTGCATCCAGAACCGGACCGAAGCACTTTTTGTCAAAGACAAGGAGCTTATGGAAGTCCTGTTTCCGGATACTCCATGTCTCACAGCCATATAGAACAACAGCCTGGATCAGGGTTTTGTACAGTCGAATCGTGAACTGTCTGGAGAGAGATTTGGACCGAAGCAGTTGTGCTGGGCTGTGGTAAGATCGGTTTCCTGCTTGTATTCTGACATTGATCTCTGTTTCACATGACGAGTTCTCAGTGAAAAGTGCTCCTAGGTATTTGAATTCTTGCACTCTCTTGTAGGAATGGTCCCCAACCTGCATTTTATATTTAGCCATTTTGTCATCTATTGAGCCATTGAGCATCTACGAGTATCAAGGGATGTGCACAATGATACACATGAAAGAGTACTATGGAATCTTATGTACAAATATTTTATGCTTTTCCATCAAATAGTAAAGACGACAAGCTGAAGTGAAATCCACCAAAACAGTTGAATATGTACTTTGATTACAATTTGTGTATGTGTCTGATTTTCGTTTCCCATTATTATGATACGCGTTCAGTCTGTTGATTTATTGTTGACATACTTGCAAAACAGAATGTACAACGTAGGTATGATGATTTCATTACAAAAAAAGTATTCTCTACAGATTTGTACAGAAAATGTATATAAGCCCAATGTTGATATTTCACTCTATATATTCCATTTTTTACAGCTTTCATTTACGTAACACATCTTCATTTCACACCATCAGATATATTTAACTTCATATTTACATCCTGTTTTCTGCACTGAACTCCAAAATGTTGTTTCTCTTTCTCTCTCTCCGCTTTACACACACACACGCGCGCGCGCGCGCGCGCGCGCATGCACGCACGCACGCACGCACTTTCTTCTCCATTCTGTAAAACATCGTTCCCGACATGAACAGAATATTTCGCTAACACTTTTTGCTTTTGAATAAAACAAAATTTTTTTTTCATGTTGCATTATACGCTTTGGTAAGAATATTCCAGTTTAAAACAAACAAAACTACCCATAAAACGTCCAGAGCTTAGCTATAAGAATAGTATAATGCAAGTACAGCTCGTGAGGTTCATTACTGTCAAAAGAAATGGACATTTTTCGAGTTGTGGATTTCAGTTATCTTTCAAGTTTATGAATAACTAAATGGAATTCAGTTAGAAACGAATGCTCCAAATGACCAACAGCTAATCATTCCTTTTCGCGCTTCAGTTGCAAAAGGGAAAAAGATTGTCTGTACGCTTCCGTAAAAGACGCAATCTCTGTTATATTGTCGTACAGATACAGAACGTAGGCTTACAAAATTAAGCCTTCATTACAATGTTTCAACAACTAACGCGCTTGCAACTAGTATAGTTATTGTAATTAGAGCTTTCTAGTACGTACCTATGATAAACATCTTCTTTCACGTATTTGTCTTTGCAATTATAGTAGCAACAGCAGTTCGCCGTTTCTATTACGAATAAACAAATGTTAAGAACTCAACAGATACTGTACGTATAAAATTGTAAGTTTCTAGTGCGGTGAAAAGCATTAACTCGAGACCACTCCCGTTTAATGTTGTCACTCCAAAGATAATTTAGCTCCGCGGCTACTAGCGCCGCTAACGAAACCAAAGAATATCAAATAATATATCAAAGAGAAAATAATGGTGTCAGCTTCACACAGAAATTAAAAAAAAAAACTGCACACTGCATTAAATGACTGGAAACAGTAAGAGATTTTCTTCCCTTTCAGTTCACGTTTACTGCGCCTCGTAGTATCAAATTTTCTAACACTTTTTGAAAATACATCAGTTATCACTGCAGTAGCCATAATGAGCGCTAAGGAATAACAGACAACCGTAAATAATTTCGTTTCCTCTAGTTTCTGCAGTACTATTGAGGATTGTGGACTTCATGCCTCTTACTCCACTGTTCTGTGCCCCAACCGCATAGCTCCGGGTATTGCGTTTCGCAGATCTCGAAGTCGGTGGCGTCGCAGACAATCTTTACTTATTACTTGAAACAAGCTCGTTCCAGAAAGCAATAATAAAATGTCGTTTCCCCATTTGTCGGCTTTCTTCTATCACTCAACAACGGTTTGAAATTAGCGGTTACAAAGCTTTATGTTTCAGATTAATACACTAACGGAGAGTAAAAAATATAATTTAAAAAAAAAAAAAAACGGTGGAACTGGTCTGCTGTAGATGGCCAGCAGTAGATAGATATAATCATTTATCTGTAGAACTTCATCATTCAGAAAGATATTCTGGAATGTAATTATTGACATCCTTATATTATTCTTTTGGATTGTATCTCTGCTGAACTGCGAAATTTTTCGTCCTATCTATATTTTTGTACTTAACCCACATTTCTCCCAGTATCGATGTTGTTATCCTGTCACAAATCGAAATCTAATAACTGAATAATCGTGTCCTATGATTCAGGTTTAATATGCAAGGCTGAAGGAGTGTGCGAGATTATGCGAAATGGGGATGCCGCGTGTGGGAAAAGTAAAGAAATATTTCGATGAAAGAGCTGCATGGCGATAGATATGACGAGCTCTGATGCCAAGACAGTAAATAATAAGGAATGGACGCATGGCTAAAAAATTGGAGGGGGTACACCGAAGGGATATACCAAAGAAAGAAACTGGAAGACAATTTTATCGAAGATGAAGAGGAAGCAGACAAAGATGAGCTGGTAGAGGTGACAATGCAATAACTGGGCACTGTATTGAAGTACCTAATTGGGGACAAGAAAACTGAAAAAGACGACATTCTATCAGAATTATTAAGAACCTTGAGAGAATCAACAACGACAAAACTATTCCACCAGGCGAGCAAAATATATGACGCAGGCGAAATAACCTCAGAGTGTAATAAGAATGCAATGATCCAAATTACAAAGAAGGCAGTAGCTGACGAATATTACCGGACTATCATTTTCGTAAGTTACAGGTGCAAAATTCCAACACGAATTGTGTACAGAAATATAAAATGACTCGCAGAAGCCGACATAACGAAGATTAGTTTGAGTTCCACAGAAATGTAAGAACACTGGAGGTAACCATAACGCCACACTTACCTTAGAGTATGTATTGAAGAAAGGCAGAACCACATTTATAGAATTTGTAATCTTTCCTGACGTGTCAACTGGAGTATACTCTTTGACATTGTAAAGGTCGCATGGCAAAACATAAGGAGGAAAAGTTTTTCAGCAATTTATTCATAAACATCTACATCTATCTCATACGGCGTGCGGCGGGTGTCACTTTTGGCACCTCTAACTTATCCCCTTTCCTTGTGCCACTCACGAATGGCGCATTTGGAAAATGACTGTCGATAAGCCTCTGTATTACTTCTAATCCCTCGAATATTCTAGTGGTGGTCATTTCGAGGGATGTATAAGGGAAGAAGTAATATGCTGTCATACTCTTCCCGGGAAGTTCTCTCTTGAAATTCCAGTAGTTAACCTTTCAGTGTTATGGCCAACGCCTCTCTTGAAGCATCTGCCACTTGTGTTTGTTGGGCGTCTCTGGAAGGCCACACCAGCGGGCTAAGCAACTCGCCTTTATTTATTTCATCAGACCTACCTTGTCAGGATCCCAGACCAATGAACAGTACTCAAGAAGCGGTCGAACTAGGGCTTTCTAAGATACTTCCTTCGTGGATGATTTACAGTTACTTAAAATTCTTCCTAAGAATCTCAAAAATGGTTCAAATGGCTCTGAGCACTATGGGACTTAACTGCAGTGGTCATCAGTTCCCTAGAACTTAGAACTACTGAAACCTAACTAACCTAAGGACATCACACACGTCCATGGCCGAGGCAGGATTCGAACCTGCGACCGTAGCGGTCGCGCGGTTCCAGACTGTAGCGGCTATAACCGCTCGGCCGCTCCGGCCGGCTACGAATCTCAGTGTGGCATCTGCTTTTCCTATTTTTTTGGTAAGGTCATTTCACTTGATGTCGCTCTGGATAGTTACTCCTACATATTTTACGGTAGGTACTGTTTCCGGCAATTTGTCAGCAATATTGTGGTCGTACAGCAGTGGATTCCACACCGCATTTACGAGTTTAGTCTACGGATATGAAAGGGAAGTAATAAATGAGAAGGTGGTGAGAAAGGATTTTAACCCATTCCCTATCTTGTTCAGTCTGTACAGAGCGAAACAGAAAAGAAAGGCAAACAGAAAATTGGAAAGTGTATTAATCAAGGAGAAGAAATAAAATCTTCAAGGTTTGGCGACGATACTGTAATTTTATTAGGGACATCAAATGACTTGGAAGATTACTAAAAGGAATGGAATACGTCTTAAGAAGAGGTTATCAAGAGAAGCAAATCGTGTATATTGGAATGTTGTAGAATTTAATTATGTGCGCGGTGGCATTGCCGGCCGGGGTGGCCGAGCCGTTCTAGGCACTATAGTCTATAACCGCGCGACCGCTACGGTCGCAGGGCCGAATCCTGCCTCGGGCATGGATGTGTGTGATGTCCTTAGGTTAGTTAGGCTTAATTAATTCTAAGTTCTAGGGGACTGATTACCTCAGACGTTAAGTCCCAAAGTGCTCAGAGCCATTTGAACCATTTTGCAGTAGCATTCCTTAATATCGCCTGCTCTGAAGCGATGTATTTGATCAAGCTGGGAAAGATATTTAAAAGAGACATTGCATTAAACATATCAGCATGTTACATAAAACGTTATGTTTTCTGCTGCAAGGAGTGATGTTTAAAACAAGTCTAACTCAAACTACTGAATAAAATAAGTTTTGTGTAATGAGTTGCCCTGTTTCGATTTTAATATTAGGCATGATGCTGAACCGTCTGCCCTGACATACAGTTTTTGAAGTAAAAACACATATTTGTTCACATTCTGCATTATCATGTTAACGTACAGAGCACATTTTCTCAGTCTCAGCGAGAATAATTATAAAAAAGTACAGAGAATAGAATAAGTATAGAAGAATAAATACTGAACACATGAGAATCGCAACGTATACGGTACAGAGAACTGTTTTAAAGTTCACATGATGGTTAGGAATTTTCGGATGCTAGCCTAATTATACATACTTAACAAGTATAGGGTAATCTGAATTTCAGAACTTCGACTGCATAGTTTGTCGTATGGAATTTCTTACCCCATAGATAGAGTCACAAAATTCTCAAAGCTTCTAGAAACATTGTTTATACCAGATATCGAAGTTTTTCGACATACTTCTCAGCATCAAAAAGATACAACAGTTTTACAAAATTACTCTAACATAGAAATATAGGTCCCCTTGCTAATAGAGCTCAATCATCTTTACTTGAGACGAGCGCGCGCAAGTCTCTCTCCCTTCGAGAATACGCTAACCTTCTGTATTCTGATTGGCTGGAAGAGAACGTATTGTAGCCAATCAGCTCGATAACATTTTGCTGAGATCACAGTAATTTCCCCCTTTGAGGACGTTCCAACTCAGAATTTACGTTGATCGTTTCCCAGTCTTAGTATTTTTTCGAAAAATAAATCAACTGAAAATAATCTCATCTTTATTAGTCCTAAACCCAACAGTAATGATTGTTTGTAGAAAGCTTAATCTATCTACTAAACATTAAGAATATAAAACTTTATATATCCCTCAATCTGTACATCCCTCACTGACTCGCGCATTCATTCATCATTCATTATTAACAAATTTTAAGATTCATACGCCACACGCGCTGCATTCACTCCCTCACTCAATTTGACAGAACAGGTGGAAATCATTATGTTAGATGACTGGAAATAATAATCACTGTTCGAAAACTATAACGTTTCATAACTGTTACTGCTATAAATGAAAGATTGTTTACTCAACATTTCTTTTTTTCGGCACGCAGTTCTCCGTATCGCTCGGCTGCGCCTTATATTTGGTCTACGACTGCCGTAGTCAACTTTTTTTCCCACTAAAGGAACAGTCGTCTACTATTTTCAGTATCTGATTTCCATTTTAGCTTTCTCCGCACCAGCTGTGGCGTAGAAGTGTTACGAAGTATTGTCTGAAGGGATTTCTCTGGAGTGTGGCCCTGTACGAAGTGAAACGTACACGGTACAAAGCACAGACATGAAGAATATAGCAGCATTTGAAATGTGGTGATACAAAGAATGCTGCAGATTAGGTGGGAAGATCGGATAATTAACAAAGAGGCACTGCACCGGAACAGGGTTAAAAGAAATTCATTGGACAACTTCACTAAAATAAGGTACTGATTTACAGCAAACGACCTTACTACTTTTCTACATAGTTACCATTTAAATTAAGGCACTTATCGTAGCGATGGACGAACATGGAAATTCCTTCGTCGTAAAATTCGGCCGCCTGCGAATTCTATCACGTGGTTACCTCTTCTTGAAGCTGTGCGTCGTCATCAAAACGCTGCACAGCCAACCACTTCTTCATTGCTGGTAATAAGTGGAAGTCGCTCGGTGCCAGGTCGGGACTGTACGGCGGATGAGGAAACAACTCCCACTTAAAAGATTCGAGAACTTCACGAGTGGCATTTGCCGTGTGGGCCCGGGCGTTGTCGTGAATCAGCAAGATCTTTGAGCCCAACTTTCCCCTGCGCTTGTTTTGTATTGCTCTTCTGAGGTTGTGCAGAGTTTGGCAATACCTTTGAAAGTTTATTGTAGCGCCTCTTTCCAGGAAATCCACAAAAATCAAACCTTTTCTGTCCCAAAAGAGGTAACCACGTGGTTGAAGGCGCAGGCGGCCGAATTTTGCGACGACGGAATTTCCAAGCTCGTTCATAGCTACGATAAGTGCCTTAATTGAAATGACAACTATGCAGAAAAGTAGTATTTCAGTGTGGCTTTCATCTGCATATAATAAAAAAAATATTTCAATTCTTTATTTATTTTTAATTCCAAAACGTAATGTACCTTGCGGTGGATATAACTTGTGGAGGGGAAAAACTACAAGTGGTAGACAACTTCAAGTACCTGGGAAGCGTGATTGAAAGTAAGGGGGGAAACGCATTGGAAATAAATGAAAGGTGTAGAAAAGCAGGGCAGTTCTACAAATGCATTAGGGGGCTTATTTGGAGCAAGGAGGTGCCACAGAAATCCAAGGGAATTATATACCGAACCTACTTTGTCCCCATATTGGCATACGGAAGTGAGACATGGGTAATGCACAAAAGCGAAAAAAGTATAATACAGGCTAGTGAAATGAAGTTACAGAGGAGCAGGTTGGGTGTAACAAGACGAGACAGATTGCGAAATGTGTATGTGAGGGAAAGACTAAAGGAGGAACCAGTACAGGACAGGATAGAAAAATCAAGACTGCAGTGGTATGGACACATGAAGAGAATGGATGAGGGAAGAATTCCAACGAGGATGTTTGATCTGCAACTGGAGGGGAAGAGGCCCAGAGGAAGACCAAGAGATAGATGGGTGAAGGGAGTGAAGGAATGTGTGACGAGAAGAGGAGAGAACTGGACGAAGGTGGAAGAGAGGGAATGGTGGAAAGACAGAACACGATGGAGAGGCTCGTGTTCCCGACAGACCCAGCCAGTGGCTGGAAACTGTCCAAGATGAAGAAGAATGTACCTTGTGGATAGCCCTCGTACACTCACGGAAAAAAATCACATTACCATTATTTCCAGTTATCTAATATAATGAAATTTTAGGCATACATTTCTCTACGTAATATATTTAAGTGATTAACATTGTAAACTTAAGCCCTAGACAAGCCATTGAAAATGCGAAATGCTGCTATATTAACAACGAGCGTACCCACCAGAACGTTGCATGCAAGCATGCAAACGAGTAAGCATTGTGTTGCACAGTTGCTTGTTGTCAGACTGTGGGATGGGGTTCCATGCCCGATGCGCTGTTTGTCCATGACGCTCGATCTATCGTCTGATGAGTGCCGTACATGCTCGACTGGAGGCAGATCTGGTGAACGAGCAGGAAAAGGCAGTGTGTAAACACTCTGCAGCGCATGATGGGTTGCAGCTGCCGTATGTAGGCGAGCGTTACCATCTTGGAAAACACACCCTGGAATGCTGCTCATGAATGGCAGCACAACAGGTAGATTCACAAGATTTACGTACAAATTTGCAGTTCATGTGCATTGGATAACCACGAGAGCGGTGTCACACGAAATCGCACTCCAGATCATAACTCCAGGTTACATCGAGTATGTGCAGCACGTAGATACGTTGGTTTCAGGTCCTCAACTGGCGTCCATCTAACCGGTACACGGCCATCACTGGCACAGAGGCAGAATCGGCTTTCATCAGAAAACACAACATACCTACACCCAGCCCTCCAATGAAATCCCCCATGACACCACAGAAGTCGCAAATGGCGATGGTTTGGGGTCAGTGGAATGCACGCTACGGGGCGTCTGTGTCGGAGCTTTCCTTGACGTAACCATTATGTAACAGTTCGTTGTGTCACTATGGTGACAACTGCTGCTCAAATTACTGCTGCAGATGCACTATGATGCACCAGAGCCATGGGCCGAAAACGATGGTCTTACCTCTCGGTAGTGCCACGTGGCCGTCTTGCGACCGTGCATTCTAATTGCAGAAGTAACATCCAGACCCTCGTAGCCAAGTTACACGACTTTGTTGAAACTCAGAGGGTGTTCGTAATGGTGCCTTCGTCACCTCAACGGCATTCTCGGCTAAAATCTATTCACCAGGTCGAACCGCAAAGATAACTAACGTAACGACCGTTATAGCTTATATTTAAAGCAAACCTGATTTGTATTCTCGGTTAAATGTATACATATCATCTTTCAGATGAAGAAACACGCCTATCAACTTTCGTTTATGTCGCACGACCCCTTCTTGGCAGTGCTATTTTCCCGTCAGTGTATTATTCCAAATTATAGCGTCAGCTATGTTAGGTTTAGATCTAATACCAAACAGTGACATACGTAAATTTGTGCTTGACCGGTACTCGAACCGGATTTCCCTCTTATCGGGATACACCCACTGCAGCTGATGTCATGAAATACGCATTCGACCAATAATATGGAATATTACAGAAATATATCGTCCGCAGCTCGTGGTCGTGCGGTAGCGTTCTCGCTTCCCACGCCCGGGTTCCCGGGTTCGATTCCCGGCGGGGTCATGGATTTTCTCTGCCTCGTGATGACTGGGTGTTATGTGATGTCCTTAGGTTAGTTAGGTTTAAGTAGTTCTAAGTTCTAGGGGACTAATGACCATAGATGTTAAGTCCCATAGTGCTCAGAGCCATTTGAACCATTTTGAACAGAAATATATCCAATCAATTAAAAACAACTCATTATCCTGATGAGAAAACTTGAGGTTTCATCCGCATGTTGCAGATTTTCTGCTCCCAGTGGTTTTATATTCATTTGGTACTTTTCACTGATGTGTTAAATTTAAAAAAAAGGGGGGGGGGCGAAAATTTTCATCAGTTGATTAAAACAGAGTGGTGCGGGTGGTAACGCAGCGATTAAGATTATGGGCACATAGCCGAAAGGTGCGGGGTTTCAATCCTTGGGTACACCTCCAAATTTAGGTATTCCGTAGTTGTCCTGAGTCGATTTGGATGGACTGCGGTACGTTTCATTTGAAAAGGGCACGGCCAGATTCTATCTTCATCTTCCCACAGTCAGAGCTTGTATTTCAGCTATAATGATTACGTAATCGACGAGATCAGTAGAGCTGTGTGTGAGACAGGCTTGCCGACATCCCTAAAGTTTTAGGAAAACTGCCTGTACGTAACGTAATATCTCTCGCAGCAACTTCCAGCGAACTACTGGGCAACGTATGTACCGAGCAAACAGAACCTTGCAAGTTCAGACGTATTACCAGAAGTAAGGCACCGAAGTCACTGTTATTCAATATTAACGGACAATGCAAAATCTTCGTTGCAAACAACAGACTATCATTTTCTATTGAAGAGTGTGAATAAAAATAAACAAAGTATGAAACAGACTGTCAACTACTGAAGCAGTCCTACGATAAGGTATAATTAGCTTTTAGTGTGCCGGATATAATGTGTTGGGGAGAAAGTAATTCATAGATTACAAATATGCAGCGCAGAGAGTTTAGCATAGAAATGTAATTTACTCTTCAAATTAGATGAATGCTTTTGCCAGGATCGCCAACGGTGTGTAAGTTGTTTAGGGAGAGAGTATTGTATGACTAATGCAAAAAAGGTTATAACATTAAATAAAAGAGCCAAATAGCATATTAACTTTACTTCTAATTTCGTCTCTCTTGATTCAAAACAACAAAAAACCATCACTATCAAATACTCTTACAGTAACCATCTTCTAAAGGGACATTAAGTTGTACTTTACCATGTACGTGTTTAGTGTATACTCCACTTCAACTCACTGTATGTGTATAGCAAGCATTATTCCCTTACTCAAGTCTCCACAAAAGTACATTGTAACGAGAATCTCTCTATCCTAACCTTGCGAAAAATGCTATATTTACTGTTAAAAAATCACCTGTAATTTCAAAATTCTGATAGGGTTAACATTAATGTTAAGTGCGATTATAAATTGTATGAGTTTTCTCTTAAACATCAATCATGCGAAAGTGGTGTTGGAATCATCTTAGATTAATTAACCTGCGAGAATGACTAACTCCAACAAGAGAGAAAATGATTAACTAACTGGTGCAGATGAAGAGGCTAATCACACTGTGCATCAGCTTAATTGAATTTAACCTTGCTCTAAGTAAAGACTATGAAGATTATTTAAAAAGTGAGGTAAGATAATCTCTGAACAAATAAAGCCAGGAAAGAATCAATCTTGTATTTATTTTCATTATTTGATGATTTCGGTAGCCGATGAACAAAATTTGCTGCTTAAGATGTATATGTCCTCACATGTTTCATTACTTTCAGAACATGATACTGTTACAGTTATTCATTTGGTTTTTTTTTAGTAGTAGTAGTAGTAAGAGTGACATGCCGGTAAGTGAATTTCGAGTTTGAGGTTGACCGAGCACTGCATATGGACAGCAACAGTTTGTGTGGCTTATCTATTCTACAATGTAGGACTGCAGGTCAAAGGACAGAAAGGAGGCATTACGAGCAGTAGAAAATGAGTAACACCAGGAAGACATATCAGTCCAGCTGCAGGCAATATTGAAGGGAAAATACCGTCTATGACTAAACAGACCCTTACTTAAACTCCGTAGTTAAAAATGGCATAAAAGTTTAATTTTACTAGAAAGGGAAATCAGTAGAGTATGTCAAAGATACTGCTTAGTTGTGGATCAAGAGAATATCTAATTACAAGAGCAGAAAAGAAAAGTATGTAGAATTAACTAAGGGAACAAAAGGTTCTCCTAACGGAGTAAAATTTTTTCTGTTTAAACCGTCGTTGTTCAGAGCAAAAGGGGTAGCCGAACGGTCTGAGACGCCTTACCACGGCTTGCGCGGCTCCTTCCTTCCGAGGTTCGAGTCCTCCCTCGGGCATCGGTATGTGTGTTGTCCTGAGCGTAAGTTAGTTTAAGTTAGATTAAGTAGTGCGTCAGCCTAGGCACCGATGGCCTCAGCAGTTTGGTCCCATAGGAACTTACCACAAATTTCCAAATTTTTCAGAGCAAAACATGGACAAGAGTGAAAAAGGTCTGAAATCTCTGAAATGTTGTGGTGCCGTAGATTATTAAAGATATAGTGGGTGATGAGGCAGGAAATGAAGCGATTAACAGTGTACGAAAGAACACATTTTGAACCTAGCTAATATAGTAGAAGTGGTGTTGGACGGTGCTCTGATGCAAAATTAGAGAAAAGTAACTCTCAGGCAGAAGTTCACTAAACAAATGAAGAAGAATATTGGATGCAACAGATAACAGAGTCTGATAAGACTGTCCACAGACGGAGAAAAATCTAGAAGTGATGCTGCATACACAGCTGCTGGACAGAAAACAGAACAAGACAGTTATCGAAGACAAATCAATATGAGGGTAAGAACAGCCTGTCTACTTGATTACTTTAACGAAATGCTTGGTAATGTGACTGAATAATAATATTAATATCAATAATAATAATAATAATAATAATAATACAACGCACAACTATCATTAGCTACATCAGAAAACGCACGTTAAGATTCTATGGACAAAATAAAAGAATGACCACAGATGGACTTACAAATTATATAGCTGATTTTTTGACAATAAGAACGAAGCCGAACGTGTTGGCAACATTTGAACTGATCCGAAACTGCCAAGAATTACTCCAGAAGATGTCGAAAACCGTAATATCTTCAGGTTGAAAATTTAGAAATGGTAACTTGAAGAAAAGGAAGAACCAAGAAGAAGATCCAAACAATATTGTTTGGGGAGAGAAAGGATGCCCACAGGAAGACATTGAAAGAAATATCGGCACAAAAGAGAGGCAAACGACTACCTTCAAGTACACTACTGGACATTAAAATTGCTACACCAAGAAGAAATGCAGATGATAAACGGGTATTTATTGGACAAATATATTTCACTAGAATAGACATGTAATTACATTTTCACGCAATTTGGATGCATAGATCCTGAGAAAACAGTACCCAGAACAACCACCTCTGGCCGTAATAACGGCCTCGATACAACTGGGCATTGAGTCAAACAGAGCTTGGATGGCGCGTACAGGTACATCTGCACATGCAGCTTCAACACGATACCACAGTTCATCAAGAGTAGTGACTGGCATATTGTGACGAGCCAGTTGCTCGGCCACCATTGACCAGACGTTTTCAATTGGTGAGAGATCTGGAGAATGTGCTGGCCAGGCCAGCGGTCGAACAATTTCTGTATGCAGAAAGGCCCGTACAGGACCTGCAGCATGGGGTCGTGCATTATCCAGCTGAAATGTAGGGTTTCGGAGGGATCAACGAAGGGTAGAGCCACGAGTCGTAAATCATCTGAAATGTAACGTCCACTGTTCAATATGCCGTCAATGCGAACAAAAGGTGACCGAGACGTGTAACCAACCAGCACCCCATACCATCACGCCGGGTGATACGCCAGTATGGCGATGACGAATACAGGCTTCCAATGTGCGTTCACCGCGATGTCACCAAATACGGATGCGACCATCATGATTCTGTAAACAGAACCTGGATTCATCCGAAAAAATAACGTTTTGCCATTCATGCACCCAGGTTCGTCGTTGAGTGCACCATCGCAGGCGCTCCTGTCTGTGATGCAACGTCAGGGATAACAGCGGCCTTCGAGCTAATAGTCCATGCTGCTGCAAACGTCGTCGAACTGTTCGTGCAAATGGTTGTTGTCTTGCAAACGTCCCCATCTGTTGACTCAGGGATGAGACATGGCTTCACGATCCATTACAGCCATGCGGATAAGATGCCTGTCATCTCGACTGCTAGTGATACGAGGCCGTTGGGATACAGCACGGCGTTTCGTATTACCCTCCTGAACCCACCAATTCCAAATTCTGCTGACAGTCATTGGATCTCGACCAACGTGAGCAGCAATGTCGCGATACGATAAACCGCAATCGCGATAGGCTACAATCCGACCTTTATCAAAGTCGGAAACGTGATGATACGCATTTCTCTTCCTTACACGAGGCATCACAACAACGTTTCACCAGGCAACGCCGGTCAACTGCTGTTTGTGTATGAGAAATCGGTTGTAAACTTTCCTCATGTCAGCACGTTGTAGATGTGGCCACCAGCGGCAACCTTGTGTGAATGCTCTGAAAAGCTAATAATTTGCATATCACAGCATATTCTTAATGTCGGTTAAATTTCGCGTCTGTAGCACGTAATCTTCGTGGTGTAGCAATTTCAATGGCCAGTAGTGTACTTTTCGTATTCCTAATGGAATGATTCGCAAATAATAATCATAATAACTAGAGACATGCTCCAGCCCCACACAAGCAGCACAAAGTTAGCCTATCTACAGCCAGAGAATTGCACCGGTTAGTGATGATAAATTATATGCATAAACCATTCTCGATGGAAACCGAATCAATAGATCCTTAGAGTCGCCTTCACATAAGGTCAGAAAAACGCGGTGATGGATTTTAATTCATCATAGTTCATCCGGTTTGCAAAATTACATTCACAAATGATGCTCCAAAATTAGGATGTTGGTGAAAACTGTATCAAAATCCTTAAGGTAGTTCCTGATATAAGCCTTCCTTTGTACACATAGAAATAGGGAGGGAACTTTAATTTCTAATATGTCAGGTAATAACTGTGGTAGTAATAAGATCATAGATATTACTGTAACTTTCTTTGATATTACAAAATCTCCATTTCAATGAAACGAATTCTCGACCACTAAAGATTTTATAACCTGCATGCGGAATACGGAGTACGGTGGAGACAGTTTCGCAAATAAGGTGAACAGTATGAATTGTTTCCTCATAACCGCTCGGTAGAGAGTACGTACCTCACAAGGTGAAGAGTCACTTTTCGAGCCGTCGTTTCACGCTTTAGTGGCCAGTAAAGTGAATGTGGCCTGTTTGTAGGCGATACAGTGAAACGACTACATAAACACTGGAGCATAATGCAGAGGACGCTGATGTTCATTGCATAGCCGTTGCATTTACTGCAGTAGTTAAAAGCACGCCGTAAAGTTCTATATCGCCATGAATTAATTTCTGCCAACAGCTACAGCGGATCACGCATGAACACGGAACGCTCCCTGTGAAGCTCCAATCTCAGGCATTGCTTCTATATATGGGTATTTACGACGCTATAGAAGTTCAGTTAAAATTTACAGCTAAGTAAATCATGATGACGATAAAAATATAAGTCTAAAAGTATAGATGTGAAGCATTATGTAAAATTTTGGTCTGCTAGTAAATGCATCACATGACAAACTCACACCGCTGTGTAATGTATTAGAGGTAATAAATGGTGGCTCTCCCGAAAATTTTAACTTTTCACCTAAGCTAATGATCAACTTAATTAGAGATATAGCTGTTGAGATTGACATGGTGAACCCCCTTCGGCACGGAAAATGGAACAATTTCGTGTGTCACGTGACAAGCAAATCGTAACAGATTACTTTATTCGGCAATGAGACCTTAGAACACCCAAACGACACCATCGTCTTTACATACGTGGGGGTTGGGGTTGGGTTGTTTGGGGGAAAGAGACCAAACAGCGAGGTCATCGGTGTCATCGAATTAGGGAAGGAAGGCGGCCGTGCCCTTTCAAAGGAACCATCCCGGCATTTGTCTGTAGCGATTTAGGAACACATGAGGAACTGGAAAGATAGGCTACATCCAGTACCAGTGTACACTACAATATTGTTACAGATGGAAAGCTAAGAAACACTATGCTTTTGTCTCAGAATGCTCTGTACACCGTAACAATCATCATATGATCGATAACCAATTGCAAATGATTTAGACAAGATATCTGTATGGTGCTGAAAATGGCAACTGACTCTAGAGAATGAAATGTGCGAAGTCGTTGACTTGTGTCCTAACAGAAACCCGCAAAATTTCGGATACACGATAAATCACACGAATCTAAAGGATGTACATGTAACTAAATATTTAGGAATTACAATAACGAATAACTTAAATTGAAGCGATCACATAGGTAATGTTGCAGATAAAGCGAACCAAAGACTGCGATTAACTGGCAGGACACTAAAGAGACTGCTTACACCAAGCTTGTCCGCCACCTTCTGGACTATTGCTGTGCGGTGTGCGTTCCGCATCTGAAGGCACTGAAGGAGGACATCAAAGAAGGGCAGCTCGTTTTTCACTAGCGCTAAACAGGAGAGAGAATGCCGCTGAATGATGCGTGAATTGGAATGACAACTATTAAAACAAAGGCGTTTCCCGTTGCGTGAAGTTTCAGTCATCAAATTTCTCCTTCGATTGTGAAAATATTCTTTCGGTGCCCACCTATGCAGGGAGAAACGACCACCGTGATAAAATAACAGAAATCAGAACTCGCACAGAAATATTTATGAGCTCGTCTGTTCCGCGCACCTTTCGAGACTGGAACGGTAAAGAAATAGCTAGTAGGTGGTTCGACCAACCCTCTGCCAGGAACTTAGTTGTGAATTGCAGAGTAACCATGTAGATGTACATGATGCAGAATTAAACACTTCATTGGTAACACTCTTCGCACACTATCACTGTGATGACATTTATTCACAGCTTGATGTGTATGAACGTACATTCAGCCTGATTAAACCTAAGACAGCTTTAATTCTGATGACGTATTCTATCATAAATTTTAATGTATTATGTCCCTTTTTCGCAAATATACAAAACTAAACATTACTAATACTTGTTTCAAAATAACAGTTGCAATAATTACTAACAAATAATTCTACTGGCAAATCAAAGAATTCATGATAATTTAAAGCCACAACCAGGGAACATAAATTAGACTGCCAAGGAAGGAGGAGTTGATCTATTTTGAGACATTTTGTGGCGTATATTGAAGTAAAGCATTTTAATGTTTGTTGGGAGATCCCACTACTTGTGAGCCAGTTCGATTCGCTAGCTTCAGCTTCTGGCTCCGTACAGATGAGGTATTAGCAGACATATGTTTTAATAACCTGCAGTTGGATATGCTGCATGCTCAGAGGTAGTCGACAGCAAAACGCCAGAACTTTAGTATGTCTGATAATAAAACACATATACGTAAAGATTTATTCGACCGTACTCTGTTTGTTCAATAGTGCCAATAAAGTAGAAAGTAGGTCCCAATCACTATTAACAAAATGTGAGTATTATTGTTTACTTTTTAAACTTGATAAAGGATGAATGGATGTGGCTTTGTTCAGAGCAAAGTTTTGTAAAAAGTAACTGCAATAGATTTAGTTGTGCTCTAGAATAATAAATACTTTGTGGAAATGTGAGCAACTGAAGGGTATCTAAATACATTCCATCAGCTAGTGCAATAAAATTTTTTCTTTTATTTAGATTGCATGCGTCACGCTCAGGACCTAATTTCTCTTGTATTTTTTTTTTTTTTTTTTTTTTTTTTTTTGGTCATCAGTCTACTGACTGGTTTGATGCGGCCCACCACGAATTCCTTTCCTGTGCTAACCTCTTCATCTCAGAGTAGCACTTGCAACCTACGTCCTCAATTATTTGCTTGGCGTATTCCAATCTCTGTCTTCCTCTACAGTTTTTGCCCTCTACAGCTCCCTCTAGTACCATGGAAGTCATTCCCTCATGTCTTAGCAGATGTCCTATCATCCTGTCCCTTCTCCTTATCAGTGTTTTCCACATATTCCTTTCCTCTCCGATTCTGCATAGAACCTCCTCATTCCTTACCTTATCAGTCCACCTAATTCTCAACATTCGTCTATAGCACCACATCTCAAATGCTTCGATTCTCTTCTGTTCCGGTTTTCCCACAGTCCATGTTTCACTAACATACAATGCTGCACTCCAGACGTATATCCTCAGAAATTTCTTCCTCAAATTAAGGCCGGTATTTGATATTAGTAGACTTCTCTTGGCCAGAAATGCCTTTTTTGCCATAGCGAGTCTGCTTTTGATGTCCTCCTTGCTCCGTCCGTCATTGGTTATTTTACTGCCTAGGTAGCAGAATTCCTTAACTTCATTGACTTCGTGACCATCAATCCTGATGTTAAGTTTCTCGCTCTTCTCATTTCTACTACTTCTCATTACCTTCGTCTTTCTCCGATTTACTCTCAAACCATACAGTGTGCTCATTAGAGTGTTCATTCCGTTCGGCAGATCATTTAATTCTTCTTCACTTTCACTTAGGATAGCAATGTCATCATCAGCGAATCGAATCATTGATATCCTTTCACCTTGTATTTTAATTCCACTCCTGAACCCTTCTTTTATTTCCATCATTGCTTCCTCGATGTACAGATTGAAGAGTAGGGGTGAAAGGCTACAGCCTTGTCTTACACCCTTCTTAATACGAGCACTTCGTTCTTGATCGTCCACTCTTATTATTCCCTCTTGGTTGTTGTACATATTGTATATGACCCGTTTCTCCCTATAGCTTACCCCTACTTTTTTCAGAATCTCGAACAGCTTGCACCATTTTATACTGTCCAACGCTTTTTCTAGATCGACAAATCCTATGAAAGTGTCTTGATTTTTCTGTAGCCTTGCTTCCATTATTACCCGTAACGTCAGAATTGCCTCTCTCGTCCCTTTACTTTTCCTAAAGCCAAACTGATCGTCGCCTAGAGCATTCTCAATTTTCTTTTCCATTCTTCTGTATATTATTCTTGTAAGCAGCTTCGATGCATGAGCTGTTAAGCTAATTGTGCGATAATTCTCGCACTTGTCAGCTCTTGCCGTCTTCGGAATTGTGTGGATGATGCTTTTCCGAAAGTCAGATGGTATATCGCCAGACTCATATATTCTACACACCAACGTGAATAGTCGTTTTGTTGCCACTTCGCCAATGATTTTAGAAATTCTGATGGAATGTTATCTATCCCTTCTGCCTTATTTGACCGTAAGTCCTCCAAAGCTCTTTTAAATTCCGATTCTAATACTGGATCCCCTATCTCTTCTAAAGCAACTCCTGTTTCTTCTTCTATCACATCAGATAAATCTTCCCCCTCATAGAGGCTTTCAATGTACATCGTGGTTCAAAAAGAATACCACAACTTTAAAAATGTGTATTTAATGAAAGAAACATAATACAACCTTCTGTTATACATCACTACAAAGAGTATTTAAAAAGGTTTTTTTTCACTCAAAAATAAGTTCAGAGATGTTCAATATGGCCCCCTCCAGACACTCGAGCAATATCAACCCGATACTCCAACTCGTTCCACTCTCTGGAGATGTTAGAGAATTGGCTGTTCCCTCAGCTCGAACAAGAAGCACAACAATTCATATTTCAGCAGGATGGAGCGCCACCACATTGGCACTTATCTGTCCGTAACTACCTGAACGTTAACTACCCGAGGCGATGGATCGGCCGCCAGGCAGCCCGTGACAGAGCACTTCATCACTGGCCTCCAAGAAGCCCTGATCTTACCCCCTGCGATTTTTTCTTATGGGGGTATGTTAAAGATATAGTGTTTCGGCCACCTCTCCCAGCCACCATTGATGATTTGAAACGAGAAATAACAGCAGCTATCCAAACTGTTACGCCTGATATGCTACAGAGAGTGTGGAACGAGTTGGAGTATCGGGTTGATATTGCTCGAGTGTCTGGAGGGGGCCATATTGAACATCTCTGAACTTGTTTTTGAGTCAAAAGAAAACCTTTTTAAATACTCTTTGTAATGATGTATAACAGAAGGTTATATATATGTTTCTTTCATTAAATACACATTTTTAAAGTTGTGGTATTCTTTTTGAATCACCCTGTATTCTTTCCGCCTATCTGCTCTCTCCTCTGCATTTAACAGTGGAATTCCTGTTGCACTCTTAATGTTACCACCGTTGCTTTTAATGTCACCAAAGGTTGTTTTGACTTTCCTGTATGCTGAGTCTGTCCTTCCGACAAACATATCTTTTTCGATGTCTTCACATTTTTCCTGCAGCCATTTCGTCTTAGCTTCCCTGCACTTCCGATTTATTTCATTCCTCAGCGACTTGTATTTCTGTATTCCTGATTTTCCCGAAACATGTTTGTACTTCCTCCTTTTATCAATCAACTGAAGTATTTCTTCTGTTACCCATGGTTTCTTCGCAGCTACCTTCTTTGTACCTATGTTTTCCTTCCCAACTTCTGTGAAGGCCCTTTTTAGAGATGTCCATTCCGCTTCAACTGTACTGCCCTCTGCGCTATTCCTTATTGCTGTATCTATAGCGTTAGAGAACTTCAAACGTATCTCGTCATTCCTTAGTACTTCCGTATCCCACTTCTTTGCGGATTGATTCTTCCTGACTAATGTCTTGAACTTCAGCCTACTCTTCATCATTACTATATTGTGATCTGAGTCTATATCTGCTCCTGGGTACGCCTTACTATCCAGTATCTTATTTCGGAATCTCTGTCTGACCATGATGTAATCTAATCGAAATCTTCCCGTATCTCCCGGCCTTTTCCAAGTATACCTCCTCCTCTTGTGATTCTTGAACAGGGTATTCGCTATTACTAGCTGAAACTTGTTACAGAACTCAATTAGTCTTTCTCCTCTTTCATTCCTTGTCCCAAGCCCATATTCTCCTGTAACCTTTTCTTCTACTCCTTCCCCTACAACTGCATTCCAGTCGCCCATGACTATTAGATTTTCGTCCCCCTTTACATACAGCATTACCCTTTCAATATTCTCATACACTTTCTCTATCTGTTCATCTTCAGCTTGCGACGTCGGCATGTATACCTGAACTATCGTTGTAGGTGTTGGTCTGCTGTCGATTCTGATTAGAACAACCCGGTCACTGAACTGTTCACAGTAACACACCCTCTGCCCTACCTTCCTATTCATAACGAATCCTACACCTGTTATACCATTTTCTGCTTCTGTTGATATTACCCGATACTCATCTTACCAGAAATCCTTGTCTTCCTTCCACTTCACTTCACTGACCCCTGCTATATCTATATTGAGCCTTTGCATTTCCCTTTTCAGATTTTCTAGTTTCCCTACCACGTTCAAGCTTCTGACATTCCACGCCCCGACTCGTAGAACGTTATCCTTTCGTTGATTATTCAATCTTTTTCTCATGGTAACCTCCCCCTTGGCAGTCCCCTCCCGGAGATCCGAATGGGGGACTATTCCGGAATCTTTTGCCAATGGAGAGATCATCATGGCACTTCTTCAAATACAGGCCACGTGTCCTGTGGATACACGTTACGCGTCTTTAATGCAGTGGTTTCCATTGCCTTCTACATCCTCATGTCGTTGATCATTGCTGATTCTTCCGCCTTTAGGGGCAATTTCCCACCTCTAGGACAAGAGAGTGCCCTGAACCTCTTTGACAAGACCGTTGGCACAATGAGGCTGACGTCTTATGCCGGAAGTCTTGGGCCGCCAATGCTGATTATTTATTAAAATTCAGGCAGTAGCGGGGATCGAACCCGGGACCGAAGACGTTTTGATTATGAATCAAAGACGCTACCCCTAGACCACCCCTTGCATGTAAATAGAAATAATTTATATTGGGTGACTACAAAGTTTCCGTTTGAGAGCGTTGCTGCAGCGTACAAGCAACATAGCGCGACTCCGATGCATGCATGTAAGCACCGGCATGTAGGTGAGAGATTGGTGTGGCATTCGTGTCTTTCCGGCGTTCGTGCGGTAAATATGGAAACCTGAACTGCAGGAAGTTATTACCGAATGGGTCCAAACCGGATCATAGTTCCGTTATTCTTTTCTTGATTGCGGAATTACAAAAACCGGTAGACATCCATCGGGGAATGAAGAACTTGTATCGGGCAGCAAGTGTGTCGAAAACCACAGTTGTGGGATGGTGCGCCAGTTTCAGTGCTGCTCGCGATTGGACACAAGACGCCGCTCGATGCCGTAACACTGAAGCCACAACAACTCAAGTAGAAGACACTCCAGTACCCGGCCTAATGTCCTGATCTCTCCTCACATGATTATCATGCCAAAGGCCGTCAACGGTCGACGATTCCTGTTGGACGAGGATCCGGCAAGTAGTTACATCATCACGTAACACGACACCGTGCCTTACAAAATGGTTTCTTCAACCTTGTTCGAGTGTGGGGAGCCCCATCGCTAACGGTGATTTTGTCTGATTCTGAACTGTACGGCCTTCGAACTGTATCTCTTTGATCTCCACTTACTGATGTTCTTTCAAACTAAATAGTATTTTAAGTCCAGCACCACTTAATTAGCTTTCTTCACAACTACATTAATAGATAAATTTCTAACTAGCGATAACAGCAAAATTCCACATCATAGAGAAATGCGCCCATTGTGAGGCTAACAACAAATTTACACACTAGAGTCATCTACCTCTTATATCTGTTCTCCGAAAGAGAAGCATAGATCAGGTGAAGTTGCTCAGTACAAGGGTTTAAAAGAGTAGGCTACACAGAAGAGAAAATTATGAAAAAATTTGGAAAACCGTATTCCTTCTCATGAGGAGATGTTACAAAAAAATGGTTCAAATCGCTCTGTGTCATGGGACTTAACTCCTTAGGTCATCAGTCCCCTAGAACTTAGAGCTAATTCAACCTAACTAACCTAAGGACATCATACACATCCATGCCCGAGGCAGGATTCGAACCTGCGACCGTAGCGGTCGCGCGGTTCCAGACTGTAGCGCCTAGAACCACTGGGTCACGCCGGCCGGCCAGCAGCTATAACCACAAAGAATATCAACTAAGCCACGACTTTTCCACTCAAATCCAGCCTCAATGATTGCGTTGTGGTTAACGTTCTAGCATTAGCGACAACGAATGACTTTGAAGAGGTGAAGACCAGGTACCAAAAGATCTTAAGAAACATTGCCATTCCAAGTAAAATTTGACCTACTGTAGAACCAAGAAGTGCCCAAGATATCTGAAAGAAAGACAAAAGTTGTACGAAAGGTAAGAATCAAATTGCGTAAATTAATCACGAGATTGGACGACAGTAGAGACAGAAGAGGACCCTCAAACGCTTTAGCAAGCACGTAAGATAGTTAACTCGAATGAAATATGCTTTAATAACGTTATGAATTTAAGCTTTGTGATCATGTTTGTTAGTTTTCCAGACAAACGTTCACATATTTTTAAATATTTATTTTTATTTATCTTCGTTTAGAGTGCGGAACCCCCCCCCCCCCCCCCTCCCTCGAAGGAAGTTAAAATATGCTTTAAAAACGTTATGAATTTAAGCTTTGTGGTTATGTTTGTTAGTTTTTCAGACAAACGTTCACATATTTTTATGTTTATTTGTTTTTATTTTACAGTGCGGAATCCGCTCTCGAAGGATGTTAAAATATTTTTATTGCTGTATAACGATCCCAGGGATTGCGTAATTTAAAACAAACTTTTAATGAATCCATGACAGCTTCACGCAACCACATAGAAAATGTACAAAAATCTGTATCACTAGTAACCCAACTCAGAGGATTTGTGCCATGCACCACGACTGCAGCAGATTCTCGCAATAAGCAAGTGCAACTGCTGCACAGTTCACAACGAAAAATCTCAAGTGAATCTAGGAAACCGTGATGGTTGAGCTTACGTACTTGACATGAAAACTCAAAACACCGAAGTACCTGCAACAGAACATGAACTGTAATTTAGGACAAGTAAAAAACGTATTTCACAGAAAATTGTTAAATTCAACTCGTTCGGATGGCCTGGCTCACCGCTCTACACCATCTTGACGTTGTTTAGATGCAAATGAAAGTGGTTGTGACCACCTTTCACCTAACATTTTAGTAATATATGTGAGGTGGGGTAATTATTTCCAAATTTCTCATCCATCTTTTGGAGGATCAAGAGTACCTAGAAACGACGGAGAAGCTTCGTCCCGCCGCAGCCCTCAGTCGTTCACAACCTCACAACAGGCCACAGTAGTCCACCAACCCCACCTTTGCCCCACACCGAACCCATACGGTTATTGTGTGGTTCGGAGCCACCAGTACACCTCCCCCCGCTCCCCTCCCCGGCGAACCAGACGTGTGTAACCCCAAATGTTTGCGTAGTAGAGTAATTATGGTGTACGCATACGTAGAGACAGTGTTTGTGCAGCAGTCGCCGACAGTGTAAGTGAGGCAGAACAAGGCATTCGCTGAGGCAGATGTAAAACCGCCTTAAAAACTTTCCACAGGTTGGCCGGCACACCGAACCTCGACACTAATCCGCAGGGCGGATCCGTGCTGGGGACCGGCACGCCTTCCCGCTCAGGAAGCAGCAGCGCGTTAGACCGCGCGGCTAGCCGGGCGAGTTTAATTAAACATTACTTTGCTATATCAAGAAACTTTTACTGAATGGTGAAATACATTTGAAAGTGGCACAGATGGATTACAGTAAGTTTCGATATGGTCTAGAACACTCTGTAGCGTTCTACCTTTCGTTCAGTTCGCACATCCTGAACAGCACCACCAAACTCTGTGAAGCGTTGGTCAAATTGCTGGCGCCATTCCACTACGGCTGGGCGCGACATAGCTTTTGGTCCGTATTCCGCTACAATTTCACGGCGAATCTGTCAGCCATTTAGAAATTTGCCCCCAAGAATCGTAGTGCACCGCGTCCTTGGACTTTGGGATGCGTTTCCAGTTGCCGCACCATTTCACTCGCTCAGTTGCCGTACCACGCCACCCCCGCACTATCATGCGGCTGTTGGCCGTATCGTAGCAGGACTGTACGTGTAGCACATGCACAGCTTTTAATCTCTTCTGAGAATGCGCCGCTCTTGTAGTGCGATGATCTGAACGTGGGACGTCATGTGTAAATTACTTTCTGATGTCGCCTCGTTCCTTTAGGAATCCTCTTAGTTGCTCGTCCGAGGTCTTGCGACCGTGTATTGGCTTGCGGCCTGATAGGCAACATTCTGGTGGGTAAAAACGCACCTCTCAGGCTGACTACACAGTATCAAATAGAACACGGTTCGCCGGCCGCTAGTGACCGAGCGGCTCTAGGCGCTTCAGTCTGGAACCGCGCGACAGCTACGGTCGCAGGTTCGAATCCTGCCTCGGGCATGGATGTGTGTGATGTCCTTAGGTTAGTTAGGTTTAAGTAGTTCTAAGTTCTAGGGGACTGATGACCTGAGATGTTAAGTCCCATAGTGCTCAGAGCCATTTGAACCATTTGAACCAAAAACACGGTTCGTGAGTCCACAAGAAGAACTGGTAAGCTACAAGAACTGAGTAAGGGATGACAGAAAAGCACGGAGTTCCACTAAGAACACCACAGTAATTCAAGTATTGAATTACCGGACGCAGGCGGAAACTTTTGACAGAAACAGAATCACGCAATTTATATGGGCAGCGTGGCCATAATTTCAAGACCTAAGCTCTATTCGTAATGGTAAGAAACTTCGGTTTTACAATGGCGTGCTGAAAAGTAATGCCTACGAATTTGTCATGTGTTAACTGTAGAGAGCTTTTAGAAGAAAATATACATCGTTAACGTTCTACGTCTTTCTTCTTCATGTCTACGTATTTGTTTTTGAAAAGTCACCCTGGCAATGAACACATTTTAACCGACGAGAGGCAAGGTTGTTGACAGCGTCACTATGGAATGTTTGATTCTGAAACTTCCTGGCAGATTAAAACTATGTGCCGGACCGAGACTCGAACTCAGGACCTTTGCCATTAGCGGGCAAGTGCTCTACCAACGGAGCTACCCAAGCACGATTCACGCCCCCTCCTCACAGTTTTACTTCTGCCAGGTTGGAGACGAGGCACTGGCAGAAGTAGACTATGGCCTCTAACGCAAACCGCATCCCAGTACAAAATTTAACTTCATTATATTTCCTATGACAATATACTGTTCATTTTTTTTTCCCGTAGGACAAATTGTTTGCTCGTAGCGAGCAAGAGAATATAAAAATCTTTAGCATACTATTTGAAGGCATTGCGGGTTGTATAAAACACAGCGGTAGGGGCAGCTGAATCACCCTTTATTTGGTGTAAAGGTGGAGGGGGCGGAGGCAGTAACACATTTTTGACTCCCAGAACCGAACACTGGATCCACAGCCGCCTTAGCTGTGCTAGAGACTCGAGCGAGGTCGAGCCCTGGCGTCGGGTGTATCCTCCAGAAGCCGCCAGTTCATCCGCCCCCGCTGTCTCGTCTGCCTCCGGAGGACGCAGAGCTGGCTGAAGCCCGCTGTCTGCTGTCTGCGGTGGCAACGTCCCCCGGGGCGGCAGCCGCGAGTCTCGGTGTTAACACGTGTCGCCGTCCCCGCAGACAGCGGGCGGCCTTAAAGACGCGCGGCAGAAAACACGGCGCGTGTGTCTGGGGGCGGAGCCTCGCCTCCCTCTGCCTTCCGCGGCCGCCGCTTCCTTCCTCCGCCGCCAGAGGCGCTGCCGCCGTTCTCTCCGCCTCGCTCGCATTTTTCCGTCCGCTCCCGCTGCCTCCGCCCTTTATCCTCTCTGGCAGCCACTTGACTTGCAGACGGGCGAGTGAAATAGGCAGCAGACATTTCACAAATCGCGGTCGCCGTTCCGCGACACTGGGGCGGTGGCGGTTGGCGTCTCAAGCGCTCGCTCCCAACCCCCTACCAACCCCACAACCCCCTCCTCTTCGTGCGTCCCTTGCGTCCTTTCAGGGCCGTCGAGAAAGTGGTCGCTCGTCGGACGCTGGCAGAAAAGGGCAGCAAGAACAGGTGCCGTTACGCCGTGCCTTTCTCTCCAGTCTTCGGTACAAATACCTCGTAGGAAAATGTGAGAGGTCAGATTGCATTCACTTCAGAATGCATTTCACTGGAAATAGGGGAGTACAGTTGCAGCGGCGCATTTAAAACCGCATTTTGTGCGCGTCGGCACTGTATTACTTGTACTTCCAGTGTTCGAGCATACGGCTACCATGACATCCATAAGAGAATCAGAAAATCTACATCTACGTCTACACCCATGTTAAAAAAATCACTGAAGTGCTTGAAAAAGATGACTTTTCATTTCACCACGGGTATTTCATTTCTTTTGTCAGGCAGTGTTCGCATCTTCCGATGATAGACACAGACGCAAAAATTGCGTAGATACCAGTTAATTTCTTTCAGACTGTTAACCCCTTTTCACAGACACTGTGAAGCAAGATCGACTCTGCAGATGATGAGGAAAGTGCGGTAGAAACATAAACTGTAGGGAGTTAGTTACTCATATTCCTTCTTAGCATGGTCAATCACCTCCTTGCGACGAGGCTCACCAGGCAGGTATAAGATTCGGGCAGGACTGTGTTTTAAAAGGAGACTGCCCTGGCTCAATCAGTCCAAAGTCATACGATGCAGATTACGTCTCTAGGAAGTGCAGGCTACGGACTATGTTTAACGAGCTTTATGGTCAGGGGATGCGTGCTGCATAATAACAAACCACTGGAAGAACAACCATTGAAGAAAGAAATAGCACGCAGTAAAAATTCGCCGAAAAAAGTGGTCTGTTATGATAACATCTTGCAATTTGTGACGGGAGCAGTAATTTTGGGGCTCCTTTGAAAATCGTGGAATGCTGACACCTCATCCACCTGTCGCGAAACAATGTAGTTATAGAAATGTAAAAACAGCAGTTATTGGTTCACATACTAATTTAGAAATATGAGTAAGCAGTACAACTGTCGTTACAGAGGTCCTTTTAGACTGACCAGAACACGAAGTTAGGGGGAGAGAGCTTGTAATTTAGACACGTTTTGGAATAACTAGTTTTGTAACTGATTAACCACCTGAAAAGTGAGGAAAATAGGGAGATAAGCTGCTTGTAAGGTAACTTCTTACTAGGTGGCACTCATGAGAATTATCATTCAGCCAGTCACAAATTACGCAATCATGGAAAACGCAGAGCACTGAGTTTCCCTTGTCGGAAGTGTTCTGCAAATGTAAGTTGACAGGAAGGCGTCCTGATGGCCAGACTTATTCCCAGGGTGGCATCTTCATGGTTAGACTTATTCCCTGGCTGGTTTCTTGACGGGCAGACTTCACTTCTAGATGGCATCACCAGGCTCGTCTGGAATGAAAGGCTCTCATCTGGCTGACTTGAATTTAGATGCAAACGTATGCAGTAACTTTTGCCAATAACGATATACAGTAACTACTGTGAATGTAAAACTTTCGTCCAGCGACACGTTAACCTGAATCATATTCCAGGCCCCTTGTACATGTTTGCCAAGGCAGTAGCTAAATACTCAAAGTGGTTGTTAAACCAACTGTTGATTGCCAATTTAATTATGTTAATTTTGATAATTGTCTAATTTTGTAGTCAGATGCATTTGTTGGTCGTTCTTTTGATATACAGGGCCAAATTAAGATATTTAACTAAAAATTCTAATCGAAGTACAACACCCCCCCTCCACCAAGTTACAATAGGTGTACCTGGCCCACCGTTCGCGGTGACGCATGTGGATCTGCCTTCACTGCCAGTCGTGAACTAAAGTTATATCCCATGGTTCCCACACCATGATGCCAAGAGCAATACGACTGAGTCTCTGCAAAACACTGGAAGAATGGGGCCTTTACTCAGGTCGTTGCCATACTCACTGACGATGCACATCTAGTGTAGTGCAGAAAATCGACTCACTGCTGAACACAGTGTGACGTCATTCATCAGCAGTCTCCATACTTCCCAGCCGCGGCCCAGTTCCAGACACAACCGTTTGTGTGGTGGTGTTCACGACAGCCTATGCCTGGGGGAAGGTAGGTCCGTAGTCTGTGTGCTTCTGGTCTCTGATCAATGGTTGAGAACCACACAGAATGTTGCACACAGTCCATTACTTGCTTTTGGGTGATCAGAACGTATTATCACGACTTGACGTGGTCAGATGAAGTCAACTGGCACATTGACGATGAGGATACTTGCCATCACTTCCTCATGCAGTACAGCATATATCTGATTTGCCCAAACGTCCAAATAGAGACCACGATTTTGCTTCTTTTAAACTCTTTCAAGGATCTGATAATTTTGTCTCATCTGAGTACGCATCATCTCCAGGTCCTTCAGAATGATCACTTAACCTATAACACTGTTCACGCCTTTTTATATATCATATCAAACGTAGAAACGCCACTAAACAAGAAAAACACTAATGCTCTCTTGTGACCATTCTACCTGTTATTGTGTGTTATAAATGTGGTGTCACCGCCAGACACCACACTTGCTAGGTGGTAGCCTTTAAATCGGCCGCGGTCCATTAGTATACGCCGGACCCGCGTGTCGCCACTGTCGGTGATAGCAGACCGAGCGCCACCATACGGCAGGTCTAGAGAGACTTACTAGCACTCGCCCCAGTTGTACAGCCGACGCAGCTAGGTGCCGTTCACTGACCAATACGCTCTCATTTGCCGAGACGATAGTTAGCATAGCCTTCAGCTAAGTCATTGCCTACGACCTAGTAAGGCGCCATAGCTTTGATAATTAATATTGTGAAGCATGTATTATCAAGAGCGATGTTCTACAAATGTGGATTAAAGTTAAGTATTACAAGATTTTCGTACTTTATTGCAATTCTCAAGACACTGTCCTGTTCCAGACCTCACGCCAATCTGCGTGAGCTTAACGCGTGCCTTTCGGCTACTTCCGAGTGGCGTGGCTGTCTTGCTACGCCACTACAATAAATATAATCATTTACATACTCACCGATCTTACGTACACGTCAGAAATTACATTGACATCTAACCACGCATTCTGGGCCCTCCACTCCGTTGCTGGGTGCCCTTTCTGAAGCCACAGTCAACTAACTAAGCAAAGGATATTGTGACTACCTTCTATCAGTGAAGCGTGTTAACTATTGTTCTGAGTCTTATCGTATTACAACACAACTGCGTGTGCATCATAGTTTCTGTAGTGAAAATGGAAAACCTGCTCAATATTTGCCTAAAATCCATACCAGGGTTTTGTGTTGTGGCCATGCACCAGTCATTGACATGCATTGAAACGTTCTGATCAAAATCCATACTGGGGTTTGGTGTTGTGGCCATGCACCAGTCATTAATGTGCATTGAAACGTTCTGGGTCTGGCTTGTCTTCTTGTTTCGCAATATAGCACGGCGCGCATTATGTTTTATGATTAGGTCATCACCGTTCCGAGAAAATACACTCCTGGAAATGGAAAAAAGAACACATTGACACCAGTGTGTCAGACCCACCATACTTGCTCCGGACACTGCGAGAGGGCTGTACAAGCAATGATCACACGCACGGCACAGCGGACACACCAGGAACCGCGGTGTTGGCCGTCGAATGGCGCTAGCTGCGCAGCATTTGTGCACCGCCGCCGTCAGTGTCAGCCAGTTTGCCGTGGCATACGGAGCTCCATCGCAGTCTTTAACACTGGTAGCATGCCGCGACAGCGTGGACGTGAACCGTATGTGCAGTTGACGGACTTTGAGCGAGGGCGTATAGTGGGCATGCGGGAGGCCGGGTGGACGTACCGCCGAATTGCTCAACACGTGGGGCGTGAGGTCTCCACAGTACATCGATGTTGTCGCCAGTGGTCGGCGGAAGGTGCACGTGCCCGTCGACCTGGTACCGGACCGCAGCGACGCACGGATGCACGCCAAGACCGTAGGATCCTACGCAGTGCCGTAGGGGACCGCACCGCCACTTCCCAGCAAATTAGGGACACTGTTGCTCCTGGGGTATCGGCGAGGACCATTCGCAACCGTCTCCATGAAGCTGGGCTACGGTCCCGCACACCGTTAGGCCGTCTTCCGCTCACGCCCCAACATCGTGCAGCCCGCCTCCAGTGGTGTCGCGACAGGCGTGAATGGAGGGACGAATGGAGACGTGTCGTCTTCAGCGATGAGAGTCGCTTCTGCCTTGGTGCCAATGATGGTCGTATGCGTGTTTGACGCCGTGCAGGTGAGCGCCACAATCAGGACTGCATACGACCGAGGCACACAGGGCCAACACCCGGCATCATGGTGTGGGGAGCGATCTCCTACACTGGCCGTACACCACTGGTGATCGTCGAGGGGACACTGAATAGTGCACGGTACATCCAAACCGTCATCGAACCCATCGTTCTACCATTCCTAGACCGGCAAGGGAACTTGCTGTTCCAACAGGACAATGCACGTCCGCATGTATCCCGTGCCACCCAACGTGCTCTAGAAGGTGTAAGTCAACTACCCTGGCCAGCAAGATCTCCGGATCTGTCCCCCATTGAGCATGTTTGGGACTGGATGAAGCGTCGTCTCACGCGGTCTGCACGTCCAGCACGAACGCTGGTCCAACTGAGGCGCCAGGTGGAAATGGAATGGCAAGCCGTTCCACAGGACTACATCCAGCATCTCTACGATCGTCTCCATGGGAGAATAGCAGCCTGCATTGCTGCGAAAGGTGGATATACACTGTACTAGTGCCGACATTGTGCATGCTCTGTTGCCTGTGTCTATGTGCCTGTGGTTCTGTCAGTGTGATCATGTGATGTATCTGACCCCAGGAATGTGTCAATAAAGTTTCCCCTTCCTGGGACAATGAATTCACGGTGTTCTTATTTCAATATCCAGGAGTGTAGTTACGTGATGAAGCGTAAGGATAGTGTTCAGTGTGAAACCGTTAGCGAGCACCACGAAGATCCACTGAAAACTTGGTATGATCATCTCAGACAACAACACCGGCATTTGGCAGATTCTGATGGTGAACTCATTACAGGTCTGCACGTGATTGTCTGGCTGAAATATGCCACTCAGTGCAGTCTATAAGATGTGTATGTTTCTTGATGTTGGACTGAATGGGAACATAGGTATATATTACCCGTTGCTGAACTGCCCATCAACCATATCAGACTACACAACGGGAGTCCATTGTGTTGTATGCCATAAATGTAGTAACATCTGCACATCTAAGCCATTATTCTTTACATAACTAGTGGTCTCCTTACAACAGCACAAGTAATACCGCACAAACGGATGGAGACTATCGGAATCCGGACTACTGAATCGCTCACTACGCAGTGGCTAGGTGCACTTACCACATCCATGGGGCTGGTTGTGTCTAGAGTTGTGTCGCATATGGAAAACGTCCTAAAGTTTTCAGTAATTACTCTCAGTTCTATGCTACCTCTGATGATCAACGTCTAGAGTATAATGGCGATGAGGCCAGATGAAACATCCTGGCAATGCTAATACAAAGCTGTCGAGTTTGTTGCCAAGTGAGGTCATCCCTACAGAGCAACGTACAATTAATGTCATTCGTATCATCTTCTGGTGAAGTGTGTAGGTGGCGTCTTATTTATTCTGACAGTGCGTGCTGAAGCCCTCCCCTCGCTGCGGATGGAATGGAATGGTGTACGTTGGGGAGGTGCTAAGCTTGAGCCAGTTGTGATTATTTAGCCTCCATCCAGCGTCCTAAATGGATGTTTCTCCTTTTGGACCACTCGCCTTTATATTTGTAGTGCAACAGTTCCCAACGAGAACTTGGCAGCCATCATCTCTGTTCATTATTACTCTTAATCTCGACGATTTTACAAGTTACGATATCGTCGCGGATTAAAAAAGTGATCCAGGAAGTGTAGAATGAATTTCTTTTATTTCCGCAAATGGTCACAAAAGTTTTATCCATAGACAACAGGTTTCAGTGAGCAATGACCAACTTCAAGTTACAAAACAGATCTGATTGAAACCGGTAGTCTAAGAACCAAAAGTTTTGTGATCACTGGCAGAAATAAAAGAAATTCATTCTCGACTACCTCGTTTAATACGCTGTCCCAAAATCCACTACCTATGTAGCGCACTCTCGCCCGTTCAAAATCAGTTTTATCACTTTCTTCCAAGCTGCGCTCTGTGACCTCCAATTAGTCTTTTATCTTCCTGCTCCAAGCAAAGGTCTGTGGCGTGCTCCAGGTAGCACTGCTGAATTCAACGTTGTGTCTGTCCACTCTATCCCAACCCACACTCACAATGAATGTTATAGAAGTCAGGCATTGCCGTTGGATCGTTGGCAGCGCCCACCAGACATTTAATCTTTTGCAGTGACAGAAGCTTGTTTTAACTTCACACTTCTTAAGGATTCTTGCTGTCTTTGCTACTGGTGGTCCCACGTATTTCAAACATGTCAGCCGCTTGCCCTCTTCCTTTGTTAGTTTGGAGCTGCACGTTGTATGCACTACCATCTTAACCCCTGTGTCACTGAAGCCATTCATCTGGAAAATTTTGTATCAATTTAATAGACGGGTTTCCTGGTCAGCTCCGTGTCGAGGCCTGGAAACAAGTCCTCATAACAGTGCTGCGTTGTGCTGAGTGGTAGCAACCGACGCATGCAAATGCAGACCAGTGCGTATAGTACAGCGTTCTCTGAGTACTGGGGGAGAGACACCTCTTTGTTACTGAACAGAAGGGACAGCCTCGCAATGCCAGTGGATTTAAAGACAGTGTAATAATGAAAACCATCGAAATTAGCACATAAGCTGGTCTTCAGTGGAGGTTACCAACTAAGTTCTAGTTGGGATCTCTTAATAGCTATACACTGACGAGACAAAATTCATGCGTTAGCGATATGGACGTATACAAATGGCGGAAGTATTGATTACATTAGGCATCAAAGGGCAATGCCTTGGCAGAGCTGCCATTTGTATTTAGGTGATTCATGTGAAAAGGTTTCCGTCATGATTATGGTCGCATGATTGGAATTAGCAGACTTTGAAAGCAGAATGGTAGTTGAACCTAGACGCAAGGGACATTCCATTACGCAGATCGTTAGGGAATTCAATGTCCCGAAATATACAGAGTGGGAGTGTGCCGAGAATATCAAATATCAAGCATTACCTCTCACCACGAACAACACATTGGCTGACGGCTTTCCTTCACTTAACGACCGAGAGCAGAGGCGTTTGCGTAGAGTAAAAATAAGTGAATTTCCCGCAGAAGTCAATGTGAGTCGTTGGATAAACGTATTCGTTAGGACAATGCATCAAATTTTGCGTTAATGGGCCTTTGCCGACAGCGCGACAGTGCCTGCAGAGCCTCTCCTTGGCTTGTGACTATATCGGTTGGACACTAGGCGAGTGGAAGGCCGTGGCCTTGTCGGGTGGGTTCAGGTTCCAGTTGGTAAGAGCTGATGGTAGGGTTCGAGTGTGGCGCAGATCCCACGAAGCCATTGACCCAAGCAGTCGACAAGGCACTGTGCAAGGTGGTCGTGGCTGCGTAATAGTGTGGGCTGCGTTTACATCGAATCTCTGGTCCAACTGAACTTATCGTTGACTGGAAATGGTTATGTTCAGTTGCCTGATCATTTGCAGCCATTCACAGACTTCACGTTCCCAAACAACGATGGAAGTCTTGTGGATGACAATGCCCGGTGTCATCCAGACGCCCGACGTGAACCCCATCGAACATTTATGGAACATAATCAAGAGGTCCGTTCGTGCACAAAATCCTGCACCGGCGTCACTCTCGCACTTATGGACGGCTGTAGAGGCAGAATGGCTTAATAATATTGCAGGGGAAATCCTACGACTTTTTGGGTCCACGCCACATCTAATTCCTGCATTACGACGGGCAAAACAGGTCCTACGCGATATTCGAAGGTATCGAATGAATTTTGACACCTGAGTGTAATACGCTGAGAGCGTTCCCAGCCGAGTGGTATCTGTACGGCACGCGAAGTGGAGACAGACTGACCATGCCGGTAGTTAAGCGTGTTGCTTTACCCCACCTGCACTCGTGGGCGTAGAGCCAGAGTGGGGGTGCCCCGGTGCGTTGCAGCACCTATAAAAATTTAACTTAGACACCGTCTGGAGAATTAGCCAGAAAATGATGCGAGTGACTTTTATCGATACATCGTGCACTTTCGACGAACTCATTCTCTTAGGGTTGTGAATGTTGTAAGTGAATGTTGCTATTCATTCAGCCCAAACACCCATGGTAACAGAAACGTGGTTTACTGCTACAGTTCTGTAAAGGTGGCAATTGCAGTGTATAGCTCTCATCTTCAACACTTGCTTGACAGGACGTCATTAGAGTGGAAATGTGACAACACAATAAGAATCAATCAATAACATTTATTAAGGGGAATTTACAAATTTATACTTTAGTTTGGTACAGTTGCGTGGTATTTGATTCTGATATATTGAATCTAATACAGTGACGTGTAATTAACTATACTGTCTCTTAACAGTCTATGATATCAGTATGTATGCGACAGCATATGAACATAATACGTTCCGAAACGCCGCGCATAATCACAGCTATGCACATGAAACGGCTCTATTATGATGTATTCCTTAAATCCCGATCTCGAACAAGCATGAACATTTTGGTTATATGTTTAGCAGTTTCCGCGATGTACAGGTTCTAAATTACCCACGTGTGAACGTACAATACGCACGTAAAGTGCGATACGAGGCGAGAACGAATTTTATAGGAGTGCCGTAGCACGGCGAGATGTGCTGCAAAATGTTTACGTTACATGCTGGGAACCCCATGTTGAAATACGGACGCATATGAAAATTTTTTCGTATTTAAAATCAGATCTGAGGTGTAAAATTAATGCTGCAGTATTGTAATTTCACATAAGTAAACTATCTAAATGTTATCACCAATACATTCCTGGCCGGCCGAAGTGGCCGTGCGGTTAAAGGCGCTGCAGTCTGGAACCGCAAGACCGCTACGGTCGCAGGTTCGAATCCTGCCTCGGGCATGGATGTTTGTGATGTCCTTAGGTTAGTTAGGTTTAACTAGTTCTAAGTTCTAGGGGACTAATGACCTCAGCAGTTGAGTCCCATAGTGCTCAGAGCCATTCAATACATTCCTTTCGTACGAGTTATATGGCCTGCTCCAGTAGGGATAAGAATGAACCACAGAAAACATACTCCCATCAGAGTACAAATAGTGGTAATATGTCCGTGTTTACTTAAAAGACTTTGGTTGAAAAGTGGGTTCTATCTGCCTCGTTCTACGCTCCTCAGCGCCTTTGAAAATTTTCCCAAAAACATTGGCATGCGAGCGTGTTCGCACCTCCTTATGCAGCGGTAAGGAGACGGAACAGTAATAAATACTGGAGGATAGTAGGCAGAGGCTGTGTTATAGAAAACGCGAAGCAGACAAATGGAAATGTGAGAGAAAGAGAGGAACACAGTGGAATATAATTGACAGTAATAGAACAGTGTTAGCAAAAGAGTGAAGGATACAGTGACGGGGGGAGGGGGGAAGGAGAGGAGGAATAAAGAGAAGGAGAATGTGGAAGTGGGTGAGATCCTGTGATAATGAGAGACAAAGCACATGACAATGACAACGAGGGAGAGAGAGACAGTAATAGCGAGAGGAGGCAACAGTAGTAGAAAGGAAGGAAGGAATGAGATATTATCAGTAAGAGAGATTAAGAGAGAGACAGTGACAGTGATACGAGACTGTAGTAGTACGGCAGATTGAAGGGGACTGTGACTGTGACGTAGGAGACAATGACAGAGAGACTCAACGAGATAGTGACACTGGGTTGTGCTGAATGAGTAAGAGAGGGGAACTGGGAGTGGATGTGTGTGAGTGACTTACAGCAAAGGACTACTGGGTTTGAGTGAGTTACAGTTAGGGAGGTGAGATGTGTACTAAAAAAGTGTGAATCCGTTTGCATGCCAAAATTTTTGATAAAATTTTTAGGAGTGCTTAGGAAGATAGAAAGAGGCACCCGTTACACCACTTTGTAGTCAGAATCTTTTACATAAACAGGAACATAATCGCATATTTGTGCTCCGATATGAGCATTTATCCCGTGCTTTTCACTATGACTGAATGTAATTATGCAGACCCTAGTGATTTCCCTGTTCTCCGTAAACAGCGGTAGCTAACTCGTAGGGTTGTCGTCTTAGCAGAAATCATGGAACTTTGTTCTGAAGCATAATTGTGTGAACTGCGCTGAGCTGGATGCAGGCACTTAACTATACCATCTGACTGCAGGAGAGGAACTGCGAGTGTCCACGACAAATCGCCTTTTCTGCCAGTTGGCAGTAGGACTTTCCATCTCCACCAGTAAAAGGCGGAAGCAATGTAGTCCATGCTTGGCAGCGCTATCTTTGGCGGTCGGCATCACTATCGGCGGACGGGTACGACGCGCAAATGGAAGTGGCATGGAAGCAGAAAGTTGTCTCAATTTCTGAGCGCCTTCTGGAGGCTGCTGATCGGTATTGAGAGATTCCAGGCTAGTTGCTGTGCATGTGTTGTAGGGGCCTCTTGTAGTGTTCATTGTGTATCTTGTCAAGATAATTATGAGACATAACTTTTTCCTTTTTCTTCTTTCATTTCTTCAGCTTCATTTACTCAGTACAAATATCTTGTCTTCCTCTATAATATGAAATGTAATTGTTTTTGTTCTATTAATGTTGTGAGGCGAATTCCTTTTACCTGAGTATGTAAAAGTATGAGTGAATGTTCGATCTTCTTTGTAATGACTTTGTGAAATTTACTGTGTGAAACGATGATAATAAATTCCTATGGAGTGAGCATTCAGATGTACAGAACGGGAATTCTGTCCACAATATCTGCTGTAGCTCCCAAGTCACGTGATTTTGAGGCGGTGCGTTTTAGCCCATAGAGCACTTAATGTACGAGGTACGACAGTGAAGTTACGAGACTATTTTCTTTGCAAGATGTGGCAACCCTGCAGGCTTGCGTAGGCACAATATCTTTGACTTTGGTCTATAAGCTGCTTCTTGTCCAAGCAGCACATCGATGCAACTGCTCAGTCGTGAGTTGTGCTGTAATATGTAAACACGTGTTTTTGTCTCTAGTCACGGAAATGGAACCGCATAATATTGCGCAACGGTATGTCGTTTCTTTTTGCGTCATATTGTGTGAAAAGGCGACGACAACTTACGGTAAGCTTCAGAAGGCTTTTGGAGAGGAGGTTATGTGAAGAGCTCAAGTTATTCGTTGGCATAATATGTTTAGTGAAGGCAGAACGGATGTTGAAGATGAAGACTGCAGTGGACGACCATGCATGCTTGTGTGCTTCTTTGATTCCAAGGGAATTGTTCATAAAGATTGGGTGCCTCCTGGACAAACAGTCAACCAATATTACTACAAAGAAATTTTAGAAGGATTTAGTTAAAGAGTTCTACGCGTCCGTGCCAACATTGCTGATAATTGTATTCTGCATCATCATGATGCGCCATCCCATACTGCTCTGTCAGTACAGCAAATTTTAATCTCAAAACAAATTTCAGTACTGCCACAGCCACCTTATTCACCAGATACCGCTCTGTGCGACTTTCTTCTATTTCCAAGAGTCAAAACGGTGGTCAAGAAACACCATTTTCAAACAACACAAGATGTCTAAATAGCTGTGACGAGGGACTTGGAGCATATTACAGAAGATGAGTCCCAGAATTGTTACCCTCAATGGCAGAAGCACTGAAAAAAGTGTGTGCAATCAGAAGGGAACTATTTTGAAGGAGACAACACTAAACTTGACTAAAGCGGTAAGCAACATTTTTTTTTTCCACATCAGTCTCATTACTGTATTGCCGCACATCGTATTTTGAGTGTTATTACTTTACTGCTACGGACATACCACTCTCAGAAGTAAAGTGAAACTTTGCAAATGCGTTTTACAAACATCTAAATAATTTAATACCAGGAAATGAAGTTGCCTGAAAGATGTCAAGAGCAACGGTTTTCCGCTTTGTTGCCACAGTATCATAGTTCAGATTCCCCTTTATTTAAGTTTTCTCGCTAACGGGCTAAGAAGTGACAGCCAATAGTATCTCGCTTACATTTTCTATTTATCTTATTCATATTGTCGAATCCCTGTTCTAATTACTTAAGAATTAAGTTACAAGCACACTGTAGATGGCGCCCACGTAAACTCTATCACGAAAAAACAACCCATTTGCAACTATGAAACTGTTACAGTAAACGCGGTAAGCTATTTGCACCGTCTGCTTGTCCATTGTTAATCTCAGTTTTCCTTTATTTACTCTTCTGTTTCTTATAGGCAAGTACAATATTTGCAGCATTTTTATCATCACATCATCAGAAAAGTAAAACCATACACTGTGCACAAAAATGAAAAAAATTCGAGATCAACGCTCGAATTTTGGAGCAGTAAGTGAAGTAACAAGCAAGAATTTTTTTTTAAACTTAAGGACATTTGTAAATTTATTTAGCGCTTGTCTTAAAGACACATGGCCACAAAATCGCAGTATTTATCTATACAAGTCTTTATATTAACGTGTCTCGAAGTTTTAAACATACAGAGTGCCTCATATTAATACTACATTTATGGTTGTACGTATCTATGATAGTAATTGATCCTCGTTTCACATAGGCTACTTCACTTTACATCTGTAGCAATGACAATACTGCACCACAGCAGTTATTCAAACTCAAAAGTGCAGAAACGTATATAAAACGAGTCGAATAAGTGTAATATTTAGCGCTTGTCTCAAAGACACATGGCCACAAAATCGCAGTATTTATCTATACAAGTCTTTATATTAACGTGTCTCGAAGTTTTAAACATACAGAGTGCCTCATATTAATACTACATTTATGGTTGTACGTATCTATGATAGTAATTGATCCTCGTTTCACATAGGCTACTTCACTTTACATCTGTAGCAATGACAATACTGCACCACAGCAGTTATTCAAACTCAAAAGTGCAGAAACGTATATAAAACGAGTCGAATAAGTGTAATATTTAGCGCTTGTCTCAAAGACACATGGCCACAAAATCGCAGTATTTATCTATACAAGTCTTTATATTAACGTGTCTCGAAGTTTTAAACATACAGAGTGCCTCATATTAATACTACATTTATGGTTGTACGTATCTATGATAGTAATTGATCCTCGTTTCACATAGGCTACTTCAATTTACATCTGTAGCAATGACAATACTGCACCACAGCAGTTATTCAAACTCAAAAGTGCAGAAACGTATATAAAACGAGTTGAATATGTGTAATATTCAAGTTCCGGAAATACCAAAAATTGTAGACAAGCAGCGTCGCTCCCAAACCACGTGACTAGCCTAGTTTTACGTTGAGAACATGGGCTGTAGGCTATGCACGGTCCATATATATACTACTGGCTATTACAATTGTTGCACCACGAAGATGACGTGCTACACACGCGAAATTTAACCGACAGGAAGAAGATGCTGTGATATGCAAATGATTGTCTTTTCAGAGCATTCACATAAGGCTGGTGCAGGTGGCGACCTCTACAACATGCTGACGTAAGGAAAGTTTCCAACCGATTTCTCATACACAAACAGTCGTTGAACGGCGTTGCCTGGTGAAACGTTGATGTGATGCCTCGTGTAAGGAGGAGAAATGCGTACCATCACGTTTCCGACTTTGATAAAGGTCGGTTTGTAGCCTATCTTGATTGCTTATTATCGTATCACGACATTGTTGCTCGCGTTGGTCGAGGTCCAATGACTGTTAGCAGAATATGGAATCGGAGGGTTCAGGAACGCCGTGCTGGATCCCAACGGCCTCGTATAACTAGCAGTTGAGATGACAGGCATCTTATCCGCATGACTGTAACGGATGGTGCAGCCACGTCTCGATCCCTGAGTCAACAGATGGGGACGTTTGCAAGACAACAACCATCTGCACGAACATTTCGACGACGTTTGCAGCAGCATGGACTATTAGCTCGAAGGCTGCTGTTATCACTGACGCTGCATCACATACAGGAGCGCCTGCGATGGTGCACTCAACGACGAACCTGGGTGCATGAATGGCAAAACGTTATTTTTTCGGATGAATCCAGGTTCTGTTTACAGTGTCATGATGGTCGCATCCGTGTTTGGTGACATAGCGGTGAACGCACATTGGAAGCGCGTGTTCGTCATCGCCATACTGGCGTATCAGCTGGCGCGATGTTATGGGGTGCCATTGGTTACACGTCTCGGTCACCGCATTGACGGCACTTTGAACAGTGGACGTGACATTTCAGATGTGTTACGACCCGTGGCTCTACCCTTCGTTGATCCCTGCGAAACCCTACATTTCAGCTGGATACTGCACGACCGCATGCTGCAGGTCCCGTACGGGCCTTTCTGGATACAGAAAATGTTCGACCGCTGCCCTGGCCAGCATATTCCACAGATCTCTCACCAATTGAAAACGTCTGGTCAATGGTGGGCGAGCAACTAGCTCGTCACAATACGCCAGTCACTACTCTTGATGAACTGTGGTATAGTGTTGAAGCTGCATAGACAGCTATACCTTTACACGCCATCCAAGCTCTGTTTGACTCAATGCCAAGGCGTATCAAGGTCGTTATTATGGCCAGAGGTGGTTGTTCTGGGTACTGATTTCTCAGGATCTATGCATCCAAATTGCGTGAAAATGTAATTACATGTCTGTTCTAGTGTAATATATTCGTCCAATGAGTACCCTTCTATTATCTGCCTTTCTTCTTGGTGTAGCAGCTAATGGCCGGTGGTATGTACACTCCTGGAAATGGAAAAAAGAACACATTGACACCAGTGTGTCAGACCCACCATACTTGCTCCGGACACTGCGAGAGGGCTGTACAAGCAATGATCACACGCACGGCACAGCGGACACACCAGGAACCACGGTGTTGGCCGTCGAATAGCGCTAGCTGCGCAGCATTTGTGCACCGCCGCCGTCAGTGTCAGCCAGTTTGCCGTGGCATACGGAGCTCCATCGCAGTCTGTAACACTGGTAGCATGCCGCGACAGCGTGGACGTGAACCGTATGTGCAGTTGACGGACTTTGAACGAGGGCGTATAGTGGGCATGCGGGAGGCCGGGTGGACGTACCGCCGAATTGCTCAACACGTGGGGCGTGAGGTCTCCACAGTACATCGATGTTGTCGCCAGTGGTCGGCGGAAGGTGCACGTGCCCGTCAACCTGGGACCGGACCGCAACGACGCACGGATGCATGCCAAGACCGTAGGATCCTACGCAGTGCCGTAGGGGACCGCACCGCCACTTCCCAGCAAATTAGGGACACTGTTGCTCCTGGGGTATCGGCGAGGACCATTCGCAACCGTCTCCATGAAGCTGGGCTACGGTCCCGCACACCGTTAGGCCGTCTTCCGCTCACGCCCCAACATCGTGCAGCCCGCCTCCAGTGGTGTCGCGACAGGCGTGAATGGAGGGATGAATGGAGACGTGTCGTCTTCAGCGATGAGAGTCGCTTCTGCCTTGGTGCCAATGATGGTCGTATGCGTGTTTGGCGCCGTGCAGGTGAGCGCCACAATCAGGACTGCATACGACCGAGGCACACAGGGCCAACACCCGGCATCATGGTGTGGGGAGCGATCTCCTACACTGGCCGTACACCACTGGTGATCGTCGAGGGGACACTGAATAGTGCACGGTACATCCAAACCGTCATCGAACCCATCGTTCTACCATTCCTAGACCGGCAAGGGAACTTGCTGTTCCAACAGGACAATGCACGTCCGCATGTATCCCGTGCCACCCAACGTGCTCTAGAAGGTGTAAGTCAACTACCCTGGCCAGAAAGATCTCCGGATCTGTCCCCCATTGAGCATGTTTGGGACTGGATGAAGCGTCGTCTCACGCGGTCTGTACGTCCAGCACGAACGCTGGTCCAACTGAGGCGCCAGGTGGAAATGGCATGGCAAGCCGTTCCACAGGACTATATCCAGCATCTCTACGATCGTCTCCATGGGAGAATAGCAGCCTGCATTGCTGCGAAAGTTGGATATACACTGTACTAGTGCCGACATTGTGCATGCTCTGTTGCCTGTGTCTATGTGCCTGTGGTTCTGTCAGTGTGATCATGTGATGTATCTGACCCCAGGAATGTGTCAATAAAGTTTCCCCTTCCTGGGACAATGAATTCACGGTGTTCTTATTTCAATTTCCAGGAGTGTATATGTATACACACTCTGAGTGTGAAAAAAAATTTAATATGCCGCATTGTTGTGTAAACTGTGATCCGAGAGCGATTTCGAGATATAGATGGTTTTCACGCGAAGAGTGACACTGTGTAGGTGTGTAGTGTCGAGGCCTGCGCGTCGTGTTGCGTAATCATCCTAGACAGAAACACATGCAAATTTATGACCGCATTCTTAATTTTCGGTTGCGGTGTAAACTAAATTTTGACGGGGACGTTACGAAACGAAATGTTCGACTGTGAATACTGGGAGCTTCATTTAGCACTACGAACAGCAGTGACACTGCTAACACGAATGAACTGTGATTGTCGTGGTTAGTAGCGAAATGCTTTGAAACGTAAATGAGTTGCACGAACTAATTCACTTTGAATTTATTATTCTCGTGTTCAACGAAATGAACTGCAGCCGTGAAGACTTGCAATTGATTGTAACGTGTGGCCCTGTTTTCGCCAGAATTGTGCATAAGGGATCGTGATTGCTAAAAGCGTACGGACTGTAATATCGCTATTAGCGTGGAGAAGTGAATTGCATAATGTTTTAAAACTGTGTACGGAACGTTAGAAATAGAAACGTGTGTATGGAGCGTTGTAGTCGAGCGTAAACGAAACTGGATCTAAACAATAATGTTTATGTCTGAGCAGCCTGTGACGAAAGAAACCTCACGGAGGACGGTATTATCCCGTAGATAACCATATAATAAGCAAGAAGATGTATCCATGGCAAATACCAGGACTAAAGAAGCCATTATGAATAACAATAAAACCTCTAAACTCTCAGCAACTGTTCAGGTTATAATTAAAATTACAACAATTAAGAAGTCAAAATGATAGGGTATTTCCAAAAGCCACATAGCTTTATGAAGGTTCTTTATTTAGAACTTCCGGTTTCACGTCAGTATAGACGCATCTTCACTGTGTGAAATTAACGATTTTGTGGAGGCCGTTAAAGAAGTCCACAGTAAGAAAAGGTTCGTTCACTCTGTCCATTCGGTGAGCACTACTGGTTCGGCCACGACGTTGATTCCATCTGGTAAAATAGTGTCAGGTCAAGTTAGCACAGAGTGCCGTATTTCGGTAGTGTGTCGGAATATGTTGGCAGCAAGTTAAAAAAGAAAAATATCCGACCGGCATTCTTTATTCAAGGTATGTTGGTAGTAGATATAGGCATAGTGAAATGGCCGGACGCAATAAATACAAGGGCTCCAGGGCTTATGAGACTGCTTGCAATGACTGATCCCAGAAATATATAGGTCAGACTGGACCCAGTTTTAATACACGGTTTAAAGAACACCTAAGCCTAGGCGGCTTCAAATCAGTTATCTCAGCTCATCTAAAAGAAAAGGATGACTCTGTTTCCAACGTTGAAAATAATTCACCTTTTATATCTGAGGATACAAAAGGATCTGTTTCAAATGTTTTGGAAGAAACACATATCATGAAGTCATGAAAGCGGGCCCTCTGAATCATCAGACTGAATTGAGAAATTACGGTTTCCTATCGATTTTTGCTTATTTTAACTGTTTCTAGTGGCTATTAGGATGATTTTCACGTTTATTTAGCAAATGTAAAATACTCAAATACTATTCCTTTCGTAATTTTATAATATTGAGGTACTAACGTAGAGCAGATAATATTTTATTTTTCATTTGCACTTACAATAAACTACTGGTTTTTAAAGTTATGTAATACCGTTCCCAGCCTTCTGTTGTTTTCCTGCCTATATTTTCCTTCTTGCAGTTGCTGGTGAGTTTATTTTGGTTGCCTCTCAGACAACGTTTCCTTCCGCCTTCCACTTTACTGCTAGCCTCAAATGTTCAAATGTGTGTGATATCTTATGAGACTTAACTGCTAAGGTCATCATTCCCTAAGCTTACACACTACTTAACCTAAATTTTCCTCAGGACAAACACACACACCCATGCCCGAGGGAGGACTTGAACCACCGCCGGGACCAGCCGCACAGTCCAGGACTGCAGCGCCCTAGACCGCTCGACTAATCCCGCGCGGCTGCTAGCCTCAAGGGCTGGTTGTACCAGATCGGCCGGTTATCAATACGGCGGAAGTACGCACATTACAAGGGATTTTATGTTTTACTACATCCGTTTTATTCAGTTGGTGTCCACGGAATCTCATAATATATCCTACGTGGTGTTATCCGAAAAGTTATTTTTCAGATTTCTTCCATTCTCGACGTTTTGGTTCCCTACTGGTTTCTTATTTTTTGGATAATATTTCCCGTGTATTTACAGTACTTTCGCTAAACATTAGATATTTTTGGGTATTTTATCCCCGTTCACAGTAATGCTCCAGTCATTCCACTCATAATTAGTTTTTCCCCGCTTTTTTCTAGGTCTGGATCATTCAGCAGGCACTCTTTGTACATTTTACAATCATCATTTGGGTGTACTCACTATTATTATGAAGACCCTGAATTGTGGTTTGACTTTTAACGTGGATAACTTCCAGAAAGCTGGACTCCGTAACTGTCCACATACTCTATGGAAAACCAACCGTTGTAAGTACTCGTCGTAGTTTTTTGTTGAATGTCAACGGTGTGGTTCTGTATTCCTGCCATTTAAAAAACTTCGCCAAACGATTGCTGTTTTGACAGATAACCTGAAGCTGCATCTACACTAAAGTAAAATCGGTAGTTGCCCGCATCTCGTGGTCGTGCGGTAGCGTTCTCGCTTCCCACGCCCGGGTTCCCGGGTTCGATTCCCGGCGGGGTCAGGCATTTTCTCTGCCTCGTGATGGCTGGGTGTTGTGTGATGTCCTTAGGTTAGTTAGGTTTAAGTGGTTCTAAGTTCTAATGGACTGATGACCATGGATGTTAAGTCCCATAGTGCTCAGAGCCATTTGAACCACTTTTTAAAATCGGTAGTTGCGAATAAAGCACCTTCATGTGGCTACACGGCGTTTGGAAACACCTCGTCATTCTCGACTTTTAACTTGTAATTTTTATAGTAATTTCAAGTGTTGCTAAGTGTTGGGTAATTTTATTGTTATTCATAATGTCCCTGAGCTTGAGTTGCTCTGAGAAAGTTGTTTGGAATGGGGCCTTAACAATTACACCGCTAGTACCAACGGCCTGTTGCTGAAGTTACCATGTGTCGTCTACGTAAAGATAAGCTGCAATGCCAAGAGCTCTCCCACATTAAAGCATCACAAAATTTAGTTTACTTTAAAATATAATTTCTTTCCCTCTTGTGACAAACTTTTCGTCGTATTTGCTTTCTTTAAAAATAAACATGATTTCTGTGAATGGTGTTACAACCTTTGCTGACATTGTTGACGTACCTTAGATGCTATTTACTGCCATGTCCTACCTCTGACTTTCTCCTCTATTTTATTGTAGCTGTTATTGCATGTGGGCCGGTCCGTGTGACCGAGAGGTTCTAGGCGCTTCAATGCCGAACTGCGTTGCTGCTACAGTCTCAGGTTCGAATCCTGCCTCGGTCATGGATGTGTGTGTCTAGGGGACTGATTCTCTCAGATGTTAAGTTCCGTAGTGCTTAGAGCCATTCGAACCATTTTTTTTTCTTGCATGTGTTTTTACGTATTCGTTTGGAGGGTTGTGTTTTCATGAATGTGTGTAAAGTTTTATTGGGCGTATTTGCGTGTTTGTTGTGGTATATATAATCGTGCGTAAGTTGTGGCATCGACCAGTCACATTTAAGCTGTCCGTCTGCTATTGGTGAAACGCACACTATAGGCGGAAAGTTTGATTTTGACAGCTGCAAGTACGTAAACTGTGTTTAAATTCAATAGGACCTTACATTACGGCATTCTCATTTGCAGATGGGAGTTTATTCGGCTCTTGCAGTAATAACTAAACCAACTTATAGCCATTTTTTAAATTATTTACGAACTGATTTGCGGGAGTTACTGTATTTGATGTTACTGTGATGTTTGTTACAAAGCTCTGACGTAGTCACTTTCGTTAAGTTTGGAATTAAATCTTTTTTTTTTTTTGTCCAAATAATCGAAATTCACGGTCAAAATTACGCAAAGTAGATACCTGAGAACCGGTTTCTTCACCTACTGTTCAGTTAGTGGCAGAATTAGGTAATACAGTATGTTATGACTAAATTTCGTTACACTATTGAGCCACTTTCTGCGCAACCCTTAAGCCTAGTACAGAAGAGATGGAAACGCGACAATGTTATATTAGTTCATCTCGCCGAGAAGACAATGAGATTACTTGCTGCAATCTTTTGTGCAGGCAGATAGGAGTTAACTTCTAGGGGAGCCATCACCTTCAGGTCACCTGCAGGAATGATACAGGATTACACAGAAGTACGTCTCTAACATCCTCTTTTCTCATATTTTGCCTCTACGTGGTGATACGTTAGCACCATCTTTCAGTAGGACGATGCTCAACCAGACGTTAAATGTGGGTCCATAATCAGCAGAAATAGTCCAACTTCGTTTTGAAAACGTCTTTGATAACGTATAGGAACTAGCAAACAAAGCTGTGGCTCATACGTCACCAATAGAAGAACAAACTTCTAATATTCGGATGTGACTCCTGGTGAATTATATGGAATGTCTCATAAAAAGTTTTCTACATTCGCACAGCAGACTGTAATGGTTAAACCTATAAAAGACTGTCGTAGAAGCTCATGACTGGTAACAAATATCATTCGAGGTACTGTCACTTTATTGCGTCGAGAATCAGTACTGAGTGGTGCAAGTTGATTTTTTATATATAAAGTTTAATGTTCATTTGAAATTGATAGTGGTTTTAAGAGTTCTTATTCCACTCTCTGGGGTGCCGCTGTCTTTCATAAACAGTTATTACTACTTGCACAATCATCCACTACTTACTCATTGTACAGAGGTTTCAGTGATTCAGATAACAAGCTTAGATTCCCTTTCTTTTCCACTGGAAATGGAAAACAGTGAAGCACAAATCTCTGACGGAATAAAAAGTTCCTTTGATTAAAAGTGTAGTTAGTTGCAGTACTAAACTTGTAAAGAGTTGTGGATTCTAAAGCTCTCATAAACAATTTTCAAGTTTAACGTTTGACTATCTGCGTCTCGTTTACGAACTCCAGCTGCCTCACAACACTCCAAATTCTATCATTCCTTACGCCAGATAGCAGAACATCGGTCTTATTAATTCTCGTGATGAAACCATCAAGGTGATCCTTTGCTACGACGTTAGGCCTCAGGGGAGAGGTACCACTCCCAGTGAAAAGAGTGTGCACCAACTCGTTTCCAATTCTTACGTTCCTTCTCATTTGCTTCTGCTTTTCACAAACTTGTTCTCAGCTTTTTTTACTCATTTGAAAATTTTTGCCTCATTGACTTCTTTCCAGTTTCGTTTTTCAAAAATAATAGTTCTTCCTCATCAAATCAGAGTAACGTTCGATAGTCACTTAAACGAAATTATTCTTAATCTGAAGAAAACTACTTGTTCCAAACAAAATTTCATGATAACTACCCATTTCAATAATAAAAAAATTAATTTTTGTCTATAAAGTAAAGTGAAATGTCAATACAATACAGTAGCTTCTATCCTCTGAACTCTGTTTTGGTTATCATTAAAATGCCTGATGCAATTACATTTTTATTTCCATAACTCATCTTCCTGACTGAGGGTAGTTGAAGAAAAATATTCTCTGTTATATCTATGAACAGAACAGCAGAAGAACAGACTGAACTACTTGCAGCCTGCAGCTTTTAATCGTTCAATACGGAGGTGAAGGAACATTATTCGAACGGATAAGAATGGCTCTGAGCACTATCTATGGTCATCAGTCCCCTAAAACTTAGAACTACTAAAACCAAACTAACCTAAGGACATCACACAACACCCAGTCGTCACGAGGCAGAGAAAATCCCTGTCCCCGCCGGGAATCGAACCCGGGAACACGGGCGCGGGAAGCGAGAACGCTACCGCACGACCACGAGCTGCGGACGAACGGATACGAACAACCCACGGCATATTGCCAGGGTCCCTTGATGTACAGATATGCTAATGCTGCTTGGAGTTGCACATAACCAAATTCTTTCTGAAAAATTTTGAAAGACCAAAATGACAGCTTTTCATTCGAGACCTATAGAAGGTTGGGTAATTTCAGAAAAGAAAATAATTACACATAACATAGAAGATGCAGAGCAATTCTGAAACACTGCACTTAATAGAGAAATGTAAACGGAATGTAACTGTAAAACAGTTGTGTTATCTAAAGTTTGCGGTAGACAGTCCACGACATGTCACTACTCTGCACATATCTTTACGCATAATCGTTAACTGAGCAACTTCCTCCCTGCTGAAAATCTAGCAGAATTTGTGGAACTTTTCAGCAATCAGTGACTATTAATAATCTAATGTAATGTTTCATTAGAAAAGTACTTTAATCTAAATATCTGCAACGAAGAAAGCATTTTCCACAGTTGTCCGGTCCGATCGCCGGTTAACAAGAATAACTTTCTTTCTCCCATTTGCAACAAGCTTTCACACTAAAGGAAACAATATCTAGTTTCCCAAATATCCAACAGAAAAATTGGAATGGCTTTGTATAGTTATCAAAAGGAGGTAAGAAAAATCTAGTCTGATCAGCTGACCAACTGTGTTAAGCGCATAATAGTTGGACTTGAAGAGAAAAATCGCGTTTTTTAATTACAGCAAATGGTTCTCACAACGCAATCTAAGGATATTTTGGAGCAATGTATGAACGAACAACATACACAAAATTAGATCAGATATTTCAAATAAATAAATTGTTAAGTATAGTCTATCCCAGTATCACTTGATAGTTGAAACATAGGTAAAATCCAACTAGAAGGGATATGGAGAGCAAATGTGTAGAAAAGCTACACGAGAACTAACTTAAAAAATATGAATATTCTTTCACTCTATCTAAATGAGAAAGTGTCTGCATCATCAACCCTGACATCTTCACCTACTTATTCGCGCCTTATCCTCTTTCAACATTTGCTGCGTCAGATTTTCGGGACAATAATGGATTCTCCAGAAGCTAATGTGTGCCCCTTAAATCCGCCTTAACCCACTCCTCTCCTATCCAGGAATTTCAGACTGCAGTAATTCAATTTCTTATGCAAATTGTGCGTGTCCCAAGTTAAGCAGTCCATTAGGTATTATTAATTACCTCCGTAACAATTAGTAGGATAAGGAAATTATGTTTGCCTTCTCGCTATGGCGGATAAAGTTAATTACGGAGAGAAATCTTGATCAAAGCGCCTCCCGTTGTCTTCATTATAACAAAGCACCTTCTGGAACAGCCGCTGGACTGCACGGCTGCAATGCACTTTCATAAACCGTTCTTTAATCGCTGCACGAGTATGTCGACTGGAATCCTTAGAGAAACAAGTGTGCAAGTTGCTCGCAGTATCAATGGAACAATATAGAACTTGCTTCAAATAATTAAACAAGAGCAAACATAGGAAGATAATATCTCATCAAATCGTTTTGGGAAGATTCTTACGAACAAGTTATTACGTAAGAGTAAATAAGACGAAACACAATGCAACAGAGAGACTTTGATTTTATTCCAGACTGGGGATTTCTCATTTTATTGGTTAGCTGTTCATATTTTTCATTTTATTGCCCGAGAGCATCGGCGATGACATTAGTTTTCATCATAAATCTTTTTTCAGTAAATTCTCATGTAAAATCTGTGGTTGCTAATGGGTAGTCAGTGGAAATCAGTTCAGGTATTGTAGACTTTACGTGAGGATTTACTGTAAATGATATGAACTTTCTTCTTCTTTTTATTTCATTACACATCAGTTGAGACCGCGCCTAAGTCATTAAATTATCTTTGTACTTTCTTCAGCATTCCTTCACCTTTCTTTGTGTCTGCGATTGTCAATAATGTTCTCTCTCTTTCGAAATTGTTTTTTTCTCGGAAACTTTCCCATCAATTTTGTTTTTATACCTCGTTAAGTTTTCAATTTCTTGGTTATTTATGCCGATTTATCTGAAAACTTCATGTGCTTTCCTGGGTCAGTTTGGTTTAACTTTTAATTTTGAAGAGCTAAGTACATTTTTTCTTGTCTGTCAGATATGACTCATCCTTCAGATGTGCCCGTAGAACAGAAGTCTTCGTTTCGTAAGTTCGTCTGCAATTTCTTGCATTACTGTATACTTTCGTATTTCTTCTTAACTTAAATGTTTCTACTGTTGTTCAGTTTGGTTCAAATGGGTCTGAGCACTATGGGACTCAACATCTGAGGTCATCAGTCCCCTAGAACTTAGAACTACTTAAACCTAACTAACCTAAGGCCATCACACACATCCATGCCCGAGGCAGGATTCGAAACTGCGACCGTAGCAGTCACGCGGTTCCGGACTGAAGTGCCTAGAACCGCACGGCCACCGCGGCCGGCGTTGTTCAGTTTCTCAGTGTCTTCTGCACAATATTTCTTTTGCCTTCTCTGACTTTTTGAGATTTTTGATTGATCCTACAATTAAAGTTCGTGGTACAGAAGTGTTTTCGTGCTGAAATAAATTTCATTGTTAAATATTTTCGCCTGCTTCTGTCGAAGGTATCTATACACTCATATAAACAAAACATTCCTGAATTTGAAAATTGCTTTGAATCTTGAATAACGATGACTTATTGTCTACGCATATTATGATCTCCACAACTCGAAACACTAGTATCTCCTTGTCAATACACGTACTCCCACAGTCGCTGCCAGAAAAGCCCAGCTGGACGTACCACTTGTTATATTAGACATCATTCGCTGGATTCAGACTAGACCAATGTTACATTCACAGGTTGATCAGTGCCGCTAAATATTTAACTACACTGCCATTCATCATCTTCATGCTCAAGTGACGTAATGAATTATTTATAAAAATCAATCATTATGTACACTCCAAGAAGAAGAAAGAAAGAAATCCGACGCACCACGAGGAAATCTTCCGAATGGAACGGATATCGGTGTATGTGATGTGCATGTGTAGTCAAACAAATGACCATAATTTCAAAAAAATTTAATTATTTATTCAAGAGTAAGAAATTAACGAATAGAACGTGTCAGTAACGCGTTGGTCCGCTTCTGGCCCTTATCCAAGCAGCTATTTTGCTTGGCACTGATTGACGGAGTGGTTGGGTGTCCTGAGAGATATAGAGCAAATTCTCTCCTACTGGCGAGTTAGATCGTTATAATTCCGTGCTTGTTGCGGGGCCGTCTTCATAATGCTTCAACTTTTCTCAGTTGGAGAGAGGTCCGGCGACTTCGCTGCCCAAGGTGTGCGGGCGGGTATTATCTTGCTGAACTGTAATCCCAGGATGGCTTGCATGAAGGACAACAAAACTGGACGCAGAGTATCGCAGATGTACCTCCGTGCTGTAAGGGTGCCACCGATGGCAACCGAAGGGGTCCTGTTGTGAAAACAAATGGCACACCAGACCATCACCCTTGGCTGCCGGCTGTATGGGTGGCGACAGTCAGGTGGGTCACCTACCTCTCTTCAGAGTTGTTCCAGACACGTCTTCGGCCTGGAATGACATTGACTGTAGTAGAATATTGTCTTCAGTGATGATTTCCGCATCGACTTTTGCCCCCATTAAATGAAATATCGTGTTGCGAAGTCATCCGGTCAGGTAGGCCCCATCACCTGGTGCAAGTCATTTGAGGAGACGCCACTTCAGCGACTTGCGCGTCGATAAGGATGACGAAGACGACACAAACACCCAGCCCTAAGCGGAGAAAACCTAGCAGGGTACCGAAACTGCCCCCCCCCCCCCCTCTCCGGCATGACAGGCCGGCGCGCTGGCCACTCAGCTATAGTGGCGAGCTTTTCCCCGACAGCCAAAATCAAAATTGTTCAAATGGCTCTGAGCACTATGGGACTTAACTTCTGAGGTCATCAGTCCCTAGAACTTAGAACTACTTAAACCTAACTAACCTAAGGACATCACACACATCCATGCCCGAGGCAGGATTCGAACCTGCGACCGTAGCGGTCGCGCGGTTCCAGACTGAAGCGCCTAGAACCGCTCGGCCACCCCGGCCTGCCGACCCCCCCCCCCCCCCCCCCGAAAACCAATATAGACATATCTGCAGACGCCTCGATCTGCGAGAGGGATACCAAACACTAACTGTAACCCGCCGCCCGCATCTCGTGGTCGTGCGGTAGCGTTCTCTCTTCCCACGCCGGGGTTTCCGGGTTCGATTCCCGGCGGGGTCAGGGTTTTCTCTGCCTCGTGATGGCTGGGTGTTGTGTGCTGTCCTTAGGTTAGTTAGGTTTAAGTAGTTCTAAGTTCTAGGGGACTGATGACCATAGATGTTAAGTCCCATAGTGCTCAGAGCCATTTGTACCATTTTTTGTAACCCGCCATACAGACCGACAACCAGGGCTGAAGGTCTGAGGTGCGATTTCATTACATGGCAGGACTCCTTTGGTTGGACCGAGCGAGGTGGTACAGTGATTAGTACACTAGACTCGCATTCGGGAGGACGAGGGTTCAGTCCTGCGTCCGGCCTTCCTGATTTAGGTTTTCCGTGATTTCCCTAAATCGCTTCAAGCAAATAATGGGTTGGTTCCTTGTAAAGGGCATGGCTGACTTATTTCCCCTTACTTCCCTAATCTGACGAGACCGATGACCTCACTTATTGGTCTCCTCCTCCCAAATCAACCCAACCCCTTCTTTGGTTGTCATCCTTGGCACCCTTACGGCACAGCGGTACGTCGACGATGTTGTAAGTTCAGTTTCTATGCTCTTCATGGCAATCCATTTTGGGCTTATACATCAGTAAGATGAGGCCTGCCCGCACACGGCGAGAATTTCTGCTGCTTCTCATCATATTTCCCAAGTCCTATCTTAACCAGGAGGGTCACCGGATCTCTCCACAAGCGAGAACTTTTGAAGCATTATTGGCAAAGCCCTTCAACCAGCTAGAGATTCTTACGATCTAACATGTCCGTTGGTCAGAATTTGGCACGTTATCCCTTAGGAGGACATCCAAAATCTCTGTCAATCAACGCCAAGCCGAATAACAGATTGGGTAAAGTCCAGATGTGGACCAACGCTTGATTGACATCTTCAGTTTGTGAAGCTCTTTCTCTTCAATAAATCATGCAGTTTTTCTGAAATTGTAATCATTTGCTTGTCTGTACATGCACATCTACCGACTTCCGTACCATTCGGACAATTTCTCTGTGTAACAGAGACCAGTAAATTACTGAAAAGGAGTATGAAGAATATGCTTTAGTCTATAGTCGAAATAAAGTTATTTTTCTACTGGCTACCGGTTATGGTATCCTCAGGCCAACCAGTGGGTCGCAGTCGTCACACTCTCTTCCCAAGTAAGTGTGTAATTATTTGACGTACCTACTTGGGAAGCGAGTGTGAAGACTGCTTGTATGGGATGGCGTGAGTATGGTACTGTGTATCGAAACCAGTGGCCCATAGGCAAAAGAAATTAATTGTGACTATAGTCTAAAACATATATCTTTTAATAAATTATTGTTAACTGTTGCTAATCGCTGTTGCCATAATATCTGCAGCAGTTTGCTCTGTGCAACGAGGCTGTATATTCGCTGGTTGGAAGTAAAACACATCCAAAACGGAAAGTCCTTTTGTTGGTAGGGAGGTTCCCTTTATGCCACATTTATGACTGTTTGTGGGATTAAACACTTCTTGTTCTCTAGCCAATAGCCTTTATCCAGTATACGAACTTAGTAGAATGCAGTGAACAATTAAAGATAAAAGAAGAGGTGAACGGATGTTGCTCCGGATCTCCATTTCATTTCTGGCTGAAAATATTTTTCCTGGCGCCTCAGTGATTGCGGGTGGAAACAATGAATTTGCAGAAGCACGGCCAATACATTAGTTCAGTTCAGCGGACGGCCAGACATTAACCGATCAGCAAGCCGATGGAGAATGAAATGTTTTCGCAAGGGACGCGAGCCGAAGCCGATCGGTCAGACGTCTGACAAATATAGCGGGACCGGCGGCGCCCCCACCCCTCCCAGGTCTGTACCCCCACCACTCCCTGAGCCCCCACCATCCCCCTACCTTCCCCCACCACACTGGCGCATGACGGATGGCCCGCCAGACGCACGCGGGCTCAACTCTGCGCCCCTAACCCTCTGTCCGCGCACAGTACAGACAGAGAAATATACAGGGGCGCATTTAGCGGGCGCGTGAGCGCTGCTTCATGTCTGGAGGACTTAGCGCTGTTGCTAAACGGATGTTGCATTTCCGGACTGGTGCTCTTCACGAATTTATTTTTTGTAAAAATGACAGGCAGGAAATCCAGTCGCTCAGAGAAGGTCGATGCGAAAGGATGCTAAATGGCAATTCAATCCGTCTGACGGGGCTACACATCTGGAGAACTCTAAAATACTTGAATTTTCTTCCATTTCGTGAATAACAACTTTCAAATTGTTCCGTGAAAGCGTCAGAAGGGAATACACAAAAAAAAAAAAAAATGTTTTTGCGCTTACATGATCCTGATACTGGGACGACGTCGCATGGATGGGTTAATGATACGAGTTATAGTCCACCTGTCACAAAAACCAAGTCTTTTACTTAGCATTATCTTTTCTAGTAACTGGTCTGCTGTACTCAGAAACTGGCAAATTTGTGGTGTTTAATTTTGCCGCCGGATGCTCTTCCTGCTTCTGCTGTCGTCATTAACCTGAGGGAGTGAATTCGTGTGAGCCGCCTATGTGCGAACCACGTGACTTTTTTCCTGTGTCTGACCTTATCTCAACTGTTTATGAAGCGTATTTTCTGAGAAGGATATTGGTGACCACCGCCTCACCTCCTCCTCACGTCCCACCCCGCATTTGCCCAAACCAGCGTTGGAAACCACCTAAAAACCACACTCAGTCTAGTCGGTGCACCAACTACCTCGTCCGACTCACCTTCCTCTCTCGCAAACTAGAACGATGCATGTTACGCTGTTGTTGTTGATTTCTTCAATCCGCAGACTGGTTTGATGCAGCTCTCCACGCTAATTCATCCTGTGCACGCTTCTCCATCTCCGAATAATTACCGCAGTCTACATTCTTTTTAACCTGCTTACTGTATTATTTACGTCTTGGTCTCCCTCTAAAATTCTCTCCTCCTTCCGCCCCCCCCCCCCCCCCACATCCCCCCAACCCCCGCCGCCACACACACACACTTTCTTCAGTATTAACTGTTGATCCCTCGATGTCTCATCAAGTGCCCTATCAATCGGTCAATTCTGTTTTTTACATCCTCATTAGTTACATGATCGGCCGGCCGGGGTGGCCGAGCGGTTCTAGGAGCTACAGTCTGGAACCACGCGACCGCTACGGTCGCATGTTCGAATCCTGCTTCGGGCATGGATGTGTGTGATGTCCTTAGGTTAGTTAGGTTTAAGAAGTTCTAAGTTCTAGGGGACTGATGACCCCAGAAGTTAAGTCCCATAGTGCACAGAACCATTTGAGTTACATGATCTACCCATCAAACCTTCAACAGTCTTCTGTAGCACCACATTTCAAAAGCTTCTATTCTCTTCTCCTCTGAACTGTTTATCGTCCACCTTTCACTTGCAAATAACACTGCACTCCAGACAAATACTTCAGGTAAGATAAAAAATTACCATTGGAATAAACTGAGAATTGTATCAATTCACAATTTCAGTGGTGGATTTTTGTAAAGTTCTTTCTTGATAAAGGGTAGAGAAGGTTGCATCATTTTTATCGACTCATGCTGGTATATAATCTGTATGTCATCTTTTATCTGCACGTAATTAACATGTCGGAAAAAGAAGAAGATCTGTTATTCTACTCTCTAAGATTTATTTTTCTTTCCTGTTCCTGACACACTGTAAGGCACACATAAGTCAAACACTGGATTCCAAATACCTGAGTAACTGATCTTAGCATCTATACTGCCGTGTCGTATTTCATTAATAAACATAACAAAGACCTTTTCATGTATAAAATTTACTGTGTTTTTAAAATTTTATCTCAAGCTAAAAGCAGGTGAGGTTGCTGACAAATTGTTGGGCGGCAAATGACCGAACTCTAATCGCGTTCCCTCGGGGCATATTTCTTTAAATAAACTAAACCGTCCCTGAGATACTTGTAGCGGTCAACGGTTCGATAGCTTACGTAATATTTTCCGTAAGAAAGGTAATAAGCTTACAGGTCACCCGCAGTCTAAGCAGCCTGTCGACCTATTCACTCAACGAAGCGATACACAAACATGAGAAGAGGGAGCCACTAATGTAAAAATTCTTTACTGAGCTTAAACAAAATAACCGCTGCTGTGGCCTTGATTTTCAGTTATTCTTGCTGCCCTGTGAAAATGCATAGAATCTTTTTAAACGAAAGTAACACTTCAAAGACTGCCTAACACCTCAATCTATATTTGATTTTTTTTTTTTTTAATTCTCTTCTTCAGCAACGATTTTCTGGCACTGGCAGTCTCCATTTTATATCCCCTCTACTTTGGCCATCATCACTTATTTTAGTATCCAAGTAACAGAATTCATCTACTATTATCAGTGTTTCGTTTCTTAATCTAACTACCCCAGTGTCGACTGATTTGTCTACATTCCATTACCCTTGTTTTGATTTTGTTGATGTTCATCATATATCTCATTTCAAGACACTTTCCATTCCGTTCAACTGCTCTTCCAAGTCCTTTGCCGTCTCTGACAGTTACAAAATCATTAGCCAACCTCAAAGATTTTATTTCTACTACCTTAACTTTATTTCAAACAGCAAATGTTTCTCTTGTTTCCTTTACTTTTTGCTCTGTGTACAGAGTGAATAACATCGGGGGTAAGCCAGAAGAACCCTGTCTCTGTCTATTCTCAACGACTACGTCCATTTCAAACCTACGTCCCAACCACCGTAACTGCCATCTGGTTTTTATACACGTTGAAAATAAACTTTGGCTTCCTGGATTTTACCCATACCTTCGCAATTTAGAAAAGTGCCTTACAGTTAACAAACCTTTCTCTATGTTTACAAATGTTATACACTTAGGTTTACGTTTGCTTAACCGAAGTTCTATGAGAAGTCGTAGGGACAGTACTGCCTCGGGTGCTTCTACATTTCTCCGGAATCCAATCTGATCTTCTGCGAGGTTGGCTTCTACCACTTTTTTTCATTCTTCTGTAAGTAATTCGTGCTTTTGTAGCTGGCATCGTGAATCTTTTTCGTGGAAATCACATCAGCACTTTCTAAGAGTGTCTGAAGTAACTGTATCTCCTTACATATTATAAAGAGAGAACCGAGAAGGAACGCAAACTAGACGATTGCATACAGATAAATAGTCTTTGCCAACAAAGGCACCTTATTCGACCGTATTACTACGGTTAACATGGCAGAGGTCACCGATGAGAGAAAGACGTTTATAATGAAAGAAATATATTTAACACAATGATAGTGACGGGTGGGGGGGGGGGGGGGAGAAGCGGCAAAAACAAAGAAGAGTAGCCAGAAGTCCAAGTTAGACTATGTACACTTTTACTAGCTGTACTCGTTATAGACAAAATAAAGCACATATGTAAGTAATAAGGAGTACTTAAACGGAGGCAATATTACATAACACATTGAACAGAGGAACCTTCCAATAGTTGAATGGAAGAAAATCCACACTAGCTGCGATGTTAATCCATGGGCGTTGTATCAGTAAAAAAGATCCTTCAGCGCCAAAACAACGAAAAGAGATATAAGCTGAGATACGATTGTGGCTAGTGGAGAAGCCGGTAGTTTAGCTACCCTTGTAGATGTCGTTGTCTCATTACGTCAGCGGCATGCATTTTTCTGCACTTTCCGGTTTCTGTAAATAATGAAATACTTACCGTTACTGGCGAATTCTTCCTACAGAGGAATCTGATGTCAGGGGTGGTACACTTACTCTTCACTGCTTTACTGATTCCGTATTCCCCTTAGGCTAAGGCTTCCGCGCCCGAGTTCCCGGGTTCGATTCCCGGCGGGGTCAGGCATTTTCTCTGCCTCGTGATGACTGGGTGTTGTGTGATGTCCTTAGATTAGTTAGGTTTAAGTAGTTCTAAGTTCTAGGGGACTGATGATCATAGATGTTAAGTCCCATAGTGCTGAGAACCATTTGAACTAAGGCTTCAGCCAACATGGCGCCTGAAGTCCATTGTGAATGTCCTCTGAGTGGACTAGCTGAGAAGCACCGTGTCGGTGGAACCAAGTGAAATGCCACAGCGAGAGTGCCTGCTCCTGCACCTAACACCTGGCCAGCAAGAAAACGAACGAAGTACGCCTTGTTTTATCCACCCCACATAACGTTAGAGGGAAGTAGGGGAGACCGGGGTACATCTGACTTAGGGGCACGATGGCTAATTGACATTATTTCGGTACAATATATCTCCGACCGTGGAGGCCATAATACTGTAGTCTTTTCACAAAAGCCAATGTTTGATTTTCTTTTTGTATTTTACTTTCAAAGTCTGTAACCAGTGTACAGGTATAAAAACCAAAACTGTGTGCCTCCAGATGTTCTGCAGAATTATTGTTTCCATTTTATGCATAAAATGGAAATAACAACTTGGCAGAACACATGGAAGCATATTATTAATCAGTCGCGCCGATAAAACCTAAGAGAGTACATTCAACTACAGCAGGTGCAACATAAATTTGATATTATTACTAATGGGACATTGAAAAACATCGAATCTATGTGTAGCTTCAAATGTAGTCATGTTTTCACTTATCGTCGTTTTGACATGTTGTTTTTATGATGGTTCTAAATTATAAAAAGAAAACTGAAAAGCCGGCCGGGGTGGCCGAGCGGTTCTAGGCGCTACAGTCTGGAACCGCGCGACCGCTACGGTCGTAGGCTCGAATCCTGCCTCGGGCATGGATGCGCGTGATGTCCTTAGGTTAGTTAGGTTTAAGTAGTTCTAAGTTCTAGAGGACTGATAACCACAGTAGTTACGTCCCATAGTTCCTAGAACCATTTGAACCATTTTTGAAAACTGAAAAAGCAAATGTTTTCGAAGCAACTAGGAGATTAGCAGTGATAGAACGCGAACAACTAGCCTCCACACACAGAAACGAAAACGCTTCAAAGAAGAATATGGATTTCTGTGTAAAATCCTATATACTAAAAAAATGGGAGTGGTGAAATTAAATCACATGATAAAGCTACTCAAAGATAGTGCAGAAACAAAGCAGCCACACCTGAGAAAGCACTTCAAGTGAAGAATAAGTAGATGAGGGTGTCCTGTGTCTTAAGTGTCTGAAAACAGTTTTCTCACAGTAATCAAGGAGGCAAAAACATTCAATGCAGAAGTTGTAACCGGTAGTCACATTTATCAAGTGTTAAAAATGAAGTGAAGGGATATTTCTCTGTGAGTCTTATTAAGCACTCAGACGAATCCGGATAAAATTTTAGAACATAATTTTCTGTATGACTGCTATTATTATAATGGAAACACCGTTTATTGCTGTAGTTTTCATCAAACAGTTGTAGAAATTTTTACCGAAAGAAAGCCTGATAATTAAAATCGATATATTTGTGATTAAATAACGAATTTAATGACTAAATTAAACGACAAAATCATACGGATCAACTTGCCCCTTTTGCCGGGGCAACTTGTTCAAAAGTGGTTCAAATGGTTCTGAGCACTATGGGACTTAACTTCTAAGGTCATCAGTCCGCTAGAACTTAGAACTACTTAAACCTAACTAACCTAAGGACATCACACACATCCATGCCCGAGGCAGGATTCGAACATGCGACCGTAGCGGCCTTAGACTAGCGTCTAGAACCACTCGGACAGCCCGGCCGGCTGCAACTTGTTCCATGGGTATAACTGTAGTAAATATTTTTTTTTATTGTGAACAGACAAACAGTGAGAAACCTTAATCAAGAGGGGCATTTAAACAGTACTGCAACAAATTTTCTTTCCTCGACCTATTTCCGTTGGAAAAATGAAGCATTTGTTGCGGGACATCGTGTAATATTCCCGCTTCAGACCTTATGGTTGCGTGGAGATACGATAGGTGGGGGGACATTAAGCAGCGTTCAAAATGGCGTCTGTAACGTAGGTGCGTTCCAAGCAGAGAGCTCTCACTGAAAACCAGAGCACCGCAGATAATCATACGCTGTAGTAATGTCTACGAAGACCTGGCAGTGAACAGAATCATGTCGTGTTGTTGGGAGAGTGGCTCACAAAACTTCACTGGGCTGTTCATCCCTACAGCCCGTATCTCGTACCTTCTGACTTCCATTTGTTTGGCCCAGGGGAACCAGTACGTGGATGTTGGGTAGCTTAATGATGCAGCAAGACATTGGATCCGACGCCAACCAGCAGAGGGGTACGATGGGGACATACATGCCCTTCCATTATGGTAGTCTAAGGCCATCGGATTGGACGGAGCTTATGTTGAAGAATAGGGTTTTGTGGGGACGAGTGTGGGAAATATATGTAGTGCTGGAAGCCTGAGCAAAACCAACCTGCTTTCAGAGAAAAAGTGTTGCAATACTTATTGAACACCCCTCATACTTATTTGTAAAGGTGCTGGAATAATGTACCAATGTTTTCACATAAAACAGTTGATGGAAAAAATCAAGAAAGAATAATGGGTCAACGTGCATCGACCTTCTCCATAGGACTTTCTGAAATTGTAATCACCTGTTCCTCTTACCTGCCAAGATAAGCTACCTGTGTGACGGAAGGCCTCCGCCACACATAGGTACATCTTGCAAGGTCATCCGCTTCACTAGATAAAAATAATTTATAGGCGTAAACGGATAAAACGATTACCCAGTGACCATATCCCTGCTGTAGTTAGCCTATCTAACGGCTTCCATGGACAAAAAAATTTATCTTTTAGTATTTCTTATAATAACTGATCGAATAGAAAAACTAAAAATGCTGTCATAATCTAATCATCAAGAGGAAGAATCTTACGTTAGGGATTAAACATAATAGGTCGTATTACCTACATCATATTTATCCAGTATTCGAGAAGCAGTCCGCGAGTTCCAACGAACTTTACACATAATTTCGAATCTCCTGGGAATAATTTCTCCCTAATTCCCAAACTCCTCCGCCCCCAACCCTCCGGACATTTCCAATTTACTTCATTCATACCGTTCATTCAATAAAACTTCAGCTTGGGGTTTGACGTTTTAATTTATTACTTTTTTAGAACTATTTCGTCCCAACACATCTTCAGACAGTATCCAAATATGCCACCCCATATACCTGCAATAGGTCAAGAGTTATGCCGGACGCTGTGGCCGAGAGGTTCTAGGCGTTTCACACCGGATCCACGCTGCTGCTACGGTCGTAGGTTCGAATCCTGCCTCGGGCATGGATGTGTGTGATGTCCTTTGGTTCGTTAGGTTTAAGTACTTCTGAGTCTAGGGGACTGATGACCTCAGATGTCAAGTCCCACAGTGTTTAGAGCCATTTGAACCATTTGAACTTATAGCCGCCAGCTGTTCGGAGTCGTCGCTCTCATTGCAGTCGTCGTAATCATCACCGTCTTAATGAAGGCCGTCGCCTAGCAGGCGCTGTAACCATCGTTGGACGCCATCAACAGGAACCACCTGTCATAGGAGTCATCGCTTAGGGTGCTTTGCGGTAACGCACTGTCGCTGTGGTCTTGTGACACTGCCGACACGGACGCCATGACCGCCGCTGGGGATGTCTGCTGAGACAATGCACTGACCTCTCCCTCCCCTCCCCCACCCACCAACCCCTCCAGCCGCTAGCAAAACAGAGGACCGTGGCGCGTGGTTCCAGCTGCCACACTAATTCCCTGCAAAACCGGAGAGCTCCTGTCGACCAAGTAAATTCGAGTTACGTCAACGCTGTTTCAGACGCAACAGCGGACGCACGTGTGAACTTCGCCGCCAAGAATATTAAGAGTGGAAGCAAACCTCGCCCAGAGGACCCACAGTGTATAGCAGTTGATCAGGACATGTTACTCCGTCATCAGGAGCCATTTGTGGACACAGACTCACCATTCTCTTCCTCACTCCCAGCAGAGAACCCACGTTCTAATCGGGTGACTGACACTGGAATCCGGTGCCAGTCAACACGGCCAGTTTACACTGGTATCAGATGTGGCCGTTAACATGTTACACTACCGGCCATTAAAAGTGCTACACCAGAAGATGACGTGCAACAAACGCGAAATTTAACCAACAGGAAGAAGATGCTGTGATATGCAACTGATTAGCTTTTCAGAGCATTCACACTTGGTTGGCGCCGGTGGCGACACCTACAACGTGATGACATGAGGAACGTTTCCAACCGACTTTTCATACACAAACAGCAGCTGACCGGTGTTGCCTGGTGAAACGTTGTTGTGATGCCTCGTGTAAAGCGGAGAAATGCGTACCATCAAGTTTCAGACTTTGATAAAGGTCGGATTGTAGTCTATCGCGGTTGTGGTTTATCGTAACGCAACATTTCTGCTCGTGTTGGTCGAGATCCAATGACTGTTAGCAGAATATGGAATCGATGGGCTCAGGAGGGTAATACGGAACGCCGTGCTGGATCCCAACGGCCTCGTGTCGCTAGCAGGCATGTTATCCGCATGGCCGTAACGGATCGTGCAGCCACGTCTCTACCCCTGAGTCAAAAGATGGGGACGTTTGCAAGGCAACAACCATCTGCACGACCAGTTCGACGACGTTTGCAGCAGCATGGAGCGCCTGCGATGCTGTACTCAACGACGAACCCGGATAAACGACTGCCAAAACGTCATTTTTTTCGGATGAATCCAGGTTCTGTTTACAGCATCATGATGGTCGCATCCGTGTTTGGCGACATCGCGGTGAACGCACACTAGAAGCGTGTACTCGTCATCGACATACTGGCGTATCACCCGGCGTGATGGTATGGGGTGCCATTGGTTACACGTCTCGGTCACCTCTTGTTCGCATTGACGCCACTTTGAACAGTGGACGCTACATTTCAGATGTGTTACGACCCGTGGCTGTACCCTTCATTCGATCCGTGCGAAACCCTACATTTCAGCAGGATAATGCACGACCGCATGTTGCAGGTCCTGCACAGGCTTTTCTGGACACAGAATATGTTCGACTGCTGCCCTGGCCACCATATTCTCCAGATCTCTCACGAACTGTAAACGTCTGGTCAATGGTGGTCGAGCAACTGGCTCGTCACAATACGCCAGTCACTACTCTTGATGAACTGTGGTATCGTGTTGAAGCTGCATGGGCAGCTGCACCTGTGCACGCCATCCAAGCTCTGTTTGACTCAATGCCCAGGCGTATTCAAGGCCGTTATTACGGCCAGAGATGGTTGTTCTGGGTACTGATTTCTCAGGATCTATGCACCTAAATTGCGTGAAAATGTAATCACTTGTCAGTTCTAGTATAATATATCTGTCCAATGAATACCCGTTCATCATCTGCATTTCTTCTTGGTGTAGCAGTTTTAATGGCCAGTAGTGTATATCCGTAGCACTTCCTCCCTTATTACACGACAGTATAGAAAGAGGTGCCCTTCTTTCAATTATTTTCGATGTCCTCTATCGATCCTATCTGATGCGGATTCCACACAACACAGCAAGAATCTATAAGAGGCGGAGAAGCTTAGTGTTAACAGTCTCTTTAGTAGACCTGTTATCTGCTCATGTTGTTCGATTTTTATGATTATGGGGAATCATACAAACGTAGTTATAATAGAGAACGAAGTTCTCTTTTGCGAATGTTCCGACATCCAGGCCGCAGCAGTTCTTTGCGCACTGCGAAGGAATGGAGGATCCCTTAGGTCCTCTTGTGTAGTCCTACACGGACGGAATTTGGACGCTGTCGGAGCAAGAGCTGTTGCCGAACTAGGCACGCGAGACAGGAGTCGTTACAGGCTGTGCAGAAGCATCGGCTTGGGCGGCAATAACCGCGAGGTGTCGGCCCGGGGGCAGGGCCGCAGAGAGCGCGGCCGGCGGTCCACGCTAGGAGGGCCTCGTTAGCAGGCGGGCTGCGCTGCGCTGCGCAGGGCCGCGACGCCCTAACGAGCTCCCTGCTAGGGCGCCCTCTGCTCTGTCCAGACACCGACAGCACGGGGCACGCCTCCATTACCCCCACGTTTTCATTCTGCATGTTCGTGCTTGCACAGGCCTTATATGTCGCTTGAACCGTAAAATTACTAGTGATTCACCAAATTTTATTAATCACAATCATCGTCATCATCATCATCATCATCATCATCACATCATTTAAGACTGATTATGCCTTTCAGCGCTCAGTCTGGAGCATAGCCCCCCTTATAAAATTTCTCCTTGATCCCCTATTCAGTGCTAACATTGGTGCCTAATCACAATTAATAAACAAAATGTAAATTGGAAGTAGGTGCCAAGGAATAACTGGTGAAATTACACACAATTTTCAGTAGCACTCTTTATTCAAAATTGTTGCAAGACTTAACGATATTTAAAAAAAAAACAACAATCATTTAACGAATAAGTCATAATTTACGATAGGAAAGGATTTTTAAATTATAATAAAGAAAATCACGCCAGTAAAAGTCAAGTACAGGCAAGCAATTTAACGTATACAACGCGACGCTGTATAAAATTTCAAGCTCAGCTAAATTACAGGTGAATTTCACTCCATTCATAAATGAATACAATTTGAATATATGGCTTCACTTTTGGTCAGTTTCCCATTTGGTTACAACAGTCGTACGTACGGCTGCCCACAACAGCCTCACTCAGGCCCATTAAATGGCGCAGAATCTAACTTCTAACTTGCCTGCAACATATAAAGACAATCCTGTTTACAATAGTTCTCAAAATGGAAAAACCAACACTCATGAGTCATGCAACCGGGGGTGGGGGGACACACTCACATTTAATACCATCAACAATTCCAATATGTATATAAAAAACTAATTTTACAAATTTCTCACTCACGCTCACGCCGGCCGGTGTGACAAAGCGGTTCTAGGCGCTTCAGTCTGGAACCGCGCGACCGCTACGGTCGCAGGTTCGAATCCTGCCTCGGGCATGGATGTGTGTGATCTCCTTAGGTTAGTTAGGTTTAAGTAGTTCTAAGTCCTAGGGGACTGATGACCTCAGATGTTAAGTCCCATAGTGCTCAGAGCCATTTCAACCAGTTTTGAACACACGCTCGCGAGGTAGGACTTGCGAACTTTTACAGCATTCTCCTTTCAAGGCAACAATTTCTATCCATAATGAAATGCCACACTTTTGCATGGCAAGAAAACACACTAATAACCAACTACCTGTATAAAACACATAAGTACGTTGAGTAAAAGCCTTAAAAGATATTGAATTGGAAAAACACACAACAGTTTTTGCTGACTAGAAACAATATAAAAAATACAGTACGGCGTACATTAACAACCTTGCTTGATAATAGCCAAACATACATAAACACATATTTACGTAAGTTACAGCTTCCAGATGAGCAGGAATTCGTTATGCAATTGACTAGTTCTTACCAGGAGGCAAAAATGAATTTTTCTTCTCTCTTAGAGTACCTTTTACACGTAAGTCTAGTAATACCAGTTATGACAGGCGAGAGAATGGATCAGGTCTTAGTGCCTTGCATTTTAAACAGTACAGTCATTTGTGCCTTAGACTTTCACAAACATGGCAGAGGCTAACAGTAGAATAACCGGTAGGTAAGCTAGGAGGGGAAAGAAACAATCCGAACCACAGATCTACTCTGACTCCCTCCCCCCCCCCCCCCTTTCGACCTCAAAAGGGGACAAACGGACCACTCTTTCTAACATTACCTCCTTCAACGGGAGGGCAGATGAGAAGGAATGGCGGGAAACCCCCCTAAAAATAAGGCTGATATAATTAACAAGAATAAGTATATTGAATTCAATTAAACTTCATAAAACTTGTTAACAATCAATACTCAACTCCTGGTGCGTTACGACTCCCAGGACTGAACCAACGCAGCACCTCCAAATGCTCTGCCGAGCCGCCCGCCCCCAGCCGTTTCAACGGACGCAGGAAGGCGCGCCGATTTTCAGAACCTCCTAGCCGGTCGTCAGCATATGGCCGAGCTGCAAATTAGGCCCCTGGTGGACCCACGCTCAGGAAGATTCCTTTCGCGACGAGCAGTTAATGACCCATACCACGGAGCCGCTGCTCGCGTCGCTTACGCTGATGCCGCGGTCTGCGTGCTGTCCCTCTAGCACCGGCAGAGAAGTCGCTTCTTGATGCCCCGACTGCCAACTCTCCACGAGAGGACTAAATACTTATGGTTTACATTTACAAATAACATAGATTAGAACGGCCACATAGATACTACTAAAGAGACTGCTTACACCACGCTTGTCCGCCCGATTCCGGAGTACTGTTGTACGGTGTGGGATCCGCATCACGTGGGACTGACGATGAAATCGAGAAAGTTCAAAGAACGCCAGCTCGTTTTGTACTATCGCGAAATAGGGGAGATAGTGCCACCGGCATGATAAGTGAATTCGAATGGCGATCATTAAAACAAAGGCGTTTTTCGTTGGGACGGGATCTTCTCATGAAATTTCAATCACCAGTTGCCTCCTCCGACTGCGAAAACATTCTGTTGGCACCAACCTACATAGGGTGAAATGATAAAATAAGAGAAATCAGGGTTCGCACAGAAAAATTTAAGTGGTCGTTTTTCCCGTGAGCTGTTCGAGAGTGGAACGGTGGAGAGACAGCTTGAAGGTGGATCACTGAACCCTCTCTCAGACACTTAATTATGAATAGCGGAGCAGTCAAGTAGATGTAGATGTAGACATTAAACTGACCATCCAACAAAAAATTAAATAATCGCCTTCTGCAGTACGGACGGCTGCGAGACGTGAAAGCAGATGGTCAGTGAAGTCGTGGAAGGTACCAGCAGGGAAGTGCAGCCCTGACGACTCCAGTGTCGTGGCCGGCTGTGCTTGATTTTTCGGTTGAGCATTCATGGGGCCAACAGCCCGACAGAGTTGGTCCCACAGATTCTCGATGGGGCTTAAGTCTGGCAAGTATGGCGACCAGGGGAGTACGGTGAACTCGTCCTGGTGCTTTACGAGGCACGGATGTTCACTGTGAGCTGTGAGACACGCAGTGTGGTGCTGCTGCTGGATGTCATCACAGAGAGGAAACGATCTACATGTAGGACCCTTCCGACGATTGTTGTAGGGCCACACGCTCCAACGGCCATCTGTCCGATGGAGCATAAAACGTGATTCATCTGCAAATATCACCTTTCGCCACTCAGTGGACATGCATGATCCAGGTTCCTGCTGTGGTTGCCTGTACACGGCAGTGTTCGTTGACCAGTCATTGAGAAGACACTGCAGACAGTCCCTTGGTTCACCTGTGTGGTCAGCTCCTCAACTATGTATATTCGTCCATACACATTTCCGCAGCCATCGTTATCCGCTTTCAGCTATGGCGTGAGGTGCACTACAGTTGCCTCAGTGCCCATTTCCCACAGCGCAATTCTTCCATGCTTGAAACCCTTAACCACGGCGGCACGCGAACGATTCACAGACTTAGCAGTTCCAGAAATACTTCCACCTTGCCCCGAAAACCAAACACAGTGACCTTTTGGAAGTTAGATAAATCTCTCTGTTTCCGCATTACGACAATGACTGCATTGTTTCCCGTGTCCCCCCTCCCCCACCACCACATGCTTTGCATACTCTCCACTGCCAGTGTTGCCAGAAGCCATCTGTGAGTGGTCATTGCACGTTGAGCTCTAACATAGGAGGTGGTCGCATTAATGTGGATAGACCGTGCATAAGTAGGTACGCACTTGATTGTGGTGCTTGCAAAACTATTGTGAACTGGAGCTGGCGTGTATTAGGTGTTCTTCAGACAAAAGTTACAAAAATAACCAGTTGAGAATCAGCAGCACCGAATTAAGACTGGAAATACACTATATGATCAATAGTAACCGCACACTCCAAAAACATACGTTTTTCATATTAGGTGCGTTGTGCTGCCACCTACTGCCAGGTACTCCATATCAGCGACCCCAGTAGTCATTAGACATCGTGCGAGAGACAATGGGGCGGAACTCACGGACTTCGAACGTGGCCAGATGATTGGGTGTCATTTGCGTCATACGTCTGTACGCGAGATTTCTTCACTCCTGAACATCCCTAGGTCCATTATTTACGATTTCATAGTGAAGTGGAAACGTGAAGAGACACGTACAGCACGAAAGTGTACAGGTCGATCTCGTCTGTTCACTGACAAAGACCGCCGCCAGTTGACGAGGGTCGTAATGTGTAACAGGCAGAGATCTATCCAGACCATCACAAGGAATTCCAGACTGCATCAGGATCCACTGCAAGTACTGTGACAGATAGGGAGGTGAGACAACTTGGCTTTCATGGTCGAGCGGCTGCTCATAAGCCACACATCACGCCGTTAAATGCCTCGCTTGGTGTAAGGAGCGTAAACATTGGATGACTGAACAGTTGAAAAACATTGTGTGGAGTGACGAATCACGGTACACAACGTATCGATTCGACTGCAGGGTGTGGGTATGGCGAATGCCCGGTGAAAGTCATCTCCCAGCGTGTGTAGTGTCAACAGTAAGATTCGGAGATGGTGGTGTTATGGTGTGGCCAAAAAATGGCTCTGAGCACTATGGGACTTATCATCTGAGGTCATCAGTCACCTAGAACTTAGAACTACTTAAACGTAAGTAACCTAAGGACATCACACACATCCATGCCCAAGGCAGGATTCGAACCTGCGACCGTAGCGGTCGCGCGGTTCCAGACTGAAGCTCCTAGAACCGCTCGGCCACATATGGTGTGGTCATGTGTTTCGTGGAGGGACTTGCACCCCTTGTTGTTTTGCGTGGCACTATCACAGCACAGGCCTTTATTGATGTTTTAAGCACCTTCTTTCTTCCCACTGTTGAAGAGCAAGCCGGGGATGTCGATTGCATCTTTCAACACGATCGAGCACCTGTTCATAATGTGGCGGAGTGGTTACACGACAATAACATCCCTGTAATGGACTGGCCTGCACAGTCCTGACCTGAATCTCATAGAACACCTTTGGGGTGTTTTTGAACGCCTACTTCTTGCCAGGCCTCACCAACCGACATAGATACCTCTCAGTGCAGCACTTCGTAAAGAATGTCCTGCCATTACCCAAGAAACCTTCCAGCATCTGGTTGAACGTATGGCTGCGAAAGTCCAGCATTACCGATGGAGAGCGCCACGAACTTTTAAGTCATTTTCAGCCAGGTGTCCGGAAACTTTTGATCACATAGTGTATTACCACATGTCAGTAAGTAACGTGAGCTCATGTTTGTGGGTAGTACCATTAGTGAATAGGAGAGCACTGAGTGAAGATAACAACGAAGTATCCGATTACTTCACTCCCTTCCCCGACTCTTCTGTCTTCTTTTCCTTTTAGTTTTAATTTCTTGTCCACGGGAGGGCAAAGTCTGTGAGGTCAAGATTCATTGTAGAACTCAGACGTTTTCTGTGGTACCGACAGCATCTTCGTCGACCCAAACCACCCGCCGCGCGCAGCTCTCTCGGGTACTGCACATTCAACACTCTCGGCGGTGTGCCGCCGTCTGAGCCCGCTCTTCCGTTGCTCGCTGTCTGTGATGGGGTGCGCCGCTCATGCACGCCACCAGAGGACGCTGCTTCACATGACCTCACTGTCACCAGCTATGATTAACCGAGGCATCTTTTTAAAGAGTCGCGCCCAGAGCTTCGTCTCTAATCGTACAGAAGGCTATAGAAATAGGATGACCCTATTGGACATTAGTACCTGGCACTATCACTCCGTCTTCAGGCCACGAGTGGCCTACCGTGACCAACCGGCCGCCGTGTCATCCTCAGTGGAGGATGCGGATAGGAAGGGCGTGTGGTCAGCACTCCGCTCTCCCGGTCGTTATGATGGTGTTCTTGACCGAAGCCGCTACTATTCGGTCGAATAACACGAGGCTGAGTGCACGCCGAGAAATGGCAACAGCGCATGGCGGCCTGGATGGTCACCCATCCAAGTGCCGACTACACCTGACAGCGCTTCGGTGATCTCACGGGAACTGGTATATCCACTGCGGCAAGGCCGTTGCCCTTAGTACCTGGCATTGACACATGTAACTGTACCCGCCAGGATAGCCGAGCGTGCTAACGCGCTGCTTCCTGGATTCGGTTAGGCGCGCCGGCTCCGGATTGAATCCGCCTGGTGGATTAACGACGACGGCAGGTGTGCCGGCCAGCCTGGATGTGGTTTTTAGGCGGTTTTCCACATCCTCCTGGGTGAATACCGGGCTGGTCCCCACGACTTGCTGACATTTGAAACACATTCGCACTATTTCACGATTTACAACAAGGGCGCAGACAGCTGGGGTATACACATTCCGTCCCGGGGGTATGGGGTGGCGGCAGGAAGGGCATCCGGCCTCCCCTTACAATTAACCGTGCCAAATCCGTACTTAACACTGCCGACCCTGCGCACAATGCGGGATACAGACTGTATGAAAATTGACTCATATAATTGTATTCAAGACTGTTTCTCTCTGTCAAGAACACTACCCTCAGTTGTATACATATCAGCAAGTAGAAGGTCGCACAACATTTAAAAATTATGTATGTTTCAATTATTAAGTGTCAATATGCAATATGAAAATGGATATAAATATATACATATATGTATATATGTTCACGTCTCTTCCTTAACCACTAGACCGGTTTCAACCGATCTTGGTACACACATAGCTCACTGTCTCAAAATCATCGTTGTGGGGATGAGGAACCATCTGCCTGGCAAAGGTGCGGGGGAGCCCACGACGTGCGAATAGACGTAGTCATGCAGTACTTGAGAATTTTAATACTTAGTGACCTTTGTTTTATTTGAGTTCGTTGGGTTTCAGTTCGTACCCATATTGCCATCTACTTAGTGTATTTTAGGCAACTTTTCCTGTCAGTTATGACGATACTGATGTAGTGACAATCCAGTACCCAGTCTTCAAACCACTGAGTGAATCGGAACAAACTTGAGATATAATTTCAAATCTTCAAGAAACTTATTCTCACTGACAACCCACACAAAATGAAGAAAGAAAAACCATCATCGCTCAATATATTTTTCTCTTTTCATACAGGAAAACTGCCACATGAAGCATGATGTTTTAATTTATTACTTCTGTACTACTAACAACATTCGCGACACATTTTTCAAACAGTATTCACATACATCACTGTACCTATCAGCAGAATTATATCATTGCTCAGGAGATATGACGTCATTAACACTGAAATGCGTGGAAAACGGCTGCTTCATGCAATACATTTAAATTTATAACTTCGTCGCTACTAATTCCATTCGACACACTTTTCGGAGACTGTATCCGCATCTAACGTTATATATACCCATAAAATACTATTCCTGTATGACACGTACTTCAGGAGGTATTTCATAAACACTGAGATGCTTGAAATTGTACTGTTATTAATCAATTACTAATCCACTAAAATAAATAACACCGCAGCATTTCGTCAGGTAACTGCAGTGTAAAAACTTCTTGGTCGCCGTCTCAAAGAGATAAGAGTAGACACGAAGCGTTTCGAATGGTACCGACTTTCAACGATCAGTACATGGGCGCCTGTTGCGAACTCATTGTGTCCTTACTATAGCTAATCCCCCTAATTTATGGAGATTACCAGTTAATGGTAAGATCGCAAAATACGTGGTCCAAGGTGACACCCCACAATGTAAGTATTGGTATTTGAGCAAAAAGGATGATGACCACTTTGACGGTCACTGCTAAAACATTGATGATGATGATGATGATGATGATGATTTTGGGTGATGGCCGCTAAATATCATTAGCGCCCTAACGGAAAGTTAGCTTGCCAATCTCATGGGTGGGAACGAGGGCTGTTCCCACATACGGAGATTTTATAATGTATTAAACTCTGCCTCCCTTCCCCTCCAATTTAGGTATGAGGTCTCACAGTTCACAAAATTTCCCCGCTCTTGTAACACTAGAATCAGTATCGACGAAGATGGTGGGCAGATATCCATTGAGGCAGACGGCTGCCCTGATGTCAGTATATAGGACACACGTTGCCAAAATATGCTGAGCTGAAAAATGGTACACGACGGACCTCACAGAGTGGTCGGTTGGTTGGGTTGTTTGGGTAAAGAGACCAAACTGCGAGGCCATCGGTCTCATCGGATTAGGGAAGGAAGGGAAAGGATGTTGGCCATGCCCTTTCAAAGGAACCATCCCGGCATTTACCTAGAGCGATTTAGGGAAATTACGGAAAACCTAAATCAGGATGGTCGGATGCGGGATTGAACCGTCGTCCTCCCAAATTCGTGTCCAGTGTGTTAAACACTGCGCCACCTCGCTCGGTACAGAGTGGTCGATCCTCCCTCCAGAAGAGGAAGCCATGTCCAATACGCGGCCTGGTAAGCATAACATCCATCCAGTGGTGAGACTGAAATGAAGTCTGCCATGCCTGTGTGGTTGATTTGAGCGACTGCAGTTTGTTTTCTGTCATCTTCAACCATTCAACCTCCCACTGCGAATGATGCGTCTGTCAGAAAATGAGATGGCGGCGTGCGACGGGATGGAACAATGTCGGACAACACCATCCCAACATGCCTGCTTCACTGCTTTGTCAGCCATTTCGTTTCCCTGTATCCCGATGTGGTCAGATACCCAGCAAAATATCACCACCTTGCCACGGTGTTTAGGCCGCTGTAAGGAGTCATGGATGATCTGAATCAACTCGTCTAAGGGATCTTCGAAAACCCTATTAGGGAAAACGGCAGAAAAACCGAGGGCATTAGCAAGCTGGAATACATCCTTATAACCAACGATAAAACAGTGGTACATACTTAAAATGGAGGAAAACAATATTGTAAAAACGTAATCTGGAGTACAAGTTTTCTTGTACCGCTTCAAGCTTAAAATCACTTTGGGCCTCTGAAGACACCAAGGTGGCAACGACTTCCATCCCTGGCTGTGTATTAGGAGGTCTGATAGATTCAGATCTTTGAGAAAGTCAGTAACACCTGTCCCGAAGACGCATGGAGCCGATTACTGAACAGCTGTCCAAAGATAGGGTTGCACCGTTGCACTAAATGCCAATGACTGTCGAGCCAAACGGATACGTCACCGAATTCATAGCGGTGGTTCACCAGCCTCTGCACACAGCCTCTGACCTGGGCTGGTCCGAAAAGTATCAGAATATATCCGAATGTCGTCTAGAACATTGATGTCTCGATCCAAACCATAGCATATCTTTGACTACGTTTAAATAGTTTGAATATACGTACTATCTTCCCAGGAGAAGATCAACTTTTTTAAATCAGTCTCAGGCATTTGATGCCCAGTACTTAACCATAACATAATTGGGAAGTGCTAGGAAATCCACGTACGTTTATTGATCTGTTTATTGAAAGCGCCCTTTCACTTAAGTGTGTAAGTTTTAGCATGAGTAAACAAAGACCATTAAAACCTTCATAAAAATAAGAAAAGGTCCGATTATAATAAATCCAAGATGTGGACCACCGCTATATTAATAAAGAAGTCTGTATACGCCATTACTCCTCCCGCCTTCTGAACTGCTTTGCTCTTCTTCAGGTGTAGAGCGCATACCGGCAAGCGCCCGTGGCTTTGCTTCCTCAGACCGTCCCTAGCCACCAACCGGAAAACGCTCACCTCGCTGCTTTGAACCGCTCGCATAGGCCGGTACTTCCGTTTTAGCGTCGCTCTTCTCTGGTCTCCATTTCGCGTCTGTCTTCTTCGGGCGGATTCGATTCTTGGCGCAGAAAGCAGGCGCCCGTGTATTACGCGCTCCCTTTCATGTAGTCAGAAATTAAATTTGAAACGCGGCGCAGTTGCGGAGGCGTGTTCATTTACCACCGGCACGTATGAGCTGACACACGCACACACACACACACACACACACACACACACACACACACACACACACGAACACGCGCGCCCAGAGCTGAGCGAAGCAGCTACCGTAGAGGCTTTAACGAAAACGGCTGTTGGGAGGATGTTTCGTCCTCAAAGGCGTTCGCATTAGCAAACACCTCCGTGCTATATCTCGATTTCTGCACCCGTAGAAACAAAGTAGGGAAGACAGAAATACGGAATGGAATTAAAAGGAAGCATGAAAGAAAACAAAACATGAAAAAAAGACCCGTCCTCCGTTCTAGAAAATTAAGCAGGTTGATATAACTAGACACTGCCTGTATTTGTTTGGATTTCGTATTTGAGCTGTAGCGCGTTCGCTGCACAGCGTTGCAAAGAGACGAGCGAAGGCGAGCAATTTGTTGTTTTAGCGCTGCTGAAAAGCGGCGTTCTTCTGCTGCTGAACGAGATTCGGCCGAACATTTGCGTAGCGTCGCCTGTTGTCTAGAGACTGCATACTGCCACACAGAGAGCTGGCGGCGAAACACAGCATCGGCAAAGTCTGCGTTGCGTCTTCCCTCCCTTTTTTAAGGTTCCGTATCTCATTCAGTAAAAATAAAACCCTTATAGCACCAGTTTGTTGCCAGTCTGTCTTTTTATAAACCCTTTTCCTCAAAAACGGGTAAACTTATTTCGTTGAAATTTATGTCCAATAGTAAAGGTCTGTGGTCCCTTGGCGGTGTAAAACATGTAAGTTTCTAAGTCAGCACAGTCAAAAGACACGGCCATTTAGGTCACAACTGTTATACTCGAAAACTCACTCGTCGAAATCTAAAGGGTGCTTTCCGTTGCCCTAGAATCATGAAATTTGGCAGGTTTAACAGTACATGTAAAGGAAAAATCAGAACGTGTATATTTGTAATTATATAACACACAAAAAATATTTTTATGTCGTTCGTTGTCCGACTTCAAACTTAAAACACTCTCGAAAGTCTGGGAATTCCCAGGACCGATATCTTGCCAGAATCAATGTCGATAACAGGCAGAAGTAGTCGATACTTTCGATTTGCGGGATTGATTAATTACCTGTATGCATCATTAAGTTCGTACATAACCCTCAGATTGCGAGTCCTGTTCGCAGCTGGCTAATTTTTTCTATAAGTATTATGGGAGGACTGTCTGCAGAATTTCTACCGTTACTGGATACGTTATCTGTTCCTTTTGAGAAGCGTGACTGCGGAGTGTGCTACAATTAATCTGCGTTCTCCGAGAACAGCTATTTTAGTGGAAGTGGTACAAATAAAACAAGTATATTCATTAAATATAAAACAGAATATAAATTGAATTTTACTGAATTTTAATTAAATTCCTATAGAACTTCCAGACTCTATTAACTCCTAAGAGCCACTCATTCAACCGCCGTCCTTCTCTCTCTCCCTTCTCTGTCACCTTACTTCTTAACTCTGGGTTTTTTCTGTGTCACCAGCCAGTAACCTACCGAAGGATAATTATGGTGCTATTTAGTTACGTAAGATGAGAATTCGTGTAGGTAAAATGTAATAAATGTTTATGACATGCAAACAAACTATACTCTAGTGCAGAAAATGTCTTAACAATGTAGTTCATCTCATAAATGCTACACAATAAATTAAATATTCAAGTAGATATTCTCTGTTTGCTTTCTGTCCTTACAAAACAATAACTGAAAGGAGTATTTGTTTGGGTAAGTAAACGGAAGAAACGTTACTCTTTGTGTGGAGATATAAACACAGTTTATTTGATTCTTTTCCAAAGAGGTACGTAACGAGTTACAACATTTTCAGACAAATATAATTTTTATTATGTAACTGATTTATTTGAATCAACTGTTTACAAATCAATTTAAACGAAATTTTCATGAATCTGAATTATGAAGATAGAAACGTTCAAATTTTTAGGGGTGGACGTAACATGCTATACGTAACTGTGTAGTATGGCTATCGCTATAACTGTTGAGTACTACCTCTCTGTTAAATGATAACGTTTGCATTCAACTGAAGATATATGTTTGTCACTATTATTCAATGTGACTGCGTCTATGAACGGAATTTGACTGTAATGAAAGTTATTTAGCTATTCTGCGACATGCTAACAACACTGTCATTCCTAAGTCGTCGTATTCGTCCGAAGAGCTTTACTGCAACTCCTGAAATATAAATCAGTTCTTCACTAAGTTAAGATAAACTGAAATCTGATGCAACGTGCCAAATCTTACTATTTCGGTTGTTATATTACGGTGCCAACTGTTGCCAGACAACGTATTTACATATTCCACTATATGCTTTCATTATGTTGCGCAATGTTAAATATAAACTTGTTCGAGTACTTTGATATTCAGTATTCAACACTACCTTCCGCCCTCATAAGTGTCAAAGTTGGTAACTATCTCACTGTTTCGTCATATAATGCAACCTCACTCATCAGTCGTCCCTAACTGTCTTCAACTGGTTCGCTTGCTGTCGTTCTCCATGGGTATATTTTACCGTCTGACGTCAGTGCGTAGCGTCCTTACGTAATATGTGATGATATTCATTTATTACAACATTTTTCTTCACACCATTTAGTACTGAACGCAACACTCTTTCAATAATTTTGTTTCCTGGGTCATGTCCGCATCCAGTGAAACTGTGCGTACTCTGTATTTTTGGGTTCTGGGTTCATTAACATCTTACTTTAGGTAAACGAAGTTTATTTGTTCGTCGCTGACTGAAATGGAAGGTGACATGGGCGGTTGCCGGAGATAAGATCACCTTACAACTGACTGTGTTCGGATGGATGTTGTGGTGTTTAAACGAGGCCTTCAAACGTGTGACCATTTTCCTAAATGGACACCTTGATTTGTGTTCGAAACGACCTGCGGATGGGATGAAAAGTTTTTGGTCTCAGAGAACATCAGTTTTCCTCCATGTGCTATCTTGAATCCTAAATAGATACCTCGATTTGAGTTCGAAACGATCTGCGGATGGGATGAAAAGTTTTTGGTGTCACGGAACAACAGTTTTCCTCCATGTGCCATCTTGAAGTTATCTGAGGTTGCGAGTTCGATTAAATAAACATGATTCTTTAAAATCCGTTCGTGTTAAATTTGGCAACCATGGTGATCATTCCTGAGAACCACGGCATCGTGACCATCTTCCAGGAAATCTGTTGTTTAGGTCGTTTAGAAGATGCACGGACCTGTACATTCAGGACACGGGCAATCATTGGCACATCTCACACAAATTAACGTTCCGTAAACAGAACATCCATCTGAACAGTCAGTTATGTACAGCATGTTGCATCCACCCATAAGAATTTAAACTTGTTTAGTTCCCTAACTAAATTTGATTCAGTAACATAAAGGAACATTATTATATTTAAAAAATTAAAAAAATACTTGTTACTGAAATTCCCTGGAAACTGACTAAATAAACTCTGTTCATAACCCTAGAGATCGTTACTCTTTCCTATTGAAATAAATATTTCTCTCATTTGTTATTTTGTAAATTAAAGACTAAATTACATTACCTGAAACACCCTGAACAATCACGAATTCTACAAAAGAAACTGAAAGTGTATATAAAATAAAGCAATAACTCAATGAGATCAGAGACACAGCAGCAGTTGCCGTTAAAGTTTTTCTCAACGATTATACCATGTTCACAAAAACCGAAAAATATTTTGAAAAAAAAAAAAAAAATATATATATATATAGTGTGTGTGTGTGTGTGTGTGTGTGTGTGTGTGTGTGTGTGTGTGTGTGCAGGACAATTTTATTTGTTTATTTTATATGCTTCCCTTTACAAACGACAAGCCACCATGAAACTAAGGCTGGTAGTATTTTCACAATATGAAATTGTACTGATATAGACTGTGGTTCAAATGGCTGTGAGCACTATGGGACTTAGCTTCTGAGGTCATCACTCCCCTAGAACTTAGAACTAATTAAACCTAACTAACCTAAGGACATCACACACATCCATGCTCGAGGCAGGATTCGAACCTGCGACCGTAGCAGTCGCGCGGTTCCAGACTGTAGCACCTAGTACCGCTCGGCCACCCCGGCCAGCTACAGACAGTGAAACATATTTGATATTTTTTGTATTTAATTAGGTTTAACAATATTGTAGCGTATGCTGGATGTTGGTGGAGTTCTGATGACAGTGTTTATAGTGACTAGCCCTTTTATTGTGTGGCCGAAGGACAATGAAAATGGACGCTGCCAGACAGATGTTAAAACAGTATCATCCATACTGCCGTCGTAAGTAAAGCATTTCTTTTTCTCGATACAACACAATATATAAAAGCGTGGAAAACTAGTTAATGGAAATAAACATATAATTAAAAGTGAATTGTCACCGCTATATGTCTTCATATTACGTAAAAATAGTCACAGTGTTCTGTAATGACTATCATGGATAAAATTATTCTGGTATATTAACGTCCTTGGAATATAATAACGGAGGAATACATGAATTCAGGTGGTTGCTAAGGATTACGAAGTGGAACACAAACTGGATGTATGAATGTTTTCTATAAATATATTCAGGCTCCCGCACTTAACTCTTGTGTCACCAGAAACGACGGTAATTTTGATGCGAGAAGAAAATAGTGCAGATGATGGTTGGTTGGTTTCAAAAGCGCTACGACTTCACGCCATCCAAAAATCATATAGTTTCTCCTATTTTGTCTTTGGTTTATTTGTAACACGATTGACATGTATGACGCCGCACTTGCAAATAATGTTCTCATTATAAACGCTGACGTCCAAAGAGGTTAGTTAGGCTGTGTTGCTAACTTTTATATGTGACAGGCGCCTGCGTTCGTGTCTCATGCGAAACTAAGGAAAAACGTTCAGTTGGTTGAATGAAAAGAAATTCGACATATTGTCGAATGTGAAGCTCTCAGCTATCCCCACTAACTTGGTAACTGTCGTTAACCTTGTGATTTAATTAAAATCAAAAGTCAATATTAAATTTGGTAGTACTTTCCAACTCCTCTTTATAGACATTAACGGCGTTACTTCCCGACCGCACGCAAGGTCACGAGCAGCTATTCGAATACGTAAGAATTTTTCTTCCAGGGCAGCAGACGGCTCTGAATGTGGTAATCACTTGAATGACATATTCTTCAGTGACCATGAGCTGGGCTGTTGTATTTTTAGCAGCAATATATTAGATCTGTATGAGAAAAATTTTGTGGTATAATCCTTTTGTAGGTGTCACAAGAAAAACACACTTAATATGGGGATTTCTACGGTGCTGTTTGATTGACATCATCTGTAACTATTTTTCCACCGTCTACTCGCCGTTTAGAGTCACGGGAATGTCACGTTTCACTATGGTGATGCACGAAAGAGTACGGAAGTTGGTGCAACGCACAGCGGTAAGACCCGGCGCACTGCAGATGGAAATACTCAGCAGTGTCATTCAGCTGCGTCGATTTCAGTGTACACCTCAACTTGTTTCTTGCTGCTTATGTTAATGCACGTATAATATGGACGTTTGGTCTTTCCAGTTTTCATAGTGAAATAATTAAAGGAATCGTGACAAATGTGACATAAACTGCAACTGCAATAGTTCTTTTAGGCTTTAATGTTTTCGAGGGAACGTCAGTCACAGAAATAGTGGCACAAGGTGGGGCTCACCGACTGCAGAGAGAGGCGTGGTTCAGACACGGAGTGCAGGTCCATACTAGCGACGCCACAGGGGTATTCTTTCTCTCCCTCCGCAGAACACATCATGAACATGCCGCCTTACATGCACAGCAATCAAGCCCCTGTATAATATTACAGACAGAGAATAATTCGCCGTGGTATCTGTCATATCTGGAAACAGTTCGGCACTAAATTTTGTCTGCTACTTTCCGCTATTATGAGTCAAAAATACCATTCCACCATATTAGAAGAATTCTAGTAACCAATACATTTTTCAGACTATGTCGTTGATGTGGTTACAGATGCCAGAAAGAAACAGAGTTTTCCGTAAACCATTTTCTCTTCGCATCAAAATTACAATTGTCGCAAACGCCAGAGCTACATTGGATGGCAGTTGTGGTTAATTTCATAGATAGGCGCGTTCAGATCTCGCCATCCCGTTATTAGGGTAACGTGTATTGACTTAAGCTTGTGAAATTAATTGCGCCGTGTTGAATGAGTGGCTGCCAGGGGCAAATCGTCAGGGCTATTTAGTGAGTCAGTCAAACTAACCTTTGAACCGGCCGCAGAGATTTTTACTTACGAACCTAATTTACTCTGCTAGCACGTTGTGGCTATATGTTTACTTATAACAAAATGTGAGTAAATACTACAAAGAAGCAGTGGTCAACTTAGCCTCAATCGGTTCACAGTGATCTCTGAACTGTTCTTATAACTATGAACCATCATAGTGTCAACAAGTACGACATAAACAGGAGTGTCGCCCAGCGACTGGTATTTTTTCAGCGTTTTAGTTTCAAGGGTATTATGTGACTGTCGTAGCGCGAGACCGAAAGGACGGCACTGCAGAAAAATTGACGTCAGATACAAACCGAGTTAGGTCTATAATTTAATCCTTAACGCTCAAACAACTTTCTGTTGACGTCCTCGACAACAGCTAATATTAAGGCAGTAGAACATCACGTCATTATCAAGAAACAGATGCCTTGAAACTGACGGGATGTTCAACTGCCGCTGAAATATCAATGGGTGTCGAGAAGTTTTTCTGTTTGAAAAAAAAAAAAGCAACGAAGTTCAAATCGGCCTGATGTTCTACTCAAGTAGTAAAACAGCTAACTCCGCAACTCACTGGACAAAGGGTGAAGTGACACCCTGTAACTCGGGGCACATAGTGCATGTTGCCAAAAACTCATAGGCTGCAATTATGACAATGCTTAGCACCCTGTGCTCAGCGTAGAGCCCTAGAGCCGAGCAGGAAAAGCTGATGAAATGAGGAATTTTTAACAAGTACACTCGTCCTCCCTGCCTTCCTGTAAGACTGTGTTAGAAACATAGCAATAATTGTACGTTCAGTGTATTTAGTTATGCTATCATTCTGTCTGCATCTTGAACTGGAGAAAATGATGATCTTCAGTGTGAGAGAAACTGCGACTAACACTTTGATAATGAAGATCTGCTGATTGCCTGCCAATTTTTCATGTTCTGGTCCGAGCCACACCGTACCCATGGTGTAGCAGCTGCCGGATTTGGATAGTTCACCGATCTGAGAAGTTGGTGTGTAGCCAGCATTCACCCCCTGAGGAACCTCAGATGATCAACTGAAAGCTGTTCGTGGATGTCATGGGCGCCAATGGGGCATCAGCAGATTCTGCAAGTGGCTGCACTAAGTGGGCTAGAGGACTGCCATAGTGCCATGCACTGATGCTGGAAATAAACACTTCTTAATGTTACCTCTGTTTAACTGTTCACCCCAGCCATCTCCTGCAATATTTATTTCACCCATAATAATGTGTAGTTGCCCTTTACAGGCTGAGGCGCTACATAGCATTATCTACCATCGAGTGCTGACTACGCCAAGGACTACTCCATACCATCGGCCAAACCAGTGTGGGTCACCTACCTTCATCTACAACTAGCTCCAGCCCCCGCCAGTTGTTCACTGTGATGCTCCTCAACATGTCGGTACTAGGGAGTGAATGAGGAACATCCTGCTAGTCTCCTCGTCATCAACCAATTTATGGACGTCTCTGAGGTGTCCAGGATAAGCAGTCTGCACTTGAGTGCACTTCATACTCGACCTACTGCTGGGGCTGCTAGCTGTCTGGTGCTTCCTCGCCATGCTGTCGTTGAATACCATGATATAGTGATGTACTCCTAAGGCCACTGACACAGAAAGTCTGTCATGGACAACTTGCTGCCTAGTGGCATCTACACAGTGGCAACACACTGCCTTTTGTTATGCTAACATGGGCTGTGCCAAATGAGGTTGGCGCACATTTAGACATGCCACCAGTGGATACTGTATGAGTTCTTGCTAAATAAAACATGAGGCTTAAATCTCTGCATTAATGAAACCACTCCAAATGGAGAACAAGAGCTTCACGTTCGATGCCCTTATCACCCTCAGTAATCAACCTGACATTTTATCGTGTCAATGACTACTGGACCATCATGACACTTACCCAACCATAACATTTAATTTAGATACTATCATTTTTCCACTGGATTCACCTGTGTACATATATCTCATATATAATGCACATATCTCTTGGTCTGTCACCTTCTCCCCCTCTCTACCCATCACTTCATTGTCTACCCATCTGTCCATCTTGCCCTCTCATCTCTCAGACCATCTCCCCTTCTTTCCCCACCTTCTGTGCCTCTCCTCCTCCCACTTACCCCTGTCCATCTCTCCCTCAGCTCTCTCTGTTCGTCTTCTCCAGCCCCCCAATCTCCCTTCTTCCCTCCCTCTCTCTCTCTCTCTCTCTCTCTCTCTCTCTCTCTCTCTCTCTCTCTCTCTCCCCATCTCATCCTCCTATCCCTCTCTGTACATCCTCTTCTGCCCCATCCCTCTACCCTTCCTCACCTGCTCACTCTTTCCCTCTCCATCCCCACTTACCCCTCTCTCTTCGCCTCCTCCTCTATCCATCTCAATCTTTCTGTAAGGCTTGCCATTTCTCCCATGTAGCCCCAGCGAAAGAAGTCGCTAAAGCAAGTTGATACCACTCCCACAACATGCCTCTTATGCAACATAGCCTTTGTGTGAAGGACCTGTGTTCCCATATTCCCACGACATGTAGGCCGCCATGAAAATCAGGGCAATGAAGCAGGCCAATACTACTCCAACACTACATGATGCCTGTTGTGCTGGGCAGCCTGCACATCATGGTCTGGAAAACTGTGTAGTGCATCTAACATGTAGGCTGCCCTGCAAAGCAGGTCAGTAACGCAGGTAGATGCTATTCTGACATGACAAACGTGTCATGCAGGACAGCCCATATAGCAGGGGCTGAAAAAAACACAGGCATGTCTGTATCTCCATAAATGAGCTGGAGCATTATAAACCTCACTGTGTTGGCCCTCTTGGGGCAAGCAGTAAATGTGTTAAATTTGGACTACTTCTGTCCAGGGGCCTGGGAGGAGTTCTTACACATAAATACATACATACATATGCACAGCGTTATACATAGGGGAATCACCTAAAACCCTCATCGCAAAAACTGCAGAAATAGAAAGTGCTACTGATGTGCTGTTTTCACAGAATGGATTCGTTGTCAGCGGCTCGAATTATTAGTCAATCAACAAATTGTAACAATACCTAAAAGGCGTCTTCAGGGTAAAATTATAGTAAATTAGCGTGACAGTGGTGTTTACTGCCCGACTCTAGTGCGAGTCGTTTACAAGATACAGTATTCTGAGAAGTTTCTATACCGATATTTCTTTGTGCCATTTGGTCTGCATAGTTGTGAGGTAAAATGTCGATATGTTTGTTTAGAGTGTGCTTGTGTGTTCCTTAAATGCACTGCGGCCTTGCTAGTGAGTTAGTATGTGATCGTCCACGCAGTAGGTCCTACCAACGCAGAAAAATCCAAAATGCTCATGCTGTGAGGACAATGCAGTAAGATTGCAGCAATATATTCCAATAGATATAAACCATTCTGGGAATTATTTATCAACGTCTTCAATCAGTTATGTGAATGTGGTAGTGTAACAGCTATTCAACGTAACAGACGGAGACAAGTGACGATAGAAGTAGAGGAAATTAATGTCGTTGCTGCTGTTGCAGTTGATCGGCACGTTAGGTATTGCGCTTTCACATAACGAAGTGGTCTAAGTCAATGCAAGTGTTCTACGAATTTTCCATCGACATAGGTTCCAACCATATCACATCTGCCGCCATAAAGAGCTGCATGAAGACGATTATTAGGATCCTGTTAACTTCAGTACATTGGCATTAAGGCACAATACTCTAGATGTATCATGTGTCTTGTTTAATGATAAAGCCACATTTAGCAATTATTGCGAGGTAAATAGCCGAAACATGCACTACTGGTCTGCTGACGTTATCCGGTTGGTCCTCAGAGTGCATGGAGTGTAAACGTTTGTTGTGGAATAGTAACCATTAGGTCATAGGGTCGTTTTTAATAGATGGAACACTGAACGCAAGCAAGTATTGCAGCCTCGTAACTCACCATCTTCCACTGGTGCTAAAAGACATTCCTCTGCAGACTATGAGGAACCTGTGGTGCGATCTGATGGCTGTGCAACCCATAGTGCACGAAGTACTACAGCATGTCTTCACAAATTGTTTCCAAATCGTTAGACTGGACACAGAGGACCTGCACCTTAGCCGGAGTGTTCCCCGTATTTGACGCCTGTAGACTTTTTTCTGTGGGAGAAGCTGAAAGACGTTCTCTGCAAGGACATATCCGATGATACTGCAGTCTGCTCGGACATCTTCCCTGAAATGCCAGTACACGTGCAACAGTCGCACCATACCAGTCTGGAAGTGTGTATTCCTGCTTCTGGCGGTCTTTCCGAACACAACCTGTGATGACCGATAGTCTTTTTACTGGTCAGAATACATATAACCAGTGTAAGCTCTTGTGTTGTTCTTCAGTGTGTGTTACCACGGGTATTTCTCAAGTTCAGGGTAGGAACTTTTCAAAATACAGTATCTCATAAACGACTCGCACTAAATTCCTGCAACAATCACCACTGACATTCTAATTTACTCCAATCAGTGCCTTAATTTCAATAGGCACTATCTCATTTACGAAAATGTATATTTCCACAAAAATATGCTCTCTACATGTCATTACAATCTGTTGATCGGATAACAATACAAGCACCTGAATACCAATCCGTTCTGTGAAAACAGCTCAACAATAGTACTTTCCATTTAAGGAATACTTGCGGTGTCAGATTTCGGTGAATCACCTTGTACATAAGCTAAGGAGTCTTTCTAAGATGAAACTACGCTACTGACCATTCAAATTGCTACACCTAGCAGAAATGCAGATGATAAACGGGTATTCATTGGACAAATATATTATACTAGGACTGACATGGGATTACATTTTCACGTAATTTGGGTGCAAAGATCCTGAGAAATCAGTACCCAGAACAACGACCTCTGGCCGTAATAACGGCCTTGATACACCTGGGCATTGAGTCAAACAGAGCTTGGATGGCGTGTACAGGTACAGCTGCCCATGCAGCTTCAACACGATACCACAGTTCCTCGAGAGTAGTGACTGGCGTGTTGTGAGAAGCCAGTTGCTCGGCCACCGTTGACCATACGTTTTCAATTGGTGAGAGATCTGGAGAATGTGCTGGCCAGGGCAGTAGTCGAACATTTTCTGTATCCAGAAAGGATCGTACAGGACCTGCAACATGCGGTCGTGCATTATCCTGCTGAAATGTAGGGTTTCGCACGGATCGAATGTAGGGTAGAGCCACGGATCGTAACACATCTGAAATGTAACGTCAACTGTTGAAAGTGCCGTTAGTGCGAACAAGAGGTGACCGAGACGTGTAACCAATGACACCCCATACCATCACGCCGGGTGATACGCCAGTATGGGGAAGACGAATACACGCTTCCAATGTGCGTTCACCGCGATGTCGCCAAACACAGATGCGACCATCATGATGCTGTAAACGTAATCTGGATTCATCCGAAAATATGACATTTTGCCATTCGTGCACCCAGGTTCGTCCTTGTGTACACCATCGCAGGCGCTGCTGTCTGTGATGCAGCGTCAAGGATAACCGCAGCCATGGTCTCCGTGCTGATAGTCCATGTCGCTGCAAACGTCGTCGAACTGTTCGTGCAGATGGTTGTTGTATTGCAAACGTCCCCATCTGTTGACTCAGGGATCGAGACGTGGCTGCACGATCCGTTACAGCCATGCGGATAAGATGCCTGTCATCTCGACTGTTAGTGATACGAGGCCGTTCGAATCCAGCACGGCGTTCCGTATTACCCTCCTGAACCTACCGATTCCATATTCTGCTAACAGTCATTGGATCTCGACCAACGCGAGCAGCAATGCCGCGGTACGATAAGCCGCAATCGCGATAGGCTACAATCCGACCTTTATCGAAGTCGATGGTACGCATTTCCCCTCCTTTCACGATGCATCACAACAACGTTTCACCAGGCAACGCCGGTCAACTGCTGAATGTGTATGAGATATAGGTTGGAAGTCTTCCTCATGTCAGCACATTGTAGGTGTCGCCACCGGCGCCAATTTTCTGTAAATGCTCTGAAAAGCTAATCATTTGCATACCACATCATCTTCTTTCTGTCGGTTAAATTTCACGTCTGTAGCGCGTCATCTTCGTGGTGTAGAAAGTTTAATGGCCAGTAGTGTATTTATGCAATATTTGCGGTGTAAGATTTAGGTGAATCACCTTGTACATATGCTAAGGCGTCTTTCTGATATGAAAGTCGTCTCATTTCACGGAGTAATAAAGTGTTTGTGCCCCCATCTTTGCACTTTTATTCGCCCGTTCAGAAGAGACCTCAGCAAGCTGGCTGTTTCTCCCATACAGGGGGCGTTCCGCAATACAGTACAGCACAGTACAGTACAGAACGACCACTGCAGCCCCGCAGCCGAGGATCCCGGCCGTCGAAGGACGCGGCGCGCCTGAGGGATCGCGGCTGATTTACGCGCGGCGGGCGCTATCAGCGCTTCCGAAGGCGGCCCCGGACCGCGCCCTGCTCCCGGGGCGGCAGGAAGCGGTCGTACAAGCGGGGCTATCGATACGGCCGGCGCGCCTTCTCGGGCCCGCCAGCGATGCAAATAAAGGCATCGCCGCTCCTCCGCCGACGGCGAGCAGCCCGTAAATTCCAACTACCCGGCAAATCCGCGTGGGACGGCAGGAGCCAGTGGAGCTACAACACCCAGCACCTCGTCCTCGGGCGCCATCCACTCGTAGAGCTACGAGCTCCACGAATCGGTTCTACAACGTTCAATCGCTCGATCCCAGTAACAAATGTACGGAGAATTATCTCAAACTCTCTAACAAGGGAACCTACCCATCGCACCCCCCTCAGATTTAGTTATAAGCTGGCACAGTGGATAGGCCTTGAAAATCTGAACACAGATCAATCGAGAAAAGAGGAAGAAGTTGTGTGGAACTATGAAAAAAATAAGCAAAATATACGAACTGAGTAGTCCATGTGCAAGATTGGTACCATAGGCAAGGATAGGGTGAGCACAGGAACGCCGTGGTCCCATGGTTAGCGTGAACAGCTGCGGAACGAGAGGTCCTTGGTTCAAGTCTTCCCTCGAGTGAAAAGTTTAATTTTTTATTTTCAGACAATTATCAAAGTTCAGGCACTCACACATAATCAACTTCATTCTCCAATATTCCAGAACATGTTCAGATTTGCTTGGACATATGCAGGATTTGCCAGTCTACACATGGAAAAAATTTGAAAACGTTAAAAACATGTTTTGACAGAGCACAGGGAAAACTGTGTGACTGTGTTTGTGTACATAGTTCCGCGTAGTCAGTGCGTACACAACTTTCCCACAAGAGCGCGCCCCGCTAACGACAACAGTGCAGGCGCAGCGCTCGCCCGTCTCCGCACTACGAGATGGCGCTGCCTTAGAGACGGACCAAATTCTGCTTCCGCCCATCCGAGTATTAATATGTAACGCAGCCAATGAGATTGCTGCTAACGTAGAACCTTTTCTCCTCGCGGATCGCACTCGCTCAGTCATACCTGAAAGCGCGAGGTATTATAACGAGTGTACAGACCTCCGATTAGTCAGTCTGCATTATTCTGTACCAGTCTATAGTCAAGTTTCAGTCTGCACTTAAGAAGATTATCATATTCCTGTACATAGCCATGAAGATAAATGTATAGACATAAGTATCAGAGGTATGTGAGAATAAGATTAACGTACCCAGACCAAAGGAACTTCAGATTGTCACTTGTAAATAGCATCCAGAATCAAGTTACGTAATGTCTATGCTTTTTATTATTCTAATAAATGTGTGGGAAAATTAATCAAGTACTGTTTAAAGTTGGTCACGGTCAATCTGCTACTCTAAGAGTGCAAGTGGCATTTCTATCGTCTGACCTAACGGCAGAAGATAAACACGCCACGATAAGACCACGAGACATATTGCTGACAGTCGCCTACTTCGTTAGAGCGACAAGTCAAATAATCTGATGATGTGTGTACCGAAGATCTTACAGTATGCACACCACACTGTGAAACTGTTGCATTCATTAGTTGCAGTTTATGTCACAAACGCTTATGTTTTCATCACTTTTTTGGGAGTGACTATCACATCCACAAGAAAACCTAAATCGGGAAAGGTAGAAGAATCTTTTTACCCATTCGGCAAGTGCACAAGTTAGGTGAGTCGACAATATATTCCTGTCATGTGACGCACATGCCGTCACCAGCGTCGTATTGAATTTATCAGACGTGGTTTCCTGTGGAGGAATCGGTTGACCTATGACCTTGCAATCAAATGTTTTCGGCTCCCATAGGAGAGGCATGTCATTTCGTCTACTAATCGCACGGTTTTGCGGTGCGGTCGCAAAACACAGACACTTAACTTATTACAGTGAACAGAGACGTCAATCAACGAACGGACAGATCATAACTTTGCGAAAATAAAAAAAGAAACTTTTCAGTCGAGGGAAGACTTAAACGAAGGACCTCTCGTTCCGCAGCTGCTCATGCTAACCACGGGACCACGGCGCTCCTGAGCTTACACTCTCCTGGATGTTGCCTATCTTGCGCATGGACTACTCAGTTTGTATATTTTGCTTATTTTTTTCATAGTTCCACACAACTTCTTCCTGTTATCTCGAGTGATCTGTGTTCAGTTTTTCAAAGCCTATCCACTGTGCCAACTTATAACTAAATCTGAGGGGGGTGCGATGGGGAGGTTCCCTTGTAAGAGACATGGTTTCACAAAAAGCCGTTTCTGTGCTATTGTGTTCTCTTTCCTCTCCTACTTGCTCTAAGCGTGAAATCATGGATAAAATATTTCAAAATATAACGTGATTGCTGTCTGGTCTACTCTCAAATGCAGTTAGACTAGCCACTAAGCTAAATGTATTTATACGCTGTTACACTCAGTGATGGCGATGGAGATGATGGCACGAAACACGAACTTTGGATAGCACCCACAAAAGTCGACTGCGAACTATGTGACAGTGTGAGGGAGTTGAATAGCGGCTTGCCCGTCGCACTATAGCAACGTTAGTCGACAGGGTACAAAGTATGCCATCACGTCACACAGCATGAACATAAACCATATTATCATTATGCTGGTATTATCGTAAGTTACATCTAAGTAATAAATTACACGTTATACAGATAAACTTTTGAAACTTCCAGCAGATTAAATCTGTGGGCCGAACCGAGACTCGAACTCGGGACCTTTGCCTTTAGCGGGCAAGTGCTCTACGTTGCTGCAGAGTGAAAATCTCATTCTGAAAACATGCCCCAGGCTGTGGCTAAGCCATGTCTCCCCCATATCCTTTCTTTCAGGAGTGCTAGTTCTGCACGGTTCGCAGGAGAGCTTCTGTAAAGTTTGGAAGGTGGGAGACGAGATTCTGGCAGAATTAAAGCTGTGAGGACGCGGCGTGAGTCGTGCGTGGGTAGCTCAGTTGGTAGAGCACTTGCCCGCGAAAGGCAAAGGTTCCGAGCTCGAGTCTCGGTCCGGCACACAGTTTTAATCTGCCAGGAAGTTTCATATCAGCGCACACTCCGCTGCAGAGTGAAAATCTCATTCTGGAGATAAATTTTTACTTAACATAGCGTCATAAAGCGTAATCGACCAGCCAACTGCATCAATTAACATTTTCACATATTGACCAGTCATTAGCTAGGTGATTATACTTTTACATTATATTATGAAAATTTTTAAGTGTATAAAATGTAAATTCTTACTTAGAAACAACTTACGATAACACCCAGCATACTATTAGGATTTATATTCATGCTGCATGATATGTATTGGCTAATTGCGCCTGTTGGCTGACGCTGACATAGGCTGACAGTCTTGGTGCTGGACTTCTGCTACTTGACTCCCTCATCCGACTCCCTCATCTGTATCTCGTTGCCACTATACTCGTTTCTAACCTGTTACATTTCAGTGAAATAGATGATTTCAAAACTTCCATCGGCACACTAACTTCCTTTTTTATTTCAGCTGCGGATCCTTTCGGTCTGGGCTTCGCAGTACACAGGTATTACGACTTGCAATGACAGTGCCGCCTGTTGGCACTTTCTGGAACTACTGCTTCGAAACTTCTGTGTAAAATTCTCTCATCTTTCACAGTAGAATTTGTTGTATTCCCTACTGATATTTGTTTCCATGTTTTTTTAATTTTAGAATCATTGATTCCTTCGTTGGACACGTTGCAAGTGATAGTCCAAAGTGGTAGAAACAAGAAGTATTTTCATTTTTATGTACACCACCACAAAGCTGTTAAAATATCTATGGCGGCACAACAACTAATAATTTGTTGCACACTTTCTACCGAAGTTAGAATCATACAATAATTTGTTTTACAAGAGTAAGTTCTATTCCAACTTGCTAGTAGTTCCTTTTAAATCGGATTTTAAAAATGCTAACTGTTTTGTTTGGATTTTTCAGTTTCTTTTAAGTGGACTCCTAAATACACACTTATCTATTGTTCGTCTATTGTAAGTACGGGACGCTGGTTCCCTCAATTATTCAGGTTGAAACTTTAACGTGTGGCGCACTAGTATAACCACCACAAGACTGACTGCAGTGCGTCTATCAATCTGATAGTGCTCTGAGAAGATTTTTGAGCGCCTGGAAACTTGCTGCTGTCAATACACCTTTAATAGTTTCTCATAACGTGCTTTATGATACTATATGCTGCACTATGAGTTATTTTGCGTTGTAGAGATTCTTTCCTTTAAATTTAAAAAGAGACTGATTTTTGTTCATAGTGCTTTCACAAATGTAATTTCCCTTACTGATAACCGTTTCTCCACAACATAAAAGTTTCCCGAATATGGCATCCATCATTTTTTCACAGAATACAACCGACGTTTTGGCCGTAGTTGGAGTGCTTCCTCTGAGTCCTTGGTGTACTTTGTTGTCCATGTTCTTTGTATTTCAACATGACTGCTCTTCTGAGGTGTGAGAAAGGTTTTTAGAATCTTCACATAATGTAATGCTCAGCAGTAAAATAATGACAAAATCTAATGACCCTGGGCAATAAAGTACACTAGTGGACTGAGAGAAAAGCCTGTGCAACTATGAAGAAAATATCAGTTTTATGCAGTGGAAGTCATGACACAGCACCTTCAGCAGAAGTCTTTCGCACCAAACGATTCTGACTGTGCAAACCTACGTGCTGTATCCTGGTATGTATCCCTTCCATCAGTACAGCCGTGTCCATTGGGCAACCTACTCGGCAAATGTAAACATCAAATTAACAACGTTTTTATACTCTGACTTGCAGGGACTGCACTTGGACCAGCAGTGCCAACGTCGCCTGAGGAAGCATATTATCACCACGCTATTTACATACCCCAAGCTCATGTCTGAAACGAAAGTGGGAAACATAACGTTCCTCTCAGCCTGTATTAAGGATACAGCATGGCTCAAAACCAGCAGTTCCAATTGTGGAGACAGATATGGTTACAGGTCCCCTTGAGTGGATTACCTACGAGTTCAGCGAGCGGCCAAGCTGTGGTCTTCGAGATGCCATCGTTTGACTATCCAGCTGTCATCATCAGTAAATATTTTGTTTCAAACATTGTAAGTGGTCATTTAACTCTCGTAGTTTGGAGTTTGTGTCAAGAGTGATTATATGTTACTCTTGTTTGCACCTTACGTCTAAGTGATATTTACTGGACATATGCAGTTCACATACAGATTTTTCACACGAATAAACTCTATGCACTTTGACTTTATTAAATGAGTTTCTTTTAGTGAAACTATCATTGATAGATACCTTTGGAACAATTGACAATTTAGGACATGTAAGGCAACACTCGACAATGCAGGCATGCTTTTCTCACTATTTTCGTAGATCTGAAGGTCGTTGTTCAACGATTGTAACCAGTCTTCTAAGTGTTCATTTATAATACGATTATTAGTTGTCTCAAAGACGGATTTAGAAAACGTCTTTCTTATAAAATGCAACTAGCTCTTTATTCTCACAAAGTAATGAGTGCTGTCGATACGGGTTGTCCAACTGATATCACATTTTTAGATTTTTGGAAGGCTCTTGACAACGTTCCTCACAAGCGACTTATCATATTGCGTACCTAACGAGTGTCGCCTCAGTTGTGCTACTGGATTCGTGATTTCCTGTCAGGAAGTTGGTAAGTGACGGAAAGTCGTCGAGCAAAACCGAAGTAATATCTGGCGTTCTCCAAGGAAGTGTTCCTGAACTATATAAGCGATTTAGGAGGCAATGTGAGCAGCCCTCAGACTGTTTACAGATAATGCTGTCATTTGGCGTCTTATAAAGTCATCAGATGATCAAAACAAATTGCAAAACTATTGAGACAAGATATCTGTATTCTGCGAAAAGTGTCAACTGATTCTAAATAATGAAAAGTGTGAAGTCATCCATAGGAGTACTAAATGGAATCCGATAAATTTCTGTTACAGGATGAAAAACACAAGTTTAAACGCTGTAAATTCAACTGAACGCGAATAACTTGAATTGGCACGGTTACATAGATAACTTTGTGGGGAAAGCAAGGAAAAGAGTCCCATTTATTGGCAAAACAATTAGAAAGTGCAACAGGTCTACTAAAGATATTGCATACAGTAGGCCTGTCCACCCTCTTCTGGTGTGACTTTTTTCCATTGCAGCAGGAACTTTTCATGAAATTTCAATCACCAACTTTATCCTCAGAGTGTGGAAATATTTTGTTAGCGCCCAAGTATATAAGGAGGAACGACCATCATAATAAAATAAGATATAGCAGAGCTCACACGGAAATATTTAAGTGTTGTTTGAGAGTGGAACGGCAAGGAAACTGCTTGAAGATAGTTCGATGAACCCTCTCTCAGGCAGTTAATTGTGAATTGGAGAGTAGTCGTGTAGATTTAGATTAGGAAGAAATACTTCTATAGTGAATAAGTAGTATTATTCGTAAGAGATCTTGTCGGAAAATTTTAAATGTTTGGAATGCTCGTCGAGAAATTTATGTGGAAGAGCGGCACCAGAATTCTCTTTTCTGTATGATTAATGTGATGGATGTTATAGCTGTTCGTTTCGCATCTGCTGTACGGCGTTATAGGTACCGAGTCGTTTAGTTGAGCCTGATGCGGCCGATATAAATATTGCGAATATAATAACTTAGAAAAATATACAGATGCGCAGAGACGCCTTCCGTTTCAGGGCAAATACACTCCTGGAAATGGAAAAAAGAACACGTTGACACCGGTGTGTCAGACCCACCATACTTGCTGCGGACACTGCGAGAGGGCTGTACAAGCAATGATCACACGCACGGCACAGCGGACACACCAGGAACCGCGGTGTTGGCCGTCGAATGGCGCTAGCTGCGCAGCATTTGTGCACCGCCGCCGTCAGTGTCAGCCAGTTTGCCGTGGCATACGGAGCTCCATCGCAGTCTTTAACACTGGTAGCATGCCGCGACAGCGTGGACGTGAACCGTATGTGCAGTTGACGGACTTTGAGCGAGGGCGTATAGTGGGCATGCGGGAGGCCGGGTGGACGTACCGCCGAATTGCTCAACACGTGGGGCGTGAGGTCTCCACAGTACATCGATGTTGTCGCCAGTGGTCGGCGGAAGGTGCACGTGCCCGTCGACCTGGGACCGGACCGCAGCGATGCACGGATGCACGCCAAGACCGTAGGATCCTACGCAGTGCCGTAGGGGACCGCACCGCCACTTCCCAGCAAATTAGGGACACTGTTGCTCCTGGGGTATCGGCGAGGACCATTCGCAACCGTCTCCATGAAGCTGGGCTACGGTCCCGCACACCGTTAGGCCGTCTTCCGCTCACGCCCCAACATCGTGCAGCCCGCCTCCAGTGGTGTCGCGACAGGCGTGAATGGAGGGACGAATGGAGACGTGTCGTCTTCAGCGATGAGAGTCGCTTCTGCCTTGGTGCCAATGATGGTCGTACGCGTGTTTGGCACCGTGCAGGTGAGCGCCACAATCAGGACTGCATACGACCGAGGCACACAGGGCAAACACCCGGCATCATGGTGTGGGGAGCGATCTCCTACACTTGCCGTACACCACTGGTGATCGTCGAGGGGACACTGAATAGTGCACGGTACATCCAAACCGTCATCGAACCCATCGTTCTACCATTCCTAGACCGGCAAGGGAACTTGCTGTTCCAACAGGACAATGCACGTCCGCATGTATCCCGTGCCACCCAACGTGCTCTAGAAGGTGTAAATCAACTACCCTGGCCAGCAAGATCTCCGGATCTGTCCCCCATTGAGCATGTTTGGTTCAAATGGTTCAAATGGCTCTGAGCACTATGGGACTTAACATCTATGGTCATCAGTCCCCTAGAACTTAGAACTACTTAAACCTAACTAACCTAAGGACATCACACAACACCCAGCCATCACGAGGCAGAGAAAATCCCTGACCCCGCCGGGAATCGAACCCGGGAACCCGAGGAGCATGTTTGGGACTGGATGAAGCGTCGTCTCACGCGGTCTGCACGTCCAGCACGAACGCTGGTCCAACTGAGGCGCCAGGTGGAAATGGCATGGCAAGCCGTTCCACAGGACTACATCCAGCATCTCTACGATCGTCTCCATGGGAGAATAGCAGCCTACATTGCTGGATATACACTGTACTAGTGCCGACATTGTGCATGCTCTGTTGCCTGTATCTATGTGCCTGTGGTTCTGTCAGTGTGATCATGTGATGTATCTGACCCCAGGAATGTGTCAATAAAGTTTCCCCTTCATGGGACAATGAATTCACGGTGTTCTTATTTCAATTTCCAGGAGTGTATAAACAGTGTCGGCTGTAAAACGAAGTGTGCGTGGAGATAGGGGGCCGTTGTGTCCGTGCCAAAGCAAGCGCGCGCTGGACGCACGTATAATGGCACCGATAAACACTCGTAATGAAGTTTAGCGAGAGATTAAAAAAGCGACGGCGACGCGATTGCTCGTAAATAGGGGAGAGACGCGCATCCCGTGCGTAGGCGCACGTGCGAAATGGTGCGAGTGTGCGTGTGTGTGGTCCGAATATTAGGTTAAAAGTGTCGGCAGTGACCACCACAAATGGACACGCTACGTACTAAAATTTTATACACCGGCCGCTCGTCGGCAGTTACGACGCAAGGGCTTCGTCTGCTGCTCAGCGGTCGCAGAATTTTTAAGCTATATTTGCAGGCGACGAACGCATTTGAACGTAAACTTTTTTCCTTTATAACCAACACGGAATAAATGCCACACTTTTATTTCTTCTCGTACCCCATTCGATATTATCCCAAAAGGAGCTTGGGCACATCGTTTCGGCCTTCCAATGCTCCATAAACTGCATAACACGTTGGCAAGATATCTCAGTTGCGAGCATGAACTGCCCCCATGATCGCGGCACATCTAGCGTATAGTGCTCAGTTTCAGTCGTGTGTTGAATATAACTGTAATTTTTGATCAGTCACCCGTACTGAATAACATTGCAGTTATCTACGAAGTCTGAGGAAGAGTGCAACAAAATTAATACATCTCCAAAGAAAATATCTGCTTCTTTTAAAAGTAGTGATCGGAGATTATGTCCTCGAATACGTGCAGGACTTTTAGGAAGTAATCTGAAACATATTTATGACAAAACTAACAACTGTAACTATCTTCTCAGTAACTACTGTCAGGCCCTTCGAGGACTTAAAAGGCCCATCATTTAGTCGCAGGACACCTAATATACAAGGAACTTAACCAGAACCAAGTAACTGAATACTTGTTAGATTAAATATATGTTCCGTGTTATAGATCGTCAAGGAACATAAAGCTTGTCATTAAGCAATCCATACTATACAGGGTGATTCAAAAAGAATACCACAACATTAAAAATGTGTATTTAATGAAAGAAACATAATATAACCTTCTGTTATACATCATTACAAAGAGTATTTTAAAAGGTTTTTTTCACTCAAAAACAAGTTCAGAGATGTTTAATATGGCCCCCTCCAGACACTCGAGCAATATCAACCCGATACTCCAACTCGTTCCACACTCTCTGTAGCATATCAGGCGTAACAGTTTGGATAGCTGCTGTTATTTCACGTTTCAAATCATGAATGGTGGCTGGGAGAGGTGGCCGAAACACCATATCCTTAACATACCCCCATAAGAAAAAATCGCAGGGGGTAAGATCAGGGCTTCTTGGAGGCCAGTGATGAAATGCTCTGTCACGGGCTGCCTGGCGGCCGATCCATCGCCTCGGGTAGTTGACGTTCAGGTAGTTACGGACAGATAAGTGCCAATGTGGTGGCGCTCCATCCTGCTGAAATATGAATTGTTGTGCTTCTTGCTGCGAACAAATGCTTGCTGGATGCTTGTTACATTTTCATCACTCGTTCTCGGCCGTCCAGAACTTTTCCCTTTGCACAAACACCCATTCTCTGTAAACTGTTTATACCAACGTTTAATACACCACCTATCAGGAGGTTTAACACCATACTTCGTTCGAAATGCACGCTGAACAACTGTCGTCGATTCACTTCTGCCGTACTCAATAACACAAAAAGCTTTCTGTTGAGCGGTCGCCATCTTAGCATCAACTGACGCTGACGCCTAGTCAACAGCGCCTCAAGCGAACAAATGTACAACAAAATGAAACTTTAAAGCTCCCTTAATTCGCCGACAGATAGTGCTTAGCTCTGCCTTTTGTCGTTGCAGAGTTTTAAATTCCTAAAGTTGTGGTATTCTTTTTGAATCACCCTGTATATTTACAATAAAGGTGAGATGATAATGTCCCTTCCCTTGAATATGAGTGAAATGTTAATCTTGGATACGGAATGAGTCAAAATATCTTAAACATTTTTCTTCTTTTAAAGAGGTAATGTCAAACTTGCAAAAGAACATACAAATGTATAAAACACTGAGGTGGATACGATAATTCTCAGGCTATTACGGCCGTGTACTATCAAACACAAAATCATTTTGCAACACTTACTTGCATTGATCACATTATTACACGAAATGACAAAGGATGTACACAATGAAGAGAACTTCGTCTGTTGTCTGTGCAGTCCCAGAATTTTATAGCCATTAGCGCAAGCAATATATGCTTCTGAAACCAATCTTATTTTCTTTATTACCAACAAGGAATAAATGGAACATTTAAACAGGATGCAAGAAAACGGTATGGCCAAACGTTATTTCCATGTTAGAGCTCAGTTCCTATTTCCCTTTATAATCACATTAATCATGGGAAGCACAGAGAAACATAATGTACCAACATTAGATGAAATGTTTTCTTATATTAAACGTTCATAATACCCTCTTGGTTAATTTGGTTAGAATTTACACCCAGTTGTAATTCTCAGGTTCACATCCAGTTCTCGTTTTTCTTATTGAACCAAGGTAATTTTGTCATGTAACTCACGTCATTGCTTGTGTTGACACAATATTAATTACACTGCTCTACAAGAATCATGTGCATACCATCAACTGTTTAATCTTTGTGATGGGCTTGGTTTCCGGTACAGTGCAATGGAAGAGTACTCAAATGTGGAGTTGACAGATGCCCATTTACTGTACGGACTACCAGATGGTAACTGCCGTGGCGCTCAACGTTTGTATCTGGAGAGATTTCCAGAACTGCCTTGCCTCTACAAGACAATGTTCCATGCAACTGATCGTCGTGCTAGGAAGGAAGGAAAGTATACACCTACTACTAGTGGCTGGGAAAGACCTACAAGGACGAGAGGATCTTTTTCCTCCAACTGACCACAACCTAGTGTCATTGTAAGACAACTACCTGCAACAATTAATGCTACATGAGAACATGTATCCATACCATGCAACTTACAGCGTTTGCAGGAACAATCGCCATCTGGTCTTCCTGCATTGGTTCACTTCTACGACTGGTCCATTCAACAATGGATCGGTGGCCTACTTTATTGTAAATGTGCTGTTCACGGATGAGGCTTCGTTTCAAAACACGTAATTAATGTGATGAAGAGTTCTAGAAACAGAGCTGTGTCACTGAAATAAAGCTTTTCCGTATCCCATGTCCATACAATATACATTATTCAAAGCAATTAGGGGAACATGTTAATCAACGTCCAGTATGTTAAACCCATTTTACACAAGTGGTCCCTGTGGTGTTATTGCATGACTTCAGATGTTCGCTTTCAATGTAGGCAACAATTAAAATCATTCGCCATCTATTGGCTGTGGAATGCATTGTACTGTCAGGTGGCCCCTCAGAAGGATGTGAGTACTGGCGTCACAGTTTTCTAATGAGGTACAAAGATAGCAGTTGTCATTTGTCGACACTGTATTCAACCAAGCCCATGCAATACGACATCTGAATACAATTCAAGTATCAAGGGCGGACTGTTTGATAACGAAAAAAAAGGGAAAAAAAGACATTCCTTCGGCTTGCTGCAGATTGCAAATGTAAATGCCTCTCCACGTGTCATCCATAGGTTGTGGACACGCTACAGGGAAACAGGTCAGTACATAAGGCGAGTTGGAGAAGCCAGCCGACACAGGAAAGCCCCACGTCAGGACCGATATCTGGTCATTTCTTTGCGTCGTTGTGCGGATACCACCAGAGCACTGGTAGCCGATTTTAGAAGAGCCACTGGAACGCTGTGTCCGATAAAACTGTAGTGAACAGGTTACGAGAACGTACCGTAAGACCCAGACGTCCTGTTGGAATACCCCTTCTGACATGTCAACATCTGGCAGCTCGCCTTCAGTTTTACCGGGCCAACGTCAATTGGCAGCTTCGTCACTGGGCAAACTTGTCATTCAAAGACCCATATATTCTCTGATGCAAGGTGATCGCTGCATTCGTGTGCGGTGATTCGTGGCGATTGGTACGTACAAAATGTCCAGAAAATCTACAGATTTCCAAGGCCCTGTGATGTTGTAAGGAGGCTTCGGTGTTGAAGCCATACTGATCTTGTCTTTCTCCATGGTCACCTTATCGCCAAACAGTACGTCGAACAGACCATGTTGGATCATGTGGTGGCTGCTGCATTCGGTGATCACCCTGAATTGCTTCTATCGCCAGGGCCTATGTGGCGGGAGTCATCAGTGATGTCTTGCAAAGCCTGGACATTGACGTAATGGAATGGGGGCCGGTGAGTCCCCATCTAAACACCATCTTGAGTATGTGGGACATGCTTCTAAGACCTGTTCGTCCTGTTTCACTCCAGACTCTCCAAGAACTCTCACGGGTTCTCATTGGAGATTGGAAACTAGTACCACAGGGTGACCTTCATAGATTTATAGGCCTACGAATTATTCCACGTGGGTGCCAGGAAGTGATAAACGCTCACAGATGGCATGCACATTATAGAATCTCTTAAAATCCAATGAAAAGCGCCCATGATAACGTGATAAATGATTATTTCCCCTTTATTTTCTACTCCTGTCTGACATTTTAGTCCTTTTTCGAAAATGTAGTGATAATTTGTGACGTACGAAATTTGTGAAAGGTACAGGTACAAATTGGTAGTTTACCCAGTACTCAGTTCATGCTCACTGGAACAGGACAGACGGCCAGAGGTATGCTCCTTTAATTCTTTTGAGCAGTTTATTTTCTTTCTTTGCGTTTGAGGAATGTTTCTTGATAGCTCGTCCGTAACTTTTTGCTACACCCAGTATTCTCTTATTTGGTAAATGGGTTAAAATCCAAAGAAGCTTGGGTAAATCGTCTGACCCCAAAATAATTCATAAACTGCTCATTCACAGACCTCAGTGGACCTTCTTTTCTTATTACTATCACGTTTTATCAGTTCCTGCCATGGACCGACTATTTGCGTGCATCTCCTCTGTCAAATAGTGATAGTTTTCACTCATTATAAACAGTTGAACGTCATTGTATTTTTGAGTATTCGTTTGTAGTGAACAACATTATAGTTACCTAACATTCCAGTGTAACGATCTGGTACGTTCGAGAATAATGCTCTCTGAATAATTGTTGTGAAAAGTGCCAGACTTAAAATATCTAGAACACATTAAATATTGGTGGACTTAGCGGTGAAGTCAATTATCGCTTAGTCTTAAAGATGAACCTTGGATACTAAGAAGAGTGTCATAGTCGAATTAGCAGCTAAGAAACGATGGGAGACGTAATGATGAAATGCCCATACTTTAGTCACGTTTAATCGCACAAATGAAACAATACAAGAAATGAGGAATGAAGACCAAAATGTACAAATTAATGCCTGCTCCTAGTTACCTATAGACTTCCATACATCATCTCCATTTTCCACAAAAAATGCTCTTCTTTGAGTCGCCAAGTTTACCTCTAAATTCAAAGTCACCAAACTTCGCACTTGTCACAAACAACTTCAGCAGACACTAGGTCTCAGATATTTAATAGCATCCCGCTAACTACCAATCCTCTCTTATTTATGCCCTCCCTCGACCTTTCTTCAGCTCTGCACACTATAACTTAGGTGCATGCATGTGCCTCCTAGGTGTCAGAAAAGCTTCCTCTCAACTAACTTTGAGCCACTATCTGGTATCACCTGTGTCTAAATCTGTTCCCTCTACTTCCTACTACAAATTTAACGTCTCAGACAGGCAACAGCTTATTTTGACTTCTTAGTAGGAGTAAGTAATACGAAAACATAACAACAAAACGCAACAAGATTACTGTTACGCGAGAAAGACAGCACCACGGTCCTGCTGCCTCTACCATATAACAAGCACAGGGGTGCTAGTAAGTAAGATAAACAGATGAGGGTAGGTACATGCTCTCATGTAAAATACTCTCTCGTTAAGCACGAGCCTGGAATAATAGGGAAAACTCCTTGTATCAAAAAGAAGTAATCTCCTCGAGGTACCGTACAGTGGATATGTAGTACGCGCTATCGGATCACAAGTGTCCGATCACCACTACGTAACTGCGGAACGTATCACCAGATGTCACGAAGGTGGACCCGCCGGTATCAAAAGCCGTGGGGCGTTATGTGTTGTAACTGTATAGTCGATACGGAAAGCTCAGTGACTTCGATAGTTGACTAGTCACTGGATGTCGACTCTGTAACAAACCCATCATGGGATCTTCAACGCTTCTAACGCTATCCAAGTCCACTGTTGGTGAAGTGTTTCTGAAGAGGAAACGTGAAAGAACAACAACAGTGAAACCAATACCAGGCTAAGCTGTCGATCTGAGAGGCAGGAACTACAGAACATTACGGAGGGTGACTAAAAAATCGCAGGATATCAGCGGAAGGGATCACTCTTAATTTCCAAAGTGCTACCATCAGCCCCGATAGTACAGTATCTTTCAGTTGGTAGCTAAAATGATTGGGAACAATGATGGAGCAGCTTCCCACAATCCTCAAATTTGTGTAGTCAAAGATAAGCGACACTTGTGGTACTGTAAAAAGTGACGTCAATGGACAGTGGATGAGGGGAAACGAGTCATGTGGCAGTCCGATGGATAGGTTTGGGTTTGGCGAAAGCCGCGAGAAAGTTACCTGCCGTTAGGTGCAGTGTCAAGCCTGAACTATGCCGAGGTGGTGGTGTTGCGGTATGGGTGTGTTTTTCGCGGATAGGCTGTGGCCCTTATTGCAGTTAAGGAAACGATAAATGCGGACGCATAAGAACACATTTTTCAGTGCTGTGACAATGCACCCTACTGTGGACGAGCCTTTCTAGGCGCTTGAGTCCTGAACGGCGCTGCTGCTACAGTCGCAGGTTCGAATCCTGCCTCTGGCATGGATGTGTGTGATGTCCTTAGGTTAGTTGGGTTTAAGTAGTTCTAAGTTCTAGGAGACTGATGACCTTATAAGTTAAGTGCCATAGTGCTTAGAGCCATTTCATCCATTTCTTGAATGCAGCCTATCATAAAGCAGCATTTGTGATGCAAGGCTTTGTGCACCATAACATTCCCGAAATGGACTATCCTCATCAGAATTCTGGCCTGAACACAATTAAACACCTTTGGGATACAAGACAGTAAGTCACCTTCTCTCTAGACCCTACCGTCCAACATCACTACTTTCTCTCTTTCGGCCATTGAGGAAGAATGTGATGTTATTCCTCCACAGGTATTCAGATATTTCATGAAAGGATACCCTGCAGAGCTAAAGGCATCTTAAAGGCGAAGGGTGTACACACCATATAGTAATGACCACTGACAGATGTCCAGATGCTTTTTTCTTTCAGATAGTGAATCTGGAGACGCAGATCTAGGTTATGTACTCGTAAGTGCGTTCCCCATAGAGAATCTTTAAGCGGCCCAAAGTGATGATAGTCCGAGGGTGCCAGGTCTGGACTGTAGGGTGGATGAGGCAATGATGTCCAACACAATGTGGCGATGTGCTCCCGGGTTCTGAGACTTTTCTGTGGGCGTGCAGTATCGTGTGGGAGCAAGATTTCTGCTGCATTCTTGTTCTATTGAATACGTCGGAAACGGTTTTTGAGTTTACTCAGAGTCTTCACGTATGCCTCTGATTGAGAATGATGCCACTACAGGGACTGTTTTTTGTTTCCGGAGCAAAGTGGTGCACCCAGCTTTCATGACCCGTAACGATCCGTAACAGAGAGGCCTCTCCGTCGGTCTCAAAATGCTCCAACCATTCAGATGAAATGGCCTTTTCTTTGAATCTTGTGGTCCGATGTGAGAACTCGTGGAACCAATCGTGAACACCTCTTTGAATATCCGACAGTCTCCATCACTGCAGACGCACTTCCAATGCTGACCGACAACTGCAGAGCCAATTGTCGGTTCTGAGGCGTCGGTCGGCACGAATAATGGCGTCCACACAATTCAGCGTGTCTGGAGCGTGGCTTATCATGGAACTCTGTGTGTGCATTTCCTAAGGGTGTAACTTACTTTGCCCATCGTCCTATCAACTGCAGCATCGCGATACACTGCACACCAACGCTTATGGATGTTCACCATGGTTTCCTTTTCTGCACACAATGATTCGATAACACCACGCTGCTTGTAACATGAGTCGCATGTAGGTGCCATTTTGACGCAGTACTACGGCTCTGCCGTCTGCCAGAACGGTTCGAAACTTCACCGGTGCACAGAACAAACATCAAATGTGAAGTACCAACAAGGACGTTTGTCTATATATATTAATAGTTTTTTAAAAAATGTGGGGCATTACTTACAGAACGACCCTCGTATTCAATTTCTTTCATTTCGCAATAAAATAGCATCACTTCACAAGCTGTAGGTGAAGAACGAACTCTGAAGAAAGCAGTAGCAACAAAGACACTCATAATTAACTTGAACCCCATGACAGCTTCTTATGCTCTGTCAAAAGTCTCTCTCTGTCTAAGTCTGACCATAGACATATAACTCAGTAATAATAATGCCCTGTAGCTTTGTTTTGCTACATGTTGTTAACCGTCGACGGCATTTTCCCTACGTCAGCCTAGTAAAAGAACCGCTTCTAAATCCACTAATCATCTGTTTTGATTCATGGGAAGCACAGGTATGATGCACGAATGGTGTACAAAGTATTGTAACCAACAGAATATTATATAGAAGTTAAATATTAAACTGCAGCATCAATCGATTACAATGATTGCGTCTCAGTGTTATGTGTCAACTGATTTGTACGAAAAGGAAGTAAAGTCCTGGCTTGTCTGAGGACGGTCTTCCTTTCGTTGTTTCTAAATACCAGAATAGCAGTGTACTTACAGTCTCATACGCTCATCTGGATATACGCGCTGAACAGCTACTTCACTCACCTGAAACAAGATGAAAGGAATGTAATTAATATGTTCAAAAAAATACGAAGTACATAGAATAATTAAACTTTTTTTCAGACTACAGAACGGTGGTTGTAGACTGTACCACCTTATTCAGTATAGTCCACCTGGCGAGAGATTATCACTGGAAGATAAACGTTCCATACTAAGATTACTTAAAAATCTATTTTCACACGCCATCGATCGATTTGGAGAATTCTATAGGTCGAGGTTATATACGACGAACCTGTAGAACATGAAGTCATACTTTCCGCACAAATTTATTCCCCAGGTACATCAATTACAACCATTACATTCCATGCCACCTGGCATCTATTACACGGAATTGGATTTCGCTTCGTCTCCTGCCTGTTTGCATATAGATATGTCCATAGCTGTGCATTTACAGGATGTAATCGCTTGGCAAATGACCAATCACTGGACTATAGCGAATAGTATCGATTGCAATTGCACAACTATACAGGGTATGGCAGGCATAAGTGCACATCCGTCTATTGGTGACTAAGGACAATGTACTGAGCTGCATTACATCAGTATTTAAGCCACTTGCAGACCAACAATTATAGCTATTAAAAGTGATACGTTTTTGGGTTGGGTAGCACCGCCACATACGTATGGCACATGAAAGCCATTAATGTTTATCTACCCCCAGGCAACAGACCAGATGTTTAATTGGGGACATATGGGTGCAGAACGCTTAGTCTATACTGACAGGGTGAACTCCACTTAGAGGTGCAATCACAGCCATGCAGAAAACATCAGTTCGTGAAGTTTGTGGGTTCAAATGGCTCTGAGCACTATACGACTTAACTTCTGAGGTCATCAGTCGCCTAGAACTTAGAACTAAGTAAACCTAACTAACCTAAGGACATCACACACATCCATGCCCGAGGCAGGATTCGAACCTGCGACCGTAGCGGTCGCTCGGTTCCATACTGTAGCGCCTAGAACCGCACGGCCACTCCGGCCGGCTGAAGTTTGTGACGTGGTAGTGAAGGGACTGTTTACCGCAGAGAAAACCCGACCATCACACTGATGTCTGTACGTGTTAAAGTACATTGCACATAAATATCTGCACTTGTGTCTGTTACAGCCGGTGTAATGTGTCAGTCAATAGCGAATAAACAACGTGTTTGTTCTTATTTATTCTCAAATCACAGAAAAGCCGCTGCCTTCATTTCTCGATTTAAATAATCATAAAATCTCAGGAATATATTTTCTTTGCAATCACGACGGTTCCCTGGGAATTTCGCTGGAAATCGTTTAGTTTATGTAATACTTTAAATACACATTCTTAAAAAGACAATTTCATGGAATGTAAAAATGTGGAAAGACGAAAAATTATTCAATATCACGTCGATGGCTATCTCTTTCTAAAAGGAAGACTGGGTAGTATTGAGTACTGATGGGGCAGAATGTGGGCCGTTCCCTCCTGAATGGAACCATCTGTGCGTTGGCCTTGGAGTGTTAGATAATCCATGAGGAACCTAAATCTTGCTTGCCGATTGTAAATTACAACCTGAATGTTGTCCAGCACCTTAACTACTGCATCAACTTGCTCGATTGTGCACTGAAAAGAAGAATGATGTACCTCTTCTGCAAGGTCAACGATTAACAGTGAATAATTTATGAGATTCTGAAATACAGCGTCACTTCAATCGGTTGTTTAATGAATGGAAGGCAGGCGTACGTCTTCTACAAAGGGAACGATTAACAGTGAATAATTTATGAGATTCTGAAATACAACGAATTTAAATGGGACCAGAACTGAAGTGCGAAGTAAGTAGAGAATCACAGATATGGTGATAAATTTCTTAAAGGAAGTAACTTTTATTCTTTGAATGTTCCTATATTTCGGTTAATGACTTTATTTCATTATGCAGCAGTTAGCTAATTTCGACCGTTAAGACACTGTTACATTACACTAACAATTATTATTCTTACAACACACTGTATTTAACGAAGCAGTGTGGGGAGAAAGCAACATCAGATGGCTTTCTGAACAAAAGTTTCCACAGTCATAAAAGATGAAAGCACAAAAAATGCAACACTTACATGGTTTTTGTCAGTGTGGTAACATACATAAAGTAAAAAATATGTTAGCGATATTGTAAGTATTAAAATGAGAAAACCCATGCCAGCACATATTGCTTCAGCGGCGGATCGTGCAAAAAGTATCTCACTAAGCACTCGTTCGACCAATATCTGCATATCTATTAAAACATATTGTTATCTATTTAGAGAATAATTATGTTAAAAATTTTTGTTTGGTTTATAGTCTATGTCTAGAACTGAGAGTCATTTAGATCCGTCGTTGCATAGTAGTAGCTCTGTGGTTGAAGAGTTTTGATTTAGGCAACGAACGACGACACCTTTTGGTAGCTCAGTAATAGTTCAATGTGCCACAAGACGTCGAATTGCTTTCAGTCGAGTCTCGTGGTTCCTAGTGTATCCGCAAATCTGCAGTCTAGAAATTAGCTTTATTGGTGTAAGTGGAAGTACAACTCCTTGATGAAATTTGGGTGATAGCTTGGATTTCATTTATCAGAAGCGTAATAATAATGATTCCCAAAGACTTAATGACCAAGTGGGCAGGTTCGGCCGTTCTAGGCGTCCAGTAATCATGGATCCGAGTAATCAATGGGCGTAATCAATATCCGCAATGTTGAATCTGTATCTGGTTGAAGAAAAGTATATCGCACCTTTTCATACTGACAAATATACATTCGGCAACTTCTTAATTTACATTGGCTCGTATATGAACAGTAAATATTTGACACCATTTGCGTTGTTTAGACTTGTCTAACTTCCGATAGCTCGAAACTATCAATGGCTGCCACCAACGATACTTTTCTTACGCAAACTGAGAGTAATCGTGATACATGTACTAACCCCCGACTATATTCACACAGTTTTTGAGAATGATAGCACTTTCCGACTCCCAACATGCTCTACATATAATTTCAATGTATTTGGAAACTTTTCTCCCTGTCATTATCCACAAAATAATCAAAGAAAACGAGTTTATCGCTTAGTCATTTTCTCTTGTAATCTCCCTCCTCTTTCCTAATTGCGTCTATAGTCCACATTAGTCTTTCATGAAGATTTGAGAGGAGTGAATATTACAATAAACATTCTAGTTTACTTAGCTTCTCATGCAGAGTTGGCTCCAGTTCTTCTTGTCTACTGGCCTGATTCTTGAAGCTGAAAATGCCACATTTTAGGTCCTCGCAATCGGATTGATCTAGATAAATTTTAAGATTGTTGATGCAGAATTTCTTTTCAGGTAAATGTATTTTCTCACATTTTAGTGTATCGTAAGATCTTTTGATTTTTGACATTAACATATCCGAAATAACATTGTTCTCACAAGATACAAAAATGCGTCCGATAACATCAGAGGAAGACATACCGAATGGACTAGGGAGCACAAGTTGCACCATTGCCGCTAGCGAGTCTTTTTCAGGTTGGCTGAACAATATACAACAAAACATTAGAAGAAGAAGCGGAATTTATGCGGCTGCGCTCCCGTAATTTAATGGGCTGTCATTGCCCCATGTAAACGTGAAGATTAACATAATTTGAAGCTAAAATTAAAATCACTCCACTCCGTGACTGCCACAGTGGCAATTGTGCAACCGTAATATATCTTTAGAACAGAGAAATCAATCTTCGTTGCACAAGATAGGTTTATTTAGTCCTCACATGTGACTCGTTTCGGCCGGCTCTGGGCGCTATAGTCAGGAACCGCATGACCGCTACGGTCGCAGGTTCTAATCCTGCCTCGGGCATGGATGTGTGTGATGTCCTTAGGTTAGTTAGGTTTAAGTAATTCTAAGTTCTAGGGGACTGATGACATCAGAAGTTAAGACCCATAGTGCTCAGAGCCATTTGAACCATTTTTGTAACGTTTCGCCTATTTCAGGTATCATCAGACAATGTGGGGAAATTACAAATTGGTTTAGGTGTAAATTGCCATTAAAGGCCAATTATAAATGAATAAATTATAAATAACAAGAGGAAGACATATCGATTCGACTAGGGAGCACAGGACCACATATGCATTTCAGGGGGTGATAAAGGCTAAAAATTTCAACTCATAATGTATTGCTCCTTAGCTGAGCTTACCGATAAAAGTTATTGTTAATTGTAAACAGACCATATTTGTGTTCACGATGTAGTTTCTTCATGGATAAGTGATCATCCATACAATTAGTCTTCCAGTTTAGCGTTGCTTCTGCCTTCGTTGCTTCATATTTTTACTAAACTTTTTTTAGCTGTTTCTTTGTTCTTATTAGAGCCCTGTCATTTGCCAAAGGTGCATTGGCCTAGCCTTCATATGGCTGTATTCTGCACTCGTGAGTTTTTTCTGCTCACTGAGTGTACTTATTCACCTATGGTAGATACCCCTTGCATGCTTTAATAGCTTTCTTTTTCCTATTGTCACTGCTTTTCTTCGTGTTGCTTGTAGGTGAGGTAATGAACTGTTGACAGTGGCTATGTGGCTATTACCTCTCAGTTCTTTGGGACTCTTAATCACGTTTGACCCCTCGGTTACTAATAGGAAGAATGATATCGGCGATGTAATGAAGCATTGATAGTGGCTAACTGGCGGTTACCTCCCAATTCTACGGGTCTCTTAACTATGTTCCGCGTCTCGATTACGATTATCAAGAATTTTTATCGACAGGCTAAGGTGCAATAGTTCGTGAGTTGAAATTTATACCTCTCACCACCCCTTTGAAACACAAATGTGGACCCCTGCCCCGTAGCCCAAAAGGTGTATGTCTTCCACTTGTTATTTTAAGTTTACTCATTTATTATTGCCTTTAATAGCAATTTGTTGTTACGCCAGTTTGCAATTTCCCCGGTTAGCCTGTTGATGGCTGAAACACACGAAACGCGTCACATTTGAAGATTAAATAAACCTATCTTGTGCACGAAGACTGTTTCTTTCTGATCTAAAGAATTTGAAGCTGTTTTTCCTGGTGTAAAAGTATGATACCGGAATTCGGTTGCAATAATTACACGTATGTTATTTGAAAATGATAAACAATATTTTATTCAAAATACTCTCCACTGCTGTTTATACATTTCCGGCGCCCCTCCGGCAGGCTTTGAGTGCCACGACAAAAAAACAGTTCTTCTTTTGAAGCGAACCAGTCAGCTAGCCATTTTCGTACATTTCATACGAATTGCAATGTTGTTCAGCGAGAGAGTGTCCCAGTGATGCAAATAGATGATAATCGGGCAGAAACAAGTCTGGAGAATAAGCCACATGCCCTAGTATTTTCCAACTGAACGCCTCGATCGTTTCCCTGACCCGTTTTGCTGTGTATCGTGGGGCGTTATGAAGGAACAATATCACTCTGTGTTGCCTTTTTCCACATTCCGGTCGTTTTTCACAAAATGCTCGATTTTAATCGATCATTTGCGGTTGGTAGCGATCAGTGTCAACGGCTTCACCAGGTTTTAGTAGCTCATAATAGATGACACCCTTGTCATCCCAACAAACACACAGCGTTGTCTTCTTTCCAAAGCGATTTGGTCTTGCAGTGGATTCCACTGGTTTGCCTGGATTCACCCGCGATTTCCGAGGCCTAGAATTCTCAGACTATATCCATTTGTCATCACCTGTCACTATTCTATGGAGAGACGACTTTCTTTTGTATCTGGCAAGCAGAATTTTTCAAGTGGTCTTTCAAGTTGCTTGCTGTGTTGCATTTTCCCATTTCTGCGCCTTTCACAGAGCTTTCAACGGAAAAGAAACGGTTTTCTCCGTCACGTTCAATTGTTCCGCGAGTTCTTGTTGTGTTTGAGTATCATCTTCATCCAATAAGGCTAGCAATTCGTTGTCTTCAACTTTTTCGGTGGTTTCCCGCGCTCGTCGTTCCTCACGTCAAAATCATTATTTTTGAATTTTTTGACCCACTCGAAACACTGTTTTCGCAACGGCATGTTCGCCAAAAGCTTCTACAAGCATTAGATCCGATTCTGCAGTAGTTTTCTTCCAAATGATAAAAAGAAACCAACACTGACCGCATATCGCAGTTCGTAGGCACAAGACTCGACATGTTTACGAGTTTGAAACAGATACCGAAGTGTGGAACTTGGGTTATTGTGCGTTGACATTCTTCATCAGCCGTTACAGGAAGCAGATTTCGCTGCAGACGCGGTCACATGGGCCATACACTTACGGCTAGCGCCATCTATAAGGAGATACCCGTTTCATACCACTGCACCTGGTATACGTGATAGTTCGATTCTTTAAAGAATCGAAGGTGTGGTTTGCTGATATCAACTACACTACTGGCCATTCAAATTGCTACAGCAAGAAGGAATGCAGATGATGAACGGGTATTCATTGGACAAATATATTAAACTAGAACTGACGTCTGATTACATTTTCACGCAATTTGGGTGCGTAGATCCTTAGAGAACAGTACCCAGAACAACCACCTCTGGCCGCAATAACGGCCTTGATACGCCTGAGAACTGAGTCAAACAGAGCTTGGATTGCGTGTACAGGTACAGCTCCCCTTCCAGCTTCCACACGATACCACAGTTCATCAAGAGTAGTGACTGGCGTATTGTGACGAGCCAGTTGCTCCGCCACCATTGACCAGACGTTTTCAGTTGGTGAGAGATTTGGAGAATGTGCTGGCCAGGGCAGCAGTCGAACATTTTCTGTATCCAGAAAGGCCCGTACAGGACCTGCAACATGCGGTCGTGCTTTATCATACTGATATGTAGGGTTTCGCAGGGATCGAATGAAGGGTAGAGCCACGGGTCGTAACACATCTGAAATGTAACGTCAACTGTTCAAAGTGCCGTCAATGCGCACAAGAGGTGACCGAGACGTGTAACCAATGGCACCCCATACCATCACGCCGGGTGATACGCCAGTGTGGCGATGACGAATACATCGCTTCCAATGTACGTTCACCGCGATGTCGCCAAACACGGATGCGACCATCATGATGCTGTAAACAGAACCTGGATTTATCCGAGAAAATGACGTTTTGCCATTCGTGCATCCAGGTTCGTCGTTGAGTACGCCATCGCAGGCGTCAAGTGTAATCGCAGCCATGGTCTCCGAACTGATAGTCCATGCTGCTGCAAACGTCGTCGAACTGTTCGCGCAGATGGTTGTTGTCTTGCAAACGTCCCCATCTGTTGACTCAGGGATCGAGGCGTGTCTGCACGATCCGTTACAGCCATGCGGATAAGATGCCTGACTGCTAGTGCGAGGCCGTTGCGATTCAGCACGGCGTTCCGTATTACCCTCCTATACCCACCTATTCCATATTCTGCTAACAGTCATTGGATCTCGACCAACACGAGCAGCAATGTCGCGACACGATAAACCGCAATCGCGATAGGCTACAATCCGACCTTTATCAAAGTCGTAAATGTGATGGTACTCATTTCTCCTCCTTCCACGAGGCATCACAACAACGTTTCACCAGGCAACGCCTGTCAACTGCTGTCTGTGTATGAGAAATCGGTTGGAAACGTTCCTCGTGTCAGCACGTTGTAGGTGTCGCCACCGGCGCCAACCTTGTGTGAATGCTCTGCAAAGCTAATCATTTTCATATCACAGCATCTTCTTCCTGTCGGTTAAAATTCGCGTCTGTAGCACGTCATCTTCGGGGTGTAACAATTTTAGTAGTGTATTAAGCAATGTGAGCTCCTTGCCTCATCCACAGCTGGTGTAGTACCTGCGTTCTGAGAAGGCGCACGAGATGCGCGGAACACGACCCTCGCCGCAGGCAGAACGGGCCGTGCCAGAGCACACTGTGTGGGAGAACTGATGGGCGTGTCGTGTCCCGCCCGGGGCTGCCCGGCGACCCCAGTTGCCGGGGCAACGGTCCGTCCCGGCCAACTACAAATTTAATCGCAGCCGCGGGCAGCGGGCACCCCTCGTCACTGTGCAATTTTCATACGACACGGCCGGCCACCGCCCACGTCATTGCCGCGAATATTAGCCGACCGCGCGAATTATGCACGCCGCCGCCTTGTCAGCCGCCGCAGCAGTTCCAGCCGTCCAAAGCTGACCCGTGATGACACAGCACCAGATAACCGAGGCCAGCTTTCGAAAGTGGCACGTAACGGATCGTCACTTCAAGCACATTACTTTATCAGCTACTCCGGCCTGCATCCACAATGTCATTACTAACTCTCTAACCCACTATAGGGTAATTTAGAGTGCCTCTCACTGAATTATTTCCAAACCAGACGCCTCACCACCCCACCTCCCCGCCCACCTAAAGTAGAACGGCCTGGAAAGTGGAACGTATTTGCACCAGTAACGTCCTCTTCTGGGATATTTTCGGCAAATTGATCTGAACATAACTCCAGTAACCTACAATGAGGCAACTTAGATTATCTGTAATCGAGCTTTGCTGTTCTCTCCGGAAATCAGTAATGACATTCTTCGTACAACAGGAGTAGAATCATGAGTCGCATACACGGTAGAGATACTTTGCACTGTCTTTAATGGCAAGTCAAAAACAGATACTAATTGACGTGTCGGTAGTCGAGGTGGTCAATAAACGCGTCCAGACATCTACAAAACGATAACGAGCGAGGTTGCGCCGTGGTTACCACACTGGACTCACGTCCGAGAAGACGATGGTTCAAACCTGCGTCCGGCCATCCCGATTTAGGTTTTCCGTGATTTCCCTAATCGCATCAGGCAAATGCCGGGATGGTTCCTTGGAAAGACCACAGCCGACTTCCTTCCCCATCCTTCCCTAAAAGTCAATGGGACTGACGACCTCACTGTTTGGTCCCCCCCCCCCCCCCCCCCAAATCAACCAACCAACCAGCCACCTAAATTAACTGATTTATTACTATGTATGTATGGTGTATGTCCTTTCAGACCTGTCCGAAGAAACAGACACTATACATATGATAGTAATATCTACGCCATTATGGCATTTGATAATATCTACAGCGTGGATGCACCCTAGGTCCGACCTCCTGCAGGAATTATGCGAGATGCTACGAGCAATGAGAATAGTGGATAGGGGTGTGCTACGAAAGTTGGGTGCAACACGTTGGTAATACAGGTGGGGAGGGAAGCATGCTCAAATAGCCAAAGTGCTTAAAGTGACCGCTTGCATTAAGAAATCGGAAACTTCTCGTAAGGTTTTATGGGACCACTGAGGCCATCGGCCTCTAAGCTTACGAACTTAAACTAACTTACGCTAAGGACAACACAAACACCCGTGCCCTTGGGAGGACTCGAACCTCCGACGGTGTGGGGGGGTCGGACCGTGACAAAGCGCCCCGCTTGCATTAAGCACGAAATCCGGATTCGAATTCCAGTACAGCACAGATTTTCATTTGCCGCCATTAAATTACTTGAAGTCCCTCTTACGGCTTACGTCAGTATTTCTCTTTCATCGTGTGAATACATTTATTTACAAATATAAATGTTGTTTCTAACCAGACAGTGAAATGGCTAACTATATTGTATTGTACAATCAAATTTACAATCCGAAAGTATAATTTTGAACACAAACATCAACCTTTAGAACCCAAAGGTTTATATTTACGTCCTAAATGAAATATAAAATTGAAAACAGGCACACTCGTTATTTGTTGAGTACCGTGCCATCAACTTCGAATGGTGTACAATGGTTGGAATAGACAGTACGTAGTTTTTGGCGGAGGAACCAAATACACATTGAGGATGTGTGTGTGTGTGTGTGTGTGTGTGTGTGTGGGAGGGGGGGGGGTTGTGGGGTTTCCATTTGAAAATACAAAGTTGACACCCCCATAGTGGAGGTGTGCTTAGGAGGTGGCCAGTTGTATCACAGACAGATGTGTCTGTTACTATTGTTAACTTTCCATGGAGTACTCTTTTTCCTATAATGCTTTTTTCCAAGATATTTAGCTGTCTCAAGCTGGAACAATCACCTCTACAATCACCCTATTCTATATTTTATTTGTCTTGCGACCCTTCTGGGATATAAAGAATGGTCAGAATAAAACTGGCTCAAAAAATGGCTCTGAGCACTATGGGACTTAACATCTGAGGTCATCAGTCCCCTAGAACTTAGAACTACTTAAACCCAACTAACCTAAGGACATCAAACACATCCATGCCCGAGGCAGGATTCGAACCTGCGACCGTAGCGGTCGCGTGGTTCCAGACTGTAGCACCTAGAACCGCTCGGCCACACCGGCAGGCTAATAAAACTGTCTTGGAAAACATTTCATGCAGCTTGAGGTAGACAATTCAAAATACATCGTCCGCCCCTTGGTTCCCTACTTTCAGGTGCACGAAATATTTCCTACATCATTTTTATTCTGTACAATGGTGGTGTACTCACATGCAGTCTTCTTTGAATATGTCTTCCTTAAGCTTGACAACATTATTTCTTCCGGAGTTCCTCAGTTAATATCCTCAGGCGCATCTGTTATATTTTCGAATATGCTAAACGAACCTATTACAACCCAGGAAAAAATATCTCTAAATCCCCTCGTCACTCCTACACCAGCCAGAACAATTTGGCACCGACATGCTATCGATATAAATTCGTTCGGACGATAGCAGCGTCACCTGGCGAGGAATAACTGCTAGTCAGACACAGGCACGGTGCATGTGGTATCCGTGAGTGTGCTACCCGTGTGTAGAATGGGGAAGTTCGACCGAGGGCAGGTTGTGGTGACCCGGAGGCTCAGCACGAGCATTTCGGTCACTGCACGACTTAGGTATTCAAGGAGTGCTGTAGTGTCTGCAAAAAGTGACCAAACCGACGTAAAACCACGTCCAGTCGTCGTGGGACTGGGCGGACACCAGTCATTACACATGTTGGATGTCGTAAACTTGGCAGACTGGTGATACAGGACAGGTGGCGAACTGTGGTGGAACTAACATCAGACATAAATGCTGGACAGGATACAAGTGTGTCCGAACACACAGTGCAACGAACACTCCTAACGATGGGCCTTCGCTGCCGACGACTCATGCATATGCCAGTGTCAACACCGCGACATCAATAACTACGACCGAAATGGGCACGTGACTATCGGCACTGGGCTTCGGCGCAGTCGCAGAGCACTGCATGGTTTGATGAACCACGAAACCTCCTTCATCGCCGGCCGGGGTGGCCGAGCGGTTCTAGGCGCTACAGTCTGGAACCGCGCGACCGCTACGGTCGAAGGTTCGAATCCTGCCTCGGGCATGGATGTGTGTGATGTCGTTAGGTTAGTTAGGTTTAAGTAGTTCTAAGTTCTAGGGGCCTGATGACCTTAGAAGTTAAGTCCCATAGTGCTCAGAGCCATTTTTGAACCTCCTTGGTCATGCGAATAGAAGGACGCGAATCCGTCGTCTTCCAAGCCAACAGCTCCTTGCTACCTGTACTGCGGAACGGAGACAAGTTGGCGCACGGCTCTATTGTGCTCTGTGGCACATTCATATTGGCAACCATGGATCTAATGGAGCTCGTGCAAGGCACTATGACGGTCAAGGAATATCGTACACTGGTTGCTTGACCATGTAAAGCCCTTCACGACGATCATGTTTCCCGAAGGTAGTGGAATTATGCAGCAAGATATTGCGCAATGTCACAAGGCCAGGAGTGTGATGCAGTGATTCGAGAACACAGTGGCGAATTACAGTTAATGATATCGCCCCCAGCTTGGCAGAACTGCACCCCATCGAATACATCTGGGATGTGATTGAATGTGGCGTCAGAGCTCAACGCCCCACTCCCCAGAATTTACGGGAATCAGGTGACGTGTGTGTAGGTGTGGTGACTACACCTTGCAGCGACATATAAAGGCCTCACTGATTCCATGCCACGACGTGTCGTGCCAGAGGTGGAAATACCGGCTATTAGGTAGATGGTAATAACATTCTGGCTGTTCAGTGTACTTGATAAGGGTTTACAACGCTAGAGTAATACCGTAGGGGTGGATACACCAGCATTCTGTGTCTGACTTCTTTTACAGATGCTCAGGAACCTTCCAGTAAATATAAGTATTTCATTTCCTTCGCTGATACAATTTTCACCTTTTCGTACTATTTTATAACGCTTTTTAGAGTTACCCAGTCATATTTAAATAACGTGAGGTGTTCCAGATGTAACTGGATTCTACTGTGTTTTTTTCTCCTGGTTCCTTGCACTGCCTTATATGATAAATTTATTCGTTTCAACCTAAATTTGTTTAATTTAACTGGTGCACTTAAACCAGCTCAAAAACTTCAGTGAAGCAGAAATTAAACTAATGAAAAAGACATAACAGCAAGGGAAATTCAGGGGCAGATCACTGACGTTTATGCAGAAATGAATTATTAACGAGTGAATGGCATACAATCGCTCGCAGGACTCGCTCTCTGAGGATTTCGCACAAACTTATTTATGTCTATAGATAGTTCACCTATAGGTTTTGATCAGTGAGTCCTGGGGTTTCAAAGTATGTGACGCAAATTGTTGTTTCTTTTGATTGCATTGCCCCCCTCCCCCTTTTTTTTACACAGACAAGTAGTCTACTGTATAACTTGGTATTTAAAAGAAATTTCAAAATGATAGCTCGACCCTATCATGAGGAAAGGGGTCTTAACAGACGGACAAAGAGTAATTCTGTGAGGGTTCAGCTTTCACCGATTGAGATACGGAATCTTACAAAGAATATAGTTGGAATGAAAATAAATGGAGAAGACCCCTTTGCGTAAGACTTTGCGTACGGCTTTGCTTTAGTGGTAGGATACGAAAAGATTACGAACAGTGTTCTGAAAGCACTGACTGCTGCACTCAAACAGTACAAACTGATGGAAAACACTAATAAAAGGAAACAGTGAGCAGAAGACAAAAGTGGTCAGGACGTCGCAGCAAACGTGCACTTGGAACATCCTATACTAATGGCTTGAAACAGGTTAGGCATTCTGAGACTGAGATTTCAGTATGTAGCAGATTCATTTCGGAATTTAGTAACTTGTTAAACAATGCTAAACGTGCTTTCCAGTACAAGAGAAATCTCTTTAGAAATAAATCAGTGGACCTCAGGATCAGTGGCTCTATGAATATTTAGCTTGGCGTGTGTCCCTCTACGAAAGTGAGAGCTGGACAAGCAGTAATAGATATAAAAATCTAGAAGCGATGGAAATGTCGGCATAGTCGATAGGTGCTACATTTTGTTTTACGAGCCTAAGGCAATGACTGTAATAACAGGCACTCTTTGAAAGCAACCATCATATTCGTAAACAAACGAATATAGCACGCTATAAAATGACATTCGCCGTTGGCGTGATTAATTACTCAGCCACGAATTATGTCGGAAAGATACGAAGGTAATGAAAATAAGACAGAATAAAAAAAAGAGTACACGTGTATGAAATACATTATTATTGTAATTTTTGCGAGTGAGAAAAGTACAGAAAAGCTTTAAATCCATTACAGTATATCAAATTGTGAACTCGTAATATTGTGAAATACCGTTAATTTCTTATTAAATAATTATTGAATTAGCAGGACTACTGCAAGAAAGAGAGCGTTTTGTGCTTCGAGAAACTAAAACACAGAAACGGGAAAATGAAATAAATAATAAAATATGTAAAAAGCACTGGAGCATGGCCCAAAATGTGGGGTAACCGACACAGAAATCCTAAAAGAAACGCCAGTACACAAATGATGAAAATTCATAAAATTTAACAAATTATGGAATCGGTAACTAGCATTAAGCTTCATAGATCACTTCTAGATTTGTTATTTAGACCATTTTGCAGCAAGTGTGTGCACTACAGTGATACAAGTTCTCTACATTCGGTATAACTCTCTTCATTAGTCTTTACTTTTTCGCAGTAGTTCAGAGATAAATAAGAACTCTACAAACCCTACAAAAACCTTGTTCCCGCACCTACTGCATTTCCGTGGTTCATCATTTAGATCGTTTCCCCAGCAGGTGTGTACACTGAATGTAATAGGATTTCTACGTTTGCAATTGCTCTCTAAAATATTGGAAAAAGTGACAATTACTGGAATCGGTAACTACAATTAAGCTATATAAGAGATCAATCCTGGTTACCGATTCAAACTATTGCACTGTTCATTATTTAGATCGCTTTTGCAGCACTGGTATGTAATAGGATCTCTGCACTTGGAATTGCTCTCTGGACTCCTGCGGAAAAGTAACTAATATTGGAATCGGTAACCAGAATTAACGTATATAGGTCAATTCAAGTCATCGATTCCAATACTTATCACTTTTTGTGAATTTCTTATTTGTGTACTGGCTTTTGTTTTAGGATTGCTGTGTCATCTTCTCCAAATTCCATGCTACTGTTTCATATGTGTTTTTACTTATTTCATTTTCCTGTAGTTGTATTGCATTTTAGTCCCCCCCACCCAAAGCCCCCACTTACCAGTGGTGCCCCCGTTAGATTCAATAATTATTGTTAGAAATTAACGCTATTTTATAATATTACGTCTTCATCACGCACTATGCTGTAATGAATGTTATTTAAAGGTTCTGTGTGTTTTTCTTACTCGCACAAGTTACGACAGTAATTTATTTCACGCATAAATATTTCTCTTTGGTTTTGCTCTCATTTATCTCCATTCGTTTCGAGATAATTCGTGCCTAAGTAAATAATACCTTGAATAGTGACTGTAATTTTAACGTATGCTACATTCCTTTGTTTACTATTATCACCTGCCGCTTTCAGATATTGTGTCTACCTAGTGTCCTTGCCTCTGGTATGACGTCATTGCTCAAAGCTGACGAGTGGAACTGGACACTAGAATTTATCCGAAAACAGTATCTCCCACCAAGTATGAGTGCTTCTGGAATATTTCGCCTTACATCATGCAACCCACAAAACGTAACTGTCATGCATTTCCCTCGTCGTGAAAATTCTCAGCCGCACACTGCAAGGCCAATGAGGGCGCTACTGCAGCATTTTCGACGGGAAGTGTCTGATCACCCAACATCCAGGCCGGACTTAGCTGCATACGTTATTCGACTGTGCTCACATGAACCGCTAGTTATAAAGATAACATTTTTGCTGCAGATCAGCATAGAGAATTGGCAGAAAGCAGAGGAGGCTGCCTTCTATGACGAGCCTATTGGAAAGCTAGTACAATGGTATGACAAATTCAGTCGTTATGTAGAGAAGTAGCTTGATCGTAAAGGTAAATTATTTTAGATTTTCACTGTGGTTTCAATTTCGCGACCGATCGGACCTTACTTTCCGAACAGCCCTCGTATATCTTCGTCAGAGGAAGTGTATTGACTGACAAGTTCAGATACAATGTGCAAGCAACAAATCCATTCATTGTTAAATGACCTTAAAACAGTCCCAATCTTATTTATTTAATTTAGGAAGTGGTTGAAGTCACACAACCGTCTTCAAAAGATGTGACGGCGCTCGCAGCCCCGGTGAAGTAATACTTTGGCGCCGTTGTTTACATGGTTGTTCGACCGTTAACTAATTTCCGTAAACGCAGTGTCGCTCAGGGGACAAATACGAAGCCTGCATTATATGAAGTAACGCCGTCAGTTAGTTATCAGTCAGCTGTGGACAGCCAACAACAGATCGTTCGTATTAGTATACAGATGCTGCTGACATTTTCAGCTACCCGTTGATGTTAATTTGCTGAGAAGTGTGCTATATAAGCACTTAAAAACAGACTTCGCTGATTTTATTTCATTTTATAACGCATCCTTGGTTCCATTCAAAATGGTTCAAATGGCTCTGTGCACTGTGGGACTTAACTTCTGATGTCATCAGTCCCCTAGAACTTAGAACTACTTAAACCTAACTAACCTAAGGGCATCACACACATCCATGCCCGAGGCAGGATTCGAACCTGCGACCGTAGCGGTCACGCGGTTCCAGACTGTAGCTCCTAGAACCGCTCGGTCACCCCAGCCGGCTGGTTTCATTCATAATGATTCTGTTAATACAAGAAAAACTTTATTCAATGAATAAACTTCTTTCTTTTTGACTGTTCGCTCTAAATGGAAATTCGCCCAAAGCTGGTACAAAGGGCACTGCTCGTTCACTTTTGACAGCTAAGAAATTGACAGTTGAATTCGAAGACTGCGTAATTTTGAAAATAATTCGTAGATGACGACTCACTTAGATGAGGCTGTAGGAGCTGCAGAAGACAGAAGAAACGGTACGCCGTATTTTACGTGAAGATGAGTTTGAGCATGGTGGATCCCACATTTTTTCGGATGATGTCCAAAGAAAAAGATAGAACTAATGTCTAGATCGTTTTAATTGAATCTATTGTCTATCTTTGTTCAGATTTGTTGCTGTGGTTCTCCCTTGCTCCTAGCATCGAAACAGAAATCAGTATAGCGTTTGGAAGTCAGCGGCCGTTTGACAAAGCAGGCAAAGTTCATACTGTCTAGAGTTGTTTTATGCATTGCAGAAACATTCATCGCATCGGCTACATTCTGAAGAGAAAGAAATATTGGTGGGGATACGGAATCACAAAGGGTCAGGTGGAGGAAAACAATACTCGAGATGATGAGTGTATCGTACGTAGACTCCTGTCTCACATAAACTTTTTCAGATTAAGAGTAAATTGGCCTCTTATTTTGGAGACTTTTCCTAATTGCACGTTACCTATAGAAAGAACTTGGTGTATGTGCATCGATCTAAAAGGGGAGGAACATGAAAAATAAGAACCTTTTAATCCTAGAAGATAGTTTTTCACATTCAAAGGTACACATTTCCGCATTACTATCGTATAAGCAAGCGAGATGACAGAAAATATGGAACAAATTGCAGATCTCCAAGCTCGTAGCGATTAAATATTTTGAACCGCCTAGTGTATTTTCGTATATAATATCATTGGAGGAGGGAAAGCGGCACAATGGAGGGAAGCCTGCTATCTGTTGATGTATTCCAACAATGAAACTATTGAATTCGAGCTATTTGCATATATATCACTGGAACACAGAGCTGTAATTCCGCAGCCGTTGCACTCTGTAGCACTGCGACGCCAGATAACAGGTGCAGAGTTATCGAATTTACGCACCGGTTGTTTCTGATGACGTACACACACAGTCGTAACATCGTGCCCCTAAAGAGGCCTACAAATCGAGCACGGTATTAAAGCTGGAGGTAAATGGCGAATGAATCGGAATGTAAGCCCCAACGGGCCAACAGCCAGCACGGGATCCCGACGAATATGAAAGCAGACGTCGCTGGATGCACGGAGTTAGGGGGCGGGGGTGGGGGGCGGAGGGTATACTCTGGCAAAGTAGTGCAGCGTGCGCCTGCGCGGCGCTGCCATTTCCGAGGCCTTCGCATCTGTAATTTGCGAGCGATACTAGGATAGGCAGAGAGTTGCCTCAAAGAGGAGCCGTAATTACGTTGAAAGCTCACTCAAGTCCCGAGAGCAGCATCAGCCTTCGCGGATGGCCTACTGAACAGTGGAAGGGGCGGGAGGATGCGGTGTTGCTGGCGCGACGGGTAGCGATGCGGAGGGGATGCTGCCACTGCCAAAAGATGGTCGGTGGGAGGTCTTACGTATAGGGCACTCGTAAGTAGCAGCGAAATAGTTTCACGTCAACGTGACAGTTATTTTCTGCTGCTGGCAACGAAGTACATCGCTTGGTAAAACAAGCGCAGCGCTCGGAAGACTTGATCAGATGTCAATGCGATATACCGAGTGATCAAAAAGTCAGTATAAATTTGAAAACTTTATAAACCACAGAATAATGTAGATAGAGAGGTAAAAATTGGAATGACATGGGGTTTTATTAGAGCCAAAAAAAAAAACCATATTGCTAGGCGCGTGAAAGATCTCTTGCGCGCGTCGTTTGGTGATGATCGGGTGCTCAGCCGCCACTTTCGTCATGCTTGGCCTCCCAGTCCCCAGACCTCAGTCCATGCGATTATTGCCTTTGGGGTTACCTGAAGTCGCAAGTGTATCGTGATCGACCGACATCTCCAGGGATGCTGAAAGACAACATCCGACGCCAATGCCTCACCAAAACTCCGGACATGCTTTACAGTGCTGTTCACAACATTATTCCTCGACTACAGCTATTGTTGAGGAATGATGGAGGACATATTGAGCATTTCCTGTAAAGAACATCATCTTTGCTTTGTCTTACTTTGTTATGCTAATTATTGCTATTCTGATCAGATGAACCGCCATCTGTCGGACATTTTTTGAACGTTTGTATTTTTTGGTTCTAATAAAACCCCATGTCATTCCAAGCATGTGTGTCAATTTGTACCTCTCTATCTACATTATTCCGTGATTTATTCAGTTTTCAAATTTATGCTCACTTTTGGATCACCAGGTAGTTCATGTACACGACATGGCAGGTATGTAAATGATTAGAGTTGCAGTTCTTCGTAACTGCTAGAACAGCCAACAGGTTGCATTAGTGTTGTAACCAGGTCTCGTAGTGTATATAAAGGGTGTACCACATGGGAATGTGAGGACAAGAATACTTGTCGTCAACGTTCCGGTTGACGACATCTACGACGACAAGGCAGGATCGCCGCATTGTGCATCAGGCACATCGTAACATTTTGACATCTTCACCTTGTAAAGCGTATTGTCATATCGCTGGCTTAGTTGTGGAGTATCTTCGCGGGCAGCCGCCTCTGTAGAGAGTCGAGCGCGGGACACGGAACTGTTATGTTGTGTTGTGGGTAGCTCTGCATATGAGAGGCATTGTTAGTATGGAAGTTGAAGTGTTGCTACATGTGCTGTTACAGTAAAGTGATGGAATATGAAAGTGATTCAGAGGAAAGTGCGTAATGATGTAATTAAAAATGAGCAGTGCAACGCTAATAACGTATTTGTTTATCTTCCCGTTGCGTGTCGCACAGCATCAATCATCCGCGCCGTGTTCGGTCTCCCAGATAAACTAATGTGAATCAGTAATACTATTTAACACAAAAGGGAGCATTTAAGTGCCAGTGTCTTGTAGTGAGCGAGAGAACGTGGGTTCGGTCGTCGCGTTCCGCATCATCAACAATCAGCCGCGCCGCGACGGTTACGCGCGCGCTCGTAAAAGTGAGAACTGAAAAATTAACTTTACGAACAGTGCTATATCATTACTAGTGTTAAGGAGGACTGGTACCAAATATCAGTCTATGCCTTATGAGCTTAAGAACTTTCATTCGATTATTCGGCTTCCGCATAAAAAAAAAAGGTTCAAATGGCTCTGAGCACTATGCGTCTTGACTTCTGAGGTCATCAGTCGTCTAGAACTTAGAACTAATTAAACGTAACTAACCCAAGGACGGCACACACATCCATGCCCGAGGCAGGATTTGAACCTGCGACCGCAGCGGTCGCTCGGCTCCAGACTGCAGCGCCTAGAACCGCACGGCCACTTTGGCCGGCCGCTTCCGCATTATCAACAATCACCCGCGTCGTGTCGGTTACGCGTGCGCTCGTCCGATATTGTGGACTGTTAATCATCCATTAATTGGGATAAACACTTATGAATTAGAATGTAAACAGTGCTACCTGCGATTTTCTTTTATCGTCTCAGAATATAGTTGTTCACACCAGGCGTAAGACAGTATTGTGCTTGACGTTGAATGGCTCCCCTAAACCCGCTTGCATATTTCGATAGATAATTTCAGGCAACCCGGCAGCAGTGTGGAGCAGAACTGTACGGCCGCCGATGGATTATCTGGTACGTGGTGTGGACAGGGCGCACGGTCCAGAAGTAACGGTCCGAAGCGAAAAACCAGTTTAAAGAGTTCCGCCACCCATCGGTACTCCCGGGCGTGTTACAACCTGCCATCCGGAAACAAGTAATGGATTCGCTAAAACATTCTGTGTCGTCCCACGGCATTGGAAGGAGACTAGCAGCAACCAAACTTGGGAATTACCGTCTCTTACGTAGGCTTCCGCCAATACCAAAACACAAACAACTGCGCTGGGAGTGGTGTCGTAACCGGGAAGCTTGGACTGCTGAAGGATGACGTCACACAGTGTTCAATGATGAATCGCGATTCTGCACTGCCCTGCAAGTTCGTCATCGGCGAATATGGACAGGTTCTGTTCCTCTTATGTTTTGGTGGGGCGCTGCGGTATTACTGCTAGCGACAATGAACGGACGCTTTCGGGTATGATGTCAGTTTAAAACTGAAAGTGACTGAGCGAACGCTGATGGCACAAAGTACATCACGAAAATCCGGACTCCTCGTGTTTTACCTCTTGTGCAACAACACCTTAGTCCCATTTTGCAACAGGATAGTGCTCGTCCGTATACGGCACGTTTCTCTATGAAGTGTCTGAGAGCTATAAACGTTTCTCCGAGGCCAGCAGAATCCCCAGATCGATGTACCATGAAACACCTGTGGGACCCTTTCGGACGCCACCTCCGCCCCATTGCCACTATCCAGGAAATCTAGGACCATTTACAACAGCTATGGGTCACCTCTCCTCTGGGTAGGATACAACGGCTTTGTGACACGCTTCCCCCAACGGATCTTTGCATGAATCCAGCCCAGACTGAAAGCAACGTCGTATTGATAAGCGAGCTCATAACCTGAAGTTCTTTGTAAATTTGACTCCGTTTTGTAATCACTGAAGTAACATCGCATACTCCGTGAAGTTTCATTTCGATTCCTCATCAATAATAATGTTTCCCTCTCTCCCTCAACTGGCAATGTCAAAACGTGCAAATAATTAAATTATGTATTGTTTGCTACTCAACTTTTGCCGCCACCAAAAATATGTAATATTCTGAGTCTGTCTCATAATGTCGTCCTTTTTTTAAGTACACAATATAAAAAAATACTCGCACGCCATATACAACAAACGTTTGCCACTAAACGTGCATGTGATGCGTCGCAATGGACGGAATGTTACCACCGAGCTGGAATTAAAGCCTTGGCTACTAGAGCATTCACGTAAGGTTGGCGCCGATGGCGACACCCACAACGTGCTGACACGAGGAAAGTTTCCAACCGATTTCTCATACACAAACAGCATCGTGTAAGGAGGAGAAATGCGTACCATCACATTTCCGACTTTGATAAAGGTCGGATTGTAGCCTATCGCGATTGCGGTTTATCGTATCGCGACATTCCTGCTCGCGTAGGTCGAGATCTAATGACTGTTAGCAGAATATGGAATCGGTGGGTTCAGGAGGGTAATACGGAACGCCGTGTTGGATCCCAACCCCCTCGTATCACTAGCAGTCGAGATGACAGGCATCTTATCCACATGGCTGTTACGGATCGTGCAGCCACGCCTCTATTCCTGAGTCAACAGATGGGGGCGTTTGCAAGACAACAATCATCTGCACGAACAGTTCGACGACGTTTGCAGCAGCATGAAATATCAGCTCGGAGACCATGGCTGCGGTTACCCTTGACGCTGAACCACAGACAGGAGCACCTGCGATGGTGTACTCAACGACGAAGCTGGGTGCACGAATGGCAAAACGTCATTATCTCAGATGAATCCAGGTTCTGTTTACAGCATCATGATAGTCGCATCCGTGTTTGACGACATCGCGGTGAACGCACATTGGAAGCTTGTATTCGTCATCGCCATACTGGCGTATCACCTGGCGTGATGGTATGAGGTGCCATTGGTTACACGTCTCGGCCACCGCTTGTTCGCACTGACGGCACTTTGAATAGTGGAAGTTACATTTCAGATGTGTTTCGACCCATGGCTCTACCCTTCATTCGATCGCTGCGAAACCCTACATTTCAGCAGGATAATGCACGACCGCATGTTGCAGGTCCTGTACGGGCCTTTCTGGATACAGAAAATGTTGGATTGCTACCCTGGCCAGCACATTCTCCAGATCTCTCACCAACTGAAAACGTCTGGTCAATGGTGGCCGAGTAACTGGCTCGTCACAATACGCCAGTCACTACTCTTGATGAACTGTGGTATCGTGTTGAAGCTGCATCGGCAGCTGTACCTGTACACGCCATCCAAGCTATGTTTGGCTCAATGCCCAGGCGTATCAAGGCCGTTATTACGGTCAGAGGTGGTTGTTCTGGGTACTGATTTCTAAGGATCTATGCACCCAAACTGCGTGAAAATGTAATCATATGTCAGTTCTAGTATAATATATTTGTCCATTGAATACCCGTTTATCATCTGCATTTCTTCTTGTTGTAGCAATTTTATTGGCCATGGGACAGCGGTGTGCTGACTATATGCCCCTCCACATCCGCATCCGGTGACGCTTGTGAGCTGAGGATGACACGGTGGCCGGTCGGTGGCGGTGGACGAACGAAGTTTAGTATGTGTGTGTGTGTGTGTGTGTGTGTGTGTGTGTGTGTGTTTCACATCTTCCTAAACCACTGGACCGATTTCAATCAAAGGTTGTATACATGTACGTTACTACCAGGAAACAATTGCTGTCGGAATAAAAACTAGTTGTTAAAATACTTTAAGAGACATGATGTCATCTACAATGACATGAGTGAAAAATTGCCTCATTGTGCAAGACGTTTTAATTTATTATATATTTGCAACTAACTGTATTGCCAACACATTTTACGAATAGTGTCCACACATGCCGCTGAATGTACCTACAGAAATATATCATTGTACGACACATAGTTACGGAGATATCACGTCATAAACTGAGATGAGTGAAAGAAATGCCCCATTATGCACGAAGTTTACGTTTGTTCTTTACCACTAACACACTTCTAGAGTCGAGTAAACTTAAGGAAATCCCTGACGGCTGAAGAGCGCTTCTTACAGCTTTCAACTACAAACGGGGTAAGGTTGTAGGCATAAACGTTAGCTGTCTATAGTGCTATGAAGACGCGTTGCCTTGCTGACGTTTACAAAACCACATTGTACAAACATGAAGGAACTGCGTCCGGTGTACTGAAAGTGTCCGAGATATTACACAACAAACGCAGTTCATTTTGTGTTTTCATTTACAATAGAAAACTGGCAAGAGAAATAGCAAGGCAATACCGGGATTGTCAGCTACCAAATTAACTGAAGTTTTCAGCCAAGTGGCTAATGATAACACTGACAAAATTTCACCACATTAGCATCATAGTCCGCAGCTCGTAGTCGTGCGGTAGCGTTCTCGCTTCCCGCGCCCGTGTTCCCGGGTTCGATTCCCGGTGGGGTCAGGGATTTTCTCTGCCTCGTGATGACTGGGTGTTGTGTGATGTCCTTAGGTTAGTTAGGTTTAAGTAGTTCTAAGTTCTAGGGGACTGATGACCATAGATGTTAAGTCCCATAGTGCTCAGAGCCATTTGAACCATTAGCATAATAATTTCCGAGTCCAAGTCATAATTACAAATTTACGGTACCACCTCGAAAGCACGAACATACTGAAGTTAACCGTCAGAGATCTATAACATATGTAATATCTTTCTCAGAAGGAAACCCTGTGCACGAAAGGACAGCTTCCCATTTTTCGGAAACCCTGAGCTCTGTAGGGATAGGGTGAAACGAATTTTTAAATAATTGGATAGCCTTTTGAGTAAAAATCTCCTTTGCAAACGAGAAAGCAAAGATTGTCCAATTTTGTACTAAATAGGTAGAACCGTCTCCGTAATTCTTACTCTCTGCACAAGCGTCCGTCGTGCCTTTTCCCGGTAAACCCGAGCGAATTGTATAAACCTCGCCCGCACTTGTAGTGGCACCTCTCACCTTTTTCTGCGCTTGGGAGAACGTATTCGCTATACAGCGGGGAGCCCCTCCGCGCTTTTTAAAAATGCCTTTTGCTGTGAGGACGTCAGAGGGGGCGGTAAGGCGCTACGCCAGCCTAACGATTCGCCGCTGTCGCCTCATTACCGCGCGTAGCGGGACGCCATAATCCGTCCCGTTTTCTGGCAGCCACGGGACGCCGCCGAGCCGCGCCGCCGCGCGCATGCGCAGTGGGCCGCCGCGCGCCCACCATTGGTCCTGCGCCAGCCATGTTAATTAGGACGTGAATTATGAAGGACTCCTCCTGGCGGTGGTCCTTTCAGCTGAAGACAATGGCCGCCCCCACCAGCAGCAGACGCAGACGCCTCGCGCCCCCCTTGGCGACGCCTGCCGTCGTCTGCCAGCCTCGCTCCCTCCCTCCCTCCTTCTCTTGTGGAACGGACTGGAGTCCAAGAAAAAGCGCCTAATAAAAGCGAGAGTCACAGATTAAAGTCGTCTTTGTGACCCTCCCCGACCTGCAGCTAGCGCGCGATCCCGCAACCAAGGGATCTTCTTCATGCGGCAGCTATGTAGGGCGAAAAGTTGTTTGCTGTTGACACCTTTCATGCAGCGTGTCCATGCGCATCTAGATGAGCACTTGGCTGTCCAAAGTAAACATAATGACACAGATGTTGTAGATTAACTTATCTTCCATTCTCTATGTAAATCAAAATCAGTTGCTGCCAAGTATCAGAATCATCACTTGAGAAAAGCTAGACTGATTTTCTTTTTGTTGTGTTCGTAATTGTCACGACAAGGTTTTTATGAAAGAAAACTTTTGGAAAATCCACCGCCGGCCGCTGTGGCCGAGAGGTTCTAGGCGCTTCAGTCCGGAACCGCGCTGCTGCTACGGTCGCAGGTTCGAATCCTGCCTGGGGCTTGGATGTGTGTGATGTCCTTAGGTTAGTTAGGTTTAAGTATTTCTAAATCTAGGGTACTGACGACCTCAGATCTTAAGTCCCATAGTGCTTAGAGTCATTTGAAAATCCACCGGAAATTTGGACGGTATTTTTGTATGAAAGTTTCAATGAAAGTATCTTTGGTGAGTTGGAAGGATTGATGTGATATCCCATAGTGCTTAGAGTCATTTGAAAATCCACCGGAAATTTGGACGGTATTTTTGTATGAAAGTTTCAATGAAAGTATCTTTGGTGAGTTGGAAGGATTGATGTGATATCAGTTAGTGGCAGTCAAGATTTCCGCCAGTGAGACGAGACCAAGCATCGCACGTCATGCTATACGCGCAACGCAGACCCAAATATTCGCTTCTCTCCTTAACAAACAAGGCGCCAGTATCCAGCAAAATCAAGAATACTCTCGGATACGACTGAACTGTGGATGAACCAACTCAAATATATACGGTTAGGACTTGTAGTCCAGGGTGATATGTTACAGTACAGCATCACCGGTCTATTGCGGTCTAACTGTGTTGGTGAGGCAGTAAATTTCCACAGGGCAGTGGCTCCGTCACTGCAATTCGCTTTGGAGGTGTGGCGGTGGGGCTTGTAATCCCGTTCCACCCTCTGGCGGTTAATGTACTGCATAAGTCACGCGGTAGAATTTTGCCTAACATGGGCGGCTGAAGGTGAGGCGGTGAGACTTGTAGTCCCGTACGCCACGGCAGGGGGTGAGATGAAATAAAATCTTTCCGGTAAATTGGCTGCGAGAGAGAACATTCTAAGCTGTGCTGTGCTGTGCTGTGAAAATCAGCGATTTTGTTTTCTTCGCAGTAATTTCTAACAGAAAACAGGAAAATTGTGTTTACGGCTATCTTTGTAATCCTACGTGTTCGTAGATTGAAAGAATGCGAAATACTGTCATTAAAGCTAGTATCCTAAAAAATTCAGCAGCTTAAAAGGTCTCACTAAAACCCCATGTACTTATGACTGGATTCCAACCGATTTTCCAATTCGTTTTGACTTCCGTTCGCAATCAGTGTCACGTTTGCAACAACAATAAATAAGGAGAGAGGGGGAGGAGGAGATGGACAGAAAGTGGGGGAAGAAATGGATGTATAGAAAAGGAAGCAGAACCTGGACAGACAGACGGGGAGGAGAGTATGGAGGGAGTGTGTGGGATAAGAATGGGTGGAGGCTGATGCACAGAAGAAGGGGGAGGAGAAGGTGATGGACAAAGGGAGGGGGGCGGGAAGAGGAGAGGGAGGGAGGAGATTGGGACATATATCCAATTCCCATACATTTTTAGCAATAGCGAAGCACTGCCTGGTTCCCTAGTTTCTTTTCAATATTTTTAACATGGCTGTTCTTTAGCAACGGTTAGAGATCAGAAATTGAATCCAGATCAACCAACCAGTTGCACCAAAAGGTGGCTTTACTCAACCTTCCACCATGGTTTTGACAGCTGTAAACACGACTTCTCCATAAATACATGTAACCTGAAGACAATGTAAGAGCAATAACTACACACCCGGAAACAAACGTGTCGCAATTATGCATAATATAGAGACACAGTGGGGCGAGAATATCACACATATCGTAAAACATATTCAAAACAATAAAAGTTAGAACGTACTAAAATCTCGTATTGGAAAAACACCAATAACGAAGCGGTCTGACTTGTGTACAGTAGATGTGTGATATATGCTGGCTGCTATGGTCAGGGTTTGTCAAGTCATAATAGTTAAAACCCAGATATATAACCATGAAATAAAATGTTAGATCCTTTTATGAGCTGCACGCAGAGCGACAGGAACCGGAGAGCCTGAATATCAGGAAAAACAGGGCAACTGGCACGTACGGAGTAATCGACCAGTAAGTGGAAATGCATGGCGGGGGAGGCGGTGGGGCGTGACAAGAGAAATAAAAATTTGATACAGGAGGCTATTGTAAAGTAAAATATGCTAACTCCACTGAAACACTATCTACTGGAACACAAGTATATTATCGTATGAACGGTAATAAAGTTAATGCGTGAACACGCTGTGATAAACGTACGTGACGATGAAAGAAATTAGCGCACGAGTCATTGTACAGTGAAAAAACATACGGTAATGAGAGTGGGTCAAACAAAGGTCTGCACAAATTATATATGCGGGGGAAACGTACACATATTATGCAAGTAGCATATACTCGAATTTTGAGGAATGAGCTTCATTATTTGGTGTTTCGAATCTGAAATTTTAGATAGTAAGTACTAATTTTTATTCTCTTGCTTACGTTTCATGATAAATTCTTCCCCCTCCGCTCCCCCCCCCCCCCCTTTGTCGGAATCTATTCTCTGTAAAACCCAAGTTAATTTGATTTGCGGTTTTATTCAACATGGGCGATGTTAGTCCGTGATCGAGTTCAAAGCTTGGATAGGACACGAAAGGACTAATATCCAGTTTCTGTTCAGTCATCCAAGCCAGCAACTTACTTACCTCATTAATTTTGCACCCATTAAAGGATATTATAGGCATTTTGTGAGTAAAAGGGGGAGTTTTCCTAGTCTTTGCAACTGTATGGTCGTTCAAAGTAAAGAAATCCGTTGAGAGGCACTTGTATGTACGACATGAGATTATGTATACTTTTCCGCGCTGAATATACACAGTCTGGGGTGGTATTGGGTACAGCCGCAAATGACAGTTTGTTCCCGTCGAAGGCACTGTGACCAGTGTGACCTAACGAATGACATCCTGCGACCTGCAGACTTACCCTTCCTGCATAACACCCCAGACGCCATTTTTCAGCAATACAATGCACGACCACATGTTGCTGCACGAATACGTTTCTTCTTGGTGGCATAGGATATTAGCCTTTTTCCGTGGTCTGCCAGATCACCAGACCTGTTGTAAGTAGGCTGTTTATGTGTTTGTATGTTGGCAGCGCCATGTAGGGCTCAGCATTAATGACTCTGACAGCGCTTGCGCACTCTGTAAGAGACTCTGGCTGGTCGGACTAGCAGCTGGAAGTTAACAGTCAGCGCTGATGGAAGTTGGAGGTGAACTGCCAGCAGTGGTTTAAGTTTAGAGTGAGTTGTCAGCAGTGATGGAAGTTAGAGGGTAATAATTAGTAGTGTTGGAGGTTTGCAGCATTAGCGCGAGCGGACGGTCTGAATGTATATCCGTCATTGAGATTTGTTACTTGAGATTTGTTACTGATGATTATATAGTTTGTGAACTGGTTGTCACGTTATTAAGGTAAATAATTGTTTGCTCTGTAACAAAATTTTTCCTTTGCAAACTGCATGCTTGTTTGTAGTTAGTGCCTTCAGTAGTTAGAATCTTTCATTTAGCTGGTACTATTGGTGCTTGCGGAACTGCTGTAGTTCGTGTAATGAAGATTTTTGTGAGGTAAGTGGCTTATGAAATGAACAGATTATCGTTAGGATTTCTAATAATTCAGGACCATTCTTTTGTATTAATTATTTGAAGTCAGGTTATCATCACTTTTGAGCAGTCAGATTGCGTTGCGCTAGGATATTGTGGGTCCTGTTGAGATGATAAAGACAAGCAAATAGACACTTGCATTCAACTTCACTCAGCAATATGAGCAGAAAAGCTTTAAATAAAGACGTTTTACTGTCACCAATCGAAAACGTGTGGGATATGGTGAAACGACGGTTGCAGCGCCCTGACCCAATACCGAACACCACGGATGGACTTTGCAACCAGGCGAAAGTAGCATGGATAGCTATGCTACAGGACGCCATTCGCGCCTGACAGGCGTCGATGTCATCATGCATGGAACAAGTTGTCAGAGTCCATGGCAGACCCTGCGCCTACTAGGTAACAGGACACATGCTAAAATGAGGTGACTGAAATGCTAATCATTCTTACAGAACATGCTAATGTGCATGTTCTGTGAATATGAATGTCCTATCTCTAGTCGTTCAGAGTGTTCTGTTTTTTTTTTTTTTTTTTGTGAGCATGAGTGGACTTTTATGGTTTATTTGGGCCATGAAAGACACTATTTTCTCTCTTAAGAGGGCAGTGCTGGTAAAACGAGCCCTACGAATGAATCAGACTGAAGCAGCAAGTGTTTCGCAGGTTTAGGGAAATCCAGAGAACTGGAAATATAATGCGGAAATATGGAAGACGAATCGTCTACAAAGTGAGAGCAGTAATTCCGACACGAATGATCTGTGTCCCTTAGAAAGAACTTTGCTCGGAATTCGCTCCCACCGGTACGGGAACGCTTAAAATCTAGTTTTCGCTCTTCCCCGTTGGTGCTGCCTGGATGATTGAGCGGGACCACTAGGACAGCAAGAGCGATGCGCGGCCTAATGAAGAACTGCTGGGTAGGCGGGACCATCCCTCACTGGCAGCCGGATCACTCTGTTATTAGGTAATCCCCTAAAAATATCCGCCCATTCCTTCCCGCAGGAGAGGGAAGCACCCCATCCAACAAAACCCCGCGGAGGGCAGTGAATATTCGTTACCAACACGTCACCGACAGAAGGGAGGCGGAGGTGCGAAAACACGGGGGAAGGTAGTTAATCACGGCAAGGAGTTCGTTAACAACGGTGAAGGGCTGCCTCGTCTTTTACCCAGTTTTCGTTGCAAGTAAAAGTGGGTTTTGTAGTATGTTGGGGAATGGTGTTGCTTCCACGATATTTTATGTATCTGGGAGTGGGTAATGAGTTCACATAAATCTAATGAATCCTCGTTTAAAGAATCAATGTGAAAGAGATTTTCGTGCCCATACTGAAGAACAATACGACAAGAGTTGTGCAACGTAAAATGGATGCCGCTCTATAAATACCTGCTTTCCAAGCGTTCTAGTATACAAGGTGTTGGTTTACAAGTAGACAGATGTATTGTGATCATTGGTACCTTAATATGTACCCCCATATAGTGTGTTAGTTGTTTTTACGGTTCCGTATCTCAGTTGGATTAATCTGTATATCGAGCAAGCAGTAAAAGGAAACAAAAGAAAAATTCGGACTAGGAATTAAAATCCATGGACAAGAAATAAAAACTTTGAGGTTCGGGTGATGCTGCGGGAATTAGATTAGGAAATGAATCGCCTAAAGTAGTTAATGAGTTTTGCTGTGTGGGGAGCAAAATAACTGATGATGGTCGAAGTAGAAACGATATAAAATGTAGACTGGCTATGGCAAGGAAAGCGTTTCTGAAGAAGAGAAATTTGTTAATATCGAGTATAGATTTAAGTGTCACGAAGTCGTTTCTGAAAGTATTTGTGTGGAGTGTACCCATTAATGGAAGTGAAACGTGGACGGTAAATAGTGTGGACTAGAAGAGAATAGAAGCTTTCGAAATTTGGTGCTATAGAAGAATGCTGAAGATTAGATGGGTAGATCACATAACTAATGAGGAGGTATTGAATAGAAATGAAGAGAAGAGAAATTTGTAGCACAACTTGACTAGAAGAAGGGATCGGTTGATAAGGCATTATCTGAGGCATCAAGGGATCACCAATTTAGTATTGGAGGGCAGTGTGGAGGGTAAAAATTGTAGAGGGAGACCAAGAGATGAATCCACTAAACAGATTCAGAAGGATGTAGGCTGCAGTAGGTACTGGGAGATGAAGAAGCTTGCACAGGATATACTAGCATGGAGAGATGCATCAAACCAGTCTCTGGACTGAAGACCACAACAACAACAACATCTCAGTTGGTAAAAATAGAACCCTCATAAGATCACTTTCTTGTCTGTCTGTATGTCTCTTCAACTTCTAAAAGCCCTTCTTCTAAGGGACGAGTAGTAATGTTAAGTCGAAACTGAAGTCACACATTAAGGTCTATGGTCCCTTAACCGTGTGAAAAATTGAAGCTTCTGAGTCCATGCAGTCACAAGGTACCGCCATGTACGACATATATTTTGACAGTCGCATACTCACTCATCAAAACCAATAAGGTACCTAGGATAATTGAATCTGGTAGGAAGCAATGTTTCACAGTAAAAATAAAGAAAAAAATCCGAAAATTGATGTTGCCGTTATCAACGTTGACGACAGGTAAAAACTGTCGAGATTTTCGGTTCACGGGATGCATGAACTCTACGTACATACAATTAAGTCTGTACGGAATCTGCAGAGGGGAGTTCTACTTGCACCTGGCTGTTTCCTTCTTTACCTTTAAACAGTCTTCCCACAAATACATCTCATAATTCACTCTTTGATGTTTCCTATACAGTGGGAACTGTGCGGCGAAGTGATCTGTCGTATAGACTGACCGTTTTGGACTCGCTCATCCACACGTCAGTAACAGTTGCTGCTCAAGGGAAAATGAACATTAACGGGTTGCTTGTGCCAAGCGTAGTAACCAACCAAAAAAACATACTACTCGTAATAGCTATAATTATTGGTCTGCAAATGAAGTAAATACTGATATAATGTTATTCAGTTCACTGTCATCAGATGTGAAAAGAAATATCTGCTCTTTCGCCCCTGACACGCTGCACATTGCCTAATGTCGTTTGTTCATTTAACACTTCCACTGCCAATTTTTTTTACTGAAAAAACATTAATTTTTGGTTATTTCAATTGGGGGAGGGGGGGAGTATGTCGGCACCTACAGGGTCATTCGTAAGTACCTCCAGGGTTTCAGAAGACACCTGAGCAAAAACAACAAGACAACACACACTATATATATATATGGACAGAACATGTACCCAAGTTCTTCTTAGCTTATACTACACGTACTCAGTACCGGCACCAATTGTGATGCGCCAAACATAAATGTCTGTGTGCAATTCATTCATACGAATTTTATGAGAAGGCGCAACGGCAGCCCGCTTTGCAAATCTGTTCATTGGGTTGCCTATAGCAGCTGCAAACTAATTCAATGCGGCAATATGAAGTAAAGCAGAGCAGTAGATTAAAGATGGAACTTTAAGACAACGTAGCCTTGAGGTGCACGTTATAATTACAACAGTTCGTAAACCATTAGAAAGCTTCTCTTTACCAGTGGGACACTAATTCAGAGCAATAAAATACAGTAAATTCCTTCCTATTCTTTGGTACCTTATAGTGGGACACATACAGGAGACAGGCAAAATCACGTGAACAGTGGTAGTAATGGGATGGTTGTATTTGATGGTCAACAACGCAAGTAAGGCACGTGTCATACTGGAGTGTGCGTGTTCAGTGCGGATTAGGCATCGCTGGAGGTTGTTTAAGAGTAGTGCACACTTGGTATTTGGATTCGAGAGTCTAAGGCGCTGCAGTCATGGACTGTGCGGCTGGTCCCGGCGGAGGTTCGAGTCCTCCCTCGGTCATGGATCTGTGTGTTTGTCCTTAGGATAGTTTAGGTTAAGTAGTGTGTAAGCTTAGGGACTGATGACCTTAGCAGTTAATTCCCATAAGATTTCACACACATTTGAACATCTTTTTTTTGTATTTGGATTAAGAGGCCGAGGTCGACGTGCAATGAAAGACCTAACAGAATTCCAAAGAGGGCAGATTGTCGGGGCCCGATTAGCTTGAGCACCAGTAATCAAGACAGCCAACTTATTGAATGTTTGAAGAGCAACTTTTTCAATACTCTTGACAGCCTACACAGAAAATGGGAAGACGCCATCGTGTAAACGTAATAGTCTGCGCAAGTCAAAACTAAATGGCATAGATCGTCGTACGCTAACATAAATTATTCAAAGCAGCACAAAACTGCGGCGGCTAAAGTGACTGAAGAGCTCAATAGCGATCTTCGAGACATCTAAAGACACCGTCTGCCAGTAACTCCATAAAGTGAATATTCATGGACGAGCTGCTACTCCGAAACCATTAGTGACGGCAACCAACGCAAAGAAGCGTAAAACATTCCGTGAAGAGCATAAATCCTGGATGGCTGATCAGCAGAAAGACGTCATATAGCCCGACGAGTCAACGTTTTCGGAATTTCGAACATCGGGCCAGGTTTACATGTGGAAAACGCCAAAAGAAGCCTACAATACTGATAGCTTGATTCCAGCGGTTAAGCTTGGTGGTGGAAGAGTGATGGTGGGGGCAGACATATCATGGTATTCTGCTGGTCCCATCATTACTCTCAAAGGCTGCGTTACGGCCAACGTTTATATGGACATTTTAGGTGATCAGGTGCATCCACTGATTCAAATGTTGCTCCCCAACAGTGATGCCGTATTTCAGGACTATAATGCACCAATTCACACTGCCAGGACCATACAACAGTGGTATGAGGAGCATACAACTGAAATGCCGCGTCTTCCCTGGCCAGCACAGTGCCCGGACTTTAACATCATCCAACAACGCTGCACAGCGTCGATGTTATAGGCGCTGCCGCCTGTCCCTAGACCATCCATCTGGCAGCAAATGTGACTTTGTATGCTGACGGACCGTAGACGGAACGTCTCGCTATGTCGTTTGTTATTCAGTGATCGCAACTGATCGTCCCGATCGCCAGGGGAGAATACTGAGCTAACTGTTGCGTAGAAAGACCTTGTCTCCTACGAACTCGATGCTCTGTAGCCTCTGTGGATGACGGTTTCGGACTCGAGCTTCCAGCTGCAGTTTATTTTTCTTCTGTAACCCTCTAAAATCTCCAATATTTTTTCGGTATACAGGAGAAATGAACTGCAAATGTAAAGCCGTGTCTGAAACAGTTATCAAACAAGCCAACAGAGCATCGAATTCATAGGAGACAAGGCGTCTCTACTCAGCAGCTATCAAATGGTTCAAAGGGCTCTGAGCACTATGGGACTTAACTGCTGAGGTCATCAGTCCCATAGAACTTAGAACTACTTAAACCTAACTAACCCATAGGACATCACACACATCCATGCCCGAGGCAGGATTCGAACCTGCGACCGTAGCGGTCGCGCGGTTCCAGACTGTAGTGCCTAGAACCGCTCGGCCACTCCAGCCGGCTGCAGCTATCACCATCTTCTCCATCGGCAATCGTGACAATCAGTTGGGATCGCTGAATAACAAACAACATTGCGGGAGTTTCCGCCTACGGTCTGTCAGCATACAAAGTCGCGTTTGCTGCCAAAGGAGGCCTAGGGACAGACGACGGAGCTTCTAACTTGGACGCTCCACAGCGTCGTTGGACGACGTTTCAAGACACTGGTTCCTAAAAATGGTTCAAATGGCTCTGAGCACTATGGGACTCAACTGCTGAGGTCATTAGTCCCCTAGAACTTAGAACTAGTTAAACCTAACTAACCTAAGGACATCACAAACATCCATGCCCGAGGCAGGATTCGAACCTGCGACCGTAGCGGTCTTGCGGTTCCAGACTGCAGCACCTTTAACCGCACGGCCACTTCGGCCGGCTGCTGGTTCCTACTTTGTTCCTCAAGACACCCTCTAAAACCGCTGGAAGTTCCTCGCAACATTTCTGGAACACCCTGTATATGTTAATACTTCCGTTCAATTGAAAGCGTATGATGCTGTGTAAAAGACAGACACATTAACACCAATACACTGCCACTGTATGGAAGTGAATGTAATCATGACATACATTTTGTTAGACGAAGATATGGCAAAGAACTGAAAATTCCATCCAGCAGCAGTTCTTCTTGAGCTGAATAAAATCGAGTCCAACCTACATGTTCTGAGATCTTAGCACTAATTGCCACACGCCTCCCGTCTCAAACATAGGGAGCTAATGCTTGAAAATATCGCAGTTATTATAATTATTGCCCATTTTTCCCGGTCTCGTAAACTGATAAAGGGCCGGGAGAGTGGTATGCTGACCACATGACCCTCCATATCAGCACCCAGTGATTCCTGCGGGATGAGGATTACACGGCGTCCAGTCGGTACCATTTGGCCTTCATGGCCTGTTCGACCGTAATTTGGTTTAGTTTTACTGTCCATTTTGCGACCATTACGAATTCAGCTGTACACATTCCACCATGAATTCAGCTGTAAACTTCCAGATATGTCGTGATCATTTTCCGAAGACATCTGTCGATCTATCATTAATCCCTCTCGTCGCCAGATGGACATCTTTAATTCCTTGTGTTTATATTTCATGCTACAATTTCATTTTAATTTAGAAAGAGTTGCTATCTAATCTGTTATAATTTATTTGTCCACCAAGATTTTTCATTATTACTAATGTGTAAAGACTTGCTCTGCACATATATTCCCTGTTGACATGGTTAATCTGCCTTCATAGAGACTGAATTCGGTTCGTTCTTCCTGTGAAACTACATACAATTCCACAATTCATCTGCTATAGCAGAATTAAAGGGGCAAAAAGTGCATACAAACTACTAAATGACACACACGGTTACGAAGGTTATATTCCCTGCACAGCATTTTAGCATGGAAAATTATCAGGAATTATCCTTTCGGCACTCATAAAGTAAATGAGGTACTCACATTCGAGTAAATTGCTGAAACACAACGCTGCAGAGTGAAAATCTCATTAGGACATATATTAAATTCATACATACATTTACCAATTGCCTAATATCGCTGGGGTCGCTATTCACACAATAAAACGTTGGTGATAGGAGTCACCGCTATTACCATTGAACGCTGTACTGTTCGTGTTGTCAGCCATCAGTGCTGTGGACAGCTTTCGGAAGGCGTGAGGTGAAAACAGAGCTCCGTATTAGTCACGTCCAGTAACAAAAAATCAGGAACGTGAAAAGTAAATCTAAGTAACATGCCACTGGTAGAGATCCACTGTTGACTGTAGGGTTCCTCAAGGGGCTTGATTCCTTAGAGTGAAACTACGTTCCGTGCAAAGCAAACGCCAGTTTCGGTTCTCGAGGCCAGACAGGCTCCCGCACGTGGAGCAGGTTCATGCGGCAGTCCAGCCAGTGCTCCCCCGGCACCCTGGGACCTCCGGCTGCTCGGCAGTCGGCGAGCGCGACCGTCTGCTGTAAGCCACTGAAAAATTCACCTCGCAGGGGAAGTCATCTATATTCAGCGCTCCTGCCGCCTGCAGCCCCGCCAGCAAACGTTGTCCCTGCCGACCCTATCGTTCGTGCGAGACTTCCCAAAGAGACCCGGTTCCCCCTCCCATCTCTCTACCAGCAACCCACAAGCTAGCCGCGCAGGGCGACGACCTCTGCTCGCGTGACCCCTAACTAGGAGCCATGCAGAGACAAATGACGTGTTACGAGACCGTCCTCACTGTTCTTCATGCCATCACTTTAGTGAGATCAAAGTGGCAGCAGCCAGACTGCTGCTCCACTTTTGTACATTCGTGTTCTTATATTTTGTTCGAAATAACAAGTGACGTATCATTTGAAAGTACGTGTAAGGTGCCTCTTACGTGAGGAAGAAATTTTTACCAGTTTTAATAAATTATTGTCTCTTATTGACGTATTCACGATAGTTAGGAAGTGGTGTCGTCCGCAGCCGGCCATGAGTCGGAGAGCATTTCCCACGCTGTCTGGCTAGGTGACGAAGCGACCATACGTCGCGCGTAGTGGGGTGGGGCTCGGCGCTGGACCGTAGCAACAAGCGTCAGCCTGGGAAATATACATGACGGGAAATACCGCCATCTTGGCGCCAAAGTCACCGATTTTGTTTATTTATATTTAATAATTAGTCATTTATGACAACATGAATACTAGGAGCAGCCTCTGAATGTTTAAAACAATTTATAATAATTTTGCATCGTTAAATTTCATACCCGTTCATTAACAAATGCATATCTTAGAAAGTACGAACTTGATCGGAAATCCACGAACTGCGACGAAATTGGTAAGAGATACGGAATGCGCGCCAAAGTCGGCGGTCGGCATTAAGAGCTCTTCCTGTCTCGTTCGTTGGTAGCCACCCTCACGGTTACGAGTAGTCTGTGGTATGAGTGTTTGATTATTGATCTAATAGGAATAAAAGTGATATTACGGCATTCCGAATGTTAATTTCGAGTAAATAGATACCCCAAAGTTGATCGACAGCAATTTCAGATAATTAGCTTCCACCGACAGAGACACCCAATGCGCTAATGAAGAATCTGCACGGGACGTCAATGACGGGAGCTGCACCGTGCAGAGGTAGGAGGAAATCCGACGACACGACCCACCAAGGCGGATCAAGAAAGGTCAGACTTACACTCGCAAATTCCGGGCGGAAATGCTGACCAGTTATACTGTATGTCGCTTATACCACCCTCTACGGACTCGCGGCTAAGCTGAGTAACAACAGTATCAGTTTGGAAGCGAGGGGATCTTGCATACGCCACAATAAGTAGAACAGTAATCGACAAGTACACTCTACAACAGAATTAAACATCGTTCTTTCGAGACCCCGAAATTGCCTCACTTTGCGTCATATAACTTTGAAATTTGTATCAAAGGTGCCTACGACAGTCCTCTGTATTGATGCAATAGCCTGGTGCCCTGCGACGTCTCCATCAGGCTCGGCGACGTCAGACAGTAAGGCGTCCACACATGCGGAAAAGACTAGAGATCGGAAGTGCGGTTAATGATTTAACATTCGCACCAAATTTCACCAAGATTCTGTACAACGCCACCTCCGACGTCTCACACAATGCGGAAGTATTCACGGCTCTTCTTCCCCGAATTTCAACATTTTATGGCGTCTCTGCCATGAGGTCAGAACTGCGACTCCCAGTGTTGAAATCACGAGGTTTTCTTATCGGTAGCCGAGGAAAGTAATTCAAAGGCATCGCCGCTGAGAATCGTCACGAAAAGACCTCAGGGGCAGCGTCAATGGACACCCCTTTGCTAGGGGTGCTGGTTCTCCCACACTTCACACTCGAAACCTACTGTCAGCAGTGCGATGAGCAAGAGGAAGATGTTCTTGACAACGTTTGACGGTGCTGACACCGTAGGACGTTTCAACCCTTCTCTAACCAGACTGTGTGTTTGCACCCCAACTGAAAACGATCGCATCCCTTTGGAGTGCAACGCGGCCGAAATTTTTGCTCTCTTGAGCAGGTTGGAACCACTAGAGATCGTTCATTTGAAGGAAGTTTGACGTGATCAAAAATGGTTCAAATGGCTCTGAGCACTATGGGACTTAACTACTGTGGTCATCAGTCCCCTAGAACTTAGAACTACGTAAATCTAACTAACCTAAGGACATCACACACATCCATGCCCGAGGCAGGATTCGAACCTGCGACCGTAGCAGTCGCGCGATTCCGGACTGCGCGCCTAGAACCGCTAGACCACCGCGGCCGGCCTTGACGCGATCCTAGGCTGCAATGGATAGTTACGCTTTTTCAACCTTCCTCGATCATGAGGTAGTGCAATATTAACATGCATGAGAATGAAACGGCAAACGGTCCCTATAAGACCCCACAATTAGGCAGTTCGCTCGACGCCACCCATAAGTCTTTGTTGAGCCCGTTAGAAATGTACTTTCAGAAATTTCGGCACATATTGAGCCTAGTGACTGCTCTAGCGCTGAAGATAGGCAAATCCCACCCAAGTGGTGTCGAAGAGGATGCCAGATTTCAAACTTGTCCATCCCAGTGGCAGACAATTGCGGGGTTCAGAAGAAGTGATCCTCTGATTATGTTGCGCAGTGTACCTTCACCGTTACTCCCTACAACATTGCGTCTACATTGTAGTCATCAGTTACACAGCCCCAGGTTGGCAAGGTAATCGATGCAGTGATTGACTTGCATTAGTGGAAATCACCAATTGGGCTGTAAAGATTTCGCATAGGGAAGCCAATTAATGTTAATTATATTTAGTACCTATAAAAACTCTTGCACCTGAATGAGTTACCTCCAGTTAATAACAAAAGAATGACGTGCACCAAACGAAGGTACATTATTTGATCAAAAGTATCTAGACACCTGTTAGTGGACATTAATATGGGATGCATCCACCATTCAGCTTTATGACGGCTTGAAATCTGCTGGGGACAGTTTCAATAAAGTGTCTCGATGTCGGTGGAGGAATGGTAGCCGTTACGTCCTCAAGAGTCGAAACCAGAGGACGTAGTGACGTTGGACTTTGGAGTCCGAAGCGAAGTATTCCTTCTAACTCGCCCCAAAAATATTAAATTGGGTCAGACAGCAACTGTGCGCAGGTCAGTAAGTTCGGGATGTTACTGTCAACACACCACTGTTACACAAATGATGCTTTGTAACAGGCTGCATTGTCATGATTATACAAACAGTCATCGTCTCTGGTTTGTTTCTCAACTTGACGCAGTACACAAGGCTATAACATTTATTTATATCCTTCGCCGGCCGAAGTGGCCGTGCGGTTCTGGCGCTGCAGTCTGGAACCGCGAGACCGCTACGGTCGCAGGTTCGAATCCTGCCTCGGGCATGGATGTGTGTGAAGTCCTTAGGTTAGTTAGGTTTAACTAGTTCTAGGTTCTAGGGGACTAATGACCTCAGAAGTTGAGTCCCATAGTGCTCAGAGCCATTTGAGCCATTTATATCCTTCCGCAATAGCTTTTGCTTAAGCGCAGTGAAGAACACACAAAAACACCAGCAAATCGGACCACGTCCTGTAGGCTTCACACGATGGCAAACAACAGTCTGTAGCCATTCTGCGAAACCGCAGTGTATAGTGTCCATGGTTCACTGAACATCCTGCGAGAGAATGGCAAGATGAATTTCGCACGTGCGATGTTTTCGAAAGCCGTGCTCACTTGTGGGCAGAATCTTTCTGTAACAAGGACATTTATTGCATTCCAGCTTAGAATACAGGGTGAGCCAGGAGGAAAGTTACATGCTTTGAGGGGCGATAGTATTGGTGATTCTGAACAAAAAACTTGTGTAAGTAGCCTGTTTGTTTGCTGGCATCGCTATAGACTGTGTTAATGTCGCTGCCATCGCTCTGCACCCTCAGCAAGAGATTCTGTGTTTGGACGGACTAGCAGTTAGCGAGTGACAGGGAAGTATATGGACATGTTTTTCTTAGTGGAGACTCTGAATTGGTAGGACACGCAATGTAAAGGGAGATGAAATTTCATACAAGGAAAGATGCAAGGAATGGTATGATAATGAATGTGTGGTTCATAATGTTTGGGTAGTGGAACTAATGACAACTATATAATTTTTGGAACTGCTTGTCACATGAATATGGTAAAATTTTCTAAACACATTGTTTGCTCTATAACAAAATGTTTCTTCTGCTAAACATCTGCCTCCTAGTTGTTAGTCTACAGTAGTTGGCATCTTTTTATTTAGATGGCTGTTGTTGCTACTTGCTATAATTGCTGTAGTTCGTATTATGAAGATTTTCAGTGAGGTAAGCCACTTATAAAAAGGGTTTCCTCTATTGGGGTCAGTGGCTGAGATAAGTTTAGGCAATTAACAGAATTGTAGGTACTTTCACATTTCTTTAATTTCATATTTTTTGAATTTGTATTATTGTTACGATTTCCTGCAATTCAGGGCCATCATTTTGTGTTAATTACTGGAAGTCATGTTGCTAATGTATAGCAGTGGGATTGCGTTGGGCTCATCGATTGCGGGTAATAAATGAATAGGTCAAGTTTGAGTTGTCTTTGTCAGGGAAAGTCCTGTAGGTCAGGATTTGATAAAAAAAAATATTTATTATTAGGCGGCCGGAGTGGCCGAGCGGTTCTAGGCGCTACAGTCTGGAACCGCGTGACCGCTACGGTCGCAGCTTCGAATCCTGCCTCGGGCATGGATGTGTGTGCTGTCCTTAGGTTAGTTAGGTTTAAGTAGTTCTAAGTTCTAGTGGACTGATGACCTTAGACGTTTAGTGCTCAGAGCCATTTGAACCACTTGAAAAAAATAATTTAAGAGTAGTTTCACTTGAAATGAACATAGTCTATATCTTTTTCTTAACTACATCTGACATACAGCTGTTTGAAAATCACGTACGTCAGTCGCATGTCCATTTTCAACAGCATTCTCATGCGAATTCAACCAAGATGACATTACGCTAAGTACTGTTGTCTTTACTGTCCACAGGAACTGAGACAAAGGAGGAACTTCTCGATCGTATTTTACATGTGTTTACCCGACTAAAGGACCGTGGAAATGAGCTCAAATCAGCGACGCAGTAGCTGCCTACAAGTGCTGCAAAATGCATTGCAGCTGACGGTGGACTTTTTGTGCATGTATGAAGCAATTTAGACAATTAAAGAAAATAGTAGACGACGATGTTTCATTTACTGTCACCTGCATTGGCCCTGTTTCCCACTGTTTTCATTAGCTTCCTCGAAAATTGTTAAGAACAGGACATACGTTCTTACGACGTAGTTTAGAATCACTGTCACCCCCCGGAACATAAAGCATGTATGTACCTTTCAACCTGACTAGACCTGCATGCTGAAGAATTTGCGGCAGACCTATGTTACGGATAATGTTTAGTAAGTCTGAGTTTATGTGTACGTTATTTTGCAGTTGTTCTGTGGAGGAGTCACCTGTGCTTATTTCCAGTGGTTTGGAGATTTGCGCTGAGCGAGAGATTCACGATAAATGCGAGGTAAGACAGGGGCAAATGCCGAAGGGTACTCTCTGTAACATAAAAATTAGGATTTTACCCGTACCTGACAACTTCTTAGCTCCCAGTCTTTCAGCTGCCCCTCAACTACAGTGACACCTATTCCCGTGTCTTCCATACGGAAGACTGTGATACAGTCAAAAGATGGTACATCTCCTTGCCTGGGTGATTTGTAAACGCATTTCTTAGTAAAAGTTACGCAGCTTTTCTTTACTTCTGGTGAAAATACGGATCAAAAACAGACAAGTGAAACGTCGAAGAGTGCAGCAGAGAGCGAAGTACAGGCGGCCGACGAAGGTAGAGGTAGCGGGAGCGTGCAGCCGGCGTACCGCGCCATTGTTTTCGCTCGAGTGATTGGATACTTGATCAGTGACGGTGCGCAGCAGGTGTGCCGGTAATTTGCAGTCATTGCGTTAACAAGTGGACAGCTGCCGCGGTCTGCTGCTTCCGCCCTGCCAGCCCGTCTCCACAATGCACGGAGCGCCTGTGGCGACTCCGCATAAGCCCTGCCCTGATAACGGACCACTGTGGATAACTGCCGTACTGTACAGGCACAGCCGTCATCCAGTGAAGCATACATTTATATTGGCGTCAGTTGTTTAGAATTCTCAAAACTGTTTTGGACATTAGACTTTGTTCTACTCCGTCGTCTTAATCATATCATTTAACGACAGGTATAATCGGAAGTGTGGCAGAGTATGAAATGTTCTTTACGATGCACCGGATCCAACGTTTTCTTCAGCAGTTGGCGGACGACGGTTCTCCGGTTACCTTTATGTGGATTCCTGGCCATGTCAGTATCCCTAGGAACGAAGCTGCAGATGGCGCGGCCAAGGCTGCGGTCCTCCAGCCTCGGACAGCTTCTTGTTGTGTTCCTTCATCTGATTTTAGCAGGGTCATTTGTCAGCGCATTTTATCGCTGTGGCATGCCGATTGGTCTACACTTACTGACAACAAGCTTCGGGCCTTGAAACCTCTCCCCACGGCTTGGACGACCTCTTCCCGCACTTCTCGGCGGGAGGAGGTCGTTTTGGCCCGGTTACGGATTGGACACTGCCGGTTCAGCCATCGCCATCTGCTGACGGCTGCGCCGGCGCCGTTCTGCCCGTGTGGGCAAATGCTGACGGTACGCCACATTTTAACGTCCTGTCCGAATTTTAATACACTGCGCATTGATCTTGGCCTACCATGTACTCTGGATGACATTGTAGTGGATGACCCAGGAGCAGCTGCTCGCGTTCTTCGTTTTATCCACTTGACAAACCTATCTAAGGACATTTGATTATGCTGTTTTCTCTTAATCCCTTGCCTGTTAATGTGCCTTTTATAGAGTTGTCCCTTTTAGTTGCTGTTTAAACATTGTGCCTCGCAGTGCATTCATAATTTAGTCTGGGCGCTAATGACCACTGTACTTGTGTGCCCTAAAACCACAAAAAAAGGACTCATCCTATGGTGACACTTGTAAGTCATACGTCAGTATGAAAAAATAATTGAAATTGCTGTAATACCTGTTACCGCTTCCCAGTCTCCAGATAAAAGCTAACTTACGTTAGGATCTTCAGGCCTCACAACATCGGATATCGAACATAAAGCCGGTGCTTTAGCCATATGAAACTCCAGAATAACACTTACAGGGAAAACGCAACAGTGAAGTATCGGGAATGCAATAACTCACTGGAATCTATAATTACATTGTCCTTGAAACATGCGAGTATCAACTTTTTCTGTAAGGATACTAAAAGGTATAATGATAGAAACTGGAGAAGTGAATTGAAATGTGTATTAAGCCCGCGCCTTGACCTGAGTCTTCTGCTTACTGGGAATATGTACACTGCTGGCCATTAAAATTGCTACACCACGAAGATGACGTGCTACAGACGCGAAATTTAACCGACAGGAAAAAGATGCTGTGATATGCAAATGATCAGCTTTTCAGAGCATTCACACAAGGTTGCCGCCGGTGGCGACACCTACAACCTACTGACATGAGGAAAGTTTCCAACCGATTTCTCATACAGAGACACCAGTTGACCGGCGTTGCCTGGTGAAACGTTGTTGTGATGCCTCGTGTAAGGAGGAGAAATGGAGAAATGCGTACCATCACGTTTTCGATTTTGGTAAAGGTCGGATTTTAGCCTATCGCGATTGCGGTTTATCGTATCACGCCATTGTGCTCGCGTTGGTCGAGATCCAATGACTGTTAGCAGAATATGGAATCGGTGGGTTCACGAGGGTAAGACGGAACGCCGTGCCGGATCCCAACGGCATCGTATCACTAGCAGTCGAGATGACAGGCATATTATCCGCATAGCTGTAACGGATCGTGCAGCCACGTCTCTATCCCTGAGTCAACAGATGGGGACGTTTGCAAGACAACAACCATATGCACGAACACTTCGACGACGTTTGCAACAGCATGGACTATCAGCTCGGAGACCATAGCTGCGGCTACCCTTGACGCTGCATCACAGACAGGAGCGCCTGTGATGGTGTACTCAACGACGAACCTGGGTGCACGAATGGCAAAACGTCATTTTTTCCGATGAATCTAGGTTCTGTCTACAGCATGATGATGGTCATATCCGTGATTGACGACATCGCGGTGAACGCACATTGGAAGCGTGTATTCGTCATCGCTATACTGGCGTATCACCTGGTGTGATGGTATGGGGTGCCATTGGTTACAGGTCTCGGTCACCTCTTGTCGCATTTGCTGCACTTTGAACAGTGGACGTTCCATTTCAGATGTGTTACGACCCGTGGCTCTACCCTTCATTCTATCCCTGCGAAACCCTACATTTGAGCAGGATAATGCACGACCGCATGTTGCAGGTCCTGTACGGGCCTTTCTGGATACAGTAAATGTTCGACTGCTGCCCTGGCCAGCACATTCTCCAGATCTCTCACCAATTGAAAACGTCTGGTCAATAGTGGCCGAGCAACAGGCTCGTCACAATACGTCAGTCATTACTCTTGATGAACTGTGGTATCGTGTTGAAGCTGCATGGGCAGCTATACCTGTATTCGCCACCCAAGCTCTGACTCAATGCCCAGGCGTATCAAGGCCGTTATTACGGCCAGAGATGGATTGTTCTGCGTACTGATTTCTCAGGATCTATGGACCCAAATTGCGTGAAAATGTAATCACACGTAAGTTCTAGTATAATATATTTGTCCAATGAATACCCGTTTAACATTCTTATAGCGTGGGACGACACTAATACACAGTTTCGTATTTTACTTCGTATAGCCGTTCTACACAGGAATTAGAAGTTCCAAGAGAAAACCAATCAAACAAGAAATGTATTGAACAAAGGAATCGCTGTGTTAAAAAGAAATCTAGGGATTTCAGTGACTGTGTGCTGGCCCATATTTCGGCTGTACGGGAGGTGGGATTCTTTCTACACGTCGGTCAAGGGGTCTGAAAATGGCGTAAAAAAATGATTCAAATGGCTCTGAGCACTATGGGACTCAACTTCTTTGGTCATCAGTCCCCTAGAACTTAGAACTACTTAAACCTAACCAACCTAAGGACATCACACACATCCATGCCCGAGGCAGGATTCGAACCTGCGACCGTAGCAGTCCCGCGGTTCCGGACTGCGCGCCAAGAACCACTAGGCCACCGGGGCCGGCAAAAATGGCGTAATATGACGCTTAAACTGGATGCACAGAGGAAAATAAATAAATAAAACTGGAAGTTTAGACAATCGGTGTTTTATTTGATATTGAGCTGCAGCATGTGCGCTGCTTCTGGATGCAAATTAATGTAAGACACTCCGTTTAATCAATGGGCTGCACCAGTCTGTTCTGGCTCGGCTAGCGCAGTGGTAGGGTAGTGTGTGTTTTCGAGGTAGTACCAGAAATTTTATGAAAGCCTTGCGTATGTGCCAATGGTTATGTGGACCACTAGGAAACGACGTCGGTTTTTGGTATTTTCCCATTCGTAATACACACACACACACACACACACACACACACACACACGCACACACACACACACACACCATTCCATTGTTAAAGATGCAAACTAGGAAACTTCGTCAAGAATTGGGATGGGTGTAATTAAATAAGTTATCTAGTGAGTAACGTCGGAATCTCTGTAGGACTTTTTGAGACGATACTGATGGAGGTCGCATCCCCACAATAACGTTAGTAAAACGGAGCAAGACTCTCACAGTACCGATAATTGGTGCGGGAATTGGCAGTAGACGATAAACGTATATAAATGTTGCATACTGCGCGTAAAAAGGATATAATAGATCCATTACTGTTGAATTACGCGATTGGCAACAAATCATTAGAAACAGTAAGGATCGTAAAATGCCAAGGAGTAAGAGTCAGAAACGATCTAAAGTGGAATAACCAAACTGAAACAAATTTTAGGAAAGGCAGATGTCCCTCAAAAATTCATTGGAATATAATTCATCCACGAAAGTAGTGGCTTACAAAACACTTGTTCAAAAAATTTTTGAGTGTTGTTAATCAGTCTGAATCCAGGCCTTACGACGTAGGATTAACATAGGAGAGAGATAAGAATGAATGAAGTGTGCTACGTTTTGTCATAGAATCGTTAACTCAGGACGAGAGCGTTACGGAAACTTTCAAAAAACTGCAGTGACAATTATTACAAGAGAATCGTCCTGTATCACAGAGAAGTTTACTGTTCGAATTCCGAGGGATTACGCACCTGCTACGTATATCTCGCGAAATGGCCGCTAAGAAAAATACCACAGATGTTAGGGATCATACTGACGTTTACCGACAGTCATTTTTTCCACTTGCTATTTGCAAATGGGACAGGGAAACAGGAAGATAATAGTGATACCAGAGACACACTCCACCACACACCTTAGGGTGGCTTGCTGACTATAGCCGTACATTGTGAGCGTCCGGATGTTCTTCCACGTTGTTGTTTACGTGTTATACCAAATATTTCAACGCTCGATCAAGCTGTCTTCTTCAGGTGCTGCGAATTTTGCTGTCACGTGTACCCCCTGCATAGACGTCAACCAGACAGTGAGCTATTGTTAATCTCGCACCGCTGTTTATATCTCACTGTCAATTCTATTCCCGACACACACAGCGCCATTTAGTGACCTTCCGTTTCTCAGACCCCTCACTGATATTCCATTAAGACCAAAACCGTCTCAGTTTATTCCAGTTATAGTGTATGTGACGGCCGGTGATATCTTAGCACCAGACCCGAAGCCTTGTTTAAATTGGATTCTCCGACCCTGTTTATTATGGTTCCTGGAATATTCAGTTCGATAGACTCGTTAGTTGTGCAGCGTCCAAGAACTTGACGTTTACACCACGTTCCTGGTCTCATCGTATTTCATTTCATGTTTATACGCGAGACAGGGTTCGGTGACAGCTGATTTGCTTGGTCGTTTTATTAAGGTGCGACGTTGATGCTCCTTCCATCTCTCCTCGACCAATCTCACAGTCGGCCCACATAAAACATGTCATATTCAGGTGGAATGCGATAGGCATCGCGCTTTAGAAGCTCTGTATCATCTTGTATCACTGCGAAATAAAATGATCGTATGGCATTATTTGCCGTAAGACCCCGCGGGGTGTTGTTCGTACGCATAGTGTAGGTCTTTCTGTTTCATTAGACTTTGGAGACTTGGGAGTCTTTGTGATAAAGATGAGATAAAATGGTGAGGATGCGAGCTAACATCCCATTGAAGTTCGGCCTCACATGCGGTTCCTATTCGTCGAAATGTCGTGACTCAGACTCGTCTAGGGGTTTCATGTCGCATTACACGCCCTAAATTAGGCACTTGTGGCCCCTTGGTTAAATTTTCTGGCTGATGGGAAGTTTGTGAAATACAAAGTTAATTTATTTATTTACATGTCAAGTTCCGTGGGATCAAATTGAGGAGCAAATCTCCCCAGTCATGGAATGTTTCAGTACAAGAAATTACAACATAAAAGTAATAAAAGATAAAAATAAATGTTTATGAACCTCAAAAACGTCACTCCAGAGTTTAAGTAAACGCTGTCAACAATACAATAAGAATCAGCTTAATTTTCAAGGAACACCTCGACAGAATAAAAGGAGTGACCCATGAGGAAACTCTTCAGTTTCAGATTGAAAGCGCGCGGACTACTGCTAAGATTTGTTGAATTCGAGTGGTAGCTTATTGAAAATGGATGCAGCAGTACACTGCACACCTTTTTGCACAAGAGTTAAGGAAGTCCAATCCAAATGCAGGTTTGATTTCTGCCCAGTATTAACCGAGTGAAAACAGCCTATTCTTGGGAATAAGCTAATATTGTTAACAAGAAATGACAGTAAGGAATATATACAGGGTGTTACAAAAAGGTACGGCCAAACTTTCAGGAAACATTCCTCACACACAAAGAAAGAAAATATGTTGTGTGGACATGTGTCCAGAAATGCTTACTTTCCATGTTAGAGCTCATTTTATTACTTCTCTTCAAATCACATTAATCATGGAATGGAAACACACAGCAACAGAACGTGCCAGCGTGACTTCAAACACTTTGTTACAGGAAATGTTCAAAATGTCCTCCGTTAGTGAGGATACATGCATCCACCCTCCGTCGCATGGAATTACTGATGCGCTGATGCAGCCCTGGATAATGGCGTATTGTATCACAGCCGTCCACAATACGAGCATGAAGAGTCTCTACATTTGGTACCGGGATTGCGTGGACAAGAGCTTTCAAATGCCCCCATAAATGAAAGTCAAGAGGGTTGAGGTCAGGAGAGCGTAGAGGCAATGGAATTGGTCCGCCTCCAACAATCCGTCGGTCACCGAATCTGTTGTTGAGAAACGTACGAACACTTCGACTGAAATGTGCAGGAGCTCCATCGTGCATGAACCACATGCTGTGTCGTACTTGTAAATGCACATGTTTTAGCAGCACAGGTAGAGTATCCCGTATGAAATCATGTTAACGTGCTCCATTGAGCGTAGGTGGAGGAAACTAAAATGAGCTCTAACATGGAAATTAAGCGTTTCCGGACACATGTCCACTTAACATCTTTGCTTTATTTGTGTGTGAGGAATGTTTCCTGAAAGTTTGGCCGTACCTTTTTGTAACACCCTGTATATTGAGAGGCCAATGTCAAAATACCCAGACTCGTGAACAGGGGTCGACAAGAGGTTCGTGAACAACTTATTTCCCGAACCGCCCGTTGCTGAGCCAAAAATATCCTTTTAGGAAGAATTACCTCAAAATACAATACCATACGACGTAAGCGAATGAAAATAAGAAAAAAAATGTTCAAATGGCTCTGAGTACTTTGAGACTTAACTTCTGAGGTCATGAGTCCCCTAGATTTTAGAACTACTTAAAACTAACTAACCTAAGGACATCACACACATCCATGTCCGAGGCGGGATTCGAACCTGGGACCGTAGCGGTAGCACGGTTCCAGACTGTAGCACCTAGAACCGCTCGGCCACTCCGGCCGGCAAATAAGCAAAGTAGACTAATTTTCGTGTCGAGCGATCACTCACTTCTGATACCGTTCGAATAGTAAAAACGACGGTATTAAGTCTTTGAACAAGATCCTTAAAGTGGGCTTTCCACGACAGATTACTATCTATCTGAACACCTAGGAATTTTAACTGTTCAGTTTCACTGATCATATACCCGTTCTGTGAAATTAAAACGTCGTGTTTTGTTGAATTGTGTGTTAGAAACTACAAAAACTGGATTTAGCTGTTGTTTATTTTCTACAAGCCATGAACTTAGGTCATGTACTGCACTATTTGAAACCGAGCCAGTTTGCATGCTACAACCTTTACTACCAAGCTAATGTCATCAACAAACAGAAATATTTTACAGTTACCTGTAATACTAGAGGGCATATCATTTATACAAATAAGGAACAGGAATGGTCCAAACACTGATCCCTGGGGAACCCCCCACTTGACAGCACCCCACTCAGACCCCACATAACAGCCGTTATCAACATTTGCTGCCTGTTTCTAAAGAAAGAGGTGAACAAAGTGAACTAATTGTGTGCTACTTCCCATGTTACTTAATGCCCCAACTTCTGGAGCAATATTTTGTAATCAACACAATCAAATGCCCTAGTTAAATAAAATAATACGCCAAGCGTTCAAAATCTTTTGTTTATCCCATCCAGTACCTCACAGAGAAAATAAAATATAGCATTTTAAGTTGTTAAATGACTTCTAAAGCCGAACTGTACATTTGATAGCAAATATATCTTATAATAACAGTAATAATAATATCGGGAACAAAATTAATGAGCCATAAATGAGGTAGGCCACACAGTTGCGATTTGGTTACAATAATGTTTATTCAGAAAGCAAACTAATAGCGAATGTGGTCGCATTTAGAATTACTATTACACTCGAGGGCACATCCATTTGGCATATTTCGATCATTCACAATCTCATCGCTAAATACAAGTGTAATATTCGACGCCGTTATCTTCGCTAAAAGTTCGAGTTCACACGAGACACGCGGCTGCTCACCGCTCAGAAACTACGTCCCGCGATACCTCACAACGCGAAATTTTTCGAGTCGTTTAACTTCCCAGCTACCTAAAGACCGACCGTCCGCTTTCGGGACTCCACCAGCACTGTCCCTCTGCCCGTCCCCGGCCGCGCTTCCCACGATTCGAATATCCTCACTGAACTGACTATTGCAGTTCCCTTTCCTGAAGCCTACAGTATATTCTACATTATTTTACATTTTAACATATTTAAATAACCAAAGCTTGACCACTTTCACGATCTAAATAAAAGTTACCACACTATCCATTACATAATAAATGTTAAATTCTTTTACATAAAACCAGTACAATTTATTTCTTAACGTTTAAAGTCACGGCCCAGTAGCCTTGCACCAATATACTTTCTGATAAATAAATAAAGAACAAAAGTAACTATTATGTACTGAACTTTACAACGAATATTCTATTACCAAATGATTCAGTAAGGTGTAATTCTGTCATCGTTCAATGTGTTTTGTGTGGAAGAAATGATGATCTGATGCTTAACTGAAAATACTGATAATTTACATTGACTATATCATTTATACAAATAGAGTTACAGAGTTGATATTTAAACAGGTTTGTCATTTTAATGTGGGGCTTCTATATAAAATATCGATCGTTAAGATTGACCAAAGCGTTCAGACTTTAGCAGGTCTTTGTTACAAAACATGTTAATTTCACTTTAATAGTAAATCCTAAACTATTTTAGGTATGATAAATATTCAAGTATTATTGGGATCACCATGAAAATTTATGAAGGATGGCAGATTAAAATAACTGTGGCTTCAGTCCCTGCTCTACTACAGAATTAAATAGTTTTCATAAATGGCCGATCTTAGGTCCGCCATATTTAACACTACTACGTCTCCTTGGACACAAAAGCCTTCTACTGGGTTTTCCTATGACGTAGATTCTCGTCTGTCTTCCTCGTAGAGTACCGCGCTTAGGCCTCAATACACAATAGACGCCTGTGAGTTTCTCCGTCTCGTGTCGAATCCTTGCCCTTTATGGCATACGGTCCTGAACGACAACGTTCGTTTCAAAATTCCTGAAGGCTGACTCTTTCGGCAATATACTTAAATGAGAGCGCAATGCTCGTTAACTGACAAGGACAACACAAATAACCAGTCCCTGAGCGTAGAAATTCTCCGAACTGGCCAGGAATCGAACCTGGCACCCCACAATCTAGAGGCAGCGACGCTGGCTAGTAGACCAGAGACTGCGGACTTAAGACTTCTTACCTTCGCTGAAGAGAGCGAAATACACTGTCAGTCATGTTTCCGCGTGAAGCCCTCAGCTCGTGGTCGTGCGGTAGCGTTCTCGCTTCCCACGCCCGGGTTCCCGGGTTCGATTCCCGGCGGGGTCAGGTATTTTCTCTGCCTCGTGATGGCTGGGTGTTGTGTGATGTCCTTAGGTTAGTTAAGATCAAGTAGTTCAAAGTTCTAGGGGACTGATGACCATATATGTTAAGTCCCATAGTGCTCAGAGCCATTTCCGCGTGAATTTTAGCAGTCCTTCCGGGTACTGGGCCAGCGTAAGACATGTACCTGATTTTTCGCTTCTCTTCCTCGCTTTCAGTCTCAATCTCTTTCTCACGCGTCTTTTATTTTGACTCTATGCTTATCCACTCCTTCTAGGCTTTATTCGTAAGTTTTGTAATTCTTCGATGGGGCTCTCCTTCTCTGACAGTGTTCGAGCTCTATGGACCAGCGTCTTTAAAACAGAATTTCTTTATGACGTATATACGTGGAAGTACAGCGCCTTTCTTACGTTTAAGTTGCACATTTTATGGCCACCCTGTGTTCCTGTGGTGTAGTATCTGCGATTCTAAAGATTTGTGCCCTCAGATCTGCACGCTTGTCCCTAACGGCGGTGCTTACGAGCTACCCGATCGCGCCTGAAAGACTCTACCCTGGTCGGCGTCGGGATCGCCTTATCCGATCTGGCCGCTCATCAGCGTTCCTTAGACTGCCACCTTAGCGGCATTAAGACGGCGCGGCTACCGGTCGTAAAGCAGTGAAGAGCACCGGCCGCCAGGTGCAAGAGGTGCGAGGCCGGGGGGCGCTTAACGGCGCGACGCCGAATGCCTGACCGAGCGGCGCCGCGAGGAATGGCGTCGTAAAGCGGCCGGCCTAATTACGTCGCCGCAGCTCGGCGCGACTTTGACGCATTTACAAGAGCGGCCGGGCGTCCGGGAGTTCGCCGCTAAAACGGTCCCACGGGGGCCGGTGGGCGGGGTAAACGCTACTGTAAGGAGCAAGCGGGCGGGCGGGCTGAAACTTTCTTTCGCGCTGGGGAGCGGTCGTCGGGAAGAAACACGGTTTTAACACAGGAGGACTTTACTGGAAGTGGTCTTCTGAGGCGTGCTTCGCTAACGGCGAGGAAAAATTGTGGGAACACATGAAAACTTTGCTTCTCGAAACAGGTCGGTATAAGTGCAGCAGAAACGAAATAACATCTGGTGTGTGGAAAGGAAGTAATCGGACCAGTGATGTCACGATGTGCAGAAAATGTTGCGGATAGGGGGGAGGGGGTAGTTCAGATTGCAGTCTTGTACCAAGCGAAGACCATTGCTCAGTAACACTGGCGCATTGTCAGACACGAGAACAAGTTCTTGGCTTCCTACACACATAGCTATGCTGTGATACAAATAACAGGTAAGTCACAGCGTGCGACTACAATGACGCTGCAATTGGTAACGTACTCCAGGTGGAAGTGTGCAGGACAGTATGATTCTTATGGGCAAAACATCTAAATTCCATACATATATTGTGCTGGTGTAAGCTGTCCTCAGCGCACAGGATGGCGCAGAGATTGCGAGAAGATCGATAGTAGGCACCGGAGCAAGTGAGCCCATCAGCAGAGAGGCCAACGACAGACTCGCAAACAACGCGCCGCCAACGCCCTTTCGACCGCCAGTATTTAGATCGCCGCCGCTGACCGGAGGGCCCAGTCAGTTATCCAGTGAGTCACCGAGTCGAGTCTTCAGTCACTGCCCAGTGGGAGTCGTAGTCGCAGTTAGCTCGGCCTCTAGCTTAGAGTCAGTCAGTACACAGCGGACCAGGGTAGTGTACATACCGGGACTTGTACTTCACCAGCAGTGATGCTAACGTGGACTAATACGGTACAGCCTTTACCACAACGCCTGGACTATCTTAAGTACTTCTTTGTTTAGGTTAATAAAGAACCAAAGTGTGCAGTTCTTTTATAGAAAGAGGATATCGGCGACCAAACAATATCGTCTCCTTGCTTCCCAGGGTAAAAGCCTACAGTGTCTACGAAACGACACAAAACAGACATTCTGGAACAAATGCAATGTCGAGTCAGCTGTAGTGACATGGTGCCAGCAACTGACGAATGTTGCACAGAGGTCTGTGCTGCTTCATAGGAAGATAGCCATCGATGTCGGCAACAGACGACAGTGTCCAGTAAGTAGAGGAAATGGTTTGCAGCAATAGCAGATTTTTCCCAAGAACAAGACGTCCACACAGCCGTTTTAGAATGGCTCCGCGTCCAAGGATGGATTTCGACCGTCGTGGAATTGAACATTCGAATCGTTGTTTAGAGAGAGTAGGTGAATATGTAGAGAAAAAGTATTGTTTATCTGCGACTGTCTAAATTCTAGTGCAGCATTCAGTAAAATTCACTTGTCCTTCCACTTTTTTTTTATTTTTTTTTTTACGAAATTTGTGGTGGGACCAAACTGCTCAGGTGATCAGTCCCTAAGCGTACACACTACTTAATCTAGCTTAAACGAACTTACGCTAAGGACAACACACACACACACACACATGCACGGGGGAGGACTCGAGCCTCCGATGCGGGGAGCCGCTCGGACCGTGAAAGGTGCCCTGGACCGCGCGCTCTACCCCGCGCGGCCTCTGCCACAATAGTGCGTGATTTACGAGGAGTGAATGGTTCAAATGGCTCTGAGAACTATGGTATTTAACATCGGAGGTCATCAGTCCCCTAGACGTAGAACTACTTAAACCTAACTAACCTAAGGACGTCGCACACATCCATGCTCGAGGCAGGATTCGAACCTGCGACCGCAGCACTCACGCGGTTCCGGACTACAGCGGCTAGAACCGCTCGGCCACCGCTGCCGGCTACGAGGAGTGACCAATAAATATTACAACACATTTTCTTCGGACCTCGGGGAAGATCAGTTTGGATTCCGTAGAAATGTTGCGACACGTGAGGCAATACTGACCCTACGACTTATCTTAGAAGAAAGATTAAGAAAAGGCAAACCTACGTTTCTAGCATTTGTAGACTTAGAGAAAGCTTTTGACAATGTTAACTGGAATACTCTCTTTCAAATTCTGAAGGTGGCAGGGGTAAAATACAGGGAGCGGAAGGCTATTTACAATTTGTACAGAAACCAGATGGCAGTTATAAGAGTCGAGGGGCATTAAAAGGAAGCAGTGGTTGGGAAAGGAGTGAGACACGGTTGTAGCCTCTCCCCGATGTTATTCAATCTGTATATTGAGCAAGCAGTAAAGGAAACAAAAGAAAAATTCGGAGTAGGTATTAAAATTCATGGAGAAGAAGTAAAAACTTTGAGGTTTGCCGATGACATTGTAATTCTATCAGAGACAGCAAAGGACTTGGAAGAGCAGTTGAACGGAATGGACAGTGTCTTGAAAGGAGGATATAAGATGAACATCAACAAAAGCAAAACGAGGATAATGGAATGTAGTCAAATTAAATCGGGTGATGCTGAGGGAATTAGATTAGGAAATGAGACACTTAGAGTAGTAAAGGAGTTTTGCTATTTAGGGAGTAAAATAACTGATGATGGTCGAAGTAGAGAGGATATAAAATGTAGACTGGCAATGGCAAGGAAATCGCTTCTGAAGAAGAGAAATTTGTTAACATCGAGTATAGATTTAAGCGTCAGGAAGTCGTTTCTGAAAGTATTTGTATGGAGTGTAGCCATGTATGGAAGTGAAACATGGACGATAACCAGTTTGGACAAGAAGAGAATAGAAGCTTTCGAAATGTGGTGCTACAGAAGAATGCTGAAGATAAGATGGGTAGACCACGTAACTAATGAGGAGGTACTGAATAGGATTGGGGAGAAGAGAAGTTTGTGGCACAACTTGACTAGAAGAAGGGATCGGTTGATAGGACATTTTTTGAGGCATCAAGGGATCACAAATTTAGCATTGGAGGGCAGCGTGGAGGGTAAAAATCGTAGAGGGAGACCAAGAGATGAATACACTAAGCAGATTCAGAAGGATGTAGGTTGCAGTAGGTACTGGGAGATGAAGAAGCTTGCACATGATAGAGTAGCATGGAGAGCTGCATCAAACCAGTTTCAGGACTGAAGACCACAACAACAACAACAACAACAACAACATTTTCTTCTGAAAGCAGGTTCATTTTATTCAGGGTTCCAGTACACTGTATTATTTCGTGTTCATTTGGCTACAAATCCATACTTTTCAAAATAATCTCCATTCAATGTGACGGTCTTACGTCACCTTACTGGAAGGACCTGTATGTCCGCATGGAACCATTCTACTGGTCGAAGTCTGAGACAACGTTTTGCCGCATCTGTAACTTCCCCATCATCTATGTACTTCTTCCCTCGGACTGCCTCCTTCATGATGCCAAACCGATGGAAGTCTGAAGGTACGAGGTCCGGGCTGTAGTGTGGATGAGGCACAACAGTCCAATGAAGTTATGTGAGCTCCATCCGTGTGCACAAACTCGTGTGAGGTCTTGCGTTGTCATGGAGAAGGAGAAGTTCGTTTGCATTTGTGTGGCGGCGAACATGCCGATATCGTTTCTTCTATCTCCTAATGGTAACACAATATACTCCAGAGTTGATTGCTGCACCATACTGGTGGCCATCAAACAATAAAACTCCTTCAGAGTCTCAGGTGACCGTCGCCACGACTTTACCGCCTGAGAGAGCGACTTTGAACTTTTTCTCTGGAGGAGATGAGATGTGCCACCACTCCATGGACTATTGTTTTGTTTCGCGTTCTAAGTGCTGAACCCATGTTTCATCGCCTGCGACAATGTTCAAAAAAATAACACGCAAACAATTCCTTCGTTGGTCTTTATGGTCTTCTACTAGGCTACTGGGAACACAGCAGGCACACACCTTTGAGTACCCCAATTGGTGACGAGTATGCCAGCACTACCAACACAGACACCTGTTGTGCAACGAGGTGTTCGTAGTGATCCGTCGACCTCGTCGAGGAAGAGTGTCCACACGTTTGAACACTGCAGGAGACACAGACGTTTGTGGGTGACTGGCACACGGGAGATGGGACAGGTTTGCACGACCTTGTTTCGATAATGACAAACGCCTCGTCCAACGGCTCAACGTGCTTTTGTTCTCTGCCAGGTCTCCGTAGATAGTATGGAAGTGCATTTGAATATATGCGATGCTCTAGTTTTCTACCAAAAGAAACTCACAAGGGGAGGCAGCCAATTGTGAAATTCAGATTCGATTCATACTGCGCATAATAAAAGCTCATGGCCAGAGGTGTAATGTGGCAAAGCACCAAGATGCACTTCTCAGCCGTTGTCGAGAAAATCGACAGTTAAAAGAAACCGTTGCGGTGAAATACTCTCTACGATTAATAATATTCTACAGCGTCGTGGCGCAGCGGCAAGCGCTCGGGTTCGTAATCCGAAGGTCGACGGTTCGAATCTCGCGCCATGCAACATTTTTTTTATTATTAGCTTTTTGTAATTTTATATATATATATATATATATATATATATAATGAATTGCTTATGCATGTTGGTGAAGGCGGATCGCTCTCCAATTGTACCGCCTCCATTTTTCCGTTTGTTTAACAGGATGTACCAAAGCTCTCACGTCCGCACTGATTTTCGACGATGTTATAAGTTGCGCTAGGGATCCCATCTACCTTCTTTCGAAGTTAGCAAGCAACTACGCTGTTATGCGGCGGCTCGTTTCGGCCCATTCAACATCTGTCCTTCAAGTGTAACGAGTGAGTGACGGAGTTTATATTTCATACCTGCCACAGCAAATTTGTGTTCGTGGGGTTTCTATTGTAATTCGAACGTTTGACTTACGCTATACGTATTCGTTTCGGAATATCGTTTCTACGTCTTCCGTTAACTATACGTGGTTAACATTATGATGACAATAACATTAGTGAAATACAACTTTGTTTGCGGAAAACATAATGATATTCGAAGTCGCCAGTTTTTCCACGACAAACGACTTTCAACAACTTATTATATGCATAATTGTTGCAACTGATTGCCGGGAATTATATATATATATATGTGTGTGTGTGTGTGTGTGTGTGTGTGTGTGTATACACACATTTGAATTACAAAAAAAAAACTAAAAAAAAAATTGTTCATGGCGCGAGATTCGATCCGGCGACCTTCGGAATACGAACCCGAGCGCTTACTGCTGCGCCACGACGCTATAGAAAATTATTGATCGTAGAGACTATTTCACCGCAATGGTTTCTTTTAACTGTCGATTTTCTCGACAACGGCTGAGAAGTGCATCTTGGTGCTTTGCCACATTACAGCTCTGGCCATGAGCTTTTATTATGCGCAGTATGAATCGAATCTGAATTTCACAACTGGCGGCCTCCCTTTGTCAGTGACAACTCTCAGCATGGAACGCACATGCGTTGCACATACCATTACGTATCGTGCCGTCGCCTAAGGGAACTTCATGAAACTGTAGTCGCTAAAGCCGGAACATTCCACGACGTCCCACTACAAATTCCGCATTTTTAATCGAAACTGGCCGATAAAAAGTGTTGCATTACTTGTTGAACGCCACTCTACTTTTGGAAGTCCTTTCATCACGTTGGATGCACCATAAGGCAGAGTGTCACGAGCGTCAGTGCTACCGATGTATACAATCATTTCATCATTACAGATCAGCTGTGCTATGATGCTGTGCCATTATTATAGTGTTGCCTATAGGGTATCTTCGGAATTTTAACAACAAGCACGATAATTCGATGTTCTCAATTTTTAACGACTTCGAGGTCTCGTTAAGTTTGGACGAAAGCCGTGTAATTGTGATATGAAACAGAGAAGCGATATACGAACGTTTTCCGGCGGACACCAGAGCAATACGTTACAGCGGCGCTTTGTCGAAAAAGCCGTCTCTGGACTGGTAATCAATTTATTCCACGCACTACTCCTCGAGAGGGACAACCTCGCTGCAGAACAAGACCACACTGCGAAATAACGAATACTAGAGAAATTAGCACGGTGAATGATTTGGTTTAATGTGAAAAAATAAAAAGAAAGGAATGATGAGGACTCCTATCAAAGTGATAATCTATTACTCTGATGCAAGAAGGGAAAGAGGCCCAGCTTGCGTATCGGCTGATTCTGAAATCGAGCAGGTGAGTAGAATACATATGCCATATTGCATAAAACCATGGGACATAATTTTTCCCTTGGCTGTATCTTGATAGACGTGGACGTAGCCCAGGCGCTGTACAGTGCTGCTTAAGTAATACGTTCCATGAAAGTGTGATAGCACACATGGATGAGTAACTCAGATATATAAAGATGGTGTAACGGGTATAAGTGCAGATATTGCTATTGGTGACTGAGGTCGCTGAACTCCACAACGTTACATTAGTAATAACTTCATTAGCAGACTAATAATTAAACCTACTTGGGGGAGTATGCTTTTAGGTTGGTTAGTATCTCCAAGTACGTATGGCAAGAGCAAGCCACTAAAACTCATTCCCTGGCGGTATTTCAGGCGTTGAAGTGTGTCTGTACTGACAGGCTTACTCCACTTAAGTGGTGCAGGTATGCCCATGCAGAAAACATCAGGTGGTAAAGTTTGTGATCAGACAGGTCAATGCACAGAAAAAAACAACCATAACACTGATGTTCGTGCATATTAGGCTACCACATATCAAACTATTTGCACTTATACCCATTACACACTGTGTCCATATCTAGTAAATAGCACACACACACACACACACCCACACACACACACACACACACACACACACACACATTATATATATAAGTAAAAATGTCATCAGATCTGTCACAGATCGCCGATTATCCTGCTCTGCAGAGTGGACAACCCTCCAACCTTCACGTTCTGAGCTGTGGGCGTCTAACAACTTCTCGTCTTTTCGCGGTTTCATTGTCTTTCAACCTCTGTCCATAGGCGCTGTCCATTCCTGAGATGTTCGTTCACAGGCACCAAGCCATATCAAGAGGCAGATTGTCTAAGCCTCGTATGTCAGAGGATTAGGCGATTTGTGGCATTTATTATCACTAGAACTGTATCTCATTCCCCTGTGTTTTGATTATATACTTTTCGTACCGCGTCACATGTCTACAATGCAACCCGGTGGCATTCATCTCGTTTATTGGCCTCAATATTTTAGTTTGTCAGTGTACACAAGGACAAAAAACATCATTGTTCTCTCTCTTGACATTGCTCGTAAAGGTAACATGTACCGCCCACATTTTATTGCATTGTAAAATACTAACTGAAACGACAGCTGAGATGTTTTGCATAGCCAATCATATCAAGGCGTTACTCAGTTGGTGAACCTGTAATAATGATAAGGAAGGATTTTTTGTGTTCTCATGCAGAAGCATTGGTGACATAAAAGTAAAAGTTTATCTGTGTATTGTAATGGAACGGAGCAAATTTAATGTCACGTGCTTTACTTACGCTCAGAAATGACGTGGTGGAGGAAACGGGGTGGAAAGGAGGGTTTCATGGGACACAATAGTAGTCGGGGTGAGGGCTCAACGGTCCAGCCAGCCTTACACACCAAAAAAGAAAAATGTACCAGAGACCACCCAAAACGGAGACAACGATTCAGGACTCAGCGTTTCAATTCCGTTTATCCTATTTAACATAAAAACTGCTTTCCAAATTCCATACATGTAGACCAAAAGAGTCGGCTTCCATGATGTAATCTTGAAATATTAATTATTCTTTGAAAGCCTCACTCATTATAAAGTGACATGAAAAACAAAAGCGGGTACCTGCCCTTGATTGGCTGACACAAACATTTGTTTTGGGAGCCAGCCAGGAGACAACACCGTCCGAAAAAACACTTCGTCCCGAACACTTGTGAGCGACGGACGCAGAATACTTCCGCCTAGACACTCGTGGGGCGGAGAATAGGTTTGATTATGATGGTGCTCAACGTTGGTGAGATGTTGTGTGTCGATTACCTTGCTCCCTTCGCTTTGGTTTTCCCTACTCAGTAACAATTCGTGACGTCTCAGTTCCAGTGCATACAATTAGTGTAATAAAGAATAAAAACAGTCGTATTCTAACTGTGCTTTATGTATTCCAGGTTGCATTCCGGTAGCGACATTGGAAATTTTATTAGTTCCTGTTGATGTCGCTGCACATGCGGCATGCAGAGTATATCCGTTGTGTGACAGGGCTCAGAGGTAAAGGAATGGATGGTAGTGAAATGTGTTTGAGAAGTACAAAACAAATCTCGGTCCACTGGATTCCGCTCGTTACGGAATCTGTGCGTGCAAGTACATATCAAGAAAACCTTTGTAAACACTTAGTGACCAAGGCTTATACCACAGCAGTGTCAGTGAGGCGAAAAATACATCAAATGTACCAAAGATTTGTTTAGGAAACTTTTCGGATTCGATACTCGCCATGAAAGACCTGAGTCGAAACAAGGCCCCGGGAGTAGACAACATTCCATTAGAACTACTGATGGCCTTGGGAGAGCCATTCATGACAAAACTCTACCATCTGGCGAGGAAGAGGTATGAGACAGGCTATATACCCTCAGACTTCAAGAAGAATATAATAATTCCAATCCCAAAGAAAGCAGGTGTTGACAGATGTGAAAATTACCGAACTATTAGTTTAATAAGTCACAGCTGCAAAATACTAACGCGAATTCTTTACAGACGAATGGAAAAACTGGTAGAAGCGGACCTCGGGGAAGATCAGTTTGGATTCCGCAGAAATGTTGGAACACGTGAGGCAATACTAACCTTAAGACTTAGCTTAGAAGAAAGATTAAGAAAAGGCAAACCTACGTTTCTAGCATTTGTAGACTTAGAGAAAGCTTTTGACAATGTTAACTGGAATACTCTCTTTCAAATTCTGAAGGTGGCAGGGGTAAAATACAGGGAGCGGAAGGCTATTTACAATTTGTACAGAAAGCAGATGGCAGTTATAAGAGTCGAGGGGCATTAAAAGGAAGCAGTGGTTGGGAAAGGAGTGAGACACGGTTGTAGCCTCTCCCCGATGTTATTCAATCTGTATATTGAGCAAGCAGTAAAGGAAACAAAAGAAAAATTCGGAGTAGGTATTAAAATTCATGGAGAAGAAGTAAAAACTTTGAGGTTTGCCGATGACATTGTAATTCTATCAGAGACAGCAAAGGACTTGGAAGAGCAGTTGAACGGAATGGACAGTGTCTTGAAAGGAGGATATAAGATGAACATCAACAAAAGCAAAACGAGGATAATGGAATGTAGTCAAATTAAATCGGGTGATGCTGAGGGAATTAGATTAGGAAATGAGACACTTAGAGTAGTAAAGGAGTTTTGCTATTTAGGGAGTAAAATAACTGATGATGGTCGAAGTAGAGAGGATATAAAATGTAGACTGGCAATGGCAAGGAAATCGTTTCTGAAGAAGAGAAATTTGTTAACATCGAGTATAGATTTAAGCGTCAGGAAGTCGTTTCTGAAAGTATTTGTATGGAGTGTAGCCATGTATGGAAGTGAAACATGGACGATAACCAGTTTGGACAAGAAGAGAATAGAAGCTTTCGAAATGTGGTGCTACAGAAGAATGCTGAAGATAAGATGGGTAGACCACGTAACTAATGAGGAGGTACTGAATAGGATTGGGGAGAAGAGAAGTTTGTGGCACAACTTGACTAGAAGAAGGGATCGGTTGATAGGACATTTTTTGAGGCATCAAGGGATCACAAATTTAGCATTGGAGGGCAGCGTGGAGGGTAAAAATCGTAGAGGGAGACCAAGAGATGAATACACTAAGCAGATTCAGAAGGATGTAGGTTGCAGTAGGTACTGGGAGATGAAGAAGCTTGCACATGATAGAGTAGCATGGAGAGCTGCATCAAACCAGTTTCAGGACTGAAGACCACAACAACAACAACAACAACAACATTTTCTTCTGAAAGCAGGTTCATTTTATTCAGGGTTCCAGTACACTGTATTATTTCGTGTTCATTTGGCTACAAATCCATACTTTTCAAAATAATCTCCATTCAATGTGACGGTCTTACGTCATCTTACTGGAAGGACCTGTATGTCCGCATGGAACCATTCTACTGGTCGAAGTCTGAGACAACGTTTTGCCGCATCTGTAACTTCCCCATCATCTATGTACTTCTTCCCTCGGACTGCCTCCTTCATGATGCCAAACCGATGGAAGTCTGAAGGTACGAGGTCCGGGCTGTAGTGTGGATGAGGCACAACAGTCCAATGAAGTTATGTGAGCTCCATCCGTGTGCACAAACTCGTGTGAGGTCTTGCGTTGTCATGGAGAAGTAGAAGTTCGTTTGCATTTGTGTGGCGGCGAACATGCCGATATCGTTTCTTCTATCTCCTAATGGTAACACAATATACTCCAGAGTTGATTGCTGCACCATACTGGTGGCCATCAAACAATAAAACTCCTTCAGAGTCTCAGGTGACCGTCGCCACGACTTTACCGCCTGAGAGAGCGACTTTGAACTTTTTCTCTGGAAGAGATGAGATGTGCCACCACTCCATGGACTATTGTTTTGTTTCGCGTTCTAAGTGCTGAACCCATGTTTCATCGCCTGCGACAATGTTCAAAAAAATAACACGCAAACAATTCCTTCGTTGGTCTTTATGGTCTTCTACTAGGCTACTGGGAACACAGCAGGCACACACCTTTGAGTACCCCAATTGGTGACGAGTATGCCAGCACTACCAACACAGACACCTGTTGTGCAACGAGGTGTTCGTAGTGATCCGTCGACCTCGTCGAGGAAGAGTGTCCACACGTTTGAACACTGCAGGAGACACAGACGTTTGTGGGTGACTGGCACACGGGAGATGGGACAGGTTTGCACGACCTTGTTTCGATAATGACAAACGCCTCGTCCAACGGCTCAACGTGCTTTTGTTCTCTGCCAGGTCTCCGTAGATAGTCTGGAAGTGCATTTGAATATATGCGATGCTCTAGTTTTCTACCAAAAGAAACTCACAAGGGGAGGCCGCCAATTGTGAAATTCAGATTCGATTCATACTGCGCATAATAAAAGCTCATGGCCAGAGGTGTAATGTGGCAAAGCACCAAGATGCACTTCTCAGCCGTTGTCGAGAAAATCGACAGTTAAAAGAAACCGTTGCGGTGAAATACTCTCTACGATTAATAATATTCTACAGCGTCGTGGCGCAGCGGCAAGCGCTCGGGTTCGTAATCCGAAGGTCGACGGTTCGAATCTCGCGCCATGCAACATTTTTTTTATTATTAGCTTTTTGTAATTTATATATATATATATATATATATATATATATATATATATATATATATATAATGACAGTCTGGCATTAGCTGCCGCAGCGGTCGCACGCTCCTCAAGTTTGCTCCGTGAACGTTCAGTGTTTACGTCAGTGTTTTCGTGTTTTGTGCTCGTTTATTGACGTTTTGCATGTGAATTAAGCGTTATCAATTGAGCATTTGGTCTTCTTTCGTGTCATCTTTCTACGAAGTGCCGTTGGGATTTCGGCGTTGTCCGAGATTTCTTCGCTGCAGAACACCATGGCAAACTCCGTGAGAAAAAACACCGTGATTTTCACCTTCGACAAGTACACCCGTCGAGTACAGCCCTCTGCACTTGAAATACACGACTGGATTACCGAGGTAATTGGCCTTCATTCTGAATCTGTTCATACCATGCAGCTGGACTCTGATGAATACTACATTTGTGTAAAGTTTAACGATTCCGCGAGTGTAGACCGCTTTCTGGCAAAATTTGGTTATGAAACGGAATTTATACACCGTGATGGTACTAAAAGTACTGTCAAACTCCGGAATTCCGAGTCTGTAATTAGGAATGTTAGGGTTTTGAATATTCCCATAGAAGTAGACAATTCGAGAATTAAAGATGTCCTTTCAAAGTATGGGGTTGTCAGGCAAATAGTCAACGAAAGGTGGGCTTCGCATTTCAAGCTGCAGTGCTTTAACGGCATTCGCTCCGTGGAGATGGAAGTGAAGGCAAACATTCCCTCCCACATCTTTGTTGACGGGCACAAGGCGCATGTTATTTACTCAGGGCAAACCCCTACATGTCATGTATGTAACGAGTCTGGTCACCTCCGTCAGGACTGCCCTCGCCGTGTATTTGTGCTAACAAATAACCTTACGCAACGCCGGAAATTGACACTCAACGATTTGTTGCCAGCCAGTAATACAACAGAGCCAGCGGCGGTCGTGGATCCTATTACTACCTCTGAAAATGTTGCACTTAATGTTAATGACTTTCCGTCTTTAAAACCTGCATTAACTGCTGAAATTCCGTCCCGTGACAGCGAGATTCCCACAAAAAAGCGTCCTCTAGAGGACACTGAAAGAAATGTTGATGAGGACTCTTCCTGTGAAACACCCGTTGCCAGGAGGCCGAAGCCCAGTCCTGAAGATCTGTTGGAAGTGGAAAAAGGAGATGGAATGAAGGTCGATGTGGCTCCCACTTCCGCACAAGGACTTACACCGCCACGAACAGATAGTGACGCAGCGGGTAGTGATTTTTCACGGAAATGTGACCCTGAGCCTGAGGTCACGGCTGAAAAAACCGCATCAAGTGCACAACCCATACAGTGCGAACCATACGAGGAAGTACCAGGTAAAGAACCTGCTGACTCCGAAGCGCAACGCCGCGCCGAAGGAGGAAATACACAAGCATCACCGCCTCGCCAGCAAAACAACACAACCGACACCACGCCGGAACCAAACATTCACGACTCGCAAGCCACGGCCGTTGCCCCATTTAGCCACCGCCGGCGGCTGCGACAGACACCCGGCCTTGCTGTCGCGCGTCATCAAGCGAAAGTCACACCAGAGAAGAAAGACATGAAGAAAAAGAATATCAAATATGAAGTCATCAGGTCCAACACTGACGAGGAGAAAGAGAATGGCCACAGTGACTTATAGCAATGCATTGTCAGGATTTCAGGATACTTTTCTTCTCAAGCTATTTGTTTAAAAGCAGTGCAAATTTTCTAGGCAGTTAGTACATGTAATGGGCACACAGCTTGTAAAGATCGTGCCTTGTAGAGAAGCACGTTTGCTGCTATAATCATACCGAACCTCATCCCAAATAGCTTCTTCCGGTATGTCTGTGCTGCAAGCTTATAGCATTACTACTATTAACATTAATAAAATACAGTCACCCTTGAAATTGGCAGCACTAAAGGAATTCTTGTACCAGTCCGGAACAGATATCGCGTTGCTACAAGAAGTTGCGATAACGGAATTTCGGATCCCAGGCTTTTTTGAAATTGTTAATGTTTCTACGGAAGCCAATATCGGTACAGCCATTCTTATAAGGGAAGGCATTCCGGTGACTGAAATCGAACGACTAGAATCAGGAAGAGCCATAGGCATAAAACTTTTCGATGTGACAGTGATTAACCTTTACGCCCCATCAGGAACTTCCCACAAATTGGATCGTGCGAAGTTTTTTCAAGATGAACTGATTTATTTACTGAGGAAAAATCCGTGTTCTCTTATACTAGGTGGAGATTTTAACTGTGTTTTAAACCAGAAAGATCAACAACCCAACTTCAACTACTCGCCACAGTTAAAAAAATTAGTAAGTGATCTACACCTTAAGGATGTGTGGGAACTTCAGCACCCGACGTCAGTCGGGTTCACGTATATAACCAGCCACTCCCGCAGCAGACTAGATAGAATTTACGTGTCACCAAATTTGCAAAATTATTTATTAAACGTTGAGACTATTCCAGTGTATTTTAGCGATCACAGTACACTTTTAACTTGCTTTAATCTAAGTGTACAACCAACCCGTCGATTCAGAGGCCAATGGAACTTAAATATCTCTGTTTTAACTGACGAAGAACTGGAACAGGAAATAAGGTTTGCGTGGACTATGTGCCTCCGCACAGTAGACAAGCACCCAACAGTCATAGACTGGTGGACAAGGAAGGCTAAACCAAGGCTGCGGAAAGTTGTCATGCAGTATAGTGCAGCCAGGCACAGGGAGTTGAGGAATACAATGGAGTTTTATTATAAAGTTTTAAGAGACTTGTATCAACAGGCTCATGATGACGTAATTCGTCTAAATGATATCAAAAAAATAAAAGCCAAGTTATTAAGCATTAAACGGCAACAGATGGAGGGACTCAAAATTAAATCGAAAGCCACATCAGTCGTAGCAGATGAAACAGCTTCTCTGTATCACTTGGTGCGGCATGCTAAAAACAGACGTCAAACTATAATTGATGAAGTCCAGACGCATACTGGTACGAGGCTCACATGCCAGAAACAAATACTGGACGAAGTCCACAGGTACTATGAAACCTTATATGCCCCTACCACAGTGGAAGATGCAGCTCTCGAGGACTTTCTCACTATTTTAGGTCCACAATTGTCGGGAACAGACAACGCTTACATCCTGTCACCTATTACTAAAGATGAAGCGCATGAGGCAGTGCGTAACTCACCTCTCAACAAATCTCCGGGACTTGATGGCCTCCCTGTGGAGTTTTATGCCCGCTACTGGTCTATAATTGGGGACAAGATCACTTCCATGGCAAATGAGGTCCTGAATGGAAAACCGGTCCCTGCAGAGTTTAAGGAAAGTAAAATAGTACTGATTCCTAAGAGTAAAGGCAAAACCAACTTAAACAATTTTCGGCCTCTTTCGCTACTAAATTCTGATTACAAAATAATTTCGCGTATTATCAACAAAAGACTCTCTGCCTTTTCCAACAAAATATTGAGTCATCACCAATCTTGCTCTCTGACCAGAACGATATTCGAAAGTCTATCTGCATACAGAGACGTCATTGCAATTACCTCAGTGACAAGTATAAAATGTGCTTTAATCTTCATAGATTTAAACAAAGCTTTTGACCGCGTTAGTCAGAGATACCTCTTTGCGACGCTGTCAAGAATGGCTTTCCACCCCCAGATTGTGAACATGCTAAGGAATATTGCAACAGGTGTAAATGCGAAAATAGCAATCAATGGCCAAACATCTAAACCCATACAGATAAGGCGAGGGGTTCCACAGGGCAGTCCCTTATCAATGTTTTTATTTTCAGTATCTTTAGAGCCCTTCCTCCGCACTGTCCACGAAAGATTAACAGGCATAACATTGAGTGGTGAGAAAACTGTCATACGAGCTTATGCTGATGACGTGGGCGTTGTAATAAGGAATAAGGAGGAGACAGTTACACTGGAAAGAGAAATCCAAAGATATTGTCTAGCGTCAGGAGCGACAGTAAATGAAAACAAAAGTCAAATATTGAATCTACGGGGCCTAGATCACCTTCGACTGGCATGGGCAAAACAAGACAACAAACATAAAACTTTGGGAATCACCTTAATGGCATGTCCGATGCGGATGGCTGCTTTTAACTGGACGGAAACTAGGAGGAAAGTTCATGGTGCTGTAATGGAGAACATCCATCGAACTATGGACCTGGTGCAAAAAGTCAGATTCATCAACTCCTGCGTTTTGTCTAAAGCGTATTTCACTGCGCAGGTATTTCCAATCCCTGAACTAGTAGCGAAAGGGATCATGTCCACTGTTACCAATTATTTATGGAGAGGAGACATATTCAGGGTTGGTGCGACTACGGTTATACTGGATGTCAGAAACGGGGGCATCGGTTTGGTGCATATTGGCAATAAAGCGTCTGCTCTGTTTCTCAAACGGACTTTCCATATACTCAGAGAACTTCCACAATGTATAACCGCAAAGCTCTTTGAAGCTGTGACACCCCATAGCCTGCAAGCACCGATTGATGTGCGAAGGATTAATGCCCGTCTGCAGTATGTGAGGAACTTTTTCCTCGAAGCAAGTTATCTTAGCGACGAAATCAGAAGCAACACACGTATCACAGCGCGCGACATCATACTTGAAAGGAAGTTAAATGAGGGTAGAAACAAAATTGAAACGAAATTCCCAAATTGTGACTGGAAAGCTGTATGGCGGAACATCAACTATGCCGGGCTATCTACAGACGCTATTTCCGCATGGTACAAAACAGTTAATAATGTCATCAGCACCAACGAGAGACTATATGGGATCGGTTTAAACCAGACACATCTTTGTGGAAAATGCAATCTGGTGGATACACTCAGCCACAGATTCACCTGTGGTGGCAATGTGCATAACTGGAATTGGATCAGGCAACAAATCGCCTTTCTCACCATATCCTCTACGCAATATATAACGCCGTCGCTCCTCCTGAGACCGGACATGACATACTTTCCGAAATTAAAAACCAACGCCATTAGCTGGTTACTGGGAAAATATGTTAGTTATGTCATCCACACACTTGGGTCGGACAACGAGATAGAATTCCGCGTTTACATGAAGTGTGAATATGCAAAAATCAGCACGTATCGCAACCACAAGAAGCACTATGGCCACATGCTGAAGATTATTTATGAAAGAATGGGTGTTGGTTAAATATGTGAAACCACTACAACCTTGAACGAGAACGAACAGAAGAAAAATAAAAGTCACTTGGTTCCTTATTATTATTTACTCTAACCTTGCTTCCGGAACTTTTTTTTTTTTTTAATGTGTTTAATTGGATTGTATTTAAACTGGTTCATAGTCAAGAAAACTGGTATTAAATATGCTATTATTTTTTATTCAATGGACAGTTTACAAATTAAACAGTGAATTCAACTTTGTAGACAAACCCACTGATTGGGTGACAATAATTTGCACCTAGAATAATCTCAGTTATCTTGAGCAAAGTTTATACTGTAACCACTTTTAAAGTTTGTTTTACCATTATTACTGTATTAGACATACTTAGCGTATAAATAGTTTAAAACTGGTTCTTTTTTTTTAATGTTGCAAATGGTTTAATCATTAATTGTACTGTTGAATACTTGAAATGTATGTTTTAGTAAAATAAAAAAAAAAAAAAAAAGAAGGTCGACGGTTCGAATCTCGCGCCATGCAACATTTTTTTATTATTAGCTTTTTGTAATTTATATATATATATATATATATATATATATATATATATATATATATATATAATGAATTGCTTATGTATGTTGGTGAAGGCGGATCGCTCTCCAATTGTACCGCCTCCATTTTTCCGTTTGTTTAACAGGGTGTACCAAAGCTCTCACGTCCGCACTGATTTTCGACGATGTTATAAGTTGCGCTAGGGATCCCATCTACCTTCTTTCGAAGTTAGCAAGCAACTACGCTGTTATGCGGCGGCTCGTTTCGGCCCATTCAACATCTGTCCTTCAAGTGTAACGAGTGAGTAACGGAGTTTATATTTCATACCTGCCACAGCAAATTTGTGTTCGTGGGGTTTCTATTGTAATTCGAACGTTTGACTTACGCTATACGTATTCGTTTCGGAATATCGTTTCTACGTCTTCCGTTAACTATACGTGGTTAACATTATGATGACAATAACATTAGTGAAATACAACTTTGTTTGCGGAAAACATAATGATATTCGAAGTCGCCAGTTTTTCCACGACAAACGACTTTCAACAACTTATTATATGCATAATTGTTGCAACTGATTGCCGGGAATCATATATATATATATATATATATATATATATATATATATATATATGTGTGTGTGTGTGTGTGTGTGTGTGTGTGTGTGTATACACACATTTGAATTACAAAAAAAAAACTAAAAAAAAAATTGTTCATGGCGCGAGATTCGATCCGGCAACCTTCGGAATACGAACCCGAGCGCTTACTGCTGCGCCACGACGCTATAGAAAATTATTGATCGTAGAGACTATTTCACCGCAACGGTTTCTTTTAACTGTCGATTTTCTCGACAACGGCTGAGAAGTGCATCTTGGTGCTTTGCCACATTACAGCTCTGGCCATGAGCTTTTATTATGCGCAGTATGAATCGAATCTGAATTTCACAACTGGCGGCCTCCCCTTGTCAGTGACAACTCTCAGCATGGAACGCACATGCGTTGCACATACCATTACGTATCGTGCCGTCGCCTAAGGGAACTTCATGAAACTGTAGTCGCTAAAGCCGGAACATTCCACGACGTCCCACTACAAATTCCGCATTTTTAACCGAAACTGGCCGATAAAAAGTGTTGCATTACTTGTTGAACGCCACTCTACTTTTGGAAGTCCTTTCATCACGTTGGATGCACCATAAGGCAGAGTGTCACGAGCGTCAGTGCTACCGATGTATACAATCATTTCATCATTACAGATCAGCTGTGCCATGATGCTGTGCCATTATTATAGTGTTGCCAATAGGGTATCTTCGGAATTTTAACAACAAGCACGATAATTCGATGTTCTCAATTTTTAACGACTTCGAGGTCTCGTTAAGTTTGGACGAAAGCCGTGTAATTGTGATATGAAACAGAGAAGCGATATACGAACGTTTTCCGGCGGACACCAGAGCAATACGTTACAGCGGCGCTTTGTCGAAAAAGCCGTCTCTGGACTGGTAATCAATTTATTCCACGCACTACTCCTCGAGAGGGACAACCTCGCTGCAGAACAAGACCACACTGCGAAATAACGAATACTAGAGAAATTAGCACGGTGAATGATTTGGTTTAATGTGAAAAAATAAAAAGAAAGGAATGATGAGGACTCCTATCAAAGTGATAATCTATTACTCTGATGCAAGAAGGGAAAGAGGCCCAGCTTGCGTATCGGCTGATTCTGAAATCGAGCAGGTGAGTAGAATACATATGCCATATTGCATAAAACCATGGGACATAATTTTTCCCTTGGCTGTATCTTGATAGACGTGGACGTAGCCCAGGCGCTGTACAGTGCTGCTTAAGTAATACGTTCCATGAAAGTGTGATAGCACACATGGATGAGTAACTCAGATATATAAAGATGGTGTAACGGGTATAAGTGCAGATATTGCTATTGGTGACTGAGGTCGCTGAACTCCACAACGTTACATTAGTAATAACTTCATTAGCAGACTAATAATTAAACCTACTTGGGGGAGTATGCTTTTAGGTTGGTTAGTATCTCCAAGTACGTATGGCAAGAGCAAGCCACTAAAACTCATTCCCTGGCGGTATTTCAGGCGTTGAAGTGTGTCTGTACTGACAGGCTTACTCCACTTAAGTGGTGCAGGTATGCCCATGCAGAAAACATCAGGTGGTAAAGTTTGTGATCAGACAGGTCAATGCACAGAAAAAAACAACCATAACACTGATGTTCGTGCATATTAGGCTACCACATATCAAACTATTTGCACTTATACCCATTACACACTGTGTCCATATCTAGTAAATAGCACACACACACACACACACACACACACACACACACACACACACACACACATTATATATATAAGTAAAAATGTCATCAGATCTGTCACAGATCGCCGATTATCCTGCTCTGCAGAGTGGACAACCCTCCAACCTTCACGTTCTGAGCTGTGGGCGTCTAACAACTTCTCGTCTTTTCGCGGTTTCATTGTCTTTCAACCTCTGTCCATAGGCGCTGTCCATTCCTGAGATGTTCGTTCACAGGCGCCAAGCCATATCAAGAGGCAGATTGTCTAAGCCTCGTATGTCAGAGGATTAGGCGATTTGTGGCATTTATTATCACTAGAACTGTATCTCATTCCCCTGTGTTTTGATTATATACTTTTCGTACCGCGTCACATGTCTACAATGCAACCCGGTGGCATTCATCTCGTTTATTGGCCTCAATATTTTAGTTTGTCAGTGTACACAAGGACAAAAAACATCATTGTTCTCTCTCTTGACATTGCTCGTAAAGGTAACATGTACCGCCCACATTTTATTGCATTGTAAAATACTAACTGAAACGACAGCTGAGATGTTTTGCATAGCCAATCATATCAAGGCGTTACTCAGTTGGTGAACCTGTAATAATGATAAGGAAGGATTTTTTGTGTTCTCATGCAGAAGCATTGGTGACATAAAAGTAAAAGTTTATCTGTGTATTGTAATGGAACGGAGCAAATTTAATGTCACGTGCTTTACTTACGCTCAGAAATGACGTGGTGGAGGAAACGGGGTGGAAAGGAGGGTTTCATGGGACACAATAGTAGTCGGGGTGAGGGCTCAACGGTCCAGCCAGCCTTACACACCAAAAAAGAAAAATGTACCAGAGACCACCCAAAACGGAGACAACGATTCAGGACTCAGCGTTTCAATTCCGTTTATCCTATTTAACATAAAAACTGCTTTCCAAATTCCATACATGTAGACCAAAAGAGTCGGCTTCCATGATGTAATCTTGAAATATTAATTATTCTTTGAAAGCCTCACTCATTATAAAGTGACATGAAAAACAAAAGCGGGTACCTGCCCTTGATTGGCTGACACAAACATTTGTTTTGGGAGCCAGCCAGGAGACAACACCGTCCGAAAAAACACTTCGTCCCGAACACTTGTGAGCGACGGACGCAGAATACTTCCGCCTAGACACTCGTGGGGCGGAGAATAGGTTTGATTATGATGGTGCTCAACGTTGGTGAGATGTTGTGTGTCGATTACCTTGCTCCCTTCGCTTTGGTTTTCCCTACTCAGTAACAATTCGTGACGTCTCAGTTCCAGTGCATACAATTAGTGTAATAAAGAATAAAAACAGTCGTATTCTAACTGTGCTTTATGTATTCCAGGTTGCATTCCGGTAGCGACATTGGAAATTTTATTAGTTCCTGTTGATGTCGCTGCACATGCGGCATGCAGAGTATATCCGTTGTGTGACAGGGCTCAGAGGTAAAGGAATGGATGGTAGTGAAATGTGTTTGAGAAGTACAAAACAAATCTCGGTCCACTGGATTCCGCTCGTTACGGAATCTGTGCGTGCAAGTACATATCAAGAAAACCTTTGTAAACACTTAGTGACCAAGGCTTATACCACAGCAGTGTCAGTGAGGCGAAAAATACATCAAATGTACCAAAGATTTGTTTAGGAAACTTTTCGGATTCGATACTCGCCATGAAAGACCTGAGTCGAAACAAGGCCCCGGGAGTAGACAACATTCCATTAGAACTACTGATGGCCTTGGGAGAGCCATTCATGACAAAACTCTACCATCTGGCGAGGAAGAGGTATGAGACAGGCGATATACCCTCAGACTTCAAGAAGAATATAATAATTCCAATCCCAAAGAAAGCAGGTGTTGACAGATGTGAAAATTACCGAACTATCAGTTTAATAAGTCACAGCTGCAAAATACTAACGCGAATTCTTTACAGACGAATGGAAAAACTGGTAGAAGCGGACCTCGGGGAAGATCAGTTTGGATTCCGCAGAAATGTTGGAACACGTGAGGCAATACTAACCTTAAGACTTAGCTTAGAAGAAAGATTAAGAAAAGGCAAACCTACGTTTCTAGCATTTGTAGACTTAGAGAAAGCTTTTGACAATGTTAACTGGAATACTCTCTTTCAAATTCTGAAGGTGGCAGGGGTAAAATACAGGGAGCGAAAGGCAATTTACAATTTGTACAGAAACCAGATGGCAGTTATAAGAGTCGAGGGGCATGAAAGGGAAGCAGTGGTTGGGAAAGGAGTGAGACAGGGTTGTAGCCTCTCCCCGATGTTATTCAATCTGTATATTGAGCAAGCAGTAAAGGAAACAAAAGAAAAATTCGGAGTAGGTATTAAAATTCATGGAGAAGAAGTAAAAACTTTGAGGTCCGCCGATGACATTGTAATTCTGTCAGAGACAGCAAAGGACTTGGAAGAGCAGTTGAACGGAATGGACAGTGTCCTGAAAGGAGGATATAAGATGAACATCAACAAAAGCAAAACGAGGATAATGGAATGTAGTCAAATTAAATCAGGTGATGCTGAGGGAATTAGATTAGCAAATGAGACACTTAAAGTAGTGAAGGAGTTTTGCTATTTAGGGAGCAAAATAACTGATGATGGTCGAAGTAGAGAGGATATAAAATGTAGACTGGCAATGGGAAGGAAAGTGTTTCTGAAGAAGAGAAATTTGTTAACATCGAGTATAGATTTAAGCGTCAGGTAGTCGTTTCTGAAAGTATTTGTATGGAGTGTAGCCATGTATGGAAGTGAAACATGGACGATACTAGTTTGGACAAGAAGAGAATAGAAGCTTTCGAAATGTGGTGCTACAGAAGAATGCTGAAGATAAGGTGGGTAGATCACGTAACTAATGAGGAGGTATTGAATAGAATTGGGGAGAAGAGAAGTTTGTGGCACAACTTGACTAGAAGAAGGGATCGGTTGGTAGGACATGTTTTGAGGCATCAAGGGATCACAAATTCAGCATTGGAGGGCACCGTGGAGTGTAAAAATCGTAGAGGGAGACCAAGAGATGAATACACTAAGCAGATTCAGAAGGATGTAGGTTGCAGTAGGTACTGGGAGATGAAGAAACTTGCACAGGTTAGGGTAGCATGGAGAGCTGCATCAAACCAGTCTCAGGACTGAAGACCACAACAAGAACTCGCCATGACACTTGAGGTACTAACCTGTAAATAAAACTATATTACATGAGCCTTAGACACATTGCATGTCCGTCGCTGAGGTAAATTTGTTCAAATTGTGACAGAGTACTGTGGTTTCAGTAAGTTAGTTATCAAACTGAAAGAGAGATTGCTGATTATGACTGCTGTGGTGGTTAGAGGGTTGTATTATTTGGGTGTGTCTAGCATTTTGCGGGGCAGTCGTATGTGTTTACAACGTCATTCAATGCTGTATGTCGCGCAATGTGCTTTCTAGTGATTGCAGCTCGAAATACAACAAACTATGGGCAAATCAGTTGAAAGGGCCAATAATGCAGAAATAATAGTATCTTCAGTGTCTCATAGGAAAAGTCTTTAGACATAATTCCGATTTATGTTTGAGATTTGGCTTCATGCACTTACAAAACCAATATTATGCCATTTTACCGTGTACAACACAGACTAGTACCAAAAAAAAAAAATTATTACATGTACCGTTTTACTTTTTTGTGAAATTTGATATATAACGTCCTGGTAAACGTCAGACTCCTTTTCTTTTTTATCTTTACTGTTTTCGAGCTGTCTAGTTTACGCTGGTGACGAAACAGCAATTACGTGAGTGGACCCCACAAAGCCTAGTATCAAAGTCTACCACACTAGCATACTGCAAAAATTACTACAGGCGTACTCATATTCCTCACTGAGCAGTTCAGATCCTTCATCTCTCTAACTCAATAGTTGGTATTGACTTCTGTTGTTGTTTGCATATGACCCCGATTCACAAGCTAAAAAACATTTACATGCGTAAAAACGATCCTCTCTAAAAGGATTCCTTCATGATCTTGACCTATTATTATTTTCTCCAACATCTGTGATCTTCATATCTTGTTGAGTCATCCACTTGTCTTTTTAATTTTAAGGTAGCCATTATTCCGTAAGTATCTCAGTCCTTGCAGATGACCAACATACTCTGAGTGGCACCTCGATGCCACAGTGACTGCTGAAGTTTCTCGTGCGCATACTTTACACATATCTCTGCCTCTGGCTGCAGAGACTTTGTGATCGTCCAGTGTTGAAACGTGACAACTTACTGGTTTTTCAGCATGTTCACCTGTTCTAAAGCTCCTTGATGTTATATTTTTCTGAGGGGACGTACCAAGAGTGTCTTATAAATAATTACAATTTTCATTAAAAAGCACTCCGTCTTCAGGCCACGAGCGGCCGACCAGGACCATCCGACCGCCGTGTTATCCTCAGTGGAGGATGCGGATAGGAGAGGCGTGGGGTCAGCAAACCGCTCTCCCGATCGTTATGATGGTATTCTTGACGGAAGCCGCTATTAATCGGTCGAGTAGCTCCTCAATTGGCATCACGAGGCTGAGTGCACCCCGAAAAATGGTAACAGCGCATGGCGTCCCTGATGGTCACCCAACCAAGTGCCGACCACGCCTGACAGCGCTTAACTTCGGTGATCGGGAATTGGTGTATCCACTGTGGCAAGGCAGTTGCCCACAATTTTCATTAGGTCTCAGATAATTATAGTAACTTACAGAGCTTCGTATAACATGCAATAAATTGTCACCAATCTCGACATATTGCATGGTCGTTGATTCAAAGGCACAGTGAAATTCAAGGCAAATTGTTCAAACAGCAGCAGTATATCTGAGCTAAAACGGCTTTAACAAAATTTAATTTGATTTCTGTTGTTTTTATTCTTTCTCAGAACCTAACGGACACTGTGTAACTATTAAACACCGATGTGGAGAAATATATTCCTAAACAAAAATTCGTCATCTGTGTGAGCTATCTTTTAAGAGAATTGACGATGAATACCCAGTAGCCGGCCGGAGTGGCCGAGCGGTTAAAGGCGCTACAGTCTGGAACCGCACGACCGCTACGGTCGCAGGTTCGAATCCTGCCTCGGGTATGGATGTGTGTGATGTCCTTAGGTTAGTTAGGTTTAAGTAGTTCTAAGTTCTAGGGGACTTATGACCACAGCAGTTGAGTCCCATAGTGCTCAGAGCCATTTGAACCATTTTTGAATACCCAGTAAATCGTCACACTGACAAAGTCAGCCTAAATTACCGGTCGATACTGCACAGGAAACTTTTACTGAAACGGAGAGCTGGCTCTGAAGTCTGCACGCATACAGTGAAATGTACTCATAGAAATGCTAGAGAACCATTGCCAGGGACAGTTCACCATTGTTCCTCGTGAAGTACCACTTGGACAAAATTAGATGGTCGCGCAAACCTGTGCAGTGGACGGCAAACATCGTTGGTCAACTTCCCCGCATTCTTCGTCTTTGCTTCCCACCCCTCTCCCGAATTCTCCTCTCCCCCACTCCTCTCTCAGTTTCTCAGCCCTTCGCAGCCACCCCTGCCCACAAAGATCCGTCGCCGACGACTATTAAAATTCGAACTTTACGCCCCGCAAACTTGTATCAGCGGGAGGGCAGCGTCTTCGTTCTCCCTCTCGACTCGCTATCACTTGGGGCCCGCGCGCAGACGGACTTTCTTTCGCAAAGGGGACCCGACCAGACCAGAGCCGACCGCCTCATTAATACTGCGCAGCTGCGGGTAAGTTGGCGAAACTTGAGAAGTGTCGCCGGAGAGTTTAGACTTCGCAGTATTCTGCGGTAAAAGGCTGAAAATTTTACCGTCTTTTGGAATCGCGTCTGCTCCCCAGCCGTTTAAATACCGCGTCGCTCGCTGCCAATTATATCGCTGACATTCTGTCCAATTAGAGCAAGAAACTCTCTTTATGAAATGCGGAATGTATAAGGCAGATGAAATCGGATCACAACGACAGCGACTTTTTGTCGCAACGGTCTTTTAGCGCTTCTTCTTGCCTTATTTGATCACCCACCATCCTCTTGTAGATACTCTAACCACTTAGTAAAATAAAATTCAAAGATGTCTACTAGCTGAGACGCATTTCAATTGAGCGCTGAAGAGCGCCACATGCAATTCGTGCCGGAGTAGCGTGATCTGTCAGGTGGAATTAACCTGGCAGGCTCACACATGGTCGCTGGACAACCACGTGTAGTGTGTCTTTCGAAACTCAAAGACTTCGCTGTGTGCGAGCCAATCACGGGCCATACCGCTAAAATTCGAGCTGGGGAATGTGTTTGAAGGGGAAGGGGCTCTGGGGTCGACTGTCTGGTGGTGAGGACGTTCTACGTGTAGTTCATGGACCGACTGTGGTGTCACCGCCAGACACTACGCTTGCTAAGTGGTAGCCTTTAAATCGGCCGCGGTCCGTTAGTATACGTCGGACCCGCGTGTCGCCACTATCAGTGATTGCAGACCGAGCGCCGCCACACGGCAGGTCTAGTCTAGAGAGACTTCCTAGCACTGGCCCCAGTTGTACAGTCGACTTTACTAGCGATGGTTCACTGTCTAAATACTCTCTCATTTGCAGAGACGACAGTTTAGCATAGCCTTCAGCTACGTCATTTGCTACGACCTAGCAAGGCGCCACATTCAGTTACTATAATTACTTCAAGAATGTATTCTGAACAGATAATATTGTGAATCATGCGCCGTCAAGATCGACGTTCATCATTAATGGATTAAAGTTGAGTATGAAACTAATTACGTCCGCTTTCTGAATTCTCATTCCTTGTCATGTTCCAGACCTCACGTCAGTATGGTTCTTCCCTCCTCACGCCAGCCTGCGTGAGCTAAAACGCGTGCATTTCGGCCTCCACTCGTAACACGGTGTTGGCTCTTCTGCTAACACAAAACTGACGATGGATCATTGCTGTTTCACATACTTGGATTAGATCCCTGCATGTTATTGGGTTAATCAGTGCATTTTGTGGGTATCACTTTCGCAGATCACGTGTTTCTTCAAGCAGTGCCGATAACTTTCTTTTCTTTGCAATGATAATGGCACCTCGTAGCCCGGTATAGGGCTATATCCATTTAACAAGATCACATCCGTGAACTCCGGTGGTAAATAAACTCTGTCGACTAGACTAAAAGACTTGAGGAATGATCTTATAGTAATATTGAAATCACGTGACGTATGTCCGCTTTTGGTAATTTGTGCATCCTATTTCAGACACGTTCCAAACACTTACTTGGGGTTATCTGTCGTGAACAGTCTTTGTGAGCACTAGAATCTCCTTCTAGCAAAATTTTATCTTCATCCTTTCATTTATTCAAATAGTTTTCATTTTACGAACCCGCAGCCACATGTCTCTATATGCCTGCAACAGTATAGCGTTTCCTTATAATAGTACCTGGTCCCGTTCAAATTACTTCACCTTGTAAGAAATGCAGTCTCTTTCCTTTTCCATCCCTTATCCTGCTCTCTTCCATACTATTTACAGTTGTCATTGAAGTCGCCGAGTCGTAGTCTGCTGATGTATGCATTTCGGGGCAAGGACATCGCAACATCAGGGTCTTCAACACCATATTCGTGATTGCCTGTTAGGCCGTGAAAATTCTTATTCTGAGTGCGTAGCTCCGTAGTATACGGATGGCAAAGACATTGTATAGAACGTGTTTTGTCTAAACTCATTACTCAGCCATGCATTAATAATAGCTCAATTTTACTGTTCAAAATCCTATGAATCTGCATCTTTCGAAAACCTTTCAATGAAATTTTGCGCTGCACTTTCCAAAAATACCACCACTGTCGGTAGAATTTACGAGTCAGGCTGTGCTGTCACGGAATCATGCATGAAATATTACCAAAATTCTGGATAAATTTTCAGTGGACTGGAGTGCCAGAAAACTTGGTTCATATAGTTAAAAGACACGGGATGTAGTGCTCTATTAATAAAATAGTACAGCTACATCCTCAGCGTTCTAAGAAAATTACATAGATACTTAACAGTTTCACTGAAGAGTCAGTTGAAACTTCTCATACGTTGGTATACGGAGTCAGATTAGTCAGTTCTTTTTATGGCGCCTGCACGAGAAAGACGGAATTATCTATAAGTTTCCACTTACCACTCACAAAATCTGTCACTTTTTCAGTATTTTAAACATAGTGACTCGAACAAACTGAACCGTTGTCTTACAATAGGAAGCAACAACAATCACGTTACCGAACTGTCGCTTGTAGCTTTCACTAGATATATCGTGAGTAACAAAGTCGTTTTTCATGCAGCAGACACTGAAATAACTAGCAGTTACATAATTACGGTTGTGAATTGACATACTTATGTTACAAGTAACAGGCAGGAAAAGGCTACTTTTCATATGTTTCCAGAAGTATCTTTGTCTACGTTGACTTTCCTCTTCCAATCATGAATGGGTAAGTCGATCATTTTAAGCTATATTTTGTTCGAACAACTACTTACATAAAATGTACAACGATCCACGAGTCGATTCCCAGTTGTATTTTTTTGGCTCAGTATGTAAGGACGACGACGACGATAGCTTGTTGCAGAAAGAAATGTTTCTCCATTTCTTCTACGCCTGTTTTAGTCATCCTACATCTTCTTGCAGACCGTCAGATCACTTCCTAAACAAAACTAGCGTTCAAATGTCTCTGTGAAGAAAACAAGTAAAATTCCTATTAGTCTTAAGTATCAGTGAACTTCAGTGGACAGGAGTGTTAGCACACAGGCTTCACGAATAGTTCAGGAAGACGTGGAAGAGAACTTGATTAAGTTCATTGCCTAGCTGGTTCTAGAATTTGTTTGGTTATATTTGGTGGAGTTATCATTAGAAATCTGAATTACCTGAAGCTGATTTGAACCGTTCATGAGGTGAGTGCGCAACGATAAGTTTGTCATGGTCCATCATCAAAATCACTGTCTATGCTACTGACTGATTTAAAGTTTCAGTTAAACTACAGCCATTTTGCAGAAATGGTACATTTTCGATTACTAGTGTACGTATAACAAACGAAGGAATCAATAGGTTTTGTTTCCATGCACCTTTTGAAAATGTCAGAATAACAGTATTATGTGCTTTTCACTTGACTTTCCTCTCTGTAATTCATTTCTTAACAAATTTCTTTTATGAATTCAACGCGTAATTACTGTATTTACAAATTTTATATTTTACTTTTAAGCTGATCTTTCATGTATGTAGATTTACTCGGTGACACTCTCGCAGTTAACGTCATTACCTTTGTTTGAAGTGGTTCTCAAGTCGTAACAATGATTATGCCGCACTGGATGGATGTGAAGCCAGATGTTTACATGTTTGCTACTTTGGAATAGTAGATCTGCCTGGCCAGCCCAGAATAGCGCTCCTTGTTATTCTGTGCCCAACACGTTCTGCCCAACACGTTCTGCCGGGTGTGCTCTGACAAGCACAGTCAACAACGTGTAAAATTGTAGTTGTCGTATTCCAAAGTGTATCTTTCAGCATTTTATTATGCGACTTATCATTTTAAAATTAAGAAACAGGAAAAAGTCTGCCACTTTATTTCCAAACCTGTCGAGGTACATTCGCTGTTTCAGGTACAGCTGTATATATAATTGGAAGTCCGCCCGCCACTTTTTTCTGTTGAATATGAAGACTAATCTCAGTAAAGGCTATAAGGATTTTGATACGGTATTCACTAATGTACAAACAGATTCGCGAGGAAGGTCTGTGTACATAATTTACAGTTACAATAATGATGAGTGTGTAGTACATGTATTGTTGCTTGTTATTCATTTGGTTGGCGTCTAGAGTGACATCTCGTAACTACGAGTGGAGTTAAGAGGTGGTCAGCTATAGCGGTACCTCGAGGGAAAAGCGGTGAAGAAAGCAGCCGAAGCAACTCTGGAGAGCATCGATCTTGATCAGAATATATATACCGACACTCATATTATAAATTACAGTCCCCCGCCGAGTTTTAGTCTCTATATGTTGGAGCTAGTCTCAGGAACTACTGTAAATACAGTTTTGACTAATAGACAGACAGATCGCGAGGCTGGTTTGTTCACATTATTTACCACCGCTACGCAGGACAATTCGTCCGGCTGTAGACAATAATGTATTTGACTATTTTCTGGCAATTGTTTTCAACAGTTAATTATGTCTTTTTATGCTCCTAACATGCTGTTTTCAACTCGAATTTCAATATTCTTCTATGCAAACGGAAACTAAATTTACATAATTTGAAAGCCCGCTAAAACATTCCATTCGAGTCTTGCGATGCCTTTGACGTCACTGGCTAGTTCGATGCCCCTACTGTTATAATGGTAATTCAATGTGAAGTCTTATTTTGGAATTTACGTATCGGAAAATAGGTTTCAAATGGTGTGTAGTAACATACTGTACAATTACGTTTATAAAAACTCCTGAAAAGTGGTTTTTGAGTTTTCCAGAGAGTGAGAAGCTGCATAAAACGGCAGTTGCACTGTATCGGCAAACTGCCACCACGTCGACGCACAAGTTCACTATCTTAATTAAAAATGTCTTCCATTTTCACAATTAACATTAATTTACCTCTGAGATATGCTCTTCCACTATTACAACGAAGGATAACGTCATTTAACGAAATTAATCTCCTAGTAAAAATTTACGTTTCGCCCAACTCTACTTCAATTACTTAGTAATTTAGTTGTCAGAGCGTTGGACGGTCGAATTTTACAAGATAATGTTCATATATCGCTAGTTCATATCTAGCCCAACGGGAACATTTGAACTTATTTGTAAAAAGACTCGACAGTGCTCTCATATCAAAACCAAACCGCAATTACAAAATTTCACCACAGCGATCAGAAAGAGAATATTATTGTGTTTTCCTTGCTGTGTACATGCGGTTACATTTGCAACCGCTATTCACACACGTCACGTTCAAAGAGATATTTGCTAGTTAATGTGACCACACACTATTTGATTTGTTAGAAACGATGTTTTTATCTTCATACTGTCCAGCTAGGATCCTTACTGTTTAAACTTTTCCATTTTCATCATCTTACATAAAAATTAAATAAGTCTGCTTCAGACACCAACATTGGTTTAAACTCACAAACATCGCACCCCTGCGTTTGGGTCACCTGCATGATGTATACGCTTCACATCTCTCCGTAGTCCGCCCCCGGTAGCTGACACACACACACACACACACACACACACACACACACACACACACAAAACTTACACACACGTGACAACAGTCTCTGGTTGCTGAAGCCAGACTGCTCGCAGCAGTGCTAGATAGGGGTGGCGAGGACAAGGAGGATGCTAGGACAGGGTAGGGGTGGGGGACAGTAAATGTCAATCCTGAGGCTCCGCGTTCGATTCCCGGCTGAGTCGGAGATTTTCTCTGCTCAGGAACTGGGTGTTGTGTTGTTCTAATCATCATCATTCCCATAGATGCGCATGTAGCCGAAATGGCGTCAACTCGAATGACCTGCACCCGGCAAACAGTCTAACCGATGGAAGGCCCTAGCCACACGACATTTACATTTTTATATCTCCGTATGACCTCATCGTCCTACACCTCGTTGTACTGTGGGCGTATGGTGACATATTCACTACTAGCAATGCGTTGCGAAAAAAGTGAACTATTCGTTCACAAATTATATGCATATATCCTTTGTTGTCCATTTCACAGACTAATGAGAAGCTATATATAATACATCAAACAATCCAATCAACTGCTACAATCAGTTGTTGCTAACGCTATTTTCGTATTTCGTGTAAAACTTTTAAAAATGCCTGAGCCTCACAGCATTTGAACATGCGACCAATTTATCCGCTGTCGGATGCGCTATCCTTTGCGCCACCGAACGCCTGAGTGCTGTATTTCTCTGAGTGTCTTCTACAGACGATATCAGCACTAAGTTTTGCCTAGAATAATTTTATTGTGCTTCGGGTCCTAGCTCATGACTGATAGTCGACAATCCAGTCATAATACGCGGCATCATTTGCAGCAGTTCTAGAATTAGCGAATTTAATAATGCTACAAGAATCTGGGAAAAGAATGTCAGTCGTTGCACATATCGGCGCTCTAAATGTGTGGAGCATAGGGTGATCAACTTGCGCGGGGCTTGCTCTATCGCCGTTCAAAAAATCACTCTCTGTTGTTACTTAAAAGTTGTAACTGCGTTTTCCGTTACTAAATAGGTACACTGCTTGCAAAAAAATACGTAAAAACCTCGTAACTTGGGCTAGCGCTCCTGTAACACACGTATAGCTTTGTCTTCCTGCTAGTCTGTAACGTCACTAGAGCATCAACAGGAACAGAGCGTTTCCGATCACGTGAGTAGATCTTGATATTTAATGATTTTTTAGCTTTAATCACATAAAAATAATACAAAAATGATTCAAATGGCTCTGAGCACTATGGGACTCATTTTCTGAGGTCATTAGTCCCCTAGAACTTAGAACTACTTAAACCTAACTAACCTAAGGACATCACACACATCCATGCCCGAGGCAGGATTCGAACCTGCGACCGTAGCGGTCTCGTGGTTCCAGACTGTAGCGCCTAGAACCGCTCGGCCACACCGGCCGGCTAAAAAATAATAATACACATTTTGTGATAATATTGACCGTAAGTGCTGTTTAACAATCCGAAATACATTTTTAACATAGCGAAATTGCCTGTTAGTGCTACCCGTGCGAAGCTGTAGTGGGTCGCTACTGTCACGCATTCCGTGCCACTTCCAGTAGCTTATAGCCTATCTTTCTCTTACTGAACTGGTCACCAGGAGGTGAACTTACAGAATTAATCCTGTCGTGGTTTAATCAGTGTACTTAAACTAACAGCTGTGGTGATTTACTTGTCAATCATATCGAGCACCTGTGGAAGGACATTATTAACGTTAATAAACAACAAGATTTTAAACAACAAGTATCAGTTCTAACCTGAAAACTACATTTTCGTCCTCATAGTCCTCTTTTACACAAATTCTCAAAGTTCTTTTAATCACCTTCATCGTTTCCTTGTGCCTTTGTCCCCCATCGACGCAGGTTTGTCACTTTATGAACGGATTTTATATGGTTAATTTTAAGGAGTGCCCGCATGTCCTTCCTGTCGCCACCCTATCAACCCCTATGACGTAATATATGAACCCAACTGTCTGCGTATAGTGTTATCCATCTAAAAATAAACTCAAATGGTTCAGATGGCTCTAAGCACTGCGGGACTTAAAAACTGGACTCAGAACTACGTAAACCAAACCAACTTAAGGACATCACACACATCCATTCCCGAGGCAAGATTCGAACCTGCGACCGTAGCAGCAGCGCGGTTCCGGACTGTAGCGCCTAGAACCACTCAGCCACATTGGCCGGCGACAACCGCTCGACTACATAAAAGTAAGCGAAAGTTTTTAATATTTGCGAATCGTGTAACTGAAGCAGGTGTTGGATATTATCCCAGTATTTACCTAATAGGATGTAGGAAACCGCCTAAAAACCACCATCCTGCTTGGTCGACACACCGTCGTTAGTCCTCCACGTGGATTCGATGCGGGCCGGTGCACCTCCCCGAACTGTGAGCGGCGCTTTAACAAGCACTGCTTTCCGGACACGTTTTTCAAAGTCCTTTTTACATTTGATATAATATGGTACGCAGTAATTAGAGACTTACTACCTATTGCTTAAGAACATTTAAGGTTGGGTTGGACTAGGGATGAAAAGAGGAATAACGTGACATTTGGCATTTCGGTCAGTGTGTTATACCTGTATATCCAACTAGACGCTCATTTCTTACACTTGATGGTGTTACTTTAACTACCCCGTAACGGAAAAGTTCTGAGCGTGGGAAGGATAAACGTGAGACATCGAAGGCAGAAAAGGAAAGCTGGGCGCCGAGGCGGAAACGGACGACGGGAGACACGATTATAAGCCAGCCGCCAACATTAAATTCCACGGGAGTTGCAGAGACGCGTCCTGCCTTAATGAAGGCGCTGCGACAAAGAACAAAGGAGAAGTCAAATTAGCCCAAGTCTCTCGCGACCCGCCGGGACGCAGTTGGTGCGCAGCGGCCGCCGCCAAGTTGTGATCGTCGCCTCGTGTGGTCGGCCGCAGTCAACTCGGCCCCTCGCGGCTGCCCGCCAGTTGACTGTTGGTCCCGCCTGCAATAGCAGCGCGCCGCTGCGGTCCCAAACTATTCCAAACAGCGCCGGGGTAGCGGGCTCAGCCGTCCGCCTGCTATGGCAGGGCGAAGCCCGGACCAACTTACTTCACCACCGTACTGCACCCACAGGATTCGTTCTTTCTGTCGGAACGTCTTCTAGGTTGCACCCAAAAAGCCGGGATGAAGACAACACAGGCAAGTTCGTAAAGTGGCTGCAAGTTTTCCATTGCAATAAACCGCTCGAAAAGTTTCCATGTTAGCAGTTGGGGTCCGCGGCGTAGATTTTTTTGTGAAAAGGTCGGGACAAAATCATAGCAAGTGTTTTGCATTAATCGGTATCAAACGCGATCGCCAAAACGCCGCGCTCAAATACGGGATTTTTCGATACTCATACCTCGGGTTCTGTTGAGGATAAAAACCATTGGTCATGTGGTTTGGATATCCCTTGTGCTGGAGACCATTAATATACCCAATAGAATGATCGTTTTAGTGTCCCTATGAAACACTACTGGGGGTAAGTATGAATAATACACACTCCTCTTGCGTACGCTAATTGAGTATATCTTTTTTATGTGGCCTCCAGTGGGCTGGATGTAACTTATGGACACATCATGGCATCAGTAGTGCATAGCCGGTTCCTCGCAAAACCCAAAGACTGGATTTTAACTATATTTTCACCGCCACCGGCGTAACAAAACCCAGCTGACGGTTCAAGACAGTTATGCCTTACATCTACACGTAAAATCGGGTACCAGGCGAAATCTCAGTAATAAACAACCATAGAAAAATGCTCAAATTTTAACGGTATATTTTCTAGGCATTTACTTAGAAGAGACATCTCCTGGTTTCCCGAAATCTTTATCCATTATCGAGAAACACCGCAAAAACTTGGTTTTTGTGCATCAAAACGAATCCGCGAATTCATAGACGGCTGTGCGCAGCAAGCGGCTGTACTTTTTACAGTATATTCCTAAGATGCCGACCTCGAGCGAACTTGAATGTTGTCTTGATATCTTTATCTATTTCTGAGATGCCGAGGTTCAAATTTACGCTACTTCTACACGTAAAATACGCACGTAAAATCTGGTGTGACGCGAAAACGTAGTTCACAAAGTGACTTAGCCCCGAGAAATATATTGTAGCGTGTCTCCGTTGTAATCTGGAAACCCCATGCTGTACTACTGAAGGAAACGCGAAATTTTTTTGCACGTAAAATCCGGTCTCAGATGTGAAATCAGTTTTGCAGTCGGCCGTTGTGGCCGAGCGGTTCTAGGTGCTTCAGTCCAGAACCGCGCGAGTGTTACGGTCGCAGGTTCGAATCCTGCCTCGGGCACGGATATGTGTGATATCCTTAGGTTAGTTAGGTTTAAGTAGTTCTAACTTCTAGGGGACTGATGACCTCAGATGTTAAGTCCCATATTGCTCAGAGCCATTTGAACCATTTTGAATCAGTTTTGCATTATTTCAGTTTTAAATAAGGAAACAACCTAAATTTTCTTTGTTTTCATATGAGCTACATGCCCTGCTGCAGCAGGGAAAAAAGAAGGAAATTGAACTCCTCCGTAACAGGCCATGAAGGCCCAACGGTACCTACCGGCCGCCGTGTCATCCTCATCCCATAGGCGTCACTGGGTGCTGATATGGAGGGGCATGTGTTCAGCACACCGCTCTCCCGGCCGTATGTCAGTTTACGAGACCGGAGCCGCTGCTTCTCAATCAAGTAGCTCCTCAGTTTGCCTCATAAGGGCTGAGTGCACCCCGCTTGCCAACAGCGCTCGGCAGATCGGATAGTCACCCATCCAAGTGCTAGCCCAGCCCGACAGCGCATAACTTCGGTGATCTGACGCGAACCAGTGTTACCACTGCGGCAAGGCCGTTGGCAAACGAAGGGAAGCAATGCAAAAATTTTCCTATCGGAGCACAAAAAATGCGAAATGATCTGTTTATTTAAAATAACTGGAGAGTGGGGCACCAGCTGTCTCATTCTACCTTCCTCTGCAAACAGATTCGAGCTCTTTTATGTTGAGACAGAAGAAGAAAATGGCTGTCAAAGAGACGTTAAAGCAATAAATGCTGGAAGATACTAGTCGGTGGTTGTATTGTAGAAAGAGCGAAGAAGACAGAGGCAGTAGCATATAGCTGACGGTGACAGAACACTGCTAGGAATAGAGTGATGGTGACAGTAGGTGGGGGGGGGGGGGGGATGTGAGAGCCACTGATAATGACAAAGACTGTGAAAAAGTCTGGGCAGCTTATGGCAGTGAGAGTCGAGATACACGTTAGAAACAGGGTTAATGTGTTCGCTTGCAATTTGAGAAAATTTTCAGAAGTGCTGGACAAAGGTAAAATGAAGCTGCTCTTACAACACTTTTCAATCACATTGTTCTAAATAAATATGACCATATTTGGGTAACTGTGCTCCTTTAAGAGCATTTCTCCTCTGGTATGTAATTTATTTTATCAGTCTCTCTGGTACATTGGTTACAAAGCAGCAAAATTATTGCAGAATAGATAAACCACCAGTTTAGCGCATATAGAGTCGCTTCCTAACAGGACGATATTTGGCGATCGCTATACATGCACGCCTAGTGCTCCAATGTGATGACGTCTAGATTGTCGCTATGTTCTGTATTGTCTTCTAGCGAAGCCTGCAGATGATAGATCGACGTTTGGAATGTCGCTGGCGATTACAAGGCCGATGCGACAGCTACGTATTCGCTTTGCACAGTTAATTTAAACTCATTTTAGCCGCTGCCGTACCTTTCGCATTCGCTGGCGGCATTGGACACTTTAAGTTCCATGGATTCCCTTCCAGAAGCACTTTTCTGTCATTTCGAGCAAATTGATGAATCAGGTAAGTTGAAATCTGCCTTTATTTTGTAATTTTCAACTTTATAGTGACTTCCGCTTATATTCCGCAGAATATTTTCATTGTGTCGCTTCGGATCGTATCAGTGCTCCTCAAGATCTTCACGACACCCTAATCTATGTCGTAGCTGAACGCGTTTCTACGCTACACCAGTTTATAACTTTACAAAAAGCTAATTCCCAACAATCACACTCATGCTCCTGCAGTGGTACGATGACGTTCTAAGTGAAAAGAGATGCTGTGCGACAAATATGTGCAGACACGATCTAACCACCAGCCGGGGTGGCGAGCGGTTCTAGGCGTGCCTCGGGCATGGATGTTTGTGATGTCCTTAGGTTAGTTAGGTTTAAGCAGTTCTAAGTCTAGGGGACTGATGACCTCAGAAGCTAAGTCCCATAGTGCTCAGAGCCATTTGAACCATTTTGAATGATCTATCCGTTATGGGCCCGACCACTGTTTATGCGAGTCTCACTGTAAGGTGTGTGCAGATGCTGTCACATAAATAAAGCTAAAAAGCAAAACTGAAAAATAGAAAATCTCCATCACATACGTATTTTCAAATTTGTGGGGCTTAGACGCAATGGGAGCAGAAAAAATAATAAACCTTGCGAAAACTAGATAGAAAACGGGTATGACTATCTAATGTACAGCCATAGATCGATGTGAATCATAGAAAATGTGAAAGAAGATTCAAGGTTTCGATCTTTCGCGTATCTTTCTTTCTTTCGCTGACGCCATAGTCCCGCAGCGATCGCAGGGTCGGCGTGGTTAGAACGGATTTGGCAAGGTTAGCGTTAGAGGTGGCCATATGCCCTTCCTGCCGCCACCCCGTACCCCCCAGGATGGAATCAATGTACTCCAGCTGTCTGCATCTAGTGTAAATCGTGAAATATTTCGGACGTGTTCCAAATGTTGGCGACGAGTGTAACTGAGGCGGAACGTGGGGACCAGCCCAGTATTCATCTAGCGGGATGTGGAAAACCGCCTAAAAACCACATCCAGGCTGGCCGGCACGCCCTCGTCGTTAATCCGCCCGGCGGATTTTATCCGGGGCCGGCCCACCTACCCGCGTCCAGGAAGCAGCGTGTTAGCGATCTCGGCTACCCTGGCGGGTCAATGGAAATATCAATCGGATCCCATCACGAATCACCTGTGGCCACTCCCACAACTAGATTAAAGACACAGTGGAAATTTCCTGAGATCTACATTTGGAGACTGCCTGTAGTGATATCCAGGCGGGAAAAGGTCATAAGCGAAACCCACAGGAAAAAAAAATTGATGTCACAAATTTAATTATTGATTTTGTGGAAGAAAAACAACTTGAATAGCGTGGATATACATAAAAAAGGTGTCAGAGGAGGGACTGTCCCGACGGATCATGGAATGGGAAATACCAGAAGGGAAAAAAGAGGGTAACCACCTGCCTCATGTATACAAGGAATTCTGACATTAATTAGCAGCATAAATATAGAACAAAATGTATGGACAGGTAGGCGCAAATTGAAAATGAAAACTAAATGTGATGCATTTTGGATCTGGATTAATTATGTTGCATTAATGGAAATCGTGAAAAAATTGTAAAACCGAGAATAGTAACAAAAATTTTCCGTGATCCGAGCAAGAAGCGATTCCATGGTCTCTTGGTTTCCAGGTAGATGCTTAACTTTTGATGCTGAGTAAGTGGTTAAGATGGGCCAAAAAGCTAACATCATCAGTCTTGTGTTCACCCCCACAACAGAAGCAGTGTGTCTAATCTGTCTGCGTATAGAGTAAGTTCTGTGTTCTAAATATTTGCGTAGAGTGTATCTGAGGCGTAACCTGGTAACCAGCTCGGTATACTGCTAGTGGGATGTGGGAGGCAGGATGAGAACCATTTCAAGGCTCACTACCGCTGTCGTTACTTGGCGTAGCGTATTATTACTGGGGGTAGGCGCTTTAACGAACTAGGATACTTGGTCAAGTTATGCATATCTGAAAGTTACATGTCATAAGTGAAAATGACAGATTACGAGCGGGTGGCAGTCTGGTTGTAATAATTTAACAACAGTCGTTCTGTCATCACATTTAACAGAGAATTTCGTCAGCGATACAATCAAGCACCCCAATCTGCCAACTGTAGTCGCAGATGACGTCAGCAGGTACTAGAAGGGCGACGGGATGTTCTGTTCATGGCCATTTATATCTCCAGACCTGACATAAATAGGTTCCTTTCTAAGAGGTTACCTGAAAGATCTTGTGTCTTTCTCTCCATTGGCAAAAACAATTCCAGAACACAAAATGCTTATTTCTGTATCGTTCTGGTTTGTCATCTACATGCTTCTACATATATGGCATCAGCTGTACTATCGCTTACATGTTCCACAAGTGACCATGGGGAGTCATATAGCACACACATGCAGTACGTAAAATAAATTGTGAATTTCCTTTTCCGTTCTCTGTAATTCTGATCGAAGTAAACCAATGATTTAAATAGCTGTAGCTGTTAGGAATCGCTGTACTGATTTTGAATTTCCCTGTGCTTTAGTGCAGGCACGTGTAGTAGATGAAGACTCCGAACTGAAGTCGGCCCCGTTTGAAATATTAAGACGTACAGCCTCAAAATTAATAAAACCGGAAAACTGCAGGGATAAATTCCAGTATGGAAATGGGGGAAAAGAGGTCCTATTAACATGCGTCCGGAAGTGGATAGTGTACTTGCACCGAAGACAAATCGTCCCGGAACACAATACTTAGCTGCACCTCATCCACGTTACAACAGATTTTCAAAGTGACCTCCATGGGACGTAATGCACGGGTGTGTCGTGTAGGAGACACATAAACCTACTTTGCCTTACACCAAGCTGGCCGGTCACTTGCCTGGAGCTTGAACAAGGCTTCGTCTCAGTATCCTGTAGAACTCGGTCCTCCGTGTACACACAGCCTGCCGCCTCCCTGAACGTTCGTCTGTCTGAAAGGACCCAGAATCACGCAAACGACCAAAAATGGCTTGAAGTTCTGTGCAATGTGGTTAGTATCTGTGATGGCACTTCTTTTGGTACAGCCGTGCTGCCTCTCGAACGTTTCTATCTGCTTGGCCGTACAGAAACACCATCCTGGCTCTGTTTCCGACATGAATAACGGACCATTCTGTTCCCTACTGTACGCAGTGTCAATCACACAGACTGAAACACGCAAGTAACACCACGATATGTCATCAGAGGGACTTTCATTCGACAGCACGGTCTACCGTGGCAACGATACATTGCCGGAAACATGTTCATAGGACCTCCATTTTCAGTAACATGTCAGATGATTTAAATAAACAGGAATCATTCTGAAAATCCTCCCTTCAGGTTTAAATAACAGAAGTCAATTTTTTGGAACTGTTGGTACTGGCTAATGTTTGACAAACAGGTGGCATCTAGTCCTAAGGCTGCACTATGAAATGTCTGCCTGCTCCATGGAGCAGAGCTGTGGAAATGTAGCTTCTACGAAATACAGCTGTTACGGGCTTCCAGAAGGCTCGCCCTGCGGAGTTGAAGGGAACCGTATCAACCTCTACATGAATTTACACGTAACGTAGCTTACAGCGAAGGGGAGTCAACCGATTAAATGAACCTCCAGTTTTCCAATGAGAAACTGCTTTCGCTGTTGTTGCTGAAACATGATCGCTCTAATCCAGTATCTGCTACTGACCCATTTACTCTACTGGCCATTAAAATTGCTACACCATGAAGAAATGCAGATGATAAACGGGTATTCATTGGACAAATATATTATACTAGAACTGACATCTGATTACATTTTTACGCAATTTGGGTGCATAGATCCTGAGAAATCAGTACCCGGAACAACCACCTCTGGCCGTAATAACGGCCTTGATACGCCTGGGCATTGAGTCAAACACAGCTTGGATGGCGTGTACAGGTACAGCTGCCCATGCAACTTCAACGCGATACCACAGTTCACCAAGAGTAGTGACTGGCGTATTGTGACGAGCCAGTTGTTCGGCCACCATTGACCAGACGTTTTCAATTGATCAGAGATCTGGAGAATGTGCTGGCCAGGGCAGCAGTCGAACATTTTCTGTATTCAGAAAGCGCCGTACAGGACCTGCAACATGCGGTCGTGCATTATCCTGCTGAAAAGTAGGTTTTCGCAGGGATCGAATGAAGGGTAGAGCCACGGGTCGTAACACATATGAAATGTAACGTCCACTGTTCAATATGCCGTCAATGCGAACAAAAGGTGACCGAGACGTGTAACCAATGGCACCCCATACCATCACGCCGTGTGATACGTCAGTATGGCGATGACGAATACGCGCTTCCAATGTGCGTTCACCGCGATGTCACCAAACACGGATGCGACCATGATGATGCTGTAAACAGAACCTGGATTCATCCGAAAAAATGACGTTTTGCCATTCCTGCACCCAGGTTCGTCGTTGAGCACACCATAGCAGGCGCTCCTGTCTGTGATGGAGCGTCAAGGGTAGCCGGAGCCATGGTCTCCGAGCTGAATTGTTCGTGCAGATGGTTGTTGTCTTGCAAATGTCAGCATCTGTTGGCTCAGGGATCAAGACGTGGCTGCACGATCCGTTATAGCCATACGGATAAGATGCCTGTCATCTCGACTGCTAGTGATACGAGGCCGTTGCGATTCAGCACGGCGTTCCGTATTACCCTCCTATACCCACCGATTCCATATTCTGCTAACAATCGTTGGATCTCGACCAACGCGAGCAGTAATGTCACGATACGATAAACCGCAATCGCGATAGGCTACAATCGGACCTTTATCAAAGTCGGAAACGTGATGGTACGCATTTCTCCTCCTCACACGAGGCATCACAGCAACGTTTCACCAGGCAACGCCGGTCTACTGCTGTTTGTGTATGAGAAATCGGTCGGAAACTTTCCTCATGTCAGCACGTTGTAGATGTCGCCACCGGCGCCAACCTTGTGTGAATGCTCTGAAAAGTTAATCTTTTGCATATCACAGCATCTTCTTCCTGTTGGTTAAATTTCGCGTCTGTAACACTTCATCTTCATGCTGTAGCAATTTTAATGGCCAGTAGTGTACTAATAAGGTGGTTCTCTAAAATAACTTGGGTAGTGAGGTGATTTCGCACCTCTACTTCACTGCAGGAGCTGCAATTTTAATGATCGCACAGAGTTTTTCAATAGAGAGTAATCATATTTTGACAGGTAAATGTAAATCACTCTCGAAATTTGAAGGTCTTCCACCGCGAAACTCATCTTGACGGCAGTTACAGCATGATGACAACAGAGCATGCTGTTTAAACTGTTTCTGTTGTACTGTGAAGCTCAGCCTGTTCATAAAGTATATTCTCACTGAAAATTGGTTACTACAGTACAAGGAGAAAGTATCTGTAAACAATGTAAATAGTCAATGTTTGAGTTCTGCGAGCGTTGTTTGATTCAATAGCGATTAATTTTAATTTTTTCATTTGTAAACACTGTTTTACCCCAGAGAGAGATTAACAAAGCAGGGGGATGTTCAAAGCTGTGCGAAGATTAATTAGCTTCTAACAGTTTCATACATACGTTATATTTAAATACATTGAAATACCAGCTGTTTATTTGATGGAAACAATATATTTCGCTTAAACAGGCGAAGAGAACCATTGTTTCTCAATTACGGTACTGGTGTTAAACCACTGGAAACAGTAATAACGTCGGGGTAACCGTGCGGTGCGATCTAATCACTGTACGTGTGGGAAATGTATATGGAAAATCGAAATTCATTGGAATATTACTAAGGAAATGAGGTTCATCCACGAAATAAGTGACTTACACAACACTTGCATTCCGATTATTGAGTACTCCTTATCAGCCTGAGACCATTATCAGGTTGGAGTAGTAGAAGAGAGAGAAAATACTCAATAAAGAGCGGAAGAGTTCGTCACGCAGTGTTTCGGAGATTCTCCATAAACTCCAGTGGCAGAGGCTCCAAGAGAGGGCTTGGTTATCACGGAGATTGTAACAGTTCAAATTCCCAGTCTATACGTGCCAATAAGGGTCAGGCAACATTTTATTGTCTCCTACCCATGCCAAGTAACATGGTCGCAATGAGAAAATCTGAGACGCTTGAGATTATGTGGGGGTTTATCGACAGTCATTCTTCTCCCGCACCGTTCGAGAGTAGGAGGATAAAAGGGGGATGGACAGTGTTACCCAAAATACTTTCCACCACTTGCGAAGTATAGATGTAGATGTACAATGTGAGCAGCTTGGTAAGTCGTTCATTTACTATCAAATAAAAATGGCTTGTACTTCAATTGTTCTTCATAGCGACCCTCTCACCTTCATGTTTTAGTCAGACTGGAGCGATTTTCTAATTTACGGCTACAAACTGAAAAGCGTACCTTTATAACAAGTCACCTACTGAAAGAACGGTGGAAGTGGGACGGTTGGAACAGAGACGCTGACGTCAAATCCCACAGGAATGGGCCGCTGTAGCAGTTTGAGACTGCCACAGGGCCAAGTCAAACACAGGCTCTGCGCCTGCCAGGCACTCAGTAATTAACACTTCCCTCGAGACATCCGTAACGGCTTCTGCAATTGAGTTCTACATTACACTTCAGAGATTCTACTGATAGAAGGGTACAACTTTTGTAACTGTTCTACTTTCCCTATTGTCGCAGAAAATGCCGCAAAATAATTGAGTTGGGGCGAACCATGAAGTACAGAATTAAATTAAAGCGTTCTTTTCTGAACTGAACAGAACCCTCGAAAGTTTAATATGTCCAGTTTCTGAGATGGTAAGCATAAGTGAAATGAAATCCAAGCACCAGGAAGAGAACACACATCCCAGCGCGACACAAGAATAATTTACTTTTCAAATATACGACTCATATTCCGTTCAACAATTTCTCTTCTTTAGGGCCAGCAGCAAAATATATGTCTGATAACGACATGATTATTAGAATAGATGCACCAGAATAGCTGTTTATAACAAATCTTTATTTACGACAGACTGTTTCGTTATTTATCGCCATTGTCAAGTACGTCTAAACAGTTGTAACGCCCACATTACGTCATTAGTGAACTGTCTTGTAACTCTCACTTTTTAATAAAGTTGTAAATGATGTAATATATTGAAAATGAAACGTTAATTACGTTTATTATTATACTAATAATATAGCGTTATAACGGTGGAACTGTCAAACTACCGTCACACCGTAATAAACGTTTTATTTTCTGTATATTACGTCATACACCATCTTACTAAAACAGTGACAATTATAACACAGTTCACTAGCGTCGTAATATGAAAATGGTTCAAATGGCTCTGAGCACTATGCTACTTAACTTCTGTCATCAGTCGCCTAGAACGTAGAACTAATTAAACCTAACTAACCTAAGGACATCACACACATCCATGCCCGAGGCAGGATTCGGACCTGCGACTGTAGCAGACGCTCGGTTCCAGACTGTAGCGCCTGGAACCGCACGGCCACATTGGCCGGCTCGTAATATGAAGTCCCATCAGTCTAAACATACTGTTCACTGGCAATAAATGCCGAAACAGTCTGTCGTAAATTAATATTTGTCATTATAAGCAGCTGTTTTGATGCATCTATTCCAACAATCATGTCGTTATCAGATGTATTCTGTTCTCTGTATTCTTTGACTAGCAAAAGAGAGAGAGGGCAGAACTTTAAGTAGAACTGAAGCAAAAAACTCCAGAATCTTAGTTTTGTTATATTCCCTCGGATGGACGCTACCAAGGCAACGTTCCAAATAGTACATTCTTGAAAAAGTGTTTGACCCCTATACTCCACGCACCGGTCTTGCCAGCGATGCTCTGTCCTATGAATGACATGCTAGAACTATAGTGGTTTCGGTAAACACCTGCTTTTGCAAACCGGGAACGTCTTTTACAACCCTAAAAGTAGATGCTCTCCGGAAAAAACACTTCACAGTATGTATCCTCAAGTTTACTGAGCGAGGTGGCGCAGTGGTTAGCACACTGGACTCGCATTCGGGAGGACGACGGTTCAGTCCCGTGTCCGGCTAACCTGCTTTAGGTTTCCTGTGATTTCCCTAAATCGCTCCAGGCAAATTCCGGGATGGTTCCTTTGAAAGGGCACGGCCGACTTCCTTCCTCGTCCTTCCCTAATCCGATGAGACCGATGACCTCACTGTTTGGTCTCTTCCCTCAAACAATCCAATCCAATCCTGTTGCAGATTGTACTTCCGTACACGAAACAAAGTGCGAGCACAACGACTGAGAGTCAGGAGTATTCAAACGTGCGCTGAAGATGGTTTCTATGAATGCTGACAATAGATCATAGAATTCAAAGAAAAATTGTTTCGCCTGAACTGTTGTATCAGTTTGAGGCCAATGGAGATACATTTCTTTGACAGATCGTTAAAAGTGACGAAACCTAAAATGCCTCACATTCACTTAGAAACGACGACACTGTCGTAGAACCACCCACAATCAAAAAAAGGAGAAATTCAAAGCTGCTTCTTCTGTCAAAATAATAATGCACGTGTTCGTGGTATTCTCGTGAATCTGTTGCCAAAATGGTCAGTCAGTAATTCAGAGGCATATGTGAAGTTTGTGAACGAACTCGAGAGTGGTCTCCGACGTCTTCAGTCTAACAAGAACACAAAGACAAATCTTGTTGCAACATAGCAGTGTACGCCCACACCTAAGTTTCAGAACCCGGAAACACATCGTCAACCTGGGTTGGACATCACTACCTCATCCAACATATGGCGCAGTCCTGTCACTCTCGGACTAACATGTGTCTCGGCTATTTAAGAGTTTTCTAAGCGTGACACACGTGAGATGATGGAAGCGTTATTCATGCAGTGAAAACATGGCTACGAGCACGGAATAAGAGGTTCTGCCTACAGAGATTGCATGCTCTGACACAACGCTGTTGTAAGGCCATAGAACGTTATGGAGAACACGTAGAAAGGTACTACACGTAAAATAATTTTTGATGGATATTATAACCAGATTATACATAAAATTGTAGCAGTAATTATGTTGCAGTAAACTGCCTACAACAATTATTGCACTATAGATAATCGCACAAGACAAATAACTGAGAACAAGTAACCAGGACATTGTAGATTCGTTTACTTATAGGCGAAATATTTCGTTTGAGTAATAATGTTTGGAAAGATGTCATAAAACCGCATTTTTTCTTGATTTGAGTGCTGAGTATTATATTTTCTTCTACTTTATACTCTTAGCACACACACTGATCTATCATGTTACATTTTTCCGAAGTATTGTGCATAATTATGTGGTTACACGTGAACTAAAGCTAAACGTAGCTAACGCGGGTGATTGGTTAGCGCCGTTCGTTTCTGAGTAGAATTGCCGGGTTTCATATCAGCCGAAGTCGTCGTATTTCTTTTCCGCGAAATCCATTTCATGGCACGTTTAAGAAGAATACCTGTGAATAATTCTGACAAAAATTGTACTAGGATTTAGTGCGCGATATTCTGATGACAGTACTATTAGATTTATTATTATTGTTGTGTATTGGAAAAAGAATGCAATAAATGGCGATTATTTTGTAAACTCAAACTAAACGCAGTAAATTAATCTTGTATGATAATCTACTCGTGCATCGTTTCTAAAGCTCCAAAATTAATATGAAAGTGATGCATAAATTAACCACGCAGAGTTCACAGCCAAGCATTGTAAAGAAGGTTCAGAAAGATATCGACAAATAACATTCCTGTGGAAATCGTCTTAATTAACATTTGATTTACTGAAAAAGAAACAGCAATTGCTAAACAAAGTGATTATGAGACTAATTACAACAATATCTTCCACTCTACTAAGCTCTCCCGTACGTCAGCCGTTATGTAGAATCTCTGAATTAAACATAGCCTTCGTTTCAATTTATTTTTTGTATTGACAACGCGTTTCGCCTTCGTGGGGTCTATTCATATTAACTATAGGGATAACGAAATATGAAAAAATTAGGTTATGGTCCTAGCAAAACGAATTGTTACTAACGTTAAAATTTTCGTTTTACAACATTTTAAAAACCATTTAACGGCTCTTTGCTAGAACGAAGCATGCATGAAATCAAGTAGTGTATCTTACGGACTATAGGAAGCACATTTTTCTTCGAAAAATTACTTCAAAAAATTAGGTGCGTCTTATGCTCGAAATTGATATAACAATTTCCAGTGTTTAATTTAAAATTCCTGAAAGTCTTAAAAATTGTCATACAATCGATACCGCGGGAAACCTAACACCCTAGAAACACTGGATTCAACTGGCAGCAGCAGTGCACCGATGCTACGAACTTGAGTTGGGGGAACTCACGAGCTTGCCCCGCCATCACAAACGCAGAGCACTGTCTAGACTAGGATGCGTCACTGCAGTCTACGGTAGCAGCGAACTCGAATGGTAAGAGGTTTCTTTTGTCGATAACAGTACAACATATTTGGTAGTAGCTCGTTTGGTAATGGAAAAAATAATAGGTATGCCTACGACGCGGGTTATAAATTTAACAACATGGAAACATAGCAGCTGAGCGGAATTTCTGCCCTCTACCAACAGGAAAAAATAATTTGCGATTGGTGGGCTAGTAAAGAAGAACTGAAGAAATGAGGAAGACTAAATGTGTAGAGGACCGATTGAAAAATGGCCAAAACCCGAAGGCGACGAGTTTCAGGGATTTTTAAAGTCAGTTCGGTTTTCTAAACGATTAATTTTTTAGGCTGGCTTTGCACTCTAATAAAAAACTGGCAAAAATGATATATAATTTTTAAATATTACCTCAACATTAAGGTGCGTATTATAGTCCATAGCGTCTTGTGGTACATAAAATACGATCTCCTCAAACGCCTAGTCTAATGAAAGAATAAATTGCAACCAAGACTGTTTTCAATTCAAACACTTACAAGAAATCAGAATGATGCTCACACTTCTAATTCTACCATTAAAATCATTGGTAAGACGTGAGTGCACATAACGGAAATAGTTGTTACAAAATAATAAAAAATTTAACGATACATTTTTCCAGGATAAATAGCGTTTGCCGATATCCTAACTTACAACAGTGAAGTACATCATCAGATGTTTGTCACTCAATTTCCTAATGTGGTTATAACACCTTGGAGATCTGTAAAATACGCACACAGAGGATATTTCTATATAACTACAAATTAACTTTCAACCGAGTGATTGAGTGTTTTTGTTTCTCTGATGTCTTGGTGTAATCCATGTAACTCAGAATTATCTGTGCACAGTACATTCTATTATTGGTGCTTCTGTGCCAAAAAACATGATTCAGACAGTGACTGGAAGTCAGTAACTTTAAGTCTATAGAAGCGAAGCACTCCGTCTTCAGGCCGCAAGTATCCCACCGGGACCATCCGACCGCCGTATAATCTTCAGCTGAGGATGGGGTTAGGAGGACATGTGGTCAGCACACCGCTCACCCCATCGTTATGATGGTTTTCTTTGACAAGAGCCGCTACTTTTCGGTCGCGTATCTCCTCAGTTGACATCACGAGGCTGAGTGCACTCAGAAAAATGGCAACAGGGCATGGCGGCCCGTATGGTCATCCATCCAAGTGCCGACCGCACCCGGCAGCGCTTAACTTCGGTGATCTGAGGGGAACCGGTGTATCCACTGCAGCAAGGCCGTGGCCCAGTGTATAGAAAGAAGGTGTTGTTTCACTGAAAGGACGAGTATCGCTTGGTAAACTTATGGCGTGCATTGTTGGTAGTTATTCAAATAACCGTTCAAAATCCGTTATTGCGTTAACAGTCACTTCTCAGAAACCAGTTATTTACTACAGTTAGATTATCTTTCATCACTTCTACAATCAACGGTTTCCAGAATTTCAACGTAACTGTTATCAGCACAAAAAGAAAAGTGGCAAAAATTCAGCAAAGAGAGTACCACATGTAAATCTTTGCAGGTTTTGGTTATAAGGCTTTGTGTCTGGTTAGCTATAAGACATCACAGTTAACAAATACCACAATTTCGATCGACATTTTACCGGAAAACACCCTGTGTAGTGTAAAGAAGAGATGGAAGAATGGAAAAGTCGATCTAAATGATGGTTTTGTTGATGGAACAAAAAATAATTTTTCCTAACACACCTGAAATATTTAGACCAATTCGGGACTATATTATTCTCATACGTTACGCCTGATACGAAACACTGCTAGTTATTACTCTCGTATTTATTCTTTCGGTTATCCACCTGGCTTACTGGCGCAGTTGACTCATGAACAAGCGAAATTTTGTCAAACAACTGAAACCGAACGGAATAACAAGTAAAACAAACTTTTACACGTCGATATTGGTTGTGGATTATCGGCACTGAGTTCAGCTTGCGCTGGAGTAATAATAATAGTCGTTTGCGTCAGTCGTTCAGTTTTCAGTGATGTAAACGATCGGGTAATTAATTCAATATTTGCTTCTGTTCGTATCTCCTTCATGCTGGGCTCGCGTGCAATGGCTCGCCATTTCAGTAAAGCAGCAGAGAATGCCGTTATTTGCCATTAATGTGCCTTTTTGATGAGTGATCCTCGTGCAAGGAATTCGGTAAAAGTCAGTGGTTCGATATCACGAACAATGACATTTATGATCGATCATCAAAGGCCAGATCACGTACGTCCATGGAAGAACTCGAAATCATAATTAGTAAACAATTGAAAGTTACAGTGTGATCCATGGAACTGAATGTGACTGTTGACCAGCCTAAAAGACAACATTACTGGACAGGCATAGGAGGAATGGTTAAAAATCGATGAGGTTGGTCTCCACGGACACCAGCCAATCGGCATCTCTATGTGATAAATGGAATTAACGTTTTGGTAAATAATACTGAAAAATGGAACAGTAGATTTGCAGAGAAGATTTTTCAAGGAGTGCATGATTGTCATGGCGAAAATTGCCCGTCCGCACCAAAAATATTTATGTAAGTATGATGTTTCTAGAACAGTGGTTCCCAACCTTTCTCAGACGATTACACTTGAGTGCAATCAGACATTTACTAGTACCCCCGCCTCTCACTATCATCCTTTCCCTTCTCCCCCCTGCCTATCATACATCATCACAAACCTTAACACCTAATTAAACTATAGAATTAAAGACTTTTACTGGAACACTTATTTTTAAAATAATGAAAGATGAATTATATTTAATGTGTGTGTGTGTGTGTGTGTGTGTGTGTGTTTGTTTCAGAATGAATGACAAAGGAATTCGTGGTGCATCGCAAGTGCAACCCACAACTCCTTCTCGGATAAGATATGTTACAAAACATACATCCCTTGCATTACTCCTCTCCATTGCGGTACTTGCTTGACCTGCACACTGCGACTCTATTTAAAATCAAACACGTTCAGATCTGTGCACTATACTGACTGTAAATCACTTGATGCTGCGCGTCTTCGGAACGGGCAGAAATTGGACGGCTTCCGGCCGTTAATGCTTTGTGCCCAACCACTCTAATAACAATAATAATAATAATAACAATAATAATAATACTGTGTACAGCACTATAGTAGTCCTTATGCAATTACCGTTGTGTTGTGCTGTCAATTAATTCTTTTACCTGTTTCGCAGTGAGTAATGAAGTAATTTCTGGACTACTGCAGGTACTATCTACAACTTGGTGAAGACATTTCTCCATATATTTAACATTTGTTACGTATGTGTTTCACTCGTATCATCAGCAATGTACAGGACAAAGCACAGCATATGTGTGTAGTGGGTGGACCACGTGACGAATCTGTAATCTCCAGCCGCGCGGGATTAGCCGAGCGGTATAGGGCGCTACAGTCATGGACTGTGCGGCTGGTCCCGGCGGAGGTTTGAGTCCTCCCTTGGGCATGGGTATGTGTGTTCTTCCTTAGGATAATTTAGGTTAAGTAGTGTGTAAGCTTAGGGACTGATGACATTGGCAGTTAAGTCCCATAAGATTTCACACACATTTGAACTTTTTTTTTTTTTTGTAATCTCCACTGCATTAGTGCTACTAACTGAGCAACAGTTATTGTTGAGAGCTCATATAATCGATATTAGAGTCTTACAAAATTGTGATAATAGTAATGATCTTTTGAAAATAATTGCCTGTAACATATTCGACTCGTTTGGTTTTCACCCCTAAGGAAATTTCATTTTACCAACCCCCCCCCCCCCCCGACCCCCAGGTCATAATTACCTTCAGGTTGGAAATCACTGTTCAAGGAGAGCGAAGAATGGCCGAATGGCAACTGGTTTCATTAACTCATGCGTAAGTGAATTTGACTGGTATTCTGTTGCACTAAATCAAAGACACTGGTGACAACACTGACGCTTATTTTTACCCGTAGTGATAATGATGACGTCTGGAGTACGTGTGTGTGGGTGTACACTATCTGATCAAAAGCATCCGGAGACTTGCTAGTGGATGTGGACATTAGCACGGGAAGTGCCTACCCTTCGCCTTTATGACGGCTTCATCTCTGCTGGGACGCTGAAGTGCCTGAATGTCTATAGATGACTGGCAGATCATTCTTCCTCAGAACCGAAACCAGAGAAAGGAATAATGTTACAGCATAACCGTCGTTCTAATTTACCCCAAAAGGTGTTCCGTTGGGTTCAGGTCGGGAATTTGTAAAGCCATTTCACTTCGGGAATGTTTTGTCCACAGACCATTGAATCACAGATTCTGCTCTATCACTGGCTGCATTGTCATGCTGATACAATCATCGTGTCCAATTTGTTCCTCTGCTATAATCAATAAATAATGCTCTTAAATAAGTTCATATCGCATCTCTTTTGGCTATTTCTTAAGTGCATCAAAGGAACCATACCCAAAACACGAACAACGCTATCATTTCATGGCATTTCCTCCTCTGTACTTCACTGTGCATCTTGACAGGCATCCGTTAAACGGATTGCGGCATCGTATAGCGTGATTCACCACTCCAAGGCACTTGCTTTCAGTCGCTCACTGTCCAGTGGCGTCCATCTCTACACCACCTGAAGCGTCACTTAGTGCTAGCTACAGAAATGTGTGGGTTACGAGTAGCTGCCCAGCGATTGTACCGAATTCTTTTTAACACCCTACGCACATTCGTGTGTTAACTGTATTGCTGGTACCACTTAGGGACTCACGTGTGTTTTCTTTCGTTGATTTCATGCGGTTTTCTACAACCAACATCCACAATGCGGGACGGTCTCTGCGTCTCCATTTCACAGTCACATTACCAACAGTGGACTTGTCAGTTTTTGAAGGACTGAAATGTCCCTGACGTATTTGTTACTCAGGCGACATCCAATAACTGGTTCGTGTTCGAAGTCCTTTTCCTCTCCTAGCCGATCCATACTGCTGTTAGTGTTTCTCTACTGACAACACCGTAGTTCCCGCCTCCCTTTATAGAGGTGCTTTTGTCTTTCGTGATATATAGTCGTCAGGTATCTGCATACATTTTTTAAGGTAGTGCTTTTAGGAAAACTTGATTCTGAAAGAAAATTTTAAAGAGACAATAACAGATGCAAAGGTATATATTTTTAATTATTGTGTGCAAGACACCACATTAGAAATGATATTCGGAAACCAAATTTCAGCAAAATTGTTTGCAGCTCCGCACTAGAAAGTCCCGTGGGAGACTATCACTGCAACCATTCCGATACATGCAAACAGTGGAGCATGCCGTGTGACGAGTCAGGACACGATTAAAATAAGACCTGGCTTTGGATCACTACTTCATCGAACCCTTTCTGCGAAAGAGCAACAAAGTGGGTAGAAAAGGAAGAAGAAGAAGAAGAAGAAGAAGAAGAAGACGAACATGGTGATGGTGGTGGTGATGATAAAAATGTAAATGTCGTGTGACTAGGGCCTCCCATAGGGGAGACCCGTTCGCTGGGTGCAAGTCTTTCGACTTGACGCCACTTCGGAGACTTGCGCGTCGATGGGGACGAAATGATGATGATTAGGACAACACCCAGTCCCTGAGCGGTGAAAATCTCCGACCCAGCCGGGAATCGAACCCGGGGCCTTAGGATTGACATTCTATCGCGCTAACCACTTTTTTTTTCATTTTGTTCATTATAATTCGTTGCATTTTCCTTGGCCGGACGTCACAAGATATCCGTTCAAGTTGATTGTTGATTCCTTGACTCGTTTTTTTTTTTAATTTCTTTTATTGCAGTCCTCTGAACGAACAGGCTGAGGTACCGTGCCAGCACCACTCAGCTACCAGGGGTGAACATGATAATGAGGAGGAGGAGGAGCAGGAGATGAACAAATATTTACCCATACTTGGATAGGCCTACATGCGAAGCCTACATGCGAAGCATTATTAACACACTATTATTTCTAATATACAGGGTGTCCCAGCTATCTTGTCCACCCAAAATATGTCTGGAACAATAACAGCTATTGGAAAACGACTTTCACCGGTATCAATGTAGGGCTGGGGCCCATGAATGTACATATTTGGAAACATACTAAAACGAAAGCATTTGTGTTTTTAACACAAACTTATGTTTTTTAAATGGTCCTCCTATATTTTTTCTTCAGCAATCCATAGCATGACAAAGCACATACACAATGGCGTTGATTGCATCGCAATATTCCCATTACATCCCGAGATACTGAGACGCGAAGTTGACGCTTGAAACACCCGACATGCGCTGCTAGCGCACGTCCTGAGGCTCAGGCGTGAAACCCATGCTGCCCGTAATCGCGATGTGATTGGCATGTGTAATCACACCTCCATACTTATCAAGAGGTCCGAAACGAATAATACGGTCTGCTGCGATTACGGGCAGCATGGGGTTCACGCCTGAGCCTCAGGACGTGCGCTAGCAGCGCATGTCGGGTGTTTCAAGCGTCAACTTCGCGTCTCAATATCTCGGGATGTAATGGTAATATTGCGATGCAATCAACGCCATTGTGTATGTGCTTTGTCATGCTATGGATTGCGAAAGAAAAAATACAGGAGGTCCATTTAAAAAAACATAAGTTTGTGTTAAAAAACACATATGCTTTCGTTTTAGAATGTTTCCAAATATGTACATTCATGGGCCCCAGCCCAACATTGATACCGGTGAAAGTCGTTTTCCAATAGCTGTTGTTGTTCCAGAGATATTTTGGGTGGACAAGATAGCTGGGACACCCTGTATAAAGAAAATTGTTAAGAGTGACTTACGGTACACGATGGGCTAGTAACAAGTGTAAAATCACACCGCTTTTAAGACTGTCACAAGTCTGTGCTTGCGATTTTTTCATGTGTTTTCAGGACAGGGAACTATTATTATTGTGCAATTTAAGATGGTGTTACAGATCGAAGTAAATAGATAAGATGTCATCTTAGAATCTGCTTGCGATTATTGTATCAGTGCTTATAACCAAACCAAGAGCCAACTTCCTAAGTAGCGAACTACGAGTCATGATACTAGAAAATATACTGGATTTGGGTCTGCGCATTATACTGGTGGTACGCATGTGCAGGAATGACTCGTATGAATCATAAACCACTAATTCAGGGTCCAGAATGAGAATTTTACTCTGCAGCGGAGTGTGCGCTGATATGAAACTTCCTGGCAGATTAAAACTGTGTGCCGGACCGAGACTCGAACTCGGGACCTTTTCCTTTAGCGGGCAAGTGCTCTACCAACTGAGCTACCCAATCACGACTCACGCCCCGTCCTCACAGCTTTACTTCTGCCAGTATCTCGTCTCCTACCTTCAAAACTTTACAGAAGCTCTCCTGCGAACCTTGCAGAAACAGAAGTTTCACTAATTCAGTGTGTTAGTCACCTGGGCAGAACTGTTAAATCTTACATTCCTCGTAGCGAATGATGCCTTTTCACCTTAGAATAAACAAGCTCTCTTCCTGTGCTGAAAAAAAAAATAGTGCTGTAGTGTAAGATCTAGGATTCAGTTGCAGGATATGGTGGCAGGTGCACAGTGACCAGTTTTTGTCTGAAGCGGTGGGCGAATTCATTCGTTTATTCGGAAGCTGAGTTTGTCGGCTTTCGGCCAGTAGGCGACGCTCTGCGATGACAGAACCGAGGGGCACGCCCTCCAGCACTTCTCTAACGATATTGCGGAAACTATTCGATAAGAAATTTCATTCTTGTGTTCCTTATATCTTTATGTATCAGCTTCATAACGACATGTCCATCATTTTGTTAATGGTCATAGTTATTGTGATATATGCATTTAAATAAGACATTACGGGAAATCTGAAGAAGTCTGCAATTAAAATAGGAGTCGCTATAATTTTGAGTGTGGTGCACATTACACAATATGTTCTTGTGTATGAAATTTAGTTAACATATGGAATCTTTCTTTAGACCTGGATGGAGGTGTCTATCTATCATCGATTCGGAAAATTTAATTTTTTTTTTTGCTTAAGGGACCAAAATGCTGAGGTCATCGGTCCCTAAGCCTACAGACTACATAATCTAACTTAAACTAAGTTACGCTAAGGACAACACAGTCAACCATGCCCGAGGGATGACTCGAACCTCCAACGGGGGCAGCCGCCCGGACCGTGGCAAGACGCTTACACCGCGCGGATACAAATTTGATCTTTCATAGCCCATTCATATACGATTTCATCAAAAGGAAATATCGATAACATTCTTTATATTTCAAAAACGGTTTCACATATCGAAAAGTGATATTGGCAAATGATAGCACACCAAGAGAGGAATGTTTTGCCATTTGGTTATTACATAAAACTTCATTATTTACTGTGTTATTCCTCTACGTAAGGACTTTTTCGATGAAAAAAAGTGTCGATGCCTGGCGAAAAGCGAAATGCTATGGGTTTTGTAACGACTTGGGCGAAGACATTACGCATACTTATCCTCAGTCCCTCGATTAATAAACTTAATAAACCACTGTTTCAGAATATTCTCCCAGTTGTGTCGCACAACACGTTAGTGGGGTGACACTGGGTAAACTCCGCTGTGTTTTCGTAAAAGAAGCAAATTTTAACACAGAAGTAAGAGAAATTTAGGTTTAACTCGAAATTCGCCACTTCTTCTCATTCTGATTCTTTGAAAGTTATAAATTATTAACAGGTCAGGAGAAAGTAAAACGTTGCTTTCGCTCCACTTTGAGCAGATTTCTTTTTAAATCTGACCAAAGCTGAGGTGGCACTAAACCTTTTTGGATGGATACAATTGCTAGCGTGAAGGTGCTCCACTTAACGTTTACGAAAAATGTGAATGTAAGCTTCGGTTTAGAATGGCACTTACCCTTCACTGCTCAGCATTTCCCGTACAGCACACTGACTGCCTGCACGCAACTCTCACCATTACCACCCTGCTCACACTTTCCATGCTGACTGTGCATGTGCCGCCCACATTATTCTGCACGCACTCTAATAGCACTCTAATAGTAGGTTTCCTTTACCAAAGATAAGAAACTGTTCAATAAACACATTCAGCACATACAAGCTAGGATGCAGCTGCGTATCAGCCTATTGCAACAATGTGGTTACATTCCTCTTATCTTTGCAGGAAAATTATCAATTGTAGCTTGTTACGAGAACTGTCTCTGTCAAAAGGTTATATTTTTGGGGCAGGGGAGGTTTAGAGGGCAAAACATCTAAGGTCATAAGCGCCCAGTATAGAACCATAGAATGCTGGGACCGCGAGGGTAAAAAACCACTGCGAGGTCCAATACAGAAAGGAAGAAAAAAAATCTAAAACGTCAAGACGTTACGGAAGTGTGTCTAAAAGATGTCGACAAGACACCGGAGTCACCAGGTAGAAATCAAATCTCTTGTCATATTACTGCTTTTTTAAAAAACTTGAAAGGAGAGCAACAGCTCGCATGTCATTCGCATAAAAAGGTCCTACGACATGTATGTAACACAATGCACACCATAAACAGCACACGGTAGAACAATAAAAAAAAAATTATCTCATTGCTCCGAATCGAAAATGCTGCAGATGTGTCGATTTATGCACCCTCCGAGAGAAAAATTACGCTATTGTAGATGAATGTTCCACTGTTACGTACGTCTCCATGTGTGACTATTGCAAATCTGTGATGATCAGAGTCTTAGATGTCATATTAACTTGAGTTTTCAGTGTGTATTGTTGTAGCCTCATTTACTCACTGTAATAAACAGCTGATTTTTCAACAAAGTCTCATGAAATGACACGTGGCATTTCAATGGTCATTAACTCGACGACTGTGTCAAACATTTGATACAGTGCAGAAAATCTGAATTAGTAATCTCATTTCCTTGAAGTGGGGAAACGGAACGTTTTGAATCGTGTAGCCGGCCTCTGTGGTCGAGCGGTTCTAGGCGCTTCAGTCCGGAACCGCGCTGGTGCTACGGTCGCAGGTTCGAATCCTGCCTCGGGCATGGACGTGTGTGATGTGCTTAGGTTACTCAGGTTTAAGTAGTTCTAAGTCTAGGCGACTGGTGACCTCCGATGTTAAGTCCCATAGTGCTTAGCGCCATTTTGAATCGTGTAGCTTAACATTTCTATAATACATTTTTCTTAACTAACAGTGAAAATCCTATAATTTAATAGATTTATTTTAAAAATGCTTTCGTAATTAAATATTTTCATTGACATTGCAATTTCTACTTACCATCTTATGGTTTGAATTTCGAAATACACTCAACTCAAGTACCAATTTTCATAGATGAGACTTCAAAAATACTTCAGTAGTTTCTTAATACTGACTTATTTACCAAAACGAAAAAACTCTCACTTACTATTTCACTCCATTAGGGGTTGACTTTCCAAAAATGTCGCAATAATTGCCATAATAACAACATATTTTCAAGAAACTTTTCACCCACTTAGTGTTGGAATTCTTAGGGTTAAACGATACCTGATGTAGAAGATAAAGACGCTATCCAAATTTCAAGAGACGATACTTAACAGTTTGCGCAGGGCGATGATGAGACAGCGAATTAGTCAGTGCATTTCTTTACATTTAGTGATTCCTCTTCAAACAGCCTGTATGGGAATACTCTCACCTTTTGGAGTAAGTTCTCGCGTACAGTTAAGACATCAAAGTGGAATCAATTTGTTTTATACCGCTTATTAAAGCTCTCTCGAACAATTATTATTAATCATTTGAAAATATTTCCGTTTTACTTTTGTACTGAGTTCAACTATCGAGAAGAATTCCTAACATACGACAGTAGATGTGGTGTCACCGGCAGACACCACACTTGCTAGGTGGTAGCCTTTAAATCGGCCGCGGTCCGTTAGTATACGTCGGACCCGCGTGTCGCCACTATCAGTGATTGCAGACCGAGTGCCACCACACGGCAGGTCTAGTCTAGAGAGACTCCCTAGCACTCGCACCAGTTGTACAGCCGACTTTGCTAGCGATGGTTCACTGTCTACATCCGTTCTCATTAGCCGAGACTACAGTTTAGCTTAGCCTTCAGCTACGTCATTTGCTACCACCTAGCAAGGCGCCATATTCAGTTACTATAATCTGAACAGATAATATTGTGAATCATGTACCGTCAAGAGCGACGTTCATCATTAATGGATTAGAGTTAAGTATCAAACTAATTTCGTCTGCTTTCTGAATTCTCATTCTTTGTCATGTTCCAGACCTCACGTCAGTTCTTCCCTCCTCACGCCAGCCTGCGTGAGCTAAAACGCGTGCTTTTCGGTCTCCATTCGTAACACGGTGTTGGCTCTTCTGCCAACCCAACCGTTAATAATAGTTGCAGTGGAAGAAAAAAAATTGAAACACTCCTCTGAAAGAAGATATACACCCCGGAACAAGTTCTGCTACAAGTAATTATGAATGACCGGAGGAGACGAAAAATGTTAAAATTTGGTAAACAAAAACAACCGGCAGCGCTGCCGGTGCGAATGCTAAAGCGTCGGTCAGCTGTCGTCGCTGTTTGATTGGAAATGTTTGCCATTTCCGTAAATGCTCATCTGTTTGGCGACGCGCTTTTCGCGCTCGTTAAACAAATTTAACGGCCACATGCTTCGGCGCTCTCGTAAATACACGTGCACACACATCCCAGCGATAACCTCTAATGAAATTGACGAGTAATGAGGATTGCAAACTGTACATATGGCCGGGAATCACTGATTTCTGTTTGACTAACAGCGTGGAAAATATTAACCTGTACGGACTTGACGCATGTGATTTGTAATATCTCTTACTTATCTCAAATTCAGTTTTTTCTAAGTGGACATCTTCCCGAACGACTTTCCGCCGTACAAAGTCTTGTCAATAGATATCCTGCAGCACTTAATACACTGGATTCACATTCAGAGAAACAAAAAGATAGATTAAGTTTTCACATTTGGTCGGCGATGTGGTAGGTAGGCCTGCAGACTGAGCGTCAACTCGATGGAAAGGAAACTGACCGCGTCCTTTTCAAAGGAGCCAACCCGCATTCGCTTTAATCGCACAGGAAAACCGTGTAAAACCTAACTCTGAACTGATGGACATAGGTTCGAACTCCCCTTCTCCTGAAATGTACTCCAGTGCGTTAATCGTTTAGCCATATTGTTATACTAAAACAAAAATGGTTCAAATGGCTCTGAGCACTAATGCGACTTCTGAGGTCATCAGTCGCCTAGAGCTCAGAACTAATTAAACCTAACAAACCTAAGGACATCACACACATCCATGCCCGAGGCAGGATTCGAACCTGCGACCGTAGCGGTCGCTCGGTTCCGGACTGCAGCGCCTAGAACCGCATGGCTACTCCGGCCGGCTACTAAAAAAAAGGCTACCTCAGTATTAATGTTACGTGCACAGTGTATTTGTATGACAAGACGTGAGATGATTAGTTAAAGTTACTGTTTCGAAGCAAACAGCGCTTGCCGTAGCCCAGAAGCAGCAGTGGTATCTTTCATCCGCTTTAAAATAAAAGGTAAAATGCAACTAGAATTGATTCTGGAAGAAAGGTTGGAAGAGTGGTATGATCGTCACAGTGGAGAAAAAAACAAAGGGGACAAACATCTTAAGTCATATTTAAAGGGGTCCAAGGTTTTACCAAGTGACATCGTGCAGTGTTTAAAACTCCATATTCACACCAGAAAAAAGGAGAAATTGACATTACGGTTTAGTAAAAATACACATCGAAAGATTCTGTGGCTGTATATGGGAGGTCACACGAACACAAAGACTGAACGACTATAGTTAATCCCTGTAAAACAAATTATCGGTGAGTAAACTGAACACGGTAGAAAGATCAAAAACACTCTTTTTCACAACAAATCGTAAGGTTAACTGAAGTCTACGGGGGCGTCTTGGATGCGGATAACCAGAACATGGTTCTCTGGCCTGACACAGATCCAAAGACGCTAACTGATGCAGTTATCTTTTGTCCTAATACGTGTTGCCTGAAGGATAATTTTAAGGTGCATCACGTCGAGGAAGCGGCACATGGGAGCTGAGGAGGACGGTGTGTCCGAGCAGGTGTGCTTTTGGTTAACACTTTTCTTGTCCTGATATCATATGCGTAATACGTGATGAAAATGTTTCTTGGCTTAACCATTTACACTGCAGTGATCCCTTTATGACGGATTGGGTTATGATAAAAATTTTATGTGGTAGGGGGAGCCTTGCGGTTAGTGTGTGGCTCGCTAAGTCTCCAGCCATGAAGAAACCGTTTGGATTTCATAATAGTGTAATTGATCCTACTTATTCAACAATAAATATATAATATTATAATTATGAGCAATGTCCTCAGTGTGGAGTTGCTACTCCCCTATCGGGCGTGAACTCAGGTTGAAAAGGAAGAAAGGTAGATCAGGATTTAACCTCATTAGAGATGGAGCGCAAGCTGAGATTATTTCAAGGCTGAGGAAGTATATCGCCTGTGCCTCTTTAAAGTAACCACGATTTATGGAAATTACGGTAAACCTAAATCAGGATGTTTGGAGGTGGATTTGAGTAATTGTTCTCCTGAATGCTAACCACTCCTCAAGTGATGGTGCGGGAAGGGGGGGGGGGGGGTTACGTGAATGAATGGTGAGCAGATATGGTATGTTGGTTGGTTGTTTTTGGGGGAAGAGACCAAACTACGAGGTCATCGGTCTCATCGGATTAGGGAACGACGGGGAAGGAATTCGGCCGTGCCCTTTCAAAGGAACCATCTCGCCATTTGCCTGGAGAGATTTAGGGAAATCATGGAAAACCTAAATCAGGATGGCCGGACGCGCGATTGAACCGTCGTCCTCCCGAATGCGAGTCCAGTGTGCTAACCACTGCGCCACCTCGCTCGGTGATATGGTATGTCCCTGGGAAGTAAAATACCCGGGATGGACGAAAACTAGTAGCTGCTGCCATGTGGTTCAGCAGTGGTTTACCACCCGCTAGAGGAAGACAAGCATATTTTCTGCTCCTCCAGTTTGAGGGCTTATGTGATGGGCCAATTCCCCATTCATTGGAAAAAAAATGTTAGAAGAACCACGAGAAAACAGTCGTTCAGATTGAACGGTAAACGGAAAAACGACGTCAACGGATAATGACAATTCGAACATGGAACATGCGAGGATTAAGGAACAAAGAAAGGAAAATTATTAGTGAACAGGAAAATAGTAAACTAGACATAATTGTGTTATCAGAACAAAAAGAAAGGGAAATGCTAAAGAAATAAAGAATCATATATACATTTACAAGGGGGCAGAGGGTAAATTATCAAAGAGCAAAGCGAGGAGTGTCAGCAATGATAAAGAAAAAATTACGGAAGTTTGTTGCAAATTGAGACCCTGTTCATGAAAATATAACTTCATATGGACACAAAGCTACTATAATAAGAGTGTAAGCAATAAGAGAAGATGAACCACCAGATCACAACCAAACGTATTATTGCTGGAAACATCAATAGCAGAACAATGAGACAAGTACAAATGTAAATAGAAGAACCACACAGAGAAATGATATCAAATGATAAGCTAGTGAAATGAATTAATATATGTGAACAAAATTCACTACAAATTCTAAATGGTTTTTAGCAACATATTCACAAATATACATGGCATCATAATACACTTCGATTAAAATCAAAAATATATTACATAATAATCAAGCGGAAAGCACCCTTAAAAAGACAAGACATCAGAGAGCACATAGGAGTGACTCACAGTGATCACAATCTGATCATGTCTAAAATCGTATTTACAAATATAGCTATTACATGTGCATAAGAAACTAAAACTAATGAGGATGGCTTCAGAACTGAGATAAAAATTCAAAAGTATAATGTAAATAGCCTAGAAAATGAAAGTATTGTGGGTTTATAAGAAACAGGGTTAGACAAAAAATTAAATGAAAGTGAATATGACTGTACAGAAATGCATTATAAATACATCATTAATTCTAAGAAATGCAGTCATCAATTGATAGAGGAAAAAATCATTGTATTATTTTCATTCAGTTGTTGATAAATAAGTATAAATGAAAAAGAATAATATTTAAAATGGACAAACACGCATAACATTGGGGCCAATACGGAATTAACAGTGAAAAAAAGCAAAAATTAAAACTGTTGAAATATGGACGGATAAATAATAGGTACTTTTGAGAATCTTTTTTCAAAAAAGGTTAAATGGCGAGGCCAGTTCAGAAGATTGGTAAGTAGGATTTACATATACACTTTATAAAAAAGGATACAAAAATATTACTGGAAGAATTACAGAGGTACAACTGTGATTAATATATTTCGCAGATTTTATTGACGGATTATTAAACAGTTTTGAGAGACCAATAGAAGATAATTTATAGACATGTAGCAAATGGACAATGGAAATTAAACGTGGAGGTGATGGCAAGTTGTATTTGGGGAAGGAGGAGCATGCGGACGAAAGAAGGTGAAAATTTGTCAGCACCCTTATAAACGTACTGTGGATCCACGACTGTCATCAGTACGTCCTTTTATTCAGACCTTTAAAACAAAACATTTGGAGAGTTATCATTATCTAACGAAATTCGGCCTAAAACAGTTTGTCTGTTGTAATATTTCTAGGCTGTTGGGTACTATTAGGACGCTCTTTACGTTACTGCGTATAGGTAGCTCACTATCTGCAGCTAAGTGGTGTCATTGTGGACACAGTTGCTGACATAACAAACCACTCTATCCACAAGTTTACTTTTGTTGTTCGAAAAAACTCCGCGACTATACTTGACGATTACGTACAGCATCTTTCATCACAGTATCAGCCCTCATACGTATGCTCATCTGTTGTGAAAGTACACGCAGAATTATCACACACGTTTTTGAGCACCACCACTTGCAAGTTACACTTCACAGCTCCACAAAAACAAAATGTTATTGTTATCGTTGTGTGTTGGCCAAGTTTAAGTTCACTTGTCTTCATACTGATTGTCAGTATGGCGCCAAATTTGGACTCTGTTTTAATTCTCTCTCTCTCTCTCTCTCTCTCTCTCTCTCTCTCTCTGTGTGTGTGTGTGTGTGTGTGTGTGTGTGTGTGTGTGTGTGTGTGTGTGTGTGTGTGTGTCTTCAATTCACTCCTCCTTTAAAGAAGTGGTTAATGACTTCCCTTTGTATAATTCTTTAATGTAATAAATTGTGTGTTACTGTACAGTGTAGTACAATTGTTCATAACCTATTTCCATCGTACTAACGCCTTCATTATGAGGAAATTTCTTCTAATATAAATAGAGGCTGTGCCAGAATTTCAGTATTTCTAACTGTCTCTTTTGTTTGGGTGTAGTAATTACAAATATAAACTGTTTTTAGACGTAATTTTATAAGTGTACGTTTGCATTTTACAGAAATGAGTAGAAGGACACACTGACCTTCTAACGTAGGGCAACGAGCAGTGTGCTAGCTTGCAAGACAGGGATGGAAGCCAGACCCAAATCGAATGAATGCAACGGCGTGACTGCCATGGGCTGGAGAAATGGCTAGAGTGAGTGGGGCTTAAGATGGTTCTCCACGCTGCGCTGGTCGTGAACTTCCATTCCAGAGAACAAATTACAATAAGAGACAAAATAGAGTGTACGAGATCCACGTACAGACGTTACACACGACTTTACTCGCTTAGGATACCTTGACGACTGTGGCTTGTGGCAGATCATATGCGTACAAAGTTGTTATATTTGACAAATGCTAAAAAGCAGACCTCCTACTAGATGGGATAAACGCTGGGGAAAATGAAGGAGGGAAAGGAACCACTGATGATAAAATAATGATCCTGAAACATGTTTGGACACTTAGAAAAAAAAGTTGTTTCGATAAGAGGTCTTCAGTTTCCGTAATTTTCTCTACTACTTGTTACTATGGCTCTGAGCACTATGGGACTTAACATCTGTGGTCATGAGTCCCCTAGAACTTAGAACTACTTAAACCTAACTAACCTAAGGACATCACACACATCCATGCCCGAGGAAGGATTCGAACCTGCGATCGTAGCAGTCGCGCGGTTCCGGACTGAGCGCCTAGAACCGCTAGACCACCGCGGCCGGCCTACTACTTGTTAATAATTTACAGGCTGGAGCAGAAGGAACGTATGTATCTTTTTAAAAAAAGGTTTTAGCACTCAGCGACGATTGGAGGTATTGACTTGAGTATCGTTTGGCAGATAACTCAAAAAATGCACTTGCCGTCGCTGTGGAACCTACAGCATCGTGTGTTTGCGCTCGAACAGTTATTTGGGAACGATGATTCTGTGGCGCGGTACAACATCTTTCCCTTCGAAAGTTCAATGTCAAACGTTGAGGTGGAGCCCCAGATCGAACACTAGACTACGACATGTTGCAGCGTTTAGAAGTACTGCATCTGCGACGATAAAGAAATCACTTGGTCCTCGACGTTCAATTTGAGCTCCGGAAGACGTAAAATGATAACGGCAGTTCTTGCTCGTCCGGAAATATCCGCTAGGCGACTGGCTGTATCGCTGCGTATGCCACGTCGTTCGCTTCATCGCATCGTACAAAATAACGATTGTTTACTGAAACGGATTTTTCACAATACAGATGATTTTGTGGCATAATGGACGCTATTCAGACGGACAATGCAGATGGCCCTGCACTCACAAGTGATGAAGCTTATGTTCATCTGGATCCTTCCGTTAATGTATAGAACTATTGGTAATGGGCGTCGGAGAACCGACATGAGCTACACCAAAAGCCTCTCCACAGCTCAAAAGCAACAGTGTGGTGAAGTGTCTCGAAGACAGTGATTGTTAGACCTTACTTGTCTGAGGAGGGAGGAACCGCAGTTAGTGGGACGTAAGTCCATTACGTCGTATTATTAAACGAAGTTGCAGAAGTTGAAAAGCGCCAAATGAATAAGAGAGAAATGTGGTTCCTACGCACCACTAGAGCACCCATGGAAGTGTTTTGGAAAATTTTCCCAGGACACGTCACTTCACGATATGGTGATGTTCCCTGGCCCCCACCCTCAACTGATCAGTCGATTTGTGGCGCCTTTTTGTGGGACATACTAGAAATCAAGAGACCACGTGAACAAGCCCGGTACAGTCCTCAAGATTTCCATTCATCGGAAAACTGAAGCTGTACCAGATGAAATGTCGGAGAAAGTCGTGCGTAACTTTCAGGATAGGATCCAAATTTGTGCCGGACGACAACTACTCAACGATAACATTTTCCAAAACTAATTGGAAATGAACATGAGCGTTTGGCGTCATTGGTCGGGAGGCCCCTTACGGGGCAGGTCCGGCCGCCATGATGCAGGTGTTATTGCATTCGACGCCACATTGAGCGACCTGCGCGCCGGATGGGGATGAAATGATGATGAAGACAACACAACATCTAGTCGCTGAGGAAATCCCCTCCCCAGCCGGGAATCGAACCCGGGCCCCTTAGGACGGCACTCCGTCACGCTGACCAGCTATCGGGGCGGACGCAAAACTAATTAAGACATTTAGACTTCAAAAATGCAGTAAAAGTACAATTAGTGAATACAAGATTTTTTTAAAAGTAAAAGCCGATTTGAGTTATTCATCGGTGAAGTGCGTTTCCTCTGCCCCACTCTATTTTCGGATTAAACTAAATTGCACATAAATATTCATATGATAAACACACACACACACACAGTTATTGCATATCCTGCATAAAACCACTTGCCGATACCCAGCTTTTGACGTGCGAACTTTGCCGCTTACGGTAAATATGAAATACTGTATACAATTAAGTTTGCAAACAGTGCGTAATCTATTTACAGTTCCGATTTCCCATGGACAATATTTTACGAAATTCATTTTAATGTGATCACTTTTTCGCAGAGATATTTATCCAGTTACGCTTCACTGATTCCGTAATTTTTTTGCCCCTGTTTTTAGTGTCAGCACTTTATGAGACAGAAATTACGACGCTCATTATGTCGCATCCATCATTACGTATCAGCGCGCATCGGCAAGCGCCCTCTCGCCTCGCGCGGTTAATCCGGGGACCGCCGCCTGCACTCCGCTGCGTATCGTGCATCGCGCGCGCCAGCAACCCAACTACGTAAACAGCGAGGCCGCTCGCGCGGAGTATAGAGCACACAGATCATTGCCTCAAATGCTCGTAAATCACCCGGCCGTTAGAGCGGTCATTCGCAGTTCCTGCCGATGGCGAAAGGGCCGCGCACGTCCGAAAATATTCGCCGCATACATCAGCGCCCCAGATTTATAACGCTCGGGAGCCCGCTTTATGCGTCCTGATACATCGCCGGCGGATTTACGGCGAGCGAGCGACAGTAGCCACTTGCGCTGTATAAATCCGCGAGTGTCTTAAATCGCGGAAATGGCATGATCACCGCACCGCTGCCGTCGTACTCTCGGGCGCGTCATAATTCCGGATGACATCTTCGGCGCGCCGGAGGAAAGTGCAATTTCATGTATCTTTGGATGGGGTCCGCGAGGCGGAATGTTAAAGAAGTAAGCGGAGAGAAGAATTCGTCTGGACGGGAAGAGTGGAAAGACGTGCTCGCGTAACGTAATGAGCTTCCGCTGAGTAGGAGGATGCAACGGACGTCCTTCAGTTCCTGTCTCCTTCGCGTCGTCCCTCCCCCCCCCCCCCCTCCTTCCCAAATACCCTTTCCGGAACACACTTTCTGCCCGCTAGCGAAGTACTATTTTTTATGAGAAGCCAGTACCCAGAGACGAATGACATTACTAGAATCGCGCTCTACCACAACTACGGTTCGGTAGCTTTGGTACGATACACTAATGACATTTTCTTTTTTTGTGGTAAAGACAGCCCACTGGTTGCAATGGATTTTATAGTCGAATTGACCATGATTTCGACTCCTAAACTAAGGGAGTATTCATCAGAATTTATATTACCTAAATAAGGGGGTACAAAGTTAGTCATTAATAAGAAAAATACAAGACAGTAATAATTAATGAGTAAAAATCTCTCGGTGTACATGCCGCGTCAAATCAGGATAAATCTCCAAGCTTTCGACCACTACCTCCATGGTCGTCGTCAGGGCTAAAATTGACTGTCGTGAACTAGCGACAGTCAGTTTTAGCCCAGACGACGACCATGGAGGTAGTGGTCGAAAGCTTGGAGATTTATCCTGATTTGACGCGGCATGTACACCGAGAGATTTTTACTCAAGAAATACGTCGCGAAAGACTTCGTAGCCATAGTAATATTTTTTTTCCTTTATTGTAATTTTCATCACCTCATACAAGGCGGGCTGGCAGCAGCTTAATACGCTGCTCTTCAGCCTTATGGGGTACAATAATATGATATAGGTGACACAGACAATACAAAAAATGGCGGGCAAAGAAAGTAGTTACAAAAAACAAAAAACAAGAAGCCGTTCACGTTGGACGATAAAAACACTAACACTTGTTGACACGACGCACAAAACATGGAGAACGGCGACGGCACATGTGAACAGTTGAGTTGTAACTGCACGAAACACAAAACGAAGCACACACACTAGACACTGATGGCGATGATCTCTGGCGCGCGAATGTTCACTATGCGTGTACGAGTCCGGGGACCTGCCAAGAGAGGAGGAGGAGGAAGGGGAGTGGGAGAGGGAGAGGGGAAAGCAGAGATGCCACGGGCAGGGGAGAAAGGGGGGAGGGAGGAAGGGGGAGGGGAAGCCCGGGGGGAAGAGGGGTGGAGGGAGGGGATGGGGGAAAAGGAAAGAGAAGGGGAGGGAAGGGAAGAGAAGGGAGGGTGCCTAAAGGAAAGGACACCAGAAGTGGGGCGGGGCAGGGTCAAAGTTGATAGGAGTGGTAGATGGAGGGGAGGAGGACATCATCAGGGAGGGGGAGCTGGCGGAAGCCACCTTGGGAGAGAGTAAGGAGGGTGGAGAGATGGAGACCGGGCGGGACGTGGGAATACAGGCGCGGCAGCGGGCGGGGATGGGAGAGGATCGGGGATACGAGCGGGTGAGGAGGATCAAGTTTACGCCATAGTAATAATTAATATTCGTATATAAAGATGTACTTACATACGTAAAAAGTTGAGCATTACAGCTCTGGTCATACAATTTTAACACCAAAAAGGCCACGTCACATAATAAAACATCCTACGTAAAAGTTTTACTGTAATTTCTAATTAAAAATTAAAGATTGCCGCTAAGGGCTTCTTGTGTATGCTGAAACAGGTGGCATCAGATTGGGTGGCGCGTGCGCCGGCTATACTACGATGTGGACATGAGGTGGCTCGCCATCTAGCGATGAAAATTGGTAACATCTGCTTTACGTGATAGAAAGGTTACAGCAGTTTGTATAGCACATGTGTCTACAACTTTTAAACATTTTATAGTATGAAGACATATTGTAATTTAAAAGCAATAAAAAATTATGAAATATTTTTTCAGTAATTTGTTACAGTAAAATACAGTTAGTGATTAACCTGCAATAAGAGTATGGGGAGGAAAACAACATTCCCCCTTATTTAGGTAATATAAATTCTGATGAAGACTCCCTTTGTTTAGGAGTCGAAACAATGGTCAATTCGACAATAAAATCCATTGCAAGCAGTGGGCTGTATATATACGGTTGCTGCATTGCTGCATACAGCTATGTTTAAAGTTGTACTAATGACATTGTAAATGGAAGGATTACCAGCGGTATTGCTAGCATTGTAGGGAAAGAAATATCAGTGAATGTGTGAGAGATAAATGGGAGCCTTCGACTTCTCTTAGTTTTTTGTTTGTTTGTTTTGCATATAAGTACAACCGCACAACGTTCGGTGTTAGTCCATTGAGTATTCTACACTCATGCTCATAAATTAAGGATAACGCTGATACATGGCGAAACAACGCTCTCGCGGGCGGTTTGCGGGTTTAAATCACCTCGGGGTATGACTATGCAGTGCATTTGACCTGCGGTCGTCGCACTGTAGCGCTGGCAGCAGTCCACATACGCAGAGGTGTGTTGGTGCATGTCAGAGTACGGTGCAGCGAGTAAGTGTGCAGACGTTTTCAGACGTGCTAATGGTGACTGTGTGTTGACAATGGCTCAGAGAACACACATTGATTCCGTTATGAGGGGTAAAATACTAGGGCGACTGGAGCCTGGTCACTCACAGCAGGTCGTAGCTCGAGCCCTCCGTGTGCCACAAAGTGTGATCCCACGATTATGGCATCATTTCCAGCAGACAGGGAACGTGTCCAGGAGCTACAGTATGGGACATCCGCAGTCTACAACCCTACAAGAAGCCCGCTATCTCACCATCAGTGACCGCAGACGACCACGGAGTACTGCAGGTAGCCTTGCTCGGGACCTTAACGCAGCCACTGGAACAGTTATCTCCAGACACATGGTCTAAAGACGACTGTATAGACATGGTTTTTTCACCCGGAGACCTGCAAGGTGCATTCCACTGATCTCTGGTCACAAGAGAGCCCGTAAAGCCTGGTGTCAAGAACACAGCGTAAGACGTTGTGGCCTCCTGACCTTCATTACTTACATATTCCGCACTCACAATCATATTCCGCACATAAAGACGCTTCATTCTAACCCAAAGTCGATAAGATAGAGTCAACGCTGTATGAATTCATGTAAACGATATGCAAATAACAAGTGTGCACCGGGGTTGAGATACTCGAGGCTGTCGTACACACACACATTCAAATCACGAAAGTCACAAGAGCTTTTAGTTAGGGATAGGTGGACCGCACACCGAGAGACCGGTGCCTTCAGAGGACGATTCAGCCTACTTACGTCGGACGGTGACCGCCCGTGGAGTGGACAGCATTTGCCTGAGTGAAAGGGGAGAACGACCCCATGCTCATCTTAAAAGCAAATTCCGCTACATTGTGTGTTAGCGCCCAGCTTACGCATTCTTTACAAACATAGCATGCAGTTTCAGAGGTTTTCACAGGGACACAGCAAACGCCAAACGCCGATGCTACAGATTTCAAGATTGGTCGCCTTAAACGAAACGTCATTCTCCCGATTTAGAAGAGCAATGCTGATTGGCAGACGATATTCCTGACGCCTTGAGCTGAAGGAGTAATGGAAGAGACTGAAAGATACATCCCATCACGTCTGGCATGGAGAGGGGGCATTCCGTTGTCGCTCCTGGAGCGAGAACACGTAACTAGAGTGTGTGTGCTCATACGTGTACTCAAAGAGTGAAGAACAAGTCTCTCCTCAGTACTTCACTGGGAGAGCACCTCTGTCGAGAGCGAATTAGAGTGAGACTCTATATTGAGTCCTTGCGATTAAGCGTTGTTCACTGTGTTGGCTGCCACACTTACTGTGCGGTGTGAACGGACAGAGTTATAGTTAATTGCCTGCGGGCGAATTTTTGAGTGGCATCACGGTGGACTGGTTATCTGACCGGTGTACCACGCCAATAGTTAGACTGGGGGTGAATAGGAGTCCTTGACTTCATCAAGGCGTAGGGAGAGTTTGATTGGCAGAGGTCAATCCGGATTGAACAAGAGTTATCTTGTTTGTCAGCAGCGAGCGGCGCAGACAGCAGTCATCGCAGCTTACGGTATTGTGCGCTACGGCTCTTGCGAGCCCCATATTTCCTTCTCAACAGTACACTTTACTGCATTTCACACGAGACAGCCTCGACCGTACCTAGCAACATTCTAACGGATAATTATTCAAGTTGAGTAGGCGCAGCTCTCAGCCATTCTGCCAAGTCAATAACAATCTTAAACTTTGTATAGAAATTTCATTAGCGAATCTTATCCTTAAGAGGTAGCTTGACATTCTGGAAGGAACCCGGAAATAACTTGTTCAGTTCATAACTAAAAGTGCCATTGTGATTTCTCAGAATTTTTGCAAAATAAATAATAATTTTCGTTAGTTTCATGTTTTTTCTTACAGTAACTAGCACTACTCCAGTACCCAAGTATCCAACTAGTTACGTAAGAAATTTTGTGAATTTTTGTGTCATTTCCTTACAGCAGACGACTCAAGAAGATATTTACTGCTGAAAGTTTTTCAGACATTTCTGTTTAGAACGTTAGGAGCATCTGCCTGACCTCTGTAGTAGTGTGGGGGTGGAAATTGCATCTTGCAGAAGCCACAGGGTAAAGGGTGAATCTCAGATTATTCCTTTGCCAGAATGACAGAATAGCACCCACACGCTCACAACAGTATGTGGTCATTGGAACAGTGGTCCCAGGTTATTTTCATGGACGAATCGAGGTATAGTCTGAACAGTGATTCTCGCTGGGTTTTTATCTGGCGTGAACCAGGAGCCGGATATCAACCCCTTAATGTCCTTGAAAGGGACCTTTATGGAGGTCGTGGTTTGATGGTGTGGGGTGGGATTATGATTGGTGCACGTACACCCCTGCATGTCTTTGATAGAGGAACTGTAACAGGTCAGGTGTATGGGGACGTCATTTTGCACCAGTATGTCCGCCTTATCAGGGGTGCAGTGGGTCCCACCTTCATCCTGATGGATGTTAACGCACGGCCCCACCGAGCTGCTATCGTGGAGGAGTACCTTGAAACAGAAGATATCAGGCGAATGGAGTGGCCTGCCTCTTCTCCAGACCTAAACCCCATCGAGCACGTCTGGGATGCTCTTGGTCGACGTATCGCTGCACGTCTTCAAACCCCTACGGCACTTCAGGAGCTGCGACAGGCACTGGTGCAAGAATGGGAGGCTATACCCCAGCAGCTGCTCTACCAACGGATCCAGAGTCTGCCAACCCGTTGTGCGGCCTGTGTACGTGTGCATGGTGATCGTATCCCATATTGACGTCGGAGTACACGCGTAGGAAATAGTGGCGTTTTGTAGCACATGTGTTTCGGGACGGTTTTTTCAACTTATCACCAACACTGTGGACATAAAGATCTGTGGTGTGTGTGTTCCCGATGTTCCTATGCTATTAGCGCCAGTTTTGCGTAGTGCCCCGTTGTGTGGCACTACATTCTGCAATTATCCTTAATTTATGAGCATGAGTGTATATCCTACAGAATATCAACTGCGTATTAGAAGTAATGAAAATTAATTGAACGCTTAACTTCTTCGATTACATGTAACCAAATCTATCACTTTTGAGGCAATTTCGGTTTACATGCAGGGGCATAAAAAATGTGTATTATTATTGTTATTGTGTTGTTGTTTTGTATTCAACAGAAGGCTTTTCAATGTTTTCCTATTATTGTTGACAATTGCCAAAGTTGTTTATGAACAACAGAAACGTATTTTATATAAGCTCGACGTAGTACTGAAGCGATGTTTATATTTCTGTTTAGCTTTTTTTTATTTTACATTTATGAGAAAATAGCTTTTTCTACGCTATATGATAAATTAGCATTATTTTTCTTCACTACAGCATACAGCTGCTCAACTTCTCAAATCAACAATTTTGGAATAAAAACCTCGATGAAACACTGTAATTTCAGTTTTTCTACGAATGCTGTTTATTTTTAAGTAACAGACAGGGTGATAATTATGAACAAACAGAACGTTCCGTCAAGGTACGCGGTATTTTGTATACCCACACTCTTCTGGTTTCTAGCGGAATCAAGTAATACACGATTCAAATGATGGATGAGGAGGGAGAAAGGAACAGAAATGGATGGGATTAGTGGCATCAGCTGTATCAGGACACTGTGTGGCATCAGCAGTGACTAGCGAAAATTGTGTGCCGTACCTGGTTTCGAACCCAGCATCTCCTGCTTAGTAGTCAATTGTGTTAAACAGTGCGCCACCCTTGAGACCGTGCTTATCGCAACTGGCCCGGACTATCTCAGTAAGCCTCACAGCCGACCCACATGCCCACGAAGGACCACCTATATGCATTCCTTGTCCATGTCTAGATGGGTAAAGCATCCGACTTCTTCAGTGCAGATGCACAAATACGTCTCACCGTGGGAATCTCAGAGTAACGATCATGGAGGGAGTAGTCAGGGACTGCGGATATGTGGCGCTCGGTGGGAGTGTGTGTGGATCCTTCGTGAGGCGTACCCAAGTAGTCCGCGCAATTGCGATAACCACTGCGGCGCTGGTGTCGCAGTGGTTAACGCACCTACGTCGTGAGCAGGATATCCCAGGTTCGAATCTCAGTCTGGACACATTTTGGCTCGTCTCCGCTGATGCCGCACTTTGCGCTGATGCGGCTGATATCATTAACCCCTTCCCTTCCCATTTATTTCTCCCCTCTCCTTCCACAATGAAATCATAATTATGTTTCACAGCTGTGGATCCCGTATGGTGTCTGCACTCTCGGACATGTCCGGAATAACAGACACTATGCGTTCATATAACTAAGATACTGATTCCACATGCAAACAAAGCGATCGATATGAGGTAACTACGAATAATATGCAACGCATATAATGATCTCAACTGATCAAGCTTAGTGGGAAACCAACTGTAGTCTACGTTAACTTATAACAGTCTACGAGGTCTCTGGTAGTTTCACGTCTCTAGATAAGAGCCTACTGTCGATTCAGTAACTTGCTGTAATGAGTGGCATGTCTCGTTCTTGGTCGACACATGTGAGATTATTTCTATAACAAATTTCAGTTTGCGGGTCCGTACACGGCTGAATTCGCATGGTAACTAAATGAATATGTCTCTTGAAACCTCCTCAACAACACATATCCATTTGAAAGATCCAGGCTATCGCGTTGACTCGCAGTTACGTTTTGTGTGGTTTTGGGATCTTCTAATCTAAGTTCTCATTCCATATAAACTGGGCGACAGAATTAAAGGTTGACTTTTTCGAAATCCCGTAATTGTCTCCCATTGTGATGGCTCGGTTGTGCTTACAGCCTTTCTCTGTAATGAGACACATGCAGAAAAAAGGCCAGACCTCAAAAGTTCATCTGACGTGTAAAATGGATTTAATTATGTAATATTGGCACCAAATTTCGTTACAATTCTGCGCAGCTCCACCGTGAATGGGTCACTCCATGGGAAAATCGTCACATCCCGTGTCAATTTCACCCATTCTTTCGACGCCTCTGCAATGGAAGTCAGCACGTGCGGTAAAATCTCACGGTTTTCTTGTACTTGGACGAGCAAAATGTTGCAGACACATCGCCGATGAGAAAAGACACGAAAAGGTCTCAAGAGGTGGCACAAAGGGCGTCACTGAGAACATCCCTTTCCTTGGGACGTTGATTTCCACATATTACACTGTCTAAAAAGACAGTTTGCAGTGCGATGAGGAACAGGAATAGGTTATTGACAATCTTCGGCATTGATGACATCTGCCAGGTACTTCATCACTTCTGAAAGACATCGTGGGTCAGAAATATCATTTAACATGACTTCAACCCTATTGAGAACAGTGCGACCGCAATATTTGGTTTGGTGTACAGGGTGGAACCATTATGGGCCGTTCGAAGCCACTGGCTGATAACTGAACTTGATCCGAAGCTACTAAGGATTCTTATACTTTTCCAGTGCACGTTTTTCACGCCCTCCTGCTCTGTGAACATGGATGGATGTGACACTGACACACGTCGTAATCGCGCCCTGTCGAGACGCCCAGACATTTCACTCGACCTACAGTCATAGGCTATTCTAAACAGCATCTGATTATGGAAATTATAAAAGTAATGGTTCTTTTTCTACAGTTATGTTTATCTCTCACCGTATGTACCTTTCATAATTGCGTACTGTAGGTGTGCCAAGCTCATTGATTGAGAACGTGTCTCAAATTGCTTAGGGCACCTTTCTGTCCAATTGAATCATCATTTGACATCATCTACACTCGAAAATGAATGGTGCGCTGAAGTATCTGAGTCGACAATGGTAACTACTGAAAGGTCTATCAAAAGAACATGGACAAGAACCTAATGCAATAACGTGTTATGCTTTTAAAATAACACAATTCACTGTAAAGTGAATTCGTCAAAAAGTATCCTGGAAAAGACTAGTAAGATGTCTATCCCACTCTGTAAGGAATATTCGACATTTCGTCATGGAATAAATAGATTTGATCCCTTAGAAATGGTTGGTGAAAGCCTGTGACTGTAAAAACAATGCGTCCCTTTATAAAAATAGCTTCCGCTGCTATTAGTCACGATTTTGTTTTTATTCATATCCGGACGATGATTTTCCGGGATAGGATAGAAAGTTTCAAGTGAGTTTTTCGGTGTACTTAACATTTATTCGTGATGTTTTCGCTGTGTGATATTCTGCGTTGTAATGTATAATTTACTGTAATGTATAAAAACACGTGCAATGTTTAATCGATAGTAGATATTTATGCATAGTGAAGGGCAAGATTTGCTTGTATGTGTTCCACATGTGTGGGAACTCATGCGTTTTGAACTTCACACACAATTTTCTGTGCGCAGAACACAGTGTAAATGGTACACGTAGTCAACAGAGATATCGAGCGAGGTGTTGTAGTGGTTAGAACACTAGACTCGTTTTCGGGACGAAGATGCTTCAAATCCGCGTCTGACCATCCAGATTGAAGTTTTCCGAGACTTCACTAAATCACTCCTACAAATGTAGTGTTAGTTCCTTTGGAAAGGCATGGTCGATTTCCTTCCCCATCCTTGAAAAACTCCGAGCTTGCGCTCTGTCTCTAATTTTCTCACTTTCGAAGGGACGTTAAACCGTAATCTCCCTTCTTTCCTTCTTCCTTCAAACGATATAATCTTATAGGTCGTTCTCAAAGTAAGATGCACTGTCGTACCAAGGGTATTTATCACAATAATCTGCATCATTATTTGCATATACCTATTTACAGTGGTAAATATTTCTATGTGACACTATTTCTGTTTAAGTTTACTGTCGAAACATGTGAAGACATTCACTGATTCATTTTCGAGTTACGATAGAAAGATAAAATTCTAAATGAAAAAATGGAAATTGAATTTCTTCAGATGCTTCGAAAGTATACTTAAATAAAAATAGTGTCACATAGAAGTAAGTACCATTGTAAGTATGTATAAGCAAATCATGATGCGGATTATTAAAATACATACCCTTTGTGCGAAAGAATATCGTACTCTATGGACAGCCTACAAGATTATTTCTGTTGAATGTCTTTGTAACTGTTTGTTTACGTACGCTTGCTAGTTTTATTTTGTACGATGCATAGAAAATAGTGTTGGTTCCTGCACTCGTGGACCACAAGAAAACGTAAGCAGCAGTTATTTCCAAATTTTGCCGATAGCTATAGATCAATCATTACTTAAAAACTGTTCCTGTCTCTACAGTAAAGACAACAGAATAATGCAGCATCTTACACACAGAGAACATCACGAATAAATCGCATAGCATAATTGCACATGAAAGCGGGAACTATTTCCCGTAACGCGTCGCAAAAGATAAATGAAAAGAAAATTGTGACTGGGAGGAGAAAGCTGTTTTTATATAAAAAAAATTATGAATAAAGTATTACAAATGTGCTAACAGAAAAAATGCCCGATAATTCCCATGAATGGTTATCACATTTAGTTTGGGGTAAGAAACAGAAGCGACCATTTTTTAAGCACAACGCTTTTATTCTTCCTAGAATTTTTTTCTACAATAGTTAAGTGCAACAATGTGAAATTTGTTAACTGTTGTAACGAAACATTTCACGAAATTCTCTCCTTCGTATGGTAAGTCAGCTACATACACTACCTCAGCAAAAATTTCCGGACAGCTATTAGGAGCCATTAACATGGCGCGTGCCGACACTTCGCTTTTATGACGGCTTGAACGCCGATAGGGACTCTTTAAATTAGCTTTCTGAATGGCTGTAGAAAAATGGGAGCCCAGTCTTCCTCAAGAGCTGAAACCACAGAAGGGAGACGGTGGGATCTGGAGCGAAGTCAGCGGTCTAATCTCCCAAAGGAGTTCCACCGTGTTCAGATCGGTACTCTGGGCAAGCCAGTCCATTTCAGGTACACAATTATCCACAAACATTTGCCTCGCAGATATTGCATTATGACAGGCTGCATCGTCATGCTGATAGAAATGATCATTATCTCCGAACTCTTACTCTACTCATCATAGTATAAAATGCTGTGAAACTGCTTTTATCATTCCGCATATAGCATTTACTTAAGCGCAATAAGGCGATCACACCCTAACCACAAGAACACCCCCATATTGTAACACCACCTCCTCTGTACTTCAGTGTTGACACTACACATGATGGCAGATAACTTTCATCGGGTTTCCACAGGTTATAACGTGATTCGTTACTGAAAATAATTCCTTCCCACTGTCCCATGGTGTCCCTTTTTGCATCACCTGAAACCTCCCTTAGCACTGGCTACTGACGTTTGTCTCATGAGGAGCTCCCCGACCACTGTACCCCATCGTTTTTAACCCTTAACGTGTGGTCCTTGTGCTAGCCAGACTGCTGAGAGAAAGACCTAGGACATAATTGTACATTTATAAGAAAAAAAACAACTTAGCGAGAATTAGAAACATATATACAAAGCGCATTAAAGCGCCTTAAATAAAGCTAATACTGCAATAACAATTATTCACAACTTTCATGACTGCGTAGTGAAACACAATGTGTTATTTTTGTAATATTGCAGCATACTGGCAAAACTATGCACGAATCACCACTGTTGTAAATTTACCTATGACATTTTTTGTAAAACGCTTTTTATTTGCGAAGAAAAGACATTAGTTCCTTGCCGTGAAAATCTACGATTCTAACCGTACCACAAAGCTACAAATATTTTACCTCTCCCGACAACTTATCTTTCATTAGTTCATATTACTAAGTACAGACATCGTCAGTGCATTATGATATGCTGTTCTGTGATACGGGGCAACACCACACTCACCAGGGTAGTTTAGTGATATACACTGAAAATTCTGGCAGTGAAATACGTTCCCTCTACAAACAGTTACATCTTGTTTCAACGGTCTCTCTCTCTCTCTCTCTCTCTCTCTCTCTCTCTCTCTCTCTCTCTCTCTCTCTCTCTCGTCATTTTATTCTTTTGGGTCAAAATTAGAATAATAAATGCAGGAGTTTTTGCTACAATTGAATTATTTCTCATTGTTGTATGCACGTATTATTTTTTCCATGCTCATTTAAATCACTTTCATTAATTTCAGACAAGTTTTTAGTATTTGAAACTAATTCTGCAACTCAAATCTTTTTCACAATAATAGCTAAATGTGAGAAATGATTCGATTTAATGATGTACTTTCCTTCTTACGTCAATTATTTTTTGGATATTTCTTATAATGTTCACATTAAACATTCAGCTTCTTCCTATCTTTGTCTTCCTCTCTGTTTAGGTGCGTACTTCCTACGGCTTGTGAGTGTTACTCCTCTGCTTGTGCGTATATTCAAGTTATCGAGCATCTGTGGTATTTACTCGAAGTACTAGTAGAATACGTGCGGCATATTTAATCCGCCATTGGGCACTTTAGTTTCAACCAAGCAGAAGCTGCTCGTGTTTATTTCTGCTCACTTAGTGATTATGAGAGTTTATATGTCTTTTGTCCTAGTTTTCCTCAGCTGAAACTTTATTTCACAAAATGTTTACGTTTCCATCGTCATTTTACGACAGAAGTAGATCCCGTATATTACGAGCGTAATAAATGAAATTTCCAGTTTTTTACGGGCCATTATCATTCGAGCAGATATTTATTATAACAGTGCGGGTTTTATTATTACACTGCAGGAATAAGGTTGTTAAGTAGTCCAACTGCTATTTTTGAATTGCTGTTATGCGCCACAAATAATAGAACTTCACATTGTAGACTTATATCCCTCATTCACGGTGCAATCTATAGTCATCGACATACAAAACAGCCGTGCACTCTGGAAGTTTGTTGCGTAGCATCGTCTGTGAGACCTAAAATTTTAGAGTGGCATACCTCAGGAAATATACTGAAAGAAAATTGTACTTTCAGTTTCTAAGATATGCCCCCACAAAGTGATGTTTATAAGAGAATTATGATGTCGACAAGTCGTCGCAACCCTTTTGCTAACTAATTTTCTTATTAAATCATAGCGGGAAGGACAACCTTCAGGGGCTAGGAAACAAACAGAGATGTAGCAGCTCTTAGAAACAAAACAAATAATTTGGTGTTCTTCAAAATGGTTCAAATGGCTCTGAGCACTATGGGACTTAACATCTAAGGTCATCAGTCCTCTAGAACTTAGAACTACTTAAACCTAAGGAACCTAAGGACATCATACACATCCATGCCCGAGGCAGGATTCGAACCTGCGACCGTAGCGGTCGCGCGGGTGTTCTTCAATTCCTATAAATGTTTCGCGCTTCATGAAGCTGAATTGAACTTAGTAACATTATCAGTACAGCCTCTACTTTTATAAAAAGTCACTGCCTCCGCAGTTACAATAAACTGCTGATGTATGACATGGTTTGTGACTTGTGGAGCAAATAACCAATCACATGTTAATCGCAACAGAGACCTCTTGCTTCTAAATACCGGGTGATCAAAAAGTCAGTATAATTTGAAAACTTAATAAACCACGGAATAATGTAGATAGAGAGGTAAAAATTGACACACATGCTTGGAATGACATGGGGTTTTATTAGAACAAAAAAAGTTCACAAAGTGGCCGACAGATTGCGGTAACTGCTACCGTGACGGGTGAGAGGTAAGTTACAGAATCGCATCATCCCCAGCCTGGCTGATAAACACCAGCTGCAACGTACGACGCTTATGCATGATGGCACTCCACCCCATATTGCTAGACGCGGTAAAGATCTGTTGCGCGCGTCGTTTGGTGATGATCGTGTGCTCAGACGCCACTTTCGTCATGCTTGGCCTGCCAGGTCCCCAGACCTCAGTCCGTGCGAAGTCGCAAGTGTACCTTGATCGACCGACATCTCTTTGGATTCTGGAAGACAACATCCGACGCCAATGCCTCACCATAACTCCGGACATGCTTTACAGTGATGTTCACAACATTACTCCTCGACTACAGCTATTATTGAGGAATGATGGTGGACATATTGAGCATTTCTTGTAAAGAACATCATCTTCGCTTTGTCTTACTATGTTATGCTAATCATGCTATCCTGATCAGATGAAGCGCCATCTGTTGGACATTTTTGAACTTTTGTATTTTTTTGGTTCTAATAAAACCCCATGTCATTCCAAGCTTGTGTAACAATTTGTACCTCTCTATCTACATTATTCCGTGATTTATTCAGTTTTCAAATTTATACTGACTTCTTGATCACCCGGTATATACGAATATTTAATGAACACTGAAAATATTCTGTTGGATGTACGTGAGTAACTGTAACCTCTAGCATTCGTAGTTTGTACTTATTTACGTTTAATTAATACCTAGCCTTTAGTTGACGTTCAGACATGCAAACTGATTAGGTGCATTGAATTTTATAATGTTACAAAGATATGTTGATTATTTAATCACCGCGTTGTCATTAACCCATGTTCACAGAAGTAAACTGATTAATCTCATCCATTAGATAAAAACATTCCACGCCAATGTTTCTGCTCGCAGTTTTACTGACACTACTATTCACTGACAATTCGACGAACAAAAAAAACTGACAAGTATTTTCTTAGGCCTATACAATGAAATTAGAGATTTGAAATAGCTGTCCCGTGAATAGTGCCATTAAATAAATTCAAAAGGTTTATGGATGTAGTCACATATAACTGGCATTTATTGTCAGGTAGATCAGAATCATGAAGGCTATGACACACAAAATGAAGTCTTCTAACAAGAAAGAAACTGTATTAACGTCGGGTATTTCAAGAATATAAACTGAAATAAACAAAAATAGAAGTTAATGACTGAAAGAGAACAGATATATCTCGTTTACTTATATTTTTGCATATTTTTATACATGGTTGAATGTAAGACTGATTAACAGCGTGCTCTTAATCTGTCGTTCTCTCTGCGAAATTGAAATCGAATACACACCAGTGAGAAATATTGTTTTTTGCCTATCATTCTCATTTTCAGTTCCAACTAAAATAGTTAAAAATTGCTAACAATGTTTCGTGTAGAGTATTGTATCGATTTGGTGAAGGTATCCCGAAGTTTCCCACAACGCGGCACATATTGACGCATAAAATCATACACAACATTTTAGGTAAAATAAAAATCTTCATTGCTACAACTTGTTTTCTGAGAATACGAAAAAAGATTAGAAAGAACATTAACGTTCAGTAGAGAGATATGTTTAAGAGATTTTACGCCTCACAAATATTGCCCGAGATTTTATGTTTACTTAGCTTTTTCGTTTCGGAACTCACATTCGCAAATGGATTGAAAGACAATTCCATGTTCCACCCTGGCTGTTACAGAATGGTTGTTTTTTACACTATTTTGGCTGTTTGCCTTTTTGAAACGCGTTCTCCTGTGCTAACAAGTTTACACAACCCATTTGTGCGTTTATTCAAATAGATTTCTGTCATGTCAATACGTAACCGCTGCCGTACTAATCGCAAAGTGTTTACTGTAAACTGGACGGCGTCGGATCAATCCGTGTAGGACATTGTTCTGTGCGATACATAGTGAGTATTCTATGTTTATATGTGTATGCATCTACGACAGCAAAATTATTTTAAAGCGTTTACGAATATAGAACGTTGTTCTCGCTCGTCTTCTCTACGACGGTGGCTAAGTATTCAAATGACAGTTGTAAATACAGGATGTTAAAAAAGTATTCAATACTTTGAGAGGCGGTCGTATGGAAAAGAACAACAAAAAGTCTGCAGGAAACATGAGCTCTAAAATGCATATCTTGAGAGCTATGAGCACTTGTTCATCTGCGTTGCCATGGAGCATATCTTTTGTAACGCAAGATCTTTGCAGTTGCGAACGACCTACAAAATACAGTAGACAAATGAGAACACATTATTCTGCTCCTGTGAAACAACAGAGCTTCTAATGGAATCTACTTGCTCTTACATACGATCTGCACTTGTGAGCCATTACTGACGAGTACTCAGTACGGTGGGAACGAACTGTCCAACGTAATGTACCTTCCTGATCAATCCGCTGCCCGTCAAACGTTTGGTGAGGTGTTATTGGACATTTCGAAGAAAATGAAGTTGTGCCTTACCGTTCAAGAACCGTGTCTCTAGCTGTTGTTGGAATAATGACTTCTCTAGCAGGACAGGCAAGTCGCTTGGTATACTGAAGATACCTTGACCTAGTCAACCTGTTTCATAGCATATAAGGTCATGTTAGAGTATCACTAATAATTCCTGACCATGTTGTTGTTGTCGTCTTCAGTCCTGAGACTGGTTTGATGCAGCTCTCCATGCTACTCTATCTTGTGCAAGCTTCTTCATCTCCCAGTACTTACTGCAACCAACATCCTTCTGAATCTGCTTAGTGTATTCATCTCTTGGTCTCCCTCTACGATTTTTGCCCTCCACGCTGCCCTCCAATGCTAAATTTGTGATCCCTTGATGCCTCAGAACATGTCCTACCAACCGGTCCCTTCTTCTTGTCAAGTTGTGCCACAAACTCCTCTTCTCCCCAATTCCATTCAATACCTCCTCATTAGTTATGTGATCTACTCATCCAGTCTTCAGCATTCTTCTGTAGCACCTGACCATGCACTAATTGAAAATGGGCGCTGATGAGTTGGTTCTTTAACTGAACGTGGATTTGCATCAGATCACATGTGTTGACGATCTCATCACACATGAAAGCAGCCTGTTTTGGGAAGAGTATCTTCTTTGCGCAAAGTGTATCTTCACCACACTTTCGCTACAGCCAATGGTAAAACTGTATTCTGGCAGGATTAGCTTGTTGCTCAGGACTTGGATACGTTGTTCATGATGTGGGTATAGTAACTGTTCGTGCAGGATCTTCCAGAGAATGGTGTGACTAAGGGCGGTAGATGCTCAAGCTCTATGTACACTAGTTCCAGGATCGTCTTCATTCGCTACAGTACTCGCTTCTGTTCGACTTTATTAGAAATGGTGCGTTGTCCACCTCGATCCGCCGTTGCTGGAGCTACGGAGCCAGAGTCTGGTTGCTGATAAAGACGGCTCAAAAATTCTGCCGATGGTACCCCCAGTTCTGGGTATTTTTCAAGTGTGAAATAAATAGGCTTCCATTAAGCTAGTAAGTGGAAAGATGAAACTTCAATACTGATGCATTTCACAGACTTATCGAAACACAGACTGGTTCCAAGATAACTACTGCGTGCGCTGCATTTATGCTGAACTACTTATACGGCTTACAAAATGGTTCAAATGGCTCTGAGCACTATGGGACTTAACGACTGAAGTCATCAGTCCCCTAGAACTTAGAACTACTTAAACCTAACTAACCTAAGGACATCACATACATCCATGCCCGAGGCAAGATTTGAACCTGCGACCGTAGCGGTCGCGTGGTTCCAGACTGTAGCCCGTAGAACCGCTCGGTCACTCCGGACGGCATACTGCTTACAATTACAGCAATAACTGATGTTTACTGCATGCCGTAGCCACCAACAACAACCATTTGTTTGCAGCATTCTGTACCTCGTTAGTAATAACAAAGAGCTTGCAGTAGAAGTGATATGTTTCGGAATAAAGAAGATGAACATGTGCTCACAGCTCATGGGACATGCGTTTTAGAGCCCGTGTGGACTTGACACTTTTGTCTCGTTTTTGTCGATCATATCGCATCTCAATATATGTAATACTTTTTTGAACAATCTGTATGTATACTTCCACAAAGAGTGACGGTGTATCTTGAAAACTCTTACAGCCAAACTCATCTGATCAAAATTTTATAACAGTCAGGATGGACAATGCAATTGTCTTTCAGTTAATTTCTTTCTATTAATTTAATTAATTTCGATGCATCAACAACAGTTCAGGAACAAAAACATTCTACAGTAGGTCAACTGTAATTCTTTATCTAAGAATAATATTCTCAATGAGACATACCACGATCGATGTTCTGTCACTGATTACTGCCGTCTACGTACCTGTAACAAAAATGCAACAGTTATAGTAATTCTAGTACTAAAAATTCGGTCGTAGAGAGACAAGTATTAAATTAATTAATCTTAGTTATTGCACTAATATTTGCTTTTCCTTTTTAAAAATAAGAAAAAACTTTGATGAACACAATTTCTCCTGTAACGTCTTAGCAGAAGTTCAGTCACCTCCTTTGGAAGAGAAAATATTTCTGGAATGGCCCGTGGAAAAGCGGTGGCATTCTTTGAGTGCGCTCAGTTGGTAAGTATTGGACAGAGCTTCGTAAGCCGCATATTATTATGACAGGTGGTATGTTTCAAGACGGACTGTTGATGACTTTCGAGCTAATGCTGGTTGGTTGGTTTGGGAAAGGGGACCAAACAGCGAGGTCATCGGTCCCATCGGCATAGGGAAGGAATAGGAAGGAAGATAGCCTTTCCCCTTCAAAGAAGCCATCTCGGCATTCGCCTGAAGCGATTTAGGGAATCACGGGAATCAGGGTTGCCGGGCGCGGGTTTGAACCGTCGTCCTTCCGAACGCTAGTCCAGTGTGCTAACCATTACGCCACATCGTTCGGTAATGCTGGATGGACACCACACACAAATACCATTTCCCTTATGTTCACAGTACCGTTACAAGTTACATAAAACATTCTTGAGACGTACCACGACATGAAGTTTGACTACTTACCATAGGGCAGTAATTGATCGCTGGGAATGTCTAGGGAGACCAAATTGCAATAGTGCCCAAAAGAGAAGAAAATAAAGTTTTTTCACTTAGAGACGGTAAGGATTTTGGCAGAGTGTAGAAGGATTTTGTACAAAGTAGTATATCCTGTAACGAATAGTTGTTAATATCTTCGCCGGCCGGGGTGGCCGAGCGGTTCTAGGCGCTACAGTCTGGAACCACGAGACCGCTACAGTCGCAAGTTCGAATCCTGCCATGGGCATGGATGTGTGTGACGTCTTTAGGTTAGTTAGGTATAAGTAGTTCTAAGTTGTAGGGGACTGATGACATCAGAAATTGAGTCCCATAGTGCTCAGAGCCATTTTGTTAATATCTTCTCAACACTGAAGTTCTATAAGCTCACCAGACTGAAACAGAGAAACTTGTAACTATAATAATGCTAACAGTTATTCAGATTACTAAAATGTGTTTCGAACATTCTTTGTTGTTAATATTTGGGAACCAAGGGTTGCGGCCACTGAAATGGCCGGCGCTATTCGCGGACAGATCCTGTAATGTACTTACATTGAATCGATACGTTACCTTTTTAGTAACTAAAAATTATGGCCGCTATACACCTCTCGGTTTATAAGCAAGGAAGGATTGCGATGTTTTGTTATCATATACTTAGTAAGAAAACTTGCTTTATGAAATTCACAACTGAGTATAATCTTCCCTAAAAAATAGAAACTATCTCTGCTACAGCCATATGGGAAGATACGGAAACTAGATTTTAACCTCACGTGGACGTGGAAGTTATTAGCGACAAGCAGCTACGTAAGAAAGGATAAGAAATTCGACGATGTCCTCATTTAAAGGTACATACTCAAGTTCACCTCACGTAATATGAGGATAGCACGGAAAACATATACCAAAAAGACCGACACGTTTCCAGTATACACTGAAGAGCCAAAGAAACTGGTACAACTGCCTAATATCGTGTAGGACCCCCGTGAGCACGCAGAAGCGCCGCAACGCTACGTGGCATGGACTCGACTGATGTCTGAAGTATTGCTGGAGAGAACTGACACCATGAATCCTGCGGGGCTGTCCATATATCCGTAAGAGTGCGAGAGGATGGAGTTCTCTTCTCAACAGCACGTTGGAAGGCATTCCAGATATGCTCAATGATGTTCATGTCTGGCGAGTTTAGTAGCCAGCGGAAGTGTTTAAACTCAGAAGAGTGTTCCTGAAGCTACTCAATAGAGATTCTGGACGTGTGGGGTGTCGCATTGTACTGCTGGAATTGCCCAAGGCCATTGGTATGCACAATGGACATGAATGGATGCAGGTGATCACACAGGATGCTAACGTACGCATCACCCTCAGAGTCGTGTCTAGACGTATCAGGGGTCCCATACCACTCCAACTGCACACGCCCCAAACCATTTCTGGCCTTCACCAGCTTGAAAATTCCCCTGTTGACATGCAGGGTCCAAGAATTCATGAGGTCGTCTCCATACCCGTACAGGCCTATCCACACGATGAAATTAGAAACGAGACTCATCCGACCAGGTAACATGTTTCCAAGCATCAACAGTACCCCCCCTCCTCCCCTTCCCAGGCGAGGGGTAAATCTTTGTGTCGTGAAGTCATCAGGGGTACACGAGTGGGCCTTCGGCTCGGAAAGCCCATATCGATAATGTTTCGTTGGATGGTTCGCACGCTGACACTTGTTCATGGTTCAGGGTTAAAATCTGCGACAACGGCTGCACTTCGGTCACGTTGAACGATACTCTTCAATTGTCGTTGGTCCCATTCTTGCAGCATCCTTATCCGACCGCAGCGATGTCGAGGATTTGATGTTTTACCGGATTCCTGATATTCTTGGTACACTCGTAAAATGGTCGTACCGGAAAATCCTCACTTCATCACTACCTCCAAGATACTGTGTCTTACCACTAGTGCGCAGGCTATAACACTACTTTCAAACTCACTTAAAATAACCTGCCATTGTAGCAGCAGTAGCCGATGTAACAACTGCGTCCGACGCTAGTTGTCTTATATATGCGTTGCCAACAGCAGCGCCGTATTCTGCCTGTTTACTTATTTCTGTGTTTCAATATGCATGCCTATAACAGTTTCTTTGTCGTTTCAGTGTAGCTCCAATGTGCGTAATGCTGTGGTATGCTGGTTTGGAAGCGGGCCTTCCCTCGCAGGACACTGGAACCATACATATTATGAAAATGGATCTATGTATGTTCCACATCTCCTCATAAACAACTGGACACATTTCAATAAAACATACTATTCTGACAGACAACGAGGGAGTAAGAACCATCTACTTACCAAGGTGGTAGGGGTGAAAAAGAAGCGTAGCGTAGCCTACGACGTGCGAGTTCCTATACTTTACTCATTCAGTATTTGAGAATGGAAGCGCCGGCCGAAGAGGCCGTGCGGTTAAAGGCGCTGCAGTCTGGAACCGCAAGGCCGCTACGGTCGCAGGTTCGAATCCTGCCTCGGGCAAGGATGTGTGTGCTGTCCTTAGGTTAGTTAGGTTTAACTAGTTCTAAGTTCTAGGGGACTAATGACCTCAGCAGTTGAGTCCCATAGTGCTCAGAGCCATTTGAGAATGGAAGCACTTAGCAACTTGCTACAAACTTTACGCATAATCTCAAGCCCTTCCGAAGTATTTGCTTCTAAACAACCCGTACAAATTAACGAAGAGAAAAAAGTTTATCGCTTACTACTTTTCCGCTGATCATGAATGTGGAATGACGTTGTAATTTACTCTTAACTGTATTCGCGACACATTTTGCAGCAGTAAGCACATATATCACTGAATTTAACTGCAAAATTATGTCATTGTACGACACATTGTTCACGAAATAGAACCTTATCAATATCGCGACACGTAAAAAACTGTCGCATCACGCATGACGTTTAAATTTATTACTTCTGTGCTTTTGAAACTATTCGTAATAAATTTTGCAGAGAGTATCCACATATGGCATTGAGTTTATCTACAATATCATCTCATTGTACGACACATAGTTCAGGAGATGTCATGAACAGTGAGATGCGTTAAAATCTGCTGCATAGCGCATGACGTTTAAATTTATCACTTCGTTGCTACAAAATGTATTTCCAAAACATTTCGCGCACAGCATCCACACATGCTGCTGAATGTACCTACAGCACTATATCATTGTACGACACACACAGTTCAGGAGAAATGATGTCCTAAACACTAAGCGTAAGGCCAGACACTGCATGGTACTGGCGTTGACGCACAGTTATAAATAAGAATCCGGGCAACGCCAGGTTTTTCTGCTAGTACGAAAATTAAAGACACAATGCGTTTGAGATAAAAGCATTATCGCCTATATGTCCTAATGCTCTTAGTAGTCTTCTTAACATAAGATTTGGAGCTTGGAATAATGGTTTAAATTGCTATGGGATATGGGTTTGATGGTTTTAATAATAGATCTACATCTGTACCCTACTAACCACAGTAAATCACAGTAAACCACAGTGAAGAGCATGGCAGAGAGTACTTCCCACTATAGGACATACTAGTTCAGCATAAGGTGCTTCGTTCGTGCAGACTGTATGGTCTGAACAGATAGTTTTTTCTTTAATCGAAGTCTTAAATTGCTCAGATATTTCAACATCACCTAAACTTTTCAGGCTAATTAAGGCCACAGAAGCGTGTCTTTTTGGAATGTTCTTCCAAGCAAAAAGCGATTCTGGTAGCGTGACTCGAACGTTTTTGCTAATCATGTCCTTTGCGTTCTTGTGATGATATTTCCATAGAAACTTGTGTTCGCTAACACACATTCATTTATATCTGACCGAGAAGTGAATACCCATTTTTGTATCATAAAATTTTATTAATAAAGCCTAATGAAATAAAACAGTAAAACTCGTATCTTTTTAAATTTCTAACAGAGAAGCTAAACACAAATTTTTATAGATTTACCTTTGAAAAAAAATTCATAAAACTTTCATCTCACATATAACTGACTTGGGAGGTTTAATTTCCTACAACATTGGAACACCTTTTTTTAAAATTTCTAACCGAGAAGTCAAATACCAATTTTCATAGATATAGCTTTAGAATACTTTAGTAGTTCTTTCATCTAATATTTCACTTCCATAACGGTTAAATTTCCGAAGAAGCTCAAACTTGTGTTGTTGTAGGTCTAGCTTCAAAATTGCCTCAATAAAGACCAATTTTCAGAAAACATTTCATTGGCCATTTCACCGCCTTAAGTGTGGAATTCCGAAAAATTCTGAAAATGATAAGAAACGTATAGGAACAGATTACGTAAGAGTAACCAAATACACATTGTGTTTTAAAGTCTTTGGTTCAAATGGCTCTGAGCACTATGGGACTTAACTTCTAAGGTCATCAGTCCCCTAGAACGTAGAACTACTTAAACCTAAGTAACCTAAGGACATCACACATATCCATGCCCGAGGCAGGATTCGAACCTGCGACCGTAGCGGTCGCGCGGTTCCAGACTGTAGTGCCTAGAACCGCTCGGCCACCCCGGCCGGCTAAAGTCTTTGCATCGAACTCCTACGCCAGGGAAACAACTTCAGATAGGACAATGTTCACACAGGCTTCATGAGAAGATAGGCGATCTTTTGTATTGGTTATGTTGTGGCTGCGCCATCTTCTAATGTTTTGTGGTTCCTGGCTGGATGAGGATAGGGTTGTTGATAGGTGGGTGGCCGGTTTCCTCTCACTACAACACAAAATGCACACGTGGCTAAAATACATTTTATTACAGGAACCAGTTAAGCACTTAACTTCAGTGACGTCCAACCTTAAGTTCTGTGGTTAACAGCAATCAAATAACATATACTAATTCTTGAATCTGGTCCGTGTCGCCGAGCGGTTCTAGGCACTTCAGTCTGCAACCGCGCGACCGCTACGGTCGCAGGTTCGAATCCTGCCTCGGGCATGGATGTGTGTGATGTCCTTAGGTTAGTTAGGTTTAAGTAGTTCTAAGTTCTAGGGGACTGATGACTTCAGATGTTACGTCCCATAGTGCTCAGAGCCATATGAACCATTTGTCCGTGTCGATATCATAAACATACACAATGGTTAACGTTCCCTCTCAACTAGTTAAGGTGCGAGGCGACGACTATCACAGTGGAAGACTAGAGGACAGTGTAACGGATTGAGGTGCAATGCCAACTGAGTCCCGATACGACGTACTGAGGTACTGAGATACTGATACAGCTCGCTTGGCGGCGGCGCCCTATATGCACGCTGCCCGGGGGGCTTTATCGGCGGGTAGCCTGGGGGCGTGTCTTGGTCTCCTCCTGTAATAAGCGCGATTAGTTCAGCGCCTGCTATACAATGTTTCCTAGTGCTGACCGTTGTGCTGTCAAAGGCGAACGCCAGCACAGGTTATGCCCTTGAGAGGTGGCAGGGCGTAGGCACTCTGCTGGTGCACGTGCACTATGTGTTTCCTATCACCCGGACATCTACTGTGTGTAAAAAGGGTGGGATCGAGCAAAATCCAAGATCCTGATCCACTTGTAAATCATGTTTCTCCACTTAGGGATATGCTTATACTTTTTTTCCTGAAAATTTGTTTACTGTGATAGGAACTATGCAGCACGCCTGGATAGTAGACACAACTTGTCCAGTTCTATTCCATCGTCGCAAGGCCGGCAAATACAAAAGGACTCCCACCGTCGCTGCGAAGTGTCTGCGGACATTTTGTGTCCAACAGTAGTTATCCCCTTGATGAGATCTGTCACCCCCAAACGTTATATACACCGACTTTGGAACACTCCGTATATATGGAGGGATTCTGCTTCCCCCCCCCCCCTGCCGGCCGAAGTGGCCGTGCGGTTAAAGGCGCTGCAGTCTGGAACCGCAAGACCGCTACGGTCGCAGGTTAGAATCCTGCCTCGGGCATGGATGTTTGTGATGTCCTTAGGTTAGTTAGGTTTAAGTAGTTCTAAGTTCTAGGGGACTAATGACCTCAGCAGTTGAGTCCCATAGTGCTCAGAGCCATTTGAACCATCTGCTTCCCCCTACCTGTGGGTTTTATGCAACCCATAATACCTTCAAGAACGACATAGGAGGTTTTCACATTCTCTCACTCGCTAAGCACAAACTATTTCTGCTACAGAAAAAATAACACGACATTTTTGTACGAAATTTAGTGCAGTTAAATTTTGTACTGAGATACATTTTCGCTGGAGGCCATGGTTCTTCAGTTATTCAAGTAAAATATATGGTTTTACGTTAAATTTCGTACAAAAAGGTCATAGACATTCTTTCCTGTAGGGCTAACAGTTTGTGCATAGTGAGTGAGAGGACATGAAATTTGCTTGTAGTATTTGAAAATGTTACGAGTTGCATAAAATCCAGAGGAATGGACAGCTGAATCACCCTGCATGTACATATTTATGTATAACGTACTTTCATGCCATTGTTGAAAGTGTAAATTGTCTACCATAAACACACATCGTTCCTCAGCTGCACATGTAAAGATATTAATAATGCGAAGACTGTAAAAATTTTTCTGTGTTAGATTCATAATTTGTTTACAAACTTTGCTTCAACTACATTGTATTGTATTGAATAGAATGATCTATAGCTACGATATTCTTAGCCATCATTCATCCGTTGCTTTCGCTGGAAAAGCTAGGTAGAAGAGAGTGCGTGGTGCTACCGAGAGGGAAGACCGTCGTGATCTGGATATGGCTCTGACGTATCGTATTGCATCTGCAGCAGCAATCTGAGCAGTAGTTGGCACCACAGTGACACAACGATCTGTTACAAATCGGTTACTTCAAGGAGAGCTCTGAGTCATGTAGCGTGCATTCCACTGACGCCAAATCACCGCCATTTGCGACTTCAGTGGTGTCAACAATGGAGGGCAGGGAGGATGTGTGTTGTGTTTTCTGATGAAAGATGGTTCTGCCTCAGTGCCAGCGGTGGTCTTGTGTTGGTTATTAGAAGGCAAGATGAGAGCCCGTATCCAACCTGTCAGCATGCGAGTCACAGTGAACCCACACCTGCAATTGTGGCCTGGTGGTGTAATTTCGTATGACAGCAGGAGCACCCTGGTGGTTATCCCACGAACCCGGATTGAAAATTGTACGATAGTCTGGTGATTCGACCTGCTGTGCTGCCATTCATGAACAGCATTTCAGAGGTGCTTTCCAACAGGATAACGCTCTTCCTCACATCGCTGTTGTAACCCAACATGCTCTGCGGAGTGTCATATTTTGCCTTGGCCAGCTCGATCACCAGACCTGTCTCGAATCGAGCACACACGGGACATCAACCGACGACGGCTCCAACGTCATCCACAAACAGGATTAATCGTCGCTGTATTGATGGACGAAGTGTGACAGGGATGGAACTGCAGCCCATAAACTGACATCCTTCACCTGCGCAACACAATTCACGCACGTCTGCACGATTTTACTCAACGTTCTGGCGGTTACACCGATTATTAATGTACCAGCATTTCACATTTGCAGTAGCTTGCTTCGCGCTTGTATTAACTTGTGATTTTCCAATACTAATCGCTTAAATATGTTCCCTGGACTTACGTATTACCGACATTTAATTACTCTAAATTAATTATTTTTTGGTGTTGCGACTTTTTTCGCCAGTGTAGAAACGTCATCTATCCGTTTTGAGTAGTGAATTTTCCTGCCCAAAAATATGTGACGTAAATGGCAGTATCTTTTGATTGCACTGTCTTAGAAGTCTAAATGCTTACTCTGCCAAGAGACCGTACACCTTAGTATTTGAAACAAATTTTACTCGCTATATCTGCCGCTCCCTGAGAATGTGGGTTTGTAACCGGCCGACAGAGAGACAGACAAATGGCTCTGAGCACTATGAGACTCGACATCTGAGGACATCAGTCCCCCAGAACTTAGAACTACTTAAATCTAACTAACCTAAAGACATCATGCACATCCATGCTCGAGGCAGGATTCGAACCTGCAACCGTAGCGGAAGCGCGGTTCCAGGCTGAAGCGCCTAGAACCGCTCATCCACACCGGCCGGCGACGAGAAACAAACTCCCGTTTTCACCAATTGAGCTACTGAACACTAAAAAATAAAAAATAAATAAAAAATGACACCAGTCCCCCGTACCTTGATAAACAAGCCCTAACAGTTCGCTGGATGATCATAAGGGGACTCTATAGTGGACAAAAAAAAAGTCCCAGAAGAAGTGTAGCAATAAGCAGAGGGACGACAAGGGTTCTGTTACTTGGTTTCTTTGTAGTGAAGTTGTGAAACCTAATAATATTTGATGCAGAATGTGGGATGAATATTGTGATTCTGGCTTTTCGAAGTTAAAAGTCTACGAATGGAGTCCGGAGTTAAAGAATTGCAGAAGACCTCGTGCGAATACCGTTCGCCCGGATCAGGCATATCGTTTCATCAGTGCACAATAGAATAACCTGAAACTTAAGCGTCTCTCGCGTCAACCACGCTCATCACCCGTTCGCCCGACAAATTAAATACATTGCTGGCCATTAAAATTACACTGTGAAGGCGACATACAACAAAAAACTGGTATGAAATACAATCGATACATTGATACTAAAGTGGTTAGTATTTCAGCGCAACCGCAAAACGTAATCAAGACTGACGCTGTCTGCGTTGTGTCGAGATGGAAAGATTACACACAGCGTTTCCCATTTACAAATCAGATTTCAATGGTTCCGCTTTATTACTGCTTGCATGGGCTAGATTCATTTGTACAATGCGAATATGTAATCGATTAGTTAGGGAGGGCCAAAGTAAACGACATGCTTTTTCTCAATAGGCCCACGCGACTAGCGCACGAGCGGACAGACAGTTTTGAACTGGCTGTGCGGGATCGTACAGCCCCGTCACGTATCTTCAGTGAGCCAGTAGACACGTTTGCAAGCAGTTAAGTATCCACAGGGACAATACGACAGTAAACGGAGCACCGCGGGCTGCCAGAACCGCGAAGACTGTTGTTGCTTCCCTTACGGAGCAGCCGAGAGAAAGGAAGGAAAGGAGATCAGAGTCTAACATCCCGTCAAGAACCAATTGAGACGATCTACAGGCTCGAATTAGGAACGAAGGGAGAAGATATCGGCAGTGCCTTTTCAGAACAACAAAATGGTTCAAATGGTTCTGAGCACTTCGGGACTTAACATCTGAGGTCATCAGTCCCCTAGAACTTAGAACTGCTTAAACCTAACCAACCTAAGCACACCACACACATCCATGCCCGAGGCAGGATTAGAACCTGCGACCGTAGCGGTCACGCGGTTCCCGACTGAAGCGCCTAGAACCGATCGGCCACACCGGCCGGCTCAGAAGAACAATCGCGGCATTTGCCTTGTGACATTTTGAGAACTCGTGGCTAACGTAAATCTTCGTGGCAGCGTGGAGAGTTGAACTATCATCCTCCAGAAAGCGTGTACAGTGAATCACAACTGCACCACCTCGCTCGATGACTGCAGAGAGAGGCGCCAAACAGCGGTGTCCCTAATGAGGAAGCTGGATGCCGGTATCGTTCCGCGTCGTTTATTTAGACAAGTCACAATTCTGCATAAAGAGTGTGGGTGGGGCTGTGAGTCTCTGGACCTTCTGAGGAGAGAATGAACGCAGGCCGGTTTAAGACGGCTATAACCAGATCTGAACTGTCCACCATATTTTCTCCAGAGTATAGGATGGTCTTACTTGTTAGCGTATGAGTCACGATGCGAATGCAGATTTCCAATTAAATGTATTTAAAAATTCGTGGTAAATGTAGGTGGTTGCTCAGATGTGAATGGCACTAACCATTGCAAAAATAGTTTTCACATGTTTAGATTTCCAAGTGACCACGAAGGAAAAGATGGGCCGCAAATTTCCTCGGAGACAAATGGGAAACAAGATCTGGGGCTCAGTTGTGTATTGTAATTCTATGTTAATAGAAATACAACGAAACATCAAACCAAATGTAGACAGTTGGGTTCCTCCCCCCAGCCGAAAACCATACTGAAGCAGTACGGCTCAAAATATTTCGATTGCTGAGATATCTTCGCAGATGGAAAACAATTTTTATCGTTATGTATTTATATGTCGTCATGATAAACATACATGCACAACCTTAGTAATACTAAACCACATTTCTTATATAGGTTCGGTAGGACGAGGGATAATTAAAATATTTTTATATCAGCTTGGTCATTGTGATGGGAACATGCACAAATAACATAAGCTTTAAGGAATTAAATTTTGACCACAGCTCAACAAGCAACAAATTTTCTGTCTTATTTGTACGTTAATGATAAAGACATTTAGTAACACTGTGAACTGCAGATACATAAAATTTACAGTTGGTGTTTGGTGGGAGGGAGAAGGGGGGGAGTTACTCAAACATTCCTGAAGGGCATATTATTTTTCAAAACATGGCTACAAATATTTGTTTCAGGCTCATTTTGAAGAGTCACAGTTTGAGAACAACAGAGCTGTTAACTTGAAAGAGCGAGAGGGGACAGCTGTGCAAACTACATTTTATGCATCCAATCCTAGCCAGTATGCGGAGAAGAGTCTGGGCCTCCCTAAAATCCTCAAGCTTCATCAAAACGTTCCTACTTTTTTAAAGTTACTAGATATCGACTCATTTAAAGCAGCATTTGTGTACTGAAAACAAGCTTTACTGTTAAGACTGAAATACACAAATCAAACAACATAAATCAAAAAACAGTTTTGGGTGTCATAATGGGTTCTAGGCGCTACAGTCTGGAACCGCGCGACCGCTACTGTCACAGGTTCGAATCCTGCCTCGGGCATGGATGTGTGTCATGTCCTTAGGTTAGTTACATTTAAGTAGTTCTAAGTCCTAGGGGACTGATGACCTCCGCAGTTAAGTCGCATAGTGCTCAGAGCCATTTTGTGTCATAATGTTAGAGGTACTAGTTTTGTAAAGGGACAAACTCTGCGGGCTGTCCACTCAACATAAGCAACAGAATCACATCTTGAATGCCTAACTAACCTACATTATAGGCGTTACTCTGTGGAAGCAGAATCTATGCAAATGTAACAGAAACTATCTCGAAGAAATGCATGACACACGCTTGAGTGCTTTTATGATACAGTGTGTATGTTTAATTTGGCAGCATGTGTTCCAGAATCACTATTACTTGCTTATGTTGTACCTAGATGAGAGATAGAGCAATAAAACTAATTTTTGGTACCACTGTTTCACTTCTTCACTGAGTTATACTAGCGTATCTTGGAAGCACACAAAATGAATACTGGTTAAATGATAGCTGAAACTATTAATACAAAATTCGTTTCACTGCGATATTAAACTATACTTTTCTCCCTCTGTACGATAATAACGGCGCATTTCTTTAAAAAAAATGGTTCAAATGGCTCTGAGCACTATGAGACTTAACATCTGAGGTCATCAGTCCCCTCGAACTTAGAACTACTTAAAGTGATCTAACCTAAGGACATCACACATATCCATGCCCGAGGCAGGATTCGAACCTGCGACCGTAGCAGTAGCGCGGTTCCGAACTGAAGCGCCTAGAACCGCTCGGCCACCGTGATCGGCGCCGCATTTCTTAAAGAATATACTTACCAATACGAAAGAACGCCACTTTCACATGTTCCTATATACGGGCAAAAACTAATAAATAGGCACAGGTTTTGCTATTGCATAACACTCATAATAAGGAGACCTTGGTGCCGAGTTCTTAACTCACTACATCTAATATTTGCAAAGTGCTATGTGTGATCCGATCCTACTTTTCTACAGCCATGTAAAATTTGATTTCAGTTTTGCTATTGTATGAAAAGGGTATATTAATTATTGTTTGGTATAATTCATGCATGCAATGTCAAGTATTTTATAAGAAATATTTTAAATACTTGTATGAATAGGTTAACCACCCAAAATATAAACATTGCCGAATCCTCAGAATTGGGGAAAATATGGCGGACGATTACGTCTACTACATAGGAACTTTAGACCAATTGCATTCGGCATCGTCATAATGGTTCAACATCTGGCTTGAGGTATGGGATGTCGTTGCGGAGGCAAGTAGCTCACCATCGGTTCACATCTATCAACATGATAAAGCTCCTCTCGCATATCTCGATACAGAGAGTTTTCGACTGTTGTTGTGGCCAGCATTTTCTCCACATCAGTGACCCACTGAACACATCTGGTTGTAGGTTACCGAGAGATTGGCATGCAGCCACTAGAGAGACAACAAGACCGATGAGGTCTGACAGAGATGAGAAACCATGTGCTCTCAATGATGATCATGATTTTGCTTTTGGGATGCCCGACGGCGTAGTTATCAGCACCCGTAAAAGTTCCCAATCTTTGCACTTGCCTGTCTTGCCAATGAAATGATGAGGACAACATACACACATACAGTCGCCGGCCGGGAATCGAAACCGGGACAGCGTGAGCCACAGGTAGCAAAGCCAAGCACTAGACCACGAGTGTGGATCTTTGTCCTCATAATTGAAAGTCTGTCAAACAATCTTCTTTCGACTTGATACCCGACCGAGATAGATCCGTTGTTGGTGCCAGAAGCATCGGCTCCCTGTACTAAATTTCGCACCCTTTGTTCCCCCAAAATCACCAACAAATAAGTTACTTATTCATGGCACTACTGTGGCAGTCAAAAACGTTTCGAGACTGGATTAATAAAATATGAAGTTTATTTAAGATGTTGGTTGTAATACCTCAGGTGTTTTACGCAGCTTACCCCTACTTGAGTACAGTGCATGTAACATTAATGCAACCATGTGAAACTGTCACAAATATCCTTCATTCTGACATTATTCACCTCGTGCATCACATACTCTTGAATGTCGGCAACGAAGTCAAACTGTTGACGCTTCATACGAAATTTAGTGCTTCGTCGTTATGTGGTAGGTACGGGCTGATAATACCACGTCTTGTCACCTGTGATGTTTTTTTTTTTTTTTGTGGAACGGAATTGTCCACGTTTTGTATTCCAATCAAGTCGTGGCAGGCGTCCAAGATCTTTGTTATCGTTCGGAAATCAATGTGTGCGGGGCCAATTTTGCACGATCTTTTACCTTCTTCGAATCATTCTGAAGAGTGTATTGAATACTTGATTTAGGGATGTTGTCCCATTGCAATTTGTGACACAGGAACGTTGACACACTTGGGCCACATGTCTACTTCTTAACACTGCCTGCTCAAAATTGACTGATCAAATGTTTAACTTCTGTTTTTTACAGCTGTTAATTCAAGCTGCCATCGTAGTTACTGCACTGATTTGGCTATTAAGCGAGGAATAAAATCAGTCTGGAAACTTTTTGGACAGACATTGTATGTTTTAATATACAAGCAAAATAGGTAAAATTTGGTACTTTGCTGTCCTAACTGGATTTTCAATTTTAGGTGGTCAAAATGTCAAGCAGTTCCATTCTGGTGAAGGGATACTCCACATTCCACATGATCGGTGGGACAGACTCCCAAACTCGTCTTTTTGATCGACGAACAAGAGTTGAGTATAAGGAGGAACATGTCTAACAATGGTACGGCTTTCTGCACAATTGATCATGCAGGTTTTAACAGGTAGAAGCGCAGATACTTCTACTGGTGACTGGGGACGGTGTGTATCGAATAATATTACATTATTATTTACGTGATTTGCAGACTAATAATTATAGCCATTATCAGTCATATGTTTTTAGGGTGGTTAGTATCTCCAAGTCCATTGAGAAGGGCATGCCATCATTGCGTGCTTACCCCTGAGCAGTGTCAGGTGTGGGCGAGCCGACGCAAAGTGGTTAGCCTATACTGTCAGGCGTAGTCCGATTTGTGGTGCAGTGCGACCAAGCAAAAACATTAAGTGGAGGAGGATATTAGTGTTTAACGTCCCGTCGACAACGAGGTCATTAGAGACGGAGCGCAAGCTCGGGTGAGGGAAGGATGGGGAAGGAAATCGGCCGTGCCCTTTCAAAGGAACCATCCCGGCATTTGCCTGAAGCGATTTAGGGAAATCACGGAAAACCTAAATCAGGATGGCCGGAGACGGGATTGAACCGTCGTCCTCCCGAATGCGAGTCCAGTGTGCTAACCACTGCGCCACATCGCTCGGTCAAAAACATTAAGTCGTAAGGCTTGTGACATGTGACATATTTACAGGAAGACTGTTCAACACAGAGAAAAAAAAGGCAGTACATCGACGTGTGTACATAACGAGGTACGAATACAAAAATATCTGCTCTTCTAACTTTTACACTCTGTATTTTTAAAAAATATTCCGAATTTTCGTGTGGTACATCTTCCTTTGTTGACACTAAAGCAAGAACTGTGGGATGTGCTATACGCTGCCTAGCTGAACGTAGACTGGCACATATTACTGCCCTCCGGGGATTCGAATGACCACAAGCTCTCTATGCTCCCGCACAGTGCATCGCTTCTTCTGTCGGCCTGATGGGCGACCAGCCAGCAGCCCGAATCGGAAGGCAAACCACAGAACAAATATCGCGTGTAATGTGATCATTCGGTCATACCCGCTGCACGCGGATGAGGCACACGGCGGACCAGAGAAAAAAGAACAGAGAGGCAACAGCGAAAGGGCATTTCCCATCTGGCAGATTAAACCAGACATCCAAAATGACGTCCTAACCGCATCGAGGCTCCATTGTGCGCCCGCTCTGATTTATACGCAGCCCAGTGGAACGAAAACGAGGAAACCAATACTAATGCATTGATCCGATAAACTGCGCCCATCGGGGCCCGCATCGACACGCTCCCGCCCCACCCCACCGCTAATGCGGCCGTCGCGTCCCGCTTTTCTAAATGCAAAGTGGGACACGGGTTCTCAGGACAATGTAAAGGCAGCCTGGCGCACTGATTCTTTTTTTTCCGGAATTTTAAACCTATGTACCAAAAACTTACTTTATGAGCCAAATTTTCGTTTAATAGGTTTTTTGAAGTCACTGCTTCTTATTGCATATCCTGATTACTATTCTCCAATTCAAGAGTGTTTCGCAATCGCAGTATCAAGATTTTATTTACACTCTGCTGGCCATTAAAATTACAGAACATGAAGACAACATGCACCAAAAGTGTAACTGGCATGAATGGTAGGAGAGAGAGTTGTATCTGGAGGACAATCTGAATAGGTTCAAATGGCTCTGAGGACCATGGGACTTAACTTCTGAGGTCATCAGTCCCCTAGAACTTAGAACTACTTAAACCTAACTAACCTAAGGACATCACAAACATCCATACCCGAGGCAGGATTCGAACCTGCGACGGTAGCGGTCACGCGGTTCCAGACTGTAGCGCCTAGAACCACTCGGCCACTACGGCCGGCAATCTGAGTAGGAACACGTCATGTTTCCTGGTCGATATTCAATCTTGTGATCGATTTTAGAATCACAAGAAGAAATATGCATTTTAACCAGCTACAATTAGTTTCCGGCATTTTCTAACGTTTCTGTTATTGTGAGACAAAAAGTTGTCTTTTGAGCATAATTTGTAAATGTTTTTATTTCGACACATTTAAGTGTTGTACAACATTTTCCAGCTATTTGGGAGGTATTGTTAATTCTTCAGTTACAGAATTTCATTTTGTGTAAAACTGTACATAGTTTTAACACTAGTTAAACGTAGTGTGGACAGGTAAGTCATACATCTCAGTCGAACACTGCGTTGTACCTTGAGATGAAAGGAGGTCTTCTAACACAAAACATGAAAATGAACTAATGTTTCTAATATTGTTACAATTTTGTCCGTCTTGATAATGGAAAGCTTTGTTTGTTTCCAATAGCTTCAGTTGCAAAATATATTTAATTTATAACTCGTTTTCGATAGTGCTTCTTCATTTTCTTCCACACACTGTTTTATTTTATTTCACTTACTGATTTTTGGTGTGTAGTAGAGTAACAACGGAACAGACAGATTATTAATTACATACTGAAAAAATTTCCTCGATTGCAACACTTTTAAATTTTAGTGGAACATTTGTTCCTTAGCACATGACCATATTGTACCTTGAAACATTTACTCACTTTAGAAAATCGTACGTTTGTGGACTAATTATCATAATTTCAGAAAATGGCTGCAGCACACAAAAACTGAATCCTGTAATTTAAAAAGTAAATAATAAAACCTACGGTGGGCATTCAATAAGTAATGCAACACTTTTTTTCCGAAAACCCATTGGTTTTATTCAGGATTCCAATACATCATATTACTTCCCCATCGTTTGGTTACAGAAAGCTATTTTTCAACATAATCTCCGCTCAATGTGAGTGCCTCACGCCAACTTAATTGCAGGGTCAGTATGCCCCCATGACCCCACTGTACTGGTCGACGAAGGAGTCCATGTTTTACTCCATCACTAACCTCCACATCATCCACTGCTTCCCGCGGAATGCATGCTTCAGTAGGCGAAACAGATGGATATCGGAAGATGCGAGATCCGGGTTGTAGGGTGGATGAGGAAGGAGAGTGCAGTGAGGTTTTGTGAGCTCCTCTGAGGGGCACGGAGTTGTGTGAGGCATTGCGTTCTCATGCAGAAGGCGAAGTTCGTTTGCATTTGTGTGGCGACGATCATGCTTATATCGTTTCTTTGGTTTCCTGAGGGGAGCACAGTACACTTCAGAGTCGAGCCTTGTGCAATGAGGGAAGACATCAAACAGACCGCCGGCCGCTGTGGACGAGCAGTTCTAGGCGCTTCACTCTGGAACCGCGCTGCTGCTACGATCGCACGTTCGAATCCTGCCTCGGGCATGGATGTGTATGATGTCCTTAGGTTAGTTAGGTTTAAGTAGTGCTACGTCTAGGGAACTGATGACCTCAGATGTTAAGTCCCATAGTGCTTAGAGCCATCAAACAGACGTTGTGCTGTGATGGAGATAGAGAAGTGGCGACGAACATTTTGAAGTCGTTTCTTCAGTTTCCTGAGGGTAGCATAATACACTTCAGAAAGGATCACTGCACCATGAGGGAGGAAATTAAACGGAATAGCTCCTTCAGAGTCCCAGAAGACCCTCGCCATGACTTTCCCAGCCGAGTTTGGGGCTTTGAACTTTTCTTCGGTGGAGAGGTGGTATGCCGCTGCTCCATGGTTACCATTTTGTTACCGGTTCGAAATGATGAACCAATTTTTCATCGTCAGTGAGGATGTGTGGCAAAAAATTGTCATGAATAGCCTCGTAACGCGCAAGCAATTCCGCAAAGACGGATCCTCGCTGCCCTTTGTTGGCGGCGAAGAACTTAAATGACACAAACTTTTGCGTACCTCAACTCGTGGACGAGAACGCCAGCACTACGAACACAGACGACCAGTTGAGCAAAGAGTTTTTTTGTGTTCCGTCGATCACCTCGACTGAGAGTGTCTGCACTTTCAAACATTCCAGAAGTCACAGCAGCGTGCGGCCGGTCGGCACTCGTGGATGGGACAGGTTGGCGCCACCCTGTTGCCTTGATGGCAGACACTTCGCCCAAAGATTCATCGCGCTTTTGTTCAGACCCAGATCTCCTTAGACATTCTGAAAGCTGCTATGAATATCTACAATACTCTGGTTTTCCACCAAAAGAAACTTGATGACAACTCTCTGCCTGGAACGCACCTCCGTTACGGACGCCATTTTGAGGACTACGTACTGCGCCACCACCTATCTGAACTTCATTAAACTATAGGGGCTGATGCAGGAATACTCTACGATGTCTCACAACAAATTCATTGTTATTTTTCAACCGGAATTGGCCGAGAAAAAAATGTTTCCATTACTTGTGGAATGCCGCTCAAAATGGTTCAAATGGCTCAGCACTATGGGACTTAACATCTGAGGTCATCAGTCCGTTAGAACTACTTAAACCTAACTAACCTAAGGACATCACACACAACCATGCCCGAGGCAGGATTCGAACCTGCGACTGTAGCAGTCACGCGGTTCCAGACTGAAGCGCCTAGAACCGCACGGCCACCACGGCCGGCGAACGACCCTAGAAAAGTTACTATTACAGGCATTACTACAGGCGAAAGTCCTTAAGGTATTCCAAAGGTACAACATTCTTCTTTACTACATGCTTGGATATGCAAATGGTTACCTTTTCTGTGAAACCGAACAGTGTAAGAGGAGTAACGCCATCTACAAACGAGGAGAGAATACGCAAGGAGTCTCCAATTCAAGTTTCGCAGTTTAAAATTCGTTGTTTGTCATGAGATTATGTTAGGACACGTGAAAGAAGGAGAATCTTATACCAGCAAGGTGTAGCTGTTCAACAGCGGTAGGTTAGTGGACTATGAAGTCCTTAAAATTGCTGCTGGCGTTGACCGGGATACGATGATTGTCACGTGAATATTAAATCGATATGTTCAGAAGACTCATACTTTGCGCCATGCAGGATTTCAATGGCTCCAAGCGACTAGTTGCCCTAGAGAACAAACATCCTGTTCGCTTGGCTATAGAGGATAGCACAGCCACGTCACGTATGTTAAGTCAGGAAATGTTCGTGTTTGCAGCTTGCACGTATGGTATGGCACTGATTACATAACCCAAGGTTCGCATAACTCATAATCTGGAGAGCAATCTTTACTTTTCTAAAATAAAGCCTCAGCTGCCGACAGGTGTTGTTGATACACCCCAATGGGGAAAGCTGAAAATGTATGCCCCGACCGGGACTCGAACCTGGGATCTCCTGCTTACATGGAAGACGCTCTATCCGTGTGAGCCACCGAGGTACATTACGGTGGTAGATTGTGGACAGTTGGGAATGTGGGTCTTACTGGAGCTGAGGGTTTCAATTAGCTATCATTTATACTAGAGAAGCTGCACGGTCATCAATGGTATCTGTTCTTTCGAGAACAGTTACTATTTTCATATATACTGTACTTTTCTGACATAAGTCCGTCTGTTGTTCCCTTGCTTCTAATTCTCTATGATATTTCCTTTCAACAGAATAACGTCAGACCACAAGTAGCCCGTGATTTCCTGGCACGGGGTATTCGACTATTTTTCTGTCCCAGGAAGTTCTCCAGATTTCTCAACCAATGATAACGCCTGGTCGTGGGTTACTGAGAGACTGGCACGCCAACCAGTCTCGTTGATGAACTCTGTTACGGAGCTGAAGCAGTATCAAACGTCGTAATTGTATCTCTGATCCAAACGTAGTTCGACTCGATGCCCAGCCGGTTTGGAGTCGTTATTTTTTCAGACGTGGGAGCTCAGTTTTCTAAATTTTTCACCCTGTGTAGCACCAGGTTCTCACAAACTTAATCATCTGTTCCTCGTACTGTATTGCTTGCGGACAAAAAGTAAAATCTCGTTATTTCCTATACGTCACGGTGTAGTAGTTTTAATGGCCACCAATCTACAGGTTTTGCAGGATTAAGTTTCCATTTTGGAGACGCTGTAGAATGAGAACCACTGATCAGAATGGCGTCAAATTTGACGTAGGGGGAGACGTTGTGGAATAGGAAAACTGACCAATACACGCAGCTGTAAGCCTGAGAATATGCACACCAACAGGTGCGCGCTACGCGCTGTCCCTCAGTATGTGCCTGTGACGCCCAACATGACTATCTCTTATGAAGGATTGCGCACTGGTTGTAAAATTCTTTTACAAAAACTGTGACTGTGCGAAAGCAGCTCTGAAAAAAAAAAGCGTGGAAAGAGGCACTGGCCCGATGTCTTGTAAGATCCTCGAGAAAATGATTACAAAATTCAGAAAGACGGGTTCTTTTGATGTTAAATGTGCCAGAGGAAAGAAATTTCTTAACTCAACGTTCGTCGAAGATATGACCACAGTATTGTAGGAGTGGTCGAACGCCGGAGTGCAAACATGAAGTGCACAGAGAATTGTCCGAACGTTGGACATGCCTGAGAGCACGGTGCATAAAATCCCGTTAAACATCCTGCACTGCTTTCGGTACAAAACCACCCATCTTCAGGAGCTGCTTCCTGCAGACCTCACAGCAAGATAGACGTTCACTCACGAATTTCAGATTAGCATGGAGATGGACAATGAATGGCCATGGATCATTCCATGGACAGACGAAGTCCATTTCCATCTTCAAGACATGTCAGTAAGCAGAACTGCAGGATATGGGAAACGGAAAACTCCACATGCACTTCAACTGACACCACTACATTCTACAAAAGGTGCAAGTTAACTGAATCGTTTATCGTAGGGCCGTATCTTTTCGGGGAGATGAGTCCTGCGGGTCCTGTTACCTGTACCGTCACTGGTAAACGCTATGAGAGTCTTTTGCGTATCGTTCCACAGCGTGGATTTCTCCGTAGGATCATTTTCAGGCAAGATGGCGCTCTCCTGCACATGGCACAGCCAGTTAAGTGTCTGCTGCAGAGGCATTTAGCAAATGCTAGAATTATAACCGTCATTTCCCCACAGCCTCGCTGTTCGGATCACCTGATCCTAATCCGTGTGATCTTTGTTGATCCATTATGGACTGTGGGAAAACGGCTGGCAAGTATCTCTTAATGCAATAATTTACCAACAGCCGTATGTATTGTAGAAATTTATTTTACGAACTTCTTATGTGCTACCAGTTTCGGCATTATATTGATGCAATCTTCAGGCCCCTTTATTATTTATTTATATTAGTTAACTATTTTAAAAAATTCTTCCACTGGACAGATGATTTTATGCAGTATATTTGATTGTTGTGTTGCATAATAGTGAAAACTATTAACAACAGCATGACATAGGCAGAAGCATATTTTCCCTAATGTCACATATAGTTTTAATGATATACAACACGTCCTTTTGAGCCACTTACGTAGTTAACATGATACCTGTCAATTGTTAACGTATATTCTGTATATTTTATAATAGTACATTTGTTCCTCTCATTGTACAGGGGCTTGAAGATGGCATCAATGTAATGCCGAAACTGGTAGCACATAAGAAGGTCATAATTTCTACAATACAGACGGCTGTTGGTAAATTATTGCATTAAGAAAGTAATCCGTGTGACTTCTGGCTGTGGGATTATCTGAAAGACATCGTGTTCAGTGCTCCAATTATAAACGTAGCTTAACTGATGTCATGCATTGCGTAATAAATACTGAACGTGACTTCCGTGACGCTCCGATCATTTGTGGAACGTGGTATTTCTCGATTGCACCTTGTGGCAGAAAGTGGCGGAGAGCGTACTGAACATACCTGACACCAGTCTCAAAACAATTAGAAACCGATGTCATTGTTTTCTACTGTTTTTAGCCTCAGGACAATTAAAAGCCTATTTTTCCCATCCGATGTGGTTCGACATTGACGTGGTGGATGTGCTTACCCAACTGACAGTGACCCATCTGTTGACAGCCAAACTTGTGCAGTCATACGCAATGAACAGTACGGATGGAGTAATCTTCAACTCAAACCATAGCTGTCGTATTGCAGTTCGTCTGTCGTTTGTAGCCGACCCCATTTATGTTAAGAGCCTTACTGCACCGTCTTTTAGGACAATCTTCGTTACGTTTTCTGTACGCTGACGTTTTGCCCTGCGTGAATAATATGTGTTTAAATCTGGCGTCATTCTGAGCAGTGGTTCCCCTTCTACAGCGTTTTTAAACTAGGACTGTAACTATGGACACTCTATATTTACTTTTTTAGATACAGCTATCTGAGGCGTTCTCTCGCATTGTACAATAAATTAAAACTATCAGACGTTTACAGCTGCAATATTTCATGGACTCTCGCTGTCTCCCAATCCTAATATACGAGGTTAATGATTGTACTGGTCGGTGTATCGCAATCAATTTGGCACTGGACTGAATATCACACGTGCTAATATTTAGGGGATATGGTTCTGCCGCAGTGCGTCCGTTTGACGCAAAGCTGCAATATATCTCACGCATTATGCGCATCTGTCATGATACCGGTACATGAAACATATTTTCTTTTTTATCGAACATTTAAATTTTTACAGAGCTCAGTTAAACAAATACCCAAACAAATGTTTTTATATTTTATTGCTAGTTACATGGAACTATACGCCCGGTAAAATCATGCAATAGACGAGCAACACAATAGCACGGTGCAGAGGTACTAAACATGCTGTAGGGAAACATTTCGATGCAGAGTGAGAGAGGCACTGAAAAACGTGAACGGCTTCACACATTTCTGGAAATCTTCGTCAGCAGGTTGTACAGTTCCACTATGTTCTACATCAAGTCAACGTAAAATCAGTAAATGTATCAGAATCATCTCTTAAGAGGTTATTTATCCTGGAATATGAGGAAATGAAAGCTCAAAAGCTAAGTTATTTCTTTTGAAATTGCTTCACTGAAGAATAACATGAAACAGTTCGCATTAGAGTCGTTCGGTAAGCAATGCAACATGTATCTTTTTCTTTGTGCAAGCAAGATGATTTTATTGAGAATTCCAGTAAATTGTTCCCCACTCGTTTGGCTACAAAATCCTAGTTTCCACAATAATCGTCGTTCAATGCGACGACCTTATTGAAGTGCCTGTATGCCCGCATGGAACCACTCCATTGCTCGATGTCGGAGTCAACGCCTACTGCAACAGTAACCTCCAAATCATCCACGTACTGCTTCCAGCAGGGTGCATCCTTCATCGTGGAAAACAGATGCACTTTATGGCCCTCTGTTATGCAGCGAGGAACCAAGTGGGCACACAACTTTGAGTACCCTAAGTGGCGGACGAGCGTGTCAGCGCTATCTATATAGACGTCCAGTTCAGAGCGAAGTGTCTGATGTTGATTTGTCGATCACCTAAAATGACAGGGTCCGTACGTCCAACATTACAGAAGTCACGGCTGTATGCAGTCTGCCGACTCGCGAACTTGTTGCGATGATGACATGAGCTTTGCACAACGACTCACCACGCTTTTGTTCATTGCCAGGTCCCCGTAGACATACTGCAAGCGGCAATGAATATCTGCGAGGTCCTGATTTTGCTCCATACGAAACTCAGCGACTGATCTCTGCATGAAACGCACCTCCTTTACAGATGCCATTTTGAAGGCTATATAAATTTCGCAGTTTTTCAACCGAAATTTGGCGATAAAGGAAATGTGTTGCATTAATTATTGTGCACCTCTAGTATTTTACGCTAGACCGCTGTGGCCGAGAGGTTCTAGGCGCTTCAGTCCGGAAACGCGCTGCTGCTACGGTTGCAGGTTCGAATCCTGCCTCGGGCATGGATGTGTGAGATGTCCTTAGGTTAGTTAGGCTTAAGTAGTTCTAAGTCTAGGGGACTGATGACTTCAGATGTTGAGTCTCATAGTGCTCAGAGCCATCTGAACCATTTTCGTATTTTACACCAGTAACTGTTTCCGCTGACGTACCGCCAGTAGTGTAATCTCTCCGCTCATTTAAGCGGAATACGTTCACTATATTTATGTCCAGTACAAATTACCGGTCACTAAACCAATTGTGGATCTTCTCGAGATCGTCTTGAATTTCGTTACAGACTGGCGTTGCTACTTTCGGTAAACATCCTTTGCAAACAGCCTCTTGGAATTTCCAGTGTTATCCACTGATTAGTTAATACACACCACTGACCATTAAATTGTAATACTAGGCATGGTAGCCTTACTGAAAGTTTACTTACTGTGCGTGTATAGTACGCCGGGAAGAATACATTACTGAAATTGTAATTGGTTTCTAGGTATACAGGGTGCAAAATGTTTTACACAGACCTGCCATCTCTGACAATGACAGTTCTTTCCCGAGTGGACATCCAGTCAAACTGGTCTTGGATGACAAATACAAGTACGTGTTTTTTCTGACGCTTCACCTCTGCCACAATCATGAAGAGCTCAAACACACGGCGCACTCACGGTCCTTAAAACGTCAGACGTGTAGAGGCTGCTGTCAAAATTACAATTTACGGGAAACAGACGTTATCGTCTTGGTTGCCCTATACTTATTAACGAACCTTCCCATATTGCATTTGTCATCCTATAGCGTTTATGGCATACCCCTGCCTGTATTTTATAACATTTTGCTCTTACGTTTTAATGTACTGTAAAGAAAGATTTAAGTCTCTGATGCTAGAAAGAAAGTAGGATCATTAGGCGTATGCATTACATTACGCGTCAGATAGTCTTAAGTTACCCACACACGTGGGAGTTTTTCACTCGCAGAGAGCTTTTGCGAGTAACACGTGTCATGTAAACACCAACGAGAGACAGTTCGCCCGGAATGCATGTGAGTGGGATAAGATATCACGTAGTTGCGTATTGCTAGTTAAGACCTCTTGTGTTGACGTGTTGAAAGCAACCTCCTATTCTCGAGGGCTGCTCGCTGAAGCTTTCAGACACGAGAGACTATACTGGCGCTGTCGCGATAGCTGGAGTACTCAGAGAGTGCTGAGCAACCATATTGCGTCCCAGATTTGTGCTGTATTTCACAGTTGGTGCATTACCACATCGTGGTAATATTCTTCACCGCCCTCATGCACACACTGAATAAATATTCCCACGAAACTGCCAGTTTTGAGTCATAACATGTGGCCCTGGCGTATTTATGAGCGAAGAAACTGTCCGTTTTACCTCCTAAACGAACAGCACGAGCATTTAGCCTATTTCGGAAGTTCTGGACTTAAACAATGCTACGTAGCATAAAGACATCATAGACATCATAGACATATTATACAGAAATTTTAAAAAAGTTAAAAAATCTGTTAGTGGAAGACTCGACTCCACGTTAATTCGCCGTTACGAAAGAAACACTAGCGAGCTAACTGCTGCGCCACTACAACGAGTTGTTTTACAAACATGTACCGCCATTGTCTGATAAGGTGAGACTATTGCCGCGAGTATACTGTGAGTGAATGTCAGTAATGCGTAGGGGGAAAAAAGTAATAAGGAAAGCTGCCAGAAAGTGGACTATGGTAGAAGTTGTCCTTTTAATTAGTTTGTACGAGGAAAGGCCACCGTTATTTATGCATAGTAACAGAGCTACAGGAACTGAGATAAGAAGCAAAGTTGATTGGCAACGGCTACAGTTTTTAGCGCCTCCACAGAAGAAATTATCGCGATATCTACAATTTAATGAATTAGACAAAGTATTTTTATAACACAGAGAAACAAGTCAAGTTACATTTAAAAGTAACTTGGAGAATTGTTATTTATTTCAAGTAATACATATGACTCTATAATCTTATATGACTTGGTAAGTTAATAAGAGTAAAAACTTTCAAATAAATATATGTCCGTAAATGTTTCATTTCCCTAATATCTTCCCTGTTCAGCTTTTGAACGTCTGTGGATATGAAGATGAAATTGGTGTAATGTCATTTCATTGTAACTATTTCTTTAACAAAAATTAAAGAGAATAAATAAAGCTGATGCTAGAAATATTAGTATCATAAACAGTCTGTTTGTAACAGTAGTGGGTTTATGCATAATAGTATCTAGATTATCAATGTTGTGGATTGGCAGAAGAGCCAACCCGTATGAATAGAGGAATCCGAAAGGCACGCGTTTAGCTCACGCAGGCTGCCGTGAGGTCTGGGACAGGACAAGGATATTAGAACTTAGAAAAAAAGGAGGTAACTGGTGGAATACTTAACTTTAATCCATTAATGTTGAACGTAGCTCTTGTCTGTACATTCTTTACAATATCAATAGCAACTGATAATGGCGCCTTGCTAGGTCGTAGCAAATGACGTAGCTGAAGGCTATGCTAACTATCGTCTCGGCAAATGAGAGCGTATTTTGCCAGTGAACCATCGCTAGCAAAGTCGGCTGTACAACTGGGGCGAGTGCTAGGAAGTCTCTCTAGACCTGCCGTGTGGCGGCGCTCGGTCTGCAATCACTGATAGTGGCGACACGCGGGTCCGACGTATACTAACGGACCGCGGCCGATTTAAAGGCTACCACTTAGCAAGTGTGGTGTCTGCCGGTGACACCACAATCAATTTTGGGTCCAGTTATGAAGAGTATTTCTTTCATCGCCATCGCTGTCATTCGCGCGAAAGTTCGATATTATTGTCAATTTTCCATCACTAGTTCTAGAATGAGATTCCTGAATACTCGAATATCATCCCACCTCGTAGTTCGCTCTCTTATTTAACATAAACACGGTGAAAACGTGGACGTATGTAGGTGGACTGAATACTTATTTGCAGGTGGTTTCGGAATGAGTGGAAATCTCAAGTTACAAGAGCGAAGCAGTAGTGTGGAATAGTCGACTTACGACAGTGACGGTGGTATCTCTGAATGTGTGCGTCTTGGTTGGTTGGTTTGTTGGGGGAAGGAGGCCAGACAGCGAGGTCATCGGTCTCATCAGATTAGGGAAGGATGGGAAAGGAAGTCGGCCGTGCCCTTTGAAAGGAACCATCCCGGCATTTGCCTGGAGTGATTTTAGGGAAATCACGGAAAACCTAAATCAGGATGGCCGGACGCGGGATTGAACTGTCGTCCTCCCGAATGCGAGTCCAGTGTCTAACCACTGCGCCACCTCGCTCGGTGTGCGTCTTTGGCTCAGTTGTAGAGCGGAGTGTTGTCGAGTGGAGTAAGCTGGCAAAACATTTAGCGTAGTGCATACTGGAGGACGATTTTGCTGAAGAAAATTTTTAAGAATTGTTAATGTGTTGGAAGGACTTACAGACGCAGCATTCGTGGAAAAGAGAGAATGAATTTGCATTATGGATATGTTTTACAGGTCATAAGTTTTGTTGGCGCGTACTGATAATCTTAGCGATTCTAGCAACAGAATAGTCCACCTCTTCACATCAGTTTAGGTCATTTCAGTTTAATGCATTTCAATCTGCATAATCGTAAAAGAATTGCCTTATAAGACTTTTGTAAAGAAAGTTATTTTTTTTTATTAAGAAAATCATTCTAATCTTTTTTCCAGTAGTTTAGTTTTACTTAAGCACATTTTAGCTCGAGCGATTTCTTCTTTCGTTTCTTACCTGAAATTTCCACTGCGCAAGTTCTAAGCACTTCCTTTGTAATTCAGATATTCTTTTACCTGCCAGTTAAGAGTGTGTGTTTCATAGTGCTGCTACGTAATTTTAATGTTTCAACCTTTAATGGGCAGTGCACAATACGATTTTGGTAGGGGATTTTGATTTAATTTCTGCACGGTGAACGCCAGTGAGTTTTGTCTTTACGTAAATGTATGCACTGAGACATGCTGTTGGCAACAGTAATTTCTGTTCAACCTTTTCTATAACAGAGGACAGTACATTGAGTGCTGAGTAAAAAGCAGGCAAACATTTTAACAGTCATGAACGAATGAACGATTGAGTCAGAGCAATTGACTTTCAACTGTCATTTACGTTTTTCTTTGCCACTGTAAGTGAAAGGGGAAAGGAGAGACGTATAAAGACAAAGAAGAGAAGGAGATTAGGACGTATATCCAAGTCCCATAACGTATTAGAAAGTGTGCTTTCTGTTTCCTTTCTTTCCCATTTTAACAGACAGAGCCACAGCAAAGTGTGGCCTGGTACAGCTAGTATTTTAAGTAGTATAACGTTTGCGGGCATGAACGTTTACATTTACAGTACCCAGTAGCACCCCATACCATCACGCCAGGTGCTGTGCCGATATGAGGAGGACGAATGGATCTTGGTAACGCTCACTCTCTTCGGCAGCTTTCACACGCCAGTAAGTCCATCGTGATGTTGTACACATAATAGGAACTCGTCTGAAAGTACGAGGTGGTTGCCAATCGTGTGCCGATTGTTGTCTGTAGGGACATCGCTGACACTTGTCTTGTTATAGACAAGGCCATTTCCTGACTAGTGATACGTGATGTGGCTGTAGGATCCAGAAAAAGTGAGCGAACAATATTACTGCCCCGTCGGACGTCATTCGGTCCCACTACGAATTCTATGATCACCCTTGACAGTCCATCTCCGATGTATCTGGTATCGGTAGCCGTATGGTTGGCTGAACTGCTCCTTACCCCTAGTATGTATCAGCACGCACAGGGTCTGCAGCTTGTGGTCGTGCGGTAGCGTACTCTCTTCCCACGCCTGGGTTCCCGGGTTCGATTCCCGGCGGGGTCAGGGATTTTCTCTGCCTCGTGATGACTGGGTGTTGTGTGATGTCCTTAGGTTAGTTAGGTTTAAGTAGTTCTAAGTTCTAGGGGACTGATGACCATAGCTGTTAAGTCTCATAGTGCTCAGAGCCATTTGAACCAGCACCCGCAGGCAATTGAGTGCTGAACAGGAATATGGACCTAAGTAGCTCTGTTGCTGCCTTCCGCGTTGAAGCCTGGTATTTGCTGCGCTTTGCTATGTGGTGTTGTCGAAAGATGGCAGGCAGTGAGCAGCATAAGGTTCATTAGGTGTAGACCATCATCTTGAGTTCATACTCGGCTAGTTCATAGACTGAACTGGAGCATCTAGCACATACGTCCACTACGGTATCGAGTGTTATTACCGTGAGGCCGAGCGGTTCTAGGCGCATCAGTCTGGAACCGCGCGACTACTACGATCGCAGGTTCGAATCCTGCCACAGGCATGGATGTGTGTGATGTCCTTAGGTTAGTTAAGTTTAGGTAGTTCTAAGTTCTAGAGGACTGATGACCTCAGATGTTAAGTCCCATAGTGCTCAGAGCCATTTTTGAGATATTACCGTGAATGCCATCCATCACAATGATCAAATCTTGACGAGAGCTGGAGTGTTTAAAAGGAGTCAGTATGAGGTTATGACGCTAGGCTCGGTTCTTAATGACCATATATGTCCTCCTCATTCTGCTATATTCACTTAACAGCCTATTAACTTCTGTGTCGCTCCCGCGCTATGTGCTTTTATGAAGGAGATAGTCTCTAGCACCATGTCTCATGAGCTAACGAATATGCTTGTCTTGTCTCCTGTGGTATTCTGTTAGTCGACGAGGGTTATCTCGAGAGTAATGCACCGCAATTTTTTCTTCAACAATTCTTTATAGAACATAATGAGAATTACACACACGAAAGAACGATGTTTTATCTACACTCCCTACGTTTCCACGTCGTCTCCATTTCATTCTACGGCCTTCCTACAGGAAACAGCGGCGTGTATGTCCTGTCGATACCAATCCTTGTCCTGGCGACGGAGCCAGTGCTTCACTGTGTGAATCACCTCCACATCGTCCTCAAAATAACTTCCACGAATGGCATCCTTTAATGACCTAAACAAGTCCGAGGGGACTAGGTCAGGGCTGTAGGGTGGATGGGGTATCATTGCCAAACCATGTATTGCGATGTGTTCAGCAGACCTCAGACTTATGTACGGCCCAGTGTTATGTGTCGCAGCAAAACACCTCCTGGGGTTGTTATGGCGCCGAAGTCACCGGAAGCGTGTCTTTAGTTTTGTTAATGTGTTGACATATGGTTCTGAATTAATGGAACAGCTTCTTGGCATCACATCAATGAGAATCACACATTCACAGTCCCAGAACACGGTGATCATTACCTTTCCGACAGAAGCAGTTGCTTCGAATTTTTTCTTCTGTGGCGAGTGAGAACAGCGCCATGCCATCGGCTGTCATTTTGTTTCGGATCAAAATGGTGAACCCAGGCTTCATCCCCCGTCACAATCCAGGACAAAACGTTGGAACACATCAAGACGAATGTTTTCTTCTGTGCGATTTGTGATCCACCGTTAGACACTGAGGGACGCATCTTGCACACACTTTTGAATACCCAATAAAGTAGATATTTCCATCCACACTTCCTTTGCTGATTGACAGATCATTGTTGTACAGCGCTCACTAATGACATGTATGTTAGACTACGATGTTTGCTAGATGACACATCAGCATCCCACCACACAATCACTCGCCACCCACTGCTACGATGTCCAAGCTGGTGAACTACTGGCTCCTTATGCTACCAAATCAGTTCCACCACCCACCTTAGTAGCCATCGACCCCCGGACATTACAGGGCATTTGGATGTGACGGTTTGGATGTTGGACTGGATGGGAATATGAGGGCTGATGCCTCGTGAAATGTTGTGATGCCTTTGTGATGCCTTGTGTAAGGAGGAGAAATGCGTACCATCACGTTTCCGACTTTGATAAAGGTTGCTTTCGATCACTCTGACGATCACAAGGGAGGGTTGTAGTACTGTGAGCCAAGCACTTTGTAACTCATTCTATTCATGCTTTGCCATCCGAGAACAAGAAATAGAGACTGATACCTTCTGTGTTACAAGCACCGTAAGTTGGAGACTTTAGGCCACGTGACTAGTGAGCTGAAGTTAATACCTCGCCATACAAATCGCTACTTTTGGCTTGGTACTTGTACTGCCGATTCGTAGTGCGTCCCTCCTCGCTGCAACATGTCAGGTGTGACAGCCGTGGAGCGTCTCCCCGACCTCTGCAAATCGTAGGGGCTCCGCCAAACCGCCTTCTGATGACCTCACCCCCGGTGGCCAGCGACTACCTGTACTTCTGTCGACAGCAGATGCTCCATAGACTTTGCACAAGCGTTTGTCAATATGACCCACAGTTTCTCTCTCTGCATTGAGAAATTCAATGATAGCACGTTGCTTGTAAAGTAATCACCTAAGGACGCCATTTTTAAACTGTTCTGCAGCTACTCTATCTGTCGGAAGCGACGGAAACTTGGCACGCTCGCTCAGGAGACTACAAGTAATACATACGTAACGTTTAGCATTCGCTGGCCGCGGTGGTCTCGCGGTTCTAGGCGCTCACTCCGGAACCGCGCGGCTGCTACGGTCGCAGGTTCGAATCCTGCCTCGGGCATGGATGTGTGTGATGTCCTTAGGTTAGTTAGGTTTAAGTAGTTCTAAGTTCTAGGGGACTGATGACCACAGCTGTTAAGTCCCATAGTGCTCAGAGCCATTTGAACCATTTTTGTTTAGCATTCGTAGCATTGCTTTCGGATGAGGGAAAATATGCGGTGCATTACCTTCCGCGCAACCCTCGTACGCTCTGCCGAATGCGTATCGTCAGTCATCAGACAGCGTCGGTGACATGATCGATTTGTTGTATATTGGCTCGCATTCTGCTTCCGACTGTCTCTGGCATGACCCGTATTTGCCTGTGACAGTCTGAGTGAATATTAATAACACTATTCTGTTTTCGACCCCTTATTATTCTGTGCTGTAACAATAAACTTTAGTCTCGGTACGCCATGATTCCGCTGCTGTCTAATTCCAGACCTCGCTGGTAGAGGCTTCGCCTTCTTACACGAGGCGTAACACTACTTACTCTCAAACAGCCAACATTCAAACGCTACAGTACTGGCCATAAAAGTTTCTACACCAAGAAGAAATGATAAACGGGTATTCATTGGACAAAGATATTATACTAGAACTGACATGTGATTACATTTTCACGCAATTTGGGTTCATAGATCCTGAGAAATCAGTACTCAGAACAACCACCTCTCGCCGTAATAACGGACTTTATACGCCCCGGCATTGAGTCAAACGGAGCTTTGATGGCGTGTACAGGTACAGCTGCCCATGCAGCTTCAACGCGATACTACAGTTCATCAAGGGTAGTGACTGGAGTATTGTGACGAGCCAGTTGCTCGGCTACCATTGACCAGACGTTTTCAATTGGTGAGAGATCTGGAGAATGTGCTGGCCAGGGCAGCAGTCGAACATTTTCTGTAGCCAGAAAGGCCCGTACAGGACCTGCAACATGCGATCGTGGATTATCCTGCTGAAATGTAGGGTTTCGCAGGGATCGAATGAAGGGTAGAGCCACGGGTCGTAATACACCTGAAATTTAACGTCCACTGTCAATGCGAACAAGAGGTGACCGAAACGTGTAACCAATGGTACCCCATGCCATCACGCCGGGTGATACGCCAGTATGGCGATGACGAATACACGCTTCCAATGTGCGTTCACCGCGATGTCACCAAACACGGATGCGATCATCATGATGCTGTAAACAGAACCTAGATTCATCCGAAAAAATGACGTTTTGCCATTCGTGCACCCAGGTTCGTCGTTCACCATCGCAGGTGCTCCTGTCTGTGATGCAGCGTCAAGTGTAACCGCAGCCATGGTCTCCGAGCTGATAGTCGATGCTGCTGCAAACGTCGTCGAACTGTTCGTGAAGATGGTTGTTGTCTTGCAAACGGCCCCATCAGTTGACTCAGGGATCGAGGCGTGGCTGCAGGATCCGTCACAGCCATGGGGATATGATGCGTGTCATCTTGACTGCTAGTGATACGACACCGTTGGGATCCAGCACGGCGTTCCGTATTACCCTCTTGAACCCACCGATTCCATATTCTGCTAGCAGTCGTTCTATCTCGACCAACGCGAGCAGCAATGTCGCGATACGATCAACCGCAATCGCGATAGGCTACAATCCGACCTTTATGAAAGTCGGAAACGTGATGGTATGCATTTCTCCTCCTTACACGAAGCATCACAACATTTCACGAGGCATCGCCGGAAACTGCAGCTTGTGTATGAGAAATCGGTTGGAAACTTTCCTCATGTCAGCACGTTGTAGGTGCCGCCACCGGCGCCAGCCTTGTGTGAATACTCTGAAAAGCTAATAATTTGCACATCACAGCATCTTCTTAATGTCGGTTAAATCTCGCGTCTGTAACACGTCAGCTTCGTGGTGTAGCAATTATAATGGCCAGTAGTGTATTTCGGAGTGGTAACATCCCTGCGTAATCTTTGTTGTAGAAGGCGTTACTTTTATCAAGTTTATGTATCTCTACTGAAAATCTATACATTTACACTTACAACCACGTACTGCACTACAGTTTACGTTTGGTGTACCCCGCGTTCCTGGTATTGCAATTTTAATGGCACGCAGTCGGTGCTATAGATAGCAACAACCACATAAATCACCGTTGGAGTGCTCGTTTAATTACATTTACATTTAACAATTTTGTTCCATTAAGAACGACATGTTGAAATTTGTCTAGGAGGAATTCCTGAAGCCGTCGCCAAATCCGGTAATTTTGTTCGCCAAATAACTGTGCGTAACTATACCGAACGCCCTCGTAAAGTGAAGGAACATGGCATCAACCTGGGCTCCGTTGTTTAGGTCGCCTTGCGACAGATAGAACTAAGTTTCGCAGGATCCCCGTCTGCAAAAGTTGCGTTCAGTTTTATAGAAGAGATTTTCGATCTCCAAAAACGTCAGAGTGTGCGATAAAAAGGCATGTTCCTTAATTCTGGAACATCCTGACGTCAGCAATCTAGGAATGTAATTTCATGCATCAGTACTTGAAAACTTAAATGATATAGTCTTTACGATCATGCGATACCCCTCGGTGCTCCATTGACCTAGGATGAGGTGGTATTAGACGGGATATAAGTTCTTTCACAAGATCTCTGAAAAATTTCACACTTATCTCTTCAGATTCCTATGCCATTATGCTATTGCAAGAGGTAAGAGCAGCTCCCTGTGCTACTTATCGTTCAATAAGACAATCTCGAAGCACTTGCTGGCGTGTGTTCATATTTCGACAGAATTCGGAAGATGATATATGATTATAAATTGTTATTCACCATTTTCCGATCACTACTAAGTTTTAATACTAAGATCAAAGAGTATCTTCACTAAACATGCCAATAAATTTGAACCGTTTCAGACACAACTACACGCAACGTTTCTGTAATATACTACCTGGGAAAAGGTGAAGCAACAAGAGGACATGCTATGACCCTACGTCAACATAACTTCGTACACATACAAACTTTGTTGGGTATGCAATAGATTAGAGTTGCAGTTCTCTGTGACAGGTAGAATTAATGTTGTTCGTGTTAAGTGTTGTTTCCATGCTTGGTAGGTTACATAATGGCCGTGAACAGCGTCTTATCGCTTTGGAGGACACGGAGATGCCGTGTAATAAAATCAGACACCTACGTTATCAGCAACTGATAGAGCTAGAAAGGGATGTCACTGTGTCTATTTGCTCGAGTGGTCGAATCTTACAATAAAGTGATTTGCGGAGCTATAGGGAAACCACTATTTTTTGTGCACGACAAAGTAAAATAACGGCGCTTCCACTGCTAAGAGGCAGGGGAAATGTGTCAGATCGAGGTCGACCAAACACAACTATGGCAGGGACTACTCACTGATGTGACAGGTAATGCCTTCAGGTGTTGAGCTATTACCACATCACCAGACCAATACAAGGATTAACAAAATGATTCCACTTATTTAATATTAACCTCTTCATCACTTGATTTAGAATTACAATAATTCAGTGACGATGATATGTAGGAAGTACTAACAACGACAAGCAAAAAGACAGAACCACGACAGAAGAATGGCCTGTTAGCGTGACGCACAAGCCATAGGCTATTAACGGTCTTATGTGAGATGCATCGAGGCCTTCAAAAAACAAGTACGCACCAAGCCCGCTAAATATCCATTTTTAGTTGGACAAAGTGTGCCAGATTCAAGATTCGAGGAGATGTCCACACCGGTATTTCAGTTAATTCACAAGCTGCTGCCTCGAGACTTGGCTTCCTGCAGGCCTATTGCTGGTTCTGTGTCCAATGGTGTGGATACAGCATCTGAAGCTGGTGGGCAACCTCCAGTTCTATTTGCAGTCGCTGACCTGCATGGCTTCAAGGGCAGGCAGTACTACCGAGAGTCAACTTCTTCTACAAGGACAACAGCATGATTCTCCAGCTTCCAGCGCGACCTGTTCACAGCTGGATCCAGTCGGTGCACACCCAGCTGCACGCGCCCAGCTTCAGTATTCGCACTGAGTCATCACCACAGTCCGCCAGAGGATGCAGGCCGTCTGTTCACTGTAGCAGCTACACGCCAGCCATATCCAGCGAACTCCCTGAAAGGGTTTGCCACCACAGTGCTTAGTTATGTTTGTCGTACAGCGCTCACTAATGAAATGTATGTTGGTCAACGATGTTTGCTTGATGACATCAGTATCCTACGACACAACCGCTCGCCACCCACTGCTACAATGTCCAAGGTGCTGAACTACTGGCTCCTTTTGCTACCGACTCAGTTCCACTACCCACCTTGGCAGCCATAGATCCCCGGACAGTACAGGGCATTTGGATGTGATGGTTTGGATGTTGGACTGCATGGGAAGAGGAGGGCTGCTTATTCGTCATCAAGGTTTCTTTTGATCACTTTGACCATCACAAGAGAGGACTGTTTGTACTGTGAGCGAAATACTTTGTAACTCATTCTGTTCATCCCTTGTCATCCGAGAACAAGTAATGGACACTGCTATATTATGTGTTACCCGCACCATAGGTTGGAGACTTCAGGTCACAAGACTACGGAATTACCGTCACATGCGTGAGCTGAAGTTAACACACCACAATATTAATCGCTACTTTTGGCTTGGTACTTATACTGGGAAAGGGAGACTGCTGATGAATAATACAGCATTGTGTCCAGTGACCATAGCGAATGATCATCGTCGGCGGCTATGGTAACGACCGGGGAAGGTGTCCCATTCTTCCAATGCTTTGGAGCAGCTCTCCGGTGTCGTGCTGATTTTATAGTCTGGGTAGTCATTGGGTATAGTTTCAGGTCGCGGCTGGTAGTGTTTGAGGGCACTCTTGTGGTACAATGGTACATGGAGGGCTTTCTGTACCCTCATGTGTTGCCTCTCATGTGACAGTATTATGGTGCCATGTTTTAACAGGACAATGTGCATGCACACGTGGCACATGTCTCGATGAATCGTCTGCGTAATGTTGATGTTCTCTCGTGGCTAACAAGATCTTCAGATCTGTCCTCGAAAGTACATGTGCGGAACCAGCTCGTACGATAATTCTGGCGCATTGCCAGTGTACGGTCTGTCGGGGACCAATTACGACAGTTGTAGGCCATCTTGGCTTAGGAGTAGATACAAAGGTTTTATGACGCCCTTGCAATTCTAATCAGTGCTTCCATCCAAGCCAGAGTGGGGGCAGCATTATAGTGATAAATGGGCCCATACAGCCATGCTCTTAGTAAATTTATCTCGATTTTGTAATCACTTAAATAATATCACATACACTATGTGATCAAAAGTATCTGAACACCTGACCAAAAATGACTTAAAAGTTCGTGATGCCCTCCATCGGTGAAAGCTGGATTTCAGTATGGTGTTGGCCCACCCTTACCTTTGATGACAGCTTCCTCTCTCGCAGGCATCCGTTCGGTCAGATGCTGGAAGATTTCTTGGGAAATTTAAGCCCATTCTTCAAGGAATGCTGCACTGAGTGGAGGTATCGACGTCGGTCGGTGAGGCCTGACACGAAGTAGGCGTTCCAAAACATCCTAAAGGTGTTCTATAGGATTCAGGTCAGGACTCTGTGCAGGCCAGTCCATTGCAGGAATGTTATTGTTGTGTAACCACTCCACCACAGGCCATGCATTATGAACAGATACTCGATCGTGTTGAAAGATGCAGTCGCCATCTCCGAATCGCTCTTCAACAGTGGGAAGCAAGAAGGTGCTTAAAAGATCAATGTAGGCCTGCACTGTGATAGCGCCACGCAAAACAACAACGGCTGTAAGCCCCACGACCACACCATAACACCACCTCCTCCGAATTTTACTTTCGCCACTACACACGCTGGCAGATGACGTTCACTGGGCATTTCCCATACACACACCCTGCCGCTGGATCGCCAAATTGTGTTCTGTGATACGTCACTCCACACGTTTTCCTCCGTTCAATCGTCCAATGTTTATGGTTCAAATGGCTCTGAGCACTATGGGACTTAACATCTGAGATCATCAGTTCCCTAGAACTTAAAACTACTTAAACCTAAGTAACCTAAGGACATCATTTACATCCATGCCCGAGGCAGGATTCGAACCTGCGACCGTAGAGGTAGCGCGGTTCAAGGCTGAAGCGCCAATGTTTATACTCCTTACACCAAGCGAGACGTCGTTTGGCATTTACTGGCGTGATGTGTGGCTCATGAGCAGCCACTCGACCATGAAATCCAAGTTTTCTCACCTCCCACTTAGCTATCATAGAACTTGCAGGTGATCCTGAAGCAGTTTGGAATTTATGTGTAGTGGTGTGGACATATATCAGCCTATTACTCGTTACGACCTTCTTCAACCGTCGGCGGTCTCTGTCACTCAACAGACGATGTCGGCCTGTACGCTTTTGCGCTGTGCGTGTCCCTTCACGTTTCCATTTCACTCTCACATCGGAAACGGTGGACCTATATATGTTTAGGAGTGTGGAAATCTCACGTACAGACGTATGAGACAATCGACACCATTCACCTGACCACGTTCGAAATCCGCGAGTTCCGCGGAGCGCCCCATTCCGCTCTCTCACGATGGTAATGACTACTGAGGTTGCTGATATGGAGTACCTGGCAGGAGGTGGCAGCACAATGCACCTAATATGAAAAACATGTGTTTTGGGGGGTGTCCAGGTACTTTTGATGACATAGCGTACCATCTCAACCTGTAAAGTTTCACTTTATTCCTCCTCCTCCACTTTAAGTGTAATTTTTTTTATCATACATATTATTTAAGTTATTGTGTTGCTTGTATTTTCGTTAATGATTTGGCCTATGTAGACTCACCAAACACAATGTGTTCTGCTACTTTATAGTAACTATATATGGAATACATTCGCATTTGCGAATATGGAAAAACCACCAGCTGTGTAACGGCATAAAGACAGTGAGAATTTGTGCCGGACCGGGACTCGAACCCGAATTTTCCGCTTATCGCAAGCGGTCGCCTTAGCATTATGATATCAGAGCACGACTCACGATGAGACCCAACTTCCATGTGTCCGCCAGTCTACAACGTGCACCCACGTATTTATTATGTAAATCCTCTTACAGGGTCGACATTTTAATTGGATGTTGCTCGGCCGGCGTCGGCGGATAAATAAGATAGTGTAGCACCTGTGTTGTTCAAAAGTACAATGCAAAGTTCTTTCAGACACGCATGCATATATGCGCGAAGGAAGTTTGCATCGAACTTCGGAACAACATAGACACTGCCTTATCGCACAGTGTTGGCTAAGTCGGCTGTGTCGTGAAAGTTTTTGATACTGTCCGAGGCTATTCCATTTCTATCGATACAGCTAATCGCATCAGCCACCGGACCGAGAGGCCACTTACAGTTAACGATTTTTATGCCAGTGGGCCATGGGGAATAGGCGGCTGAATCGGTGAGCAAATACAGGCTGTGATGTGGAATACGTGTTGTGATCTATCACTGTAGCAGTGCTCGTGGTGCTTGTAATGCCAGTCCCGGATACGATAGCGATGATAATCGACGTTTGGTTGGTAGTAAGAGCTTAACCGCTCATGTAGCGGGAGTGATGGTACAGACTTCCCTGCGTGCTGTGTACCGCGGGCTAGCCAGCACGGCGCCCGCCAGGGGCAACGTGCTGCTAGCCACTGCCCGCCTAGTCAGCCGCCAGATGAGCAGGCGTAATTGGCGGCCGCGGGCACCACTGCCCGCAATAATTAGCGATCGGCAGGCATTAGCCCCCGGCACGCCCGTCTCAGGTACCCCCGCATTATCATCTCGCTTCTGGACACCGATCTATCTGTTGGATCTACGGGACCAAATTTCAGACTGAATAATGTGCTGAGACATTCATTACCCTACATGTTCTAAGGCTGCTAATTTTTACCCAAGAGTATGTAATCTCCCCACGGAAAATTACCCTCTACCACGCAATAATTAATAATGGTCAACCAAATCATCCACATGTATTTACGTTTGAAAACTATCTGATCAGATTTTCTAGTAATATATGCGCCGACAGCTCGTCGACGCCAAGGTATTTTTCTAGTACGTTTATTCTTTGGAACAACAGAGGTACAGAAGTGTATGCTCCATGGTTATTATAGAGAGAGAGAGAGGAACAGCTTCGGAAGTATCGGTTGGAAGACTGTCGGATTGCTAAAGGAGATTTATTTACTCTTCTTCGCGCTAAAGCGAGCTAGGAAAGTTTGTGCCGCTAGCGTGATAGATAAAGAGAAAGAAAAACCTGTAAAAGAAAATTACATGAGACTTGGAACCAACAGAAAACGGAACTTGTACGGAAATGGATTCAATATACAATTTTCCTCAGAAATAAGGTTTGTGACCATTTTATTCTAGAGTGAATGACGAATGAGTTCTCTGTCTGAACCATTGATGATTGTCTGGGCCCTGTAATTAATTGGGAAGTTTCAGCTGTGACGAAGAGAGCCTGCAATCTCTGAGTTTTTTGAAATCGTCCAAAAAGTCTTCGTCCACATCTGAAATTTTAGATCTGTCGTAAACTGAACGAATTGTTCAAACGATCGATTTTCCCAACTGAATGCAGCGCTTAATAATAATAACAAATGTAAAGATCTTTTCTAGCAAGCCAGCCGCTGAATATTAAGACGAAGGGCTCCACCAGAGATTCTACTAGGCTGATTTCACGTAAATAATATATTTAAACTGTACACAGATAAAGGACAGAGAGAGAGAGAGAGAGAGAGAGAGAGAGAGTGAGAGAATCCTCCATTAGCATAATTGTTTCTCTGTCTTTTCACGGATCAGCCTAACTAGAAAACACGAAGCCCTGACTTTATTGTACCGATTTATGTGTGAGAGGGAAAGAGCGATAAAGGCGACAGATACACTTCTGTACAGACAAAACATTACACCAAGTTAGCGGCAAGCTGCATTCACATAGACTTTCATCATTTACAAAAGCAGAGTAGAATTCATTATAAGTAGTCACAGCATTAAAATCGTGAAAGTGAGAATTAATTTCCATATTAGCTCAAAATTGCCATTTGACTTACTAGAAGATTCTAAGACACGAGATCACCCAAATATATTTTCAGCACACAATGCCACACTGTGGTCAATGTATTCATTTTACTGGTCACCTGGTCCCAGCTGCAGGGTGCTTATATAACGGCTTACAGGGACGACAGAAATTTTATCCACTACATCAGGTAATCAAAGAACTGAAAAGGGTGCCGTCAAAATCTACTCATCGAGAAGAATAATTCTAAATTAAAGGTTTAAGATAATAAGTCAAGCATTAAAGTTACAGACTGTATGTATGTCCTGATGCAGCGTAAGTTAGTGACTTACAACAAACCTTTAACACGATTTGGGTTTTCTATCTTCAGCCGTAGGAGTTTTAATGCTAACGTCAAAATTTTAACCATTTAATTCATTTGTAAATTTAATCAGCCATTTCAAGCTGTTTTGTATAAGAGAGTATGCGTCTTTAAGGAATCGGCGGCCTCAGGAGGGATGTGACTGATGTCTGTAAGATTTCAAAAGGCTGTATTTTTAACAACTACGAACATATGTAGGGGAGAGCATTGTACCTAGAGTAGAGTGTGCCTAGGAACGCACGATCTTTTCTTTCCTTTTTATCGGTAGTGAATTTTGGATCACATGATGCAATGCGCATTACAGACGTCCATAAGCAGTTGCCGACATTGTCTGTAGTTTTTGTTGTTGTTAGACATTATCTTGTACTTTGCGCAGTATTTGTAAATATGTCACGAGCTTCATGTTTGAGTCCTATATAATGTGCTTTTTAATTGTTAAATGTGTATGGGAACTGGGTGTACGTCCTAACCTCCGTGACTCCCCTCTCTTCATTCATCCTCCTCGCTCTGTTGTTCTCCTTCTGCCCCCTCCTTCTGTCCATCTCCTCCTTCCCCTTCTCTATATTCATTTCGACACCCCTCTCTGTTCACCTCCTCTTTCCTCCTGCCTCTGAGCTTGAGCTTTGTTTAGTAGTGTTTCAAAAGAAACCTTGACTGGAAACTGAATTGGCTTAAAACGAGTGGGTACATCGGTTGAGGTCATTGGTATGTTTGATTACGAAGTTTCGGACTATTCAGATTCCATAGTAGTATTATGAACATAAGCCTATAAGCCATAAATACAACTTTCCTGTTTTCTGTGAAAACGGACTACGAGAAATAAAACGAACCAGCGCACTGTTGTATACACGGACTTTCTTCAAAATTATGTATGGAAGAAAGAATAGATATAAGAGAATCAATTCGTACAATGTTTTGAATCCCCCTACATCGCAGTTAAACTGGCTAAGAGAAGGAAAAGTAAGCCCCACAGTTTCACAGCACAGCATTTTTCTTTTCTCGCAGATAGTTTTAACAGAAACCCGTACACTGTTCCTTCCAAAATATATGGCTTTTTAAGTATATCTGAATGTTTATTAGAGTATTGTGCAAAATTATGAATTAAATCGATCATAACCATTTCAAAATTTTTGCCAACAACGTTTTCCTATCGTGTCTTATATTTTGTATATACTATGTAAAAGTACATACTATATGATCATTCAAATTTTGTCAGAGTATTATGAGAAAATCTGAGGTAAATAGGTAAAGAACTTATCAACATTTTTTGCTCAAACGTTTCCTTGCTATATGTTACATGTGTTGTTATACAGACACATGTTATTAAAAAAAAAAAAAAAAGAAAAAAAAAACATGTTGCCCATGTCTGACCGAATGGTTACTGGAGTATCGCGTAAAAATTTGAAGGAAATGAGTGCGGGACTTTCGAGATTTTTGGTAACAATATTAAACAACACCATGTCTTTATATGGTTGTGTAAATATATTTCTTTATTAAAACTAGATAGCGTGTGTTTCTTGACTAATGCTTCGAAATCTGATGTAGATTAGTCAAGAATATTTCGAGAATTTTGCATACGACCTTTTTCATTTACATAAAAATTATATGTTTATATACCATACACACACAAAATTGTATACCCTATGCACATCCGAATGTTTAAAATACCCTGTAAAATTCTGGAGTAAATCAGTCAAGAGCCTTTCGAGCATTTTGATAACAACATTAAACTACAACTTGTATAGACTGAAGCTATTGGTAATGTATTCTTGAGGCACAGTTAAGCCATCCTTGTCGACCTCGCACCACCGTGTACCTTGAAACAGAAAATAGTGTTTTCTCGTGGAACATGTAATACTTGGAAAGGATCTGAGTTTCTTTAATGTCCTAACAATTTAACACACCTGAAGTATACAACATACATGAAGAATGGTGCTGGACAAGGACAAGGAAATAATTTACGTGAACTCTCAGAAATCAGTATGCTAGACTTTAGAAATAAACAAGCAAGGATTCTGTGGGTGCTCAACTAATATAACTAAGCCCAGCGTAGGCATTTTCCTAGTCACATTACACAAGGGCTGAAAGCATGTTAAATTCTATAAATGCAATGTGAGAAAAATTATTTACATATGTTGGTGCTGTTGGCACTCGTTCTGACCGTAATTTGGCAAGTTATAAGAGGAAACATAGTTTTACTCACTGCATATAAAATCAGGGACACGTGGCATTGTCTGATAGCGACGGGAATGTTCAACATAGAAGGTAAATAGCTAACCAGCGTAAAAGATTCCCAAAAAGAAAGACGCCGAATAACGAAATCCGACCCCTAACGGCGGTGTTATATTCATTTAAGCAACTCCGGATGGGCTTCGACTGATTATGGTGCCACTTGGCATGGTCAAAGACAAAGTGCCAAAACCAAAGCACGATCTAATGTTTTGAAACTGCACGAGTTCGTTATGGAAGGTCTCTGATAGTTTCATGGAGCAAAGCGTATTTCATTCGGGAATTAACCAATGCACGAGATACTACATTCATGGATGTAAAGGCACTCGTGGTTACATCTGATGATCACTAATTTTCTCTCATTAACCAGCTTCCTAAACTTAAGAAGTTAAATAAATGTAACGAAAACTGTAATCGCAAAGTGAACTACGGCACTACAAACCTAAACTAATCCGACTGAAACTTGGCAATATTATGAAAGAAATAGACTGTGTGTCTTAACTCCAAACCACATGAGGAGGCTCAGAACAAGTGATCATGTTATACTCAGGAGTCCCCGATAAAGAGTGCCTGACCACTCACAAAATTCGGCAGGCCAAAACCGTTACTCGCTACCGATTGCAATTCAGCTAGTTCAAAAGAAAATGTGGGACATCTTTAGGTCGCTCTGAATTTACTGCTAACACTTAACTGCCTGACTACTGTAAGTTTGGCATCGCTCATACTTGTAAATACAGTATCTGGATGAAGTACTTCGACGAGTAGCTAATGTTACTGGCTCACATGTTGATTTCGGAGGCGTTTGCAAATAGGCATATTTTTTGCATCGTAGTCTTTTGAAATATCGGAGCACACAGGGTTATTTAGGAGAATCCAGTCGCACTATTATAAGGAGATAAACAGTAAACCACACATGCAAAGAAGAAAAGGAAGATTAATGGTGATGAGTACATTTTCATTTGGTGTAAAGAAGGAAAGGGTACTTGTAATCACACACTGTCAGGTGATACCACAGAAAGTAAAGAGGGCGTTCATTTAAAAAAGATTACACATTCGTCATGTCAAAAGACCATAAGCGATTCTTCACAGTGCAGTAGCTCTCAGGAACACTCTGGTATGTTCACAGTAGAATGTTCTTAAAGCAGAAATTTAGTCGTTCAACTAGTACATGGCCTGAGATTTGGGCGCTGATGAAGTTACACGATGGACTGTGTTGTTGGTCTGGGTGTGATATGAATAATAATGTTCCTACTTGCAAATTTAACCACGATAGATACGTTTACTCAAAAAACACTGAAAAATCGCCAGGAATAGCACAGAGACGCTTGTTGAATGAATAAATTGAGAAAATAAAGCATAGATCAAGAGATGACAGAACTGGGCGAGAAGTTGCGGTGGACGGGGGTAGAGGAGATGAAGACCTGAAGATCAGTATCATCGCGTGCAGACTGTACGCTCGTGGGTAAAACAGCATTCAGAAGATGATGATGTACAACATTGATACAATGTTTGCCTCTACAAAATCGTAACTACTTAGGTACGTACAATGCAGTGATCAAACACAACAGGGTACCAGAAGGAAAATTATAATTTTAGTGGCATTTATTCGGTAACAACATAATGTTTGTGGAACTTGTACTGGAAGAACTTACCTTCACCGACAGCTTTGAATATATTACTCTCATCCACCACTCTAGTAGGTAAAAGGAATTTGAGGACTTAAACGACAGCATTTCTTCACATCCGTACATTATCCGTTCTACTCTTACTGTACCGATACCACTCTATAACATTTATGTTGACACTGCGAAGCTCAAAGGTAATACTCGTACCTATAACAAAGAGACTGAGCTTGACACAATCTGTTAACAAGATTTGTGGTGAATGTTCTCAGCATGGCAATTAGTGTAATACTAAGGTGCAATATGAAATCGGTCGATCAAATAAAACTAGCCTTATGGTCGATGAATGGAAGGATTAAGACTCAGAGGAAGAATTCTGGGAAAATGCAATGCATTTTTGAAGAAAACCGCATGATAAGCCTTATGACTATTTCTGCAGTACCTTTGTAGTATTTGGAGTCCTTAGAAAGTAGGCAAAATAGAACATCGAAGGAGTTCAGAGACGCACTACAGGTGCGGAACAGGTCGACAAAGCATATGCGGAAGTGTAAATACAGTGCCTGATCAAAAGTTTCCGGAGACAGGTGGACATCAATATGGGGTGTGTACACACGTCGCCTGCATGACGGCTTGACCTCTGTTGGGGAGTCTTTCAGTGAGCTGTCTGAACGTTTGTGGAATAATGGCAACTTACTAGTCTTAAAATGGTTCAAATGGCTCTAAGCACTATGGGACTTAACATCTGTGGTCATTAGTCTCCTAGACTTAGAACTACTTAAACCTAACTAACGTAAGGACATCACACACATCCATGCCCGATACAGGATTCGAACCTGTGACCTTAGCAGCAGCGGAGTTACGGACCGAAGCGGCTAGAACCGCTCGGCCACCGCGGCCGGCCACTATTCTTCAAGAGACGAATCGAGACAAGGCGGTTCACGTAGAACGCCGGCGTCTGGAGCTCAGTCGACAATCTAACCATTAGCAGACTTGTTCCATTTGGTTCAGCTCGAGATTCTGTTCAGGCCACTCCATTTCAGGAGTGTTATTGTCCACAAACCATTGCCTCACAGATGCAGCTGTGTTAAAACGATGCACTAAAGTGCTGCTGTAATCAATCATCATCTCTGAAATGTTCTCCAATATTTTTTTTGTAAAGGGTGATACGAAGGCTATTCTGAAAGTAAGTTACGATCGGTGGCGAAATGGAAACCACTATGAAAACCAGATGAAGCTTTGCACAGGTTTGTTGGGCAGTGTCTGCAGTAAGCCCTCTAGTCGCGTCACTTCAGTTCTGAGTGCACAGTGAGCACATAAAGATGCTCTGGAAATAGCGGCCCCCGCCATGTATGTGAGCCTGGTGACAGATTTCGCCTGGCGTTATGCAGCCCATGTAACACAAATGTCATGCGGCCTTCATGACAATACTCTGCCACTCTCTGCAGGGGCAATGAAGATGCTCCTGCAGCGTCTTCGATGAGAATTTGTTGATCATCCGCATCATAGCCTGTAACTGTCTGCCCCTAATTTCTGCTCACGTGAACCGCTGGTTTTGAAGACAACATTTTGGTACAGTCAACGAGCTGTAGACCAGTATAGAGTATTGGCTTAAAGCTGAGGCGGCTGCTTTCTATGACAAGAGTATTGCAAAGTCGGCACAGCGCAACGACAAATGTCTAAGTCGGTGCGGCGACTATATATAGAGAAACAACTGTAAGGTGTAGCTAACTGTTGCTAATAAATCATATTTGATTTTCACATTGGTTTCCGTTTCGTGACCATCGAAACCTAATTTGCCAAATAGCCTTCATAACGGGAGCCACACCCGATACACGAGAAGTACCCCAACACTACCCCCCTCCGTATTTCATTGTTGGCACTACACGCGATAGGCAAGAAACTTTCTCCAGGCTGTGACAAACTCAAATCCTTACACCGAGCTGATTGAGTCATCCCTTTAAATCACTCGATTCCAATCATCCACTGTCCAGTCACTCGACGCAGTAGCTGAGTGACTAGCACACTGTCAGTCACTAGCACACTGTCAGTCACCAGCACATTGTCAGTCACCAGCACACTGTCAGTCACTAGCTCAGACAATCAATGACTCAATCTAGTTTGGTGTCTGTCATTCATTCGCAGAGTGGGTTTAAGCTTAGACAGTACAAAACGTCATATTATAGCAATATCACCGAGATTGTCTGCAAGAGGTCTATTAGCTACATCTACATCTACATTTATACTCCGCAAGCCACCCAACGGTGTGTGGCGGAGGGCACTTTACGTGCCACAGTCATTACCTCCCTTTCCTCTTTCAGTCGCGTATGATTCGCGGGAAAAACGACTGCCGGAAAGCCCCCGTGGGCGCTCGAATCTCTCTACTTTTACATTCGTGATCTCCTCTGTAGGTATAAGTAGGGGGAAGCAATATATTTGATACCTCACCCAGAAACACGCCCTCTCGAAACCTGGACAGCAAGCTACACCGCGATACAGAGCGCCTCTCTTGCAGAGTCTGACACTTGAGTTTGCTAAACATCTCCGTAACGCTATCACGCTTACCAAATAACCCTGCGACGAAATGTGCCGCTCTTCTTTGGATCTTCTCTCTCTCCTCCGTCAACCCGACCTGGTACGGATCCCACACTGATGAGCAATACTCAAGTACAGGTCGAACGAGTGTTTTGTAAGCCACCTCCTTTGTTGATGGACTACATTTTCTAAGGACTCTCTCAATGAATATCAACCTGGTACCCAACTTACCAGCAATTAATTTTATATGATCATTCCACTTCAAATCGTTCCGCACGCAAACTCTCAGACATTTTACAGAAGTAACTGCTACCAGTGTTTGTTCCACTATCATATAATCGTACAATAAGGGATCCTTCTTTCTACGTGTTCGCAATACACTACATTTGTCTATGTTAAGGGTCAGTTGCCACTCCCTGCACCAAGTGCCTATCCGCTGCAGATCTTCCTGCATTTCACTGCAATTTTGTAATGCTGCAACTTCTCTGTATACTACAGCATCACTCGCAAAAAGCCGCGTGGAACTTCCGACACTATCTACTAGTTCATTTATATATATATTGTGAAAATCAATGGTCCCACAACATTCCCCTGTGGTACGCCAGAGGTTACTTTAACGTCTCTAGACGTCTCTCTATTGAGAACAACAAGCTGTGTTCTGTTTGCTAAAAACTCTTCAATCCAGCCACACAGCTGGTCTGATATTCCGCAGACTCTTACTTTGTTTATCAGGCGACAGTGCGGAACTGTATCGAACGCCTTCCGGACGTCAAGGAAAATAGCATCTACCTGGGAGCCTGTATCTAATATTTTCTGGGTCTCATGAACAAATAAAGCGAGTTGGGTCTCACGCGATCGCTGTTTCCGGAATGCATGTTGATTCCTACCGAGTAGATTCTGGGTTTCCAGAAACGACATGATACGCGAGCAAAAAACATGTTCTAAAATTCTACAACAGATCGACGTCAGAGATATAGGTCTATAGTTTTGCGCATCTGCTCGACGACCCTTCTTGAAGACTGGGACTACCTGTGCTCTTTTCCAATCATTTGGAACCTTCCGTTCCTCTAGAGACTTGCGGTACACGGCTGTTAGAAGGGGGGCAAGTTCTTTCGCGTACTCTGTGTAGAATCGAATTGGTATCCCGTCAGGTCCAGTGGACTTTCCTCTGTTGAGTGATTCCAGTTGCTTTTCTATTCCTTGGACACTTATTTCGATGTCAGCCATTTTTTCGTTTGTGCGAGGATTTAGAGAAGGAACTGCAGTGCGGTCTTCCTCTGTGAAACAGCTTTGGGAAAAGGTGTTTGGTTTCAGCTTTACGCGTGTCATCCTCTGTTTCAATGCCATCATCATCCCGTAGTGTCTGGATATGCTGTTTCGAGCCACTTACTGATTTAATGTAAGACCAGAACTTCCTAGGATTTTCTGTCAAGTAGGTACATAGAATTGTACTTTCGAATTCACTGAACGCTTCACGCATAGCCCTCCTTACGCTAACTTTGACATCGTTTAGCTTCTGTTTGTCTGAGAGGTTTTGGCTGCGTTTAGACTTGCAGTGAAGCTCTCTTTGCTTTCGCAGTAGTTTCCTAACTTAGTTGTTGAATCACGGTGGGTTTTTCGCGTCCCTCACAGTTTTACTCGGCATGTACCTGTCTAAAACGCATTTTCCGATTGCCTTGAACTTTTTCCATAAACACCCAACATTGTCAGAATCGGAACACAAATTTTCGTTATGAAGAGCTTGTACCGAATGTTCTCTATTAAAGTTAAGTAGCAACTATTTGTTAATGTAAAAAAGGACCGTGTTAATCCACGCGTGCATTTGTGTTGTAGGAAGAGGATAACGGCCACCCGTAACATCTTCTCCCTTGCCCCCTACGGTAAAAGTCTCTACAGTGGCGACGAGGAGACTACAGCTAGTCCACTTTCAAGGTCACTGAGTAGTGCTGACCAACCTACTCTTCTGTTACTGCTTCTCTGCTGACAACACAATACTCCCCGACTTCTTTCCTGCTGGTGGGTCCGATTAACGTGTGTTGAAGTTGTTTTTAGATATTCAGTAGTGGTGTATGGATAATTTTGATGAGGAAGTGTATATTTTTGGAGAGCTTAATGCGAATACTTGGAAGAGAGACGACATATTTCTCGCGAAACTTCATTGTGTAAGTTTTGGAAACATATACAGGAATAAATCTGTGCGGCAATTACGCTGCCCGTACATCTACGTGGATAATCTGCACATCAAAGTTAGGTGCCTGGCAGAAGGTTCATCGAATTACCTTCATATTGTTGTTGTGGTCTTTAGTCGTGAGACAGGTTTGATGGAGCTCTCCATGCTACTCTATCCTGTGCAAGCTTCTTCATCTCCTAGTACTTACTGCAACCTAAATCCTTTTGAATCTGCTTAGTGTATTCATCTCTTGGTCTCCCTCTACGATTTTTACCCTCCACGCTGCCCTCCAATACTAAATTGGTGATCCCTTGATGCCTCACAACATGTCCTACCAACCGATCCCTTCTTCTTGTCAAGTTGTGCCACAAACTCCTCTTCTCTCCAACTCTCTTCAATACCTCCTCATTAGTTATGTGATCTACCCATCTAATCTTCATCATTCTTCTGTAGCAGCACATTTCGAAAGCTTCTATTCTCTTCTTTTCCAAACTATTTATTGTCCATGTTTCACTTCCATACATGGCTGCACTCCACACAAATACTTTCAGAAACGACTTCCTGACACTTAAATCTATACTCGATGTTAACAAATTTCTCTTCTTCAGAAACGCTTTCCTTGCCATTGCCAGTCTACATTTTATATCCTCTCTGCTTCGACCATCATCAGTTATTTTGCTCCCCAAATAGCAAAACTCCTTTACTATTTTAAGTGTCTCATTCCCTAATCTAATTCCCTCAGCATCACCCGAGTTAACTCGACTACATTCCATTATCTTCGTTTTGCTTTTGTTGATGTTCATCTTATATCTCTATTTTCTAATCTAGTATAGTGCGCAGTACTATATCTTTCCGTACTAGCTCTGATTTCCCTTATTTTATCGTGGTGATCATTTATCCCTATGTAGGTCGGTGTCAACATTTTCGCATTCAGAGGAGAGAGCTGGTGATTGGAATTTAGTGAGAAGGTTCCGTCGCAACGGAAAACGCCTTTCTTTCAACGATGTCCAGCACAAATCCTTTATCATTTCAGTGACACACTCTCTCATATTTCGCGATAGTACAAAACGTACTGCGCGTCTTCGAACTTTTTCAATGCACTCCGTCAGTCCTATCTGGTAAGGATCCCACATCGCGCAGCAGTATTCTAAAAGAGGATGGACAAGCGTAGTGTAGGCAGTCTCCTAAGTAGCTCTATTACATTTTCTAAGTGTTCTGCCAACAAAACGCAGACTTCGGTTAGCCTTCCCGACAACATTTTCTATGTGTTCCTTCCAATTTAAGTTGTTTAATTGTATTACCTAGGTATTTAGTTGAATTTACGGCTTTTAGATTAGACTGATTTATTGTGTAACTGAAGTTTAACTAATTCCTTTTAGCACTCATGTGTATGACCTCAGACGTTTCATTATTTAGGGTCAACTGCCAATTTTAGCACAATTCAGATATCTTTTCTAAATCTCTTTGCAATTTGTTTTGATCTTCTAATGACTTTATTAGTCGATAAACGACAGCGTCATCGGCAAACAAAATAAACCGGCTGCTCAAATTGTCTCCCAAATCGTTTATATAGATAAGGAGCAGCAAAGTGCCTATATCACTACCTTGGGGAACAACAGAAATCACTTCTGTTTTACGAGATGACATTCCGTCAATAACTACGAACTGTGACCTCTCTGACAGGAAGTCGCAAAGCCAGTCACCTAACTGAGACGATATTCCGTAAGCACGCAATTTCACTACAAGCCGCTCGTGTGGTAGAGTGTCGAAGGCCAGAAATACGGAATCGATCTGAAATCCCTTGTCAATAGCACTCGACACTTCATGCGAATAAAGAGCTAGTTGTGTTTCAAAAGAACGATGATATCTAAACCCATGTTAACTGTACGTCAATAGAGCGTTTTCTTCGAGGTAATTCATTACGTTCGAACACAATATATGTTCCAGAATCCTGCTGCATATCGACGTCAATGATATGGGCTTGTAATTAAGTGGATTACTTGTACTACCTTTTTTAAATGTTGGTTTGCCTCCATTGTATATTTCGCTTATGCATCATGACTGTAAGATGGAAGTAATAAGGGCCGTACAAGGACTTAAGGGCGCTCAATACATGGACGGAACAGGAGAGGTAGTCAATAAATATACAGGGTGGTCGGAAATTCCCGTTACAAACTTCTAGGACTTGTAGTGGGGAGTGAGTACATAATATTTTGAATAGGAACCCATGTTCAGAAACGTACCATTTCCGTGCTACAACCATATGAAAACGTGTTGCTAATGCTGCCATTTTTACAAGTAGTTGACTGGGCGCGATACAGTAAATCACTTATTTTACAGCTCCACTCATTAATAGACAATGAGACTGCTCGTGTACTTAATGACGGGTTCTCGTCAACGTGATGCACTAACACCTCTTACAGTACGGACGTGTGGGGCCTCCCTGGAGCGCCACAGTCACTCCTGCTACTGGTGAAGATACCCTTTCTCGAAAGCGCTGCGTGATTGTGGCGAAATGTAGCCTAAACTTGTGGAGAACTGTCTTGATAAAGGCGACGAACAGCTCTTCCATTGCCGTGAGCTTCGCCATTCAGGAAGATCATGTTGGTGTTTTCTGCAAACTTGTATTCAGCCATGTTGCTCCAACACTGACTGACGCGTAAATGACGCTCAACCAGGTCAGTGAGGTAGGATAGGATGTCAAATGACATCAGCCGATCTGACGTAAGCACCCATCACTATGACTATCCTGTTGCAAACCTATGAGGCAAACATGTTTTCAAGCGGCTGTAGCACGAAAACGGTGCGTTTCCGGACATGTGTTCCTATTCAAAATATTACTTACTCACTCCCCTCTACAAGTCCTAGAAGTTTGTAACGGGAATTTCCGACCACCCTGTATGTATGAAATACGCTCCACCATAGACTGTGCAATGGCTTGAGGGTTGTTTGCATAATGTAGATGCAGGTTACAGATTTTTGTTTCATGAAAAAAATTCAGAAATGAAAATTCAAGCAGTGTTGTCGCGCTTTCACGCTTCTTGTTGTTGTTAACGGCTGTTGAGTTTGACAAAGGGCGGTGACAGGCGGTACTGCCGTAATTGGATGTGACGGCACCATTTTCTCCTAACTGCATCACCCCCGATTTTTGACGGGCACCTTGTTTCACGCTTGTTATGCCACGCCTTGCCCGTTCATCCATTTAGCATTGTCACCGTAATTAAATTACGAGCAAGCACCGGTTCGCGTTTGCTTTTATCCCATGCGATACCGAACGCACCGTCTACCGTTTCGAAATACCTCACCCGACAGATAATTTTACTGGATATTCCCCAACATTTTCAGGCCATTCTTGTCGTTGGTTCCGTTTCGTATATCGCTTTGCAGAATTTATTCGGTAGTCTCGCATTCAGCAATATGAAAGGAAATTACATTACTTAGCCAGGGTAGCAGTACGTTGTTTTATGACATTACATTAAAAAGAATTACGAAAGTATTAATGGATTATAAAATTTCACATTTTTTCAAAGACGGATAATTATTGTTTTCTTTGATGCGTGAGTCAGATGACTAGTCAAGTCACAACAGTCCTCGATCAGTTTGCCTCGAGAGAGGATACATCCGAATCGAGTTAGTGCACATGTCCAGCTAGTTTGAGGGAAGGTGGGGGGGGGGGGGGGGAGTTGTTAACTGTGCAATATCGTACTGAAGTGGCCTCATGCTGCCAGGTAAATTTAATTCGATTTCGTATTCACTGAAGTAACATCACATACCCTCTCACCCAGTGAAGCTTCGTTCCGTTTCTTCACAAATTTGTCAGGCAGCGTATATTACAGTTTGTTCTGTTTTTCTCAATGTAAATTCATCAAATCTGATTCATCCTTAGATCCACGTCCGAACTGAGAATCTCTTTGTATGACAGACCTATTTTGTTGCATAACGTCCAATTTGCTCAGTGTGTTGTGACAATGAACATCAGTTTTGTGTATTTATATATTCCACTCTTACATACTATTTGTCCGATTGCGTTGTCACGGATGTATCTAGATATAATATCAGAGATATTAAGAAACATGAATTTAAGACTCTTTGCCCTGATCATCAGTGCTATGTTCTCATCTCGCGACAGTATTGTCCAATACGATAAAGAATTGTGCGCTTTTAGCATCTGACACTTGTAATAAGTACACATGTCAACTTGTGTACCATAAAGTAAGACAGATAACAGAACTATCGTGATCACGTACACATGTTTAACATTAGGTTTTAAACATCCACGGCTCTCAATTTTTTCTAGATTCACACCAATATTTGTACTGCAATGTATTCAAAATTTTCTTATGTTATAGACATCGATATTTGTACATTAATTTGCTTGTCCTCTGCATCAGATGGCACCGATTATGGGCTTATGCCCAAATACTAGTCTGTCAACGAAATATTTTTTATGTTCATAATGTGCAGCAAGATGTATACTAACAAATATTAGGGGTATTTTGATCAATACATACAATTTGATATCTTTTTCGATAAGGAACTTCTATACCATCCAAGGGTCGTCTGTCAAGCGATAGTGCTGCGTCGACGTAGTAATTAATTACTATTTCACGGCAGCAATCGTCTACCCAGAAGAAAATTGGAAATTTTTTTTAAATACAATTTGGTATCCAGAATGAACCTTTGACTCTGTAGTGAAGTGTGAGCTGTTTTGAATCTTCCTAGCATATAAAAATTGTTTACTGGGCGAAGACGGAGACAAGGTAAAATTACTGTCCACAAAACGCATGGTTCCGACATCCAGTCCAGTCGTGGTGCACAGTTTTAATCTTCCAGGAAGTTTCAGAAAAATTTAGTCTGTTTGTTTTATTCCTCACCTCGATTGATCTCAGTAATTTAACTGAACTAGATTGGTTTCTAGTTATTATGAAACGATTTTATCATACCGTATCAGATATTACGTGCTTTATATATTTCTGCAATTTTCAACAGATTTATCAGCTACCCAAGTAAGTGCTTCATACACTGTATACGCACCAAAAACAGTAGAAATGTGATGAAATTTGTAAGAATTTATATTGCGTTGTATACTGAGAACTTTGTCTAGGGCATTATTACAAGTTACACTAACGCACTAAAAGAATCTCGGAAGAAATGTTAGCACAACAGATGGAAATCTGGCACGATATCGCATAAATAACTTGTTAACCAATTGTCAGCTGCGCTTATGAAGGCAGATGCCCACAGTTTTTCTTTCGTTGAATCAGTTACTAGAGAACTATTCCAACTGTTTGTACAATGCTTAAAATGACAGCTCACTGTTCATTTTAACACATAATAAACAGAAGGATCGACACGCAGATGGATGTCTAGCAGGATTTCTGTGAGTAAGCGCTACAGGCGCATCCATTTCGTCATGTCTCGATGGCAGTGAGGTACCGATCATTGTGATGATCAAAGAAATTATGCTTGTGTTTAGGAGTGACAAAGGAACTACATTTTCGCAACGGTAAGATACATATAATTTGTTCGGTACAACTGTTTGTTTATAGTTTATACCCCATAATGTATGCATCAAAACAGGAACATCCTATTGTAGTTGTATAGCTTTCAGACTTCTTAAGGAGTAATGACAATGCTGAAAGCGGTGTCGCAGACTTTTCTCTCAGTAACAGGAGAAATCGTTTTTATACTACTTGTCGGGATACTAACGTAAATTTAAAGCACAATACAACCTCTTATTTTGCGCTAACTGGCATTTCCGTGTAACAAAACTGCTATTATATACAAGGACAGGTGGTCTTTGCCTTCCTCAAAACTTTTTCTATTATTGGTAAACGACGATCAAATAAGGCAAAATATTTTATTTTGTGCATTGGTAGTGCCTTGCAGCTTATTGCGGTTGTTGAAGTAATTGTATGCACCTTTGTTAATTAGTCAGACGGTCATTGACAAACTTCTCTGTTTTCAAGTTAGCGGTTTGTGAACATACCCACGCATTGTTTCAAATGGTTCAAAAGGCTCTGAGCACTATGGGACTTAACATCTGTGGTCATCAGTCCCCTAGAACTTAGAACTACTTAAACCTAACTAACCTAAGGACATCACACACATCCATGCCCGAGGCAGGATTCGAACCTGCGACCGTACGCACGCATTAACTGCTAAATTTCTATCTCAACATGAGAGAGTCAGCTGCCGTCTTTTGTCTATATTTTCTGGTGTTGTGATAATAATGTGACGGTTTAAGGTTAATATTGGTTCTTAACTCAAGGTGAAATACGTGTAAAATAAAGAACATAGTCTAAGTATTTCTTGATATTCAAAAACAAATTAGGAAATAAACAACTAATAAATGGTAACGGTGAGTATTAGACAGCAATGACATTATCCTGAGATACAGACAGGGAGGTGTGCTCGACTAAATATGATTTACCAAATGAGAAACAGCAGTGTAGGGATAGAAGATAAAACGCCATTTTGGCTTCAGACATACCAAGAGGCACTAACGCTGTCGTAGATAAAACGAGGAAATTTTACAGCTTCTTTTTTTTTTTTTTTTTTTTACAGTGAATGACGAACGTCAGATGTGGAACGATAAAGATGTGTAACTGATCCCTTAGTATTGGCTTAAAATGAAATGACATTGTTTTTATGGCTAGGTGGGATGGTGTCGATGCAGAACCTTTTGTTTTTGCATAGTGTGGAGCAGTAGGACCTGTAGGCATCGACCACGCAGTGCCATGTAGTAACATTGTGACGATATTAATTCGCCCCGAAACACGTCCGATACCGTGTCACTAAATGTCACCGGCAGCGACATTCTCGTGGGAGACACTGGTCATCCTTTTTTCAACGTTTTTTGTAACTGTTCCGTATCGCAACTGAGTTCAATGCACTATTACGTAATAAAATTTCATGCAGAGAATAAAGGTCAAATAAAATAATAGCACTCATTGCATATTCTTAAACAATGCTCTAGAATACAACTTTGAGAATGGCATGATATTCAGTGAAAACTTCATTTTGTCTTTAGTTTCGTATTATAGTCTTCCAGAATGAACGAGACTTTATTGATCACTTATCCCAGTTTAGGTAGGGTTACAGTAATCAGTTATTCATTATATTTTAGACGGTATTGTTCGAGAATTCTTGATGTATATTTCTGAATCTGTTACACTCATATGACGAGAAACGTAACTGATTCTTGCGAAGTTCATCACTGGATATAGGATGGAACACAGTAATTGATGACGTAGTATTCATGGTAGTGTCCAAAACGTACAACTGCAGCTTAAATCTCTCCGAACTATAGTTAGTTTTCCTTGATAACATACACGTATGTAACTTATTGTATATTGGTTTTCTGTAAATGCCGCGAACGTAATGACAGCAGAAAAAAAATTAAAATTATTTCACATCAGTCAACAGCTCTACTACCTCAATTTTAAGAACGGCGGGAAATGAAACGTCAAAGATTGTAACATATCTGGTCATTTTGCCTTTGTAATGGCGGTTTTCGTGTTGGCACGAATGACATCAACGCCTCTACGTGCTCTCTGATGCCGGCGCATTACCTGTCAGATGACTGCTGCTACTATGACAGTTTGTTCTATCACCACTGACTTCCATTGGCAGTTTTCACGTTTCGGCTACCACTTGTAAGGAATTTTTATGCCAATAGTACACATGACTACTTTTAAGTCTTATGTTTGCACCCAGTATGATGGTGGTCGTACAGCTTGCTGGCTTCGAGTGACAGTAGTCAACAACCTCTTTAAATCGACTTAAGAAGCAGTATTATGTCAGGAAGTTGACAGTTCGTAGTAAGTGACGGGAAGTCATAAAGTGAAACAGAAATTATATCTGCCGTTGACGAAGGAAGTGTTATCAGCCCTTTACTGTTTATAATGTAGGAACGTACGAACGATTTAAGAGACCATGTGAGCAATCCTCTAATGTTGTTCGTATATGATGCTGTCGTTTTCCGTCTCCTAAAGTAGCCAGAAGATCAGAAATAATCAAAAAATAGTTTAAACAAGATATCTGTGCTGTGCAAAAAAGGGACAATTGACCCTAGACAATAAAATGAGTGAGGTCTCCACATGAGTACTGAAAAGAACTCATTAAATTTTTATTACATGATATAAGACGCAAATTTAAAAGTTCTTTTGGATCCAGTTAAATTCTTGTGAATTCCAAAGTTTCGGTTGTAACTATCACATACATACAAAACGTGAAAAACCAAATACTGCACTTTAATGATAGAACACTTAGAAAATGCAATGCTTGTCGCGTCCTTCTAGAGTGTTGCTGCACAGTATCGGATCCTTACCAGGGAGGATTGATTCAGGACATCGAAAAATTTGAAAGAAAGCACTGTCACTGATACACTACCGCGAATTGGGATGTCAAACATTAAAGCAAAAACTTCTCTAGTCGCTGCGAGAGCCTTCCACGACATTTCAACCACAGGCGTTCTGCTCTAAACGTGAAAGTATTTTGTGTCTATACACCTTCTACCAATCGAGAAAGTTATCGAATTTTTATTGTCTGAATTGATACATAAATCTTATAGCTTAGCTGTGAGAGACATAAATTCACTACGCACTACAAGCATGCAGCACATGGGTAATTTGTGCCTGGCCACTTCTTTCTTTCTACAATGCCGTATGAGATATAAAGGGTATGCGTCAGTACTTGGTGTATGTGACACCTGTAAGAAGTATATTTGAAATTTTCTCAATTTTAAGAACTTATCCTTACCTGTATTTTACACTGATTTGACTATATACAAACCAACTACTGTCTTATAGACGTACTTGCTCTGCCTAAATTCAAACCACAGGAAATCTCTCAAAGACTTATGAATGTTTCAAGTTTACTACTTATACGTGCCATATGCACCGTTTTATAAATTGGTAATAGGGAAACAGATTTGTAACATCACTGTCCAAAAATGATAAAAAACTGCTGGAATGTAAGATCAGCTTTATCAAGAACTTGAAAGTAAGCGAAATAAATATGGGTTTATTACTTTATGGTGTGGCCAGCTGCTCGTCAACCAGTGAATTCAGATAAGGTCACTCCAGTTCGGTCAATATGTTATAAAAGTGATTTGCATGGAACGGCATCGGCAATCTATAGGGGTATCAGAATTCAATTTTTTATCCACTGATTAATGCTTGAAATTGCCGCGCAGTTAAATTTAAACTATGCAAGATATAAGTGGATTTGTGAAACGCTTTTTAATTCTGACGTACGGCTTGATTGGTGTCGTAGATAGAACGTCAAAAGCCACCATAATGAAAAATGCTGCCGCAGCTGAATGTGGGCAGGTGTAGAAAGTTCCGATAGAGTTTTTCAGTGAGTGAAGACAGGTGAGAGCGACAGCTTCAAATGAAAATGTCATTGTGCATCTTCAATTGTGATAAATTACTATGGTGGCAACACTGACGAGGGCCGTATTGGAGAAGAGTAATGTATTTTATTTTGTGCTGATTGATAAAAACATTTCGTGGAACTTTCGTCTGTTTTCAATCCTTTATATTATATTAAACGTCTTATGAAGCCATGGACCAGAAACCCTGACAGAAAGTAACGCAACACGGAATAAAATTTACGACTTGATCAGTGAAAAGTAACTATAAATGTCATCTGTTTCACGATGGTTCTTGTTTAACTTTGTGGCTTTTGTTCAGTTAAATGCTGATGATTAAGACCGCATCCAGTCACAGGCGCATTCTGAAAGCCTTTATTCGACCTCCATTGCCAGCTACGTGAACCTATGTCTGACTTCATTTGGCTGTAATCGTTTTATCTGAAGGTAGACGTAGATGTAGGAAACTGATGATAGCGATGGAATTAAAGCTTTTTAAAAGTATTGGTGGCTAGTTACTGTCTCCATCAAGAATGTTTAAATAATTACAGATCTTCATAAGATTAGGTGTCTAAACATTGAACACTGTGTAATCTCGCTACTATCATCATTGTTGGCGGTACAGTAGGATCATATGTAGCCAATGATCTAGTACCGACACTGGACGAGGAGGATTTACAGGCCCATCCAACGAACCAGATTTTGACTTTTCATGGTTTCTGTTAATCCGTAAAGGCTAATGGTGAGATGGACCTTATAAAATGATAGTATTTTCTGTGTCATCCTTATTCAGCGCTAGTGCCCCATTTATAATGAACTCGCCGTTGGCGGGATATTAAATGCTGAACTTGTGGATCGATAGCTACGATACCACGGCGTAGGTGCAAGTTCTTAGGTTGGCACTACGACACGGACACCGACGACAGCGCCCTCTAGCCGGCGCTGTGCAAATCTACGAGCTCCGCTCCAGATTCAGCCAATTTGATTTCGAGGAGACGACCTACCAACATTGTTTCTACATCATAGGGGGCTAGCAATTACAGACTGCGTTACTTCAGTGATAGTTTGTCCAACTACTAGTAGCTGTTAGATTTTATGTATGAACGGCTACGCACCTACGTGTTCATCTGTACGCAAAGTTAAGTAAAAGAGTTATAACCTAATTGCAGTACCAAGCATTTCACCTTCTCCTGCTTCTACTCACCACCTACATTCAGTCTACCCTTCAGTTTACAGGAGCAGACCCACGAGCCGCCTATCCAGGAGGGATACGAAAGAACTTCCTTCTTTTAATAAGCCTTCCCATTTGATGTTTGTGTTGAAATTAGAATTTTGCTCTGCACTGATGCTCAAATTTGTTTCGATACATTTGTTCCGATATTTTGTACTCTTGTATTTCACTATTAAATGCGGCCTTTTCATAACGAGCGCCTTTTCGTTGTTGTCAGTCACTTGTGTGTAGCAGATAGCTGATGCGCGCGTTGACTTGTCCGCTCACGTGACGCATCTTTGTGAAACTTTACATACGAGAATCTCTTACACGCAGCTTGAGACTTTGGCAGAGGTCAGCCAGTAGGAATGCAAGGCTTTTGTGTCTTCTATTGGTTCCAGCTTTCTGTTTGAACCTCGAAGGATGCGGCACTTCTCGTTTCGTTATCCGCAGGACGCTGGTAGCAAGTAGTAATTCATGGTGCAAGACGTAAACTTTTGATCAGCACATTTCAATGTAAATAGTGGGATGTATTAAGGTGCGTGTATTGCAGTTGTTCTCACACGAATGGTCTTCGCAGTAGTGATACTCTCAGGCAAAGCCATCACTGTGTCACGTTGCTATTCATGTGAAAATTATTTGTGCTATTGTTTCTTAGTTCACCATAATATCTGCTTCGTAACACGTGGATGCGAATCTTTTTCAACGATAAGCGTCTGTCAGCAAAAGTGACAGCTCTCTCAATTATGAATGATACTCTGTTCCTGGGGAATGTTAATTTTGTGATGTGGTTTAAAGGTATTTCGCTGAAGGAATTTAAAAATAATCCATTCAGAATGTGCATCCATAGCCACGAGACTTGAAGTGTAAGTCAATCCCGGTGTGAAATATATAGGATTTCATTTTAATTTGTCTATGGAAATTAATGATATTTCGAACATTTTTCCAGACTTGCCAGTTCTACCACATGTAACGGCTTTGACGTTGTAATTTCAATCTTGGTACCATTGGACAATGAATGTCTTAAATATACACTGCACTTTGCTTAGGGGTCACATTGACACTATGTTACCTTAGAATTTACTTTTTGTAAGTGATTTTCAGCAGTTAAGGTAAGTTAGATGCTGATGGAGCATTCGGAGATCTGACGGTGGTAACTATAATTTTGTAATCGATAACTTTCGTCATTCCTATACTCATGTTATTAGATGGTGATAGATGATTGCCAGCAAGATGTAATTCTAGGGATCCTTGGATGTATAAGCTGTACCTTATCACACAACGAGTTTGTGCAGCGAGGAGATTTCAGTTTTCTTCAAATATTTAGTGTTGAAATGGTATTATGGGTGCGTAACTTCTCCTCGTCGTTGCACGTTGCGGGAAGCTTTGCCATTTCTTTGTTACCAGTCAAATTTCAGATCGTGTTATACATAAATCCTATTTTCTTTTTATGGTATGTGCGGTGAACCCGAACTCCACTGACAAACCTTGAGATATGATAGTACGGACCTAAACAAAAAGGGGTCTAATGAACATTGGCTCCAAAATGCGTATCTTAAGGTCTATGAGCACTTGTTCATCTTCGCTACTGTGAAACACACATCTCCTACTGAATACGTGCTAATAGCATGCATTTTAGAACCCATGTAAAATAGACATTTTTTCCTTGTTTTAGTCCATACTACATCCCCCCAAAATTTGGAAAGCAAAAAACTTGCAGTAGAAGAGATGTGGTTAACATTACTGAAGATGATCAAGTGTTTTGCAGGTATTAAGGTATACTGTTTATGGCGCAAGTATACTACTTTTTTCTTGTTTTTTTCTGTACTATCACCTCTGAAAGTTTTTCGGTGGAACTGTCGTTCACGTATTCTATGAGGACATGAATAGGGCGTACATTCCCGATGAACACTTGTATTTAAGTCAAGAAAGAGTGGCAGATTTCAACTGATACAGTTAGTTCAACATCTTCACATCAAAGAACGTTTTATTATGTACAAGTATATTGTGTTGGAGGGAATTCACTTTCCCCATTTTCCATTTTACATCGGCCGCAGGTGTAAGTGTCTAGATCCTCTGGAGAATACAGACCCCCTGCTTATTCGGATTATGGATTCTGAATGGAGTCTATGTGTTCGAAGGTAGTATCAAAAGTCAGTGTGTCAAGGCACGTAAGACAGCTAGTCCAAATCGTATGTTGATAATTTGAGCAGCAGATAATGTGTTGATTTGTTAGGGTCATACAGGCATCATGCTGACTACTTTCTTGAACTTCTTCGAAAAATGAAAACTTCTGTGTCTCACAAGGGAACACACACCAACACTCCACATCTCTCACACGCCTGTGGTTCTTACTTAGATGTAACAGACGCTGCTTCTTAAGCGTTTTTCCTAGACATCGAAGTTCAATGTCTGAAAAGCCTGTTCGGTATCATACGGGGCCGCCAGCTGTCGAACGGTGGCGTCAGCGTAATAGGCTAAGGCGTCATACCTCTGCGTCCGAGTCTTTTTTTTTCCCCCTATCTTCCACAAAACACCTCTACCATTACAACGAATTAAGGTTTTTAGGAAAGGATAATAACGATAATGATGTTAATGATAATGACGATAATGATAAAGGTAAAGCCTACCGCGGTGGTCTAGCGGTTCTACGCGCTCAGTCCGGAACCGCGCGACTGCTACGGTCGCAGGTTCGAATCCTGCCTCGGGCATGGATGTGTGTGATGTCCTTAGGTTAGTTAGGTTTAAGTAGTTCTAAGTTCTAGGGGACTGATGACCACAAATGTTAAGTCCCATAGTGCTCAGAGCCATTTGAACCATATGATAAAGGTAACCACAGGGGTATCTTCGTGACCCTGTGTAACACGGGATCATAATACCTTTGTGACTGCCTTGCTATTTCTACTTTTCTACCGACGCCATTTCCTGAAGCTATTGCGAAATTGTTCATTGCTCTAGGCCTGAAGAGAGATATTATCTCGTGAAGTTCGCATTGCGTTTCATTCCCTAGTACCGCATCAGTTGACATCCCGAACATTCGAGCCCGTACTGAATTAAGCATGGTTCGAGTCAAATGACATATCTGAAAGGCCATTCTTTTTTAACGTGAATGGGGTGTGTTTTTCGCTATCGTCATTAAAAATCAAATGTACACGACGGAAAGCAGCACTCATAAAATGTGCCTGGTGCTTTTTGATAGATACCACCCGAAATATTAACGGTGTGCCAAGGACGATGAAGTGTAATTACTTAATTGCGACAGCGTTTTAATATGCGCGTGAATACGTAGATAATTAAATGTTCACTTCATCATTATTCCCATATTACACACCAATTGTATTTAGGCACGGCTGTATCACTGTTATTATCATTACTATTGTTTCTCTTTTCAGAATAAACACGATTCGTTATAGCGCTACTTTAGCCAGATGCATTAACGCCACTGCTCGCTGCCTGGTGCTCTCATGTAACACTGAGAAGCGGTTCGCACTAGAACAGTCGCTATCTCGGTGAATGGTCTTAGAAAATGAAGGAAACGAGAGTTACTAACAAAATACTTTTACTGGTCCTTAAAGTATTCACCATTAGCTACAACACAGTTCTGACACCGGGTTTAAAGCCATAAAACCGACGTCAGAAGTTTGTTGCAACCAAGGATGATTGCTTTGAAGGCTAGTAAACGTGTTTCTTTTATTACCAAAGACTGTTCACCGAACATCTCAGACCCTCCTCGCATATTTCCCAGTTTGTGCATTCCAGTAGGAACGAATTCCATTTATTACTGACCTTATCATTTCTCTCTCCCTTAACGGGAAACGACAAACATAATTTCCTGTTTCGAATCCAAACAGGGTGATAAATATTTGAGTTTGGAGGTGCAATTACAACTAAAATTCTCTATTCAGACGGAAAAATATATGATGCAAACGTCCACAATTATCAGTCTCCCAAAGTTTCATTCAAAACTAGATCTCTAGTTACAGCTGGCGAAGTTTCTACACAGTAAGCGCACAAGTAACAACTGCTGTGCGTACTAGTTTGCGCTGCGCATATGGGCGTACATTCATGATTCAGCGCCGCTGTTTCAACACTGGCTTATTCTGCCAGTATTACTGAATCCATGCCATGAATATTTTAAGCGGAGAATTATGTGTTTGAAATGTAATGTTGTGTGTGTGCCTGCTTTACACAGTGAATGATACATATGGCGGAATAAAGGCATCGTAACTTCGGACATACGCTACCTGATTGCTTAATAAGGCACGAGGAACTTCTGAAGCTTTCTATTCAGCAAACAGAACATAAAAACAGTGCATAAAATGTGGAAATAATTGTATTATATAAATGTGGAATTACGCTTTACTGGAAAATGATAGAGAATAAATCAGTGACGTGTAATATATGTAGAATGCCAAGCAAAAACAGTTTCCCTCTATCACAGAAATCCGTCATTTAACGGACTGTGAAAGTCTTTAATATTCGGAAAACAGTAAATTAGTTACAAGACATTAACATCAAAATAACGTGATTATACCTTCCTTGTGTTGTTGTTGCTGTCTTCAGTCCTGAGACTGGTTCGATGCAGCTCTCCATGCTACTCTATCCTGTGCAAGCTTCTTCATCTCCCAGTACTTACTGCAACCTACATCCTTCTGAATCTGCTTAGTGTATTCATCTCTTGGTCTCCCTCTACGATTTTTACCCTCCCCGCTGCCCTCCAACGCTAAATTTGTGATCCCTTGATGCCTCAGAACATGTCCTACCAACCGGTCCCTTCTTCTTGTCAAGTTGTGCAACAAACCCCTCTGCTCCCCAATTCTATTCAATACCTCCTCATTAGTTATGTGATCTACCCAACTAATCTGCAGCATTCTTCTGTAGCGCCGCATTTCGAGAGCTTCTATTCTCTTCTTGTCCAAACTATTTATCGTCCATGTTTCACTTCCATACATGGCTACACTCCATACAAATACTTGCAGAAACGACTTCCTGACACTTAAATCTATACTTGATGTTAACAAATTTCTCTTCATCAGAAACGCTTTCCTTGCCATTGCTAGTCTTCATTTTATATCCTCTCTACTTCGACCGTCATCAGCTATTTTGCTCCCCAAATAGCAAAACTCATTTACTACTTTAAGTGTCTCATTTCCTAATCTAATTCCCTCGGCATCACCCGACTTAATTCGACTATATTCAATTATCCTCGTTTTGCTTTTGTTGATGTTCATCTTATATCCTCCTTTCAGGACACTTCCTAGGAGTTGTGTTAGGCGAGGACCTACACAAAAATCCGAGAAATAAGACTTATGTTCACGAAACGGAGATAATATTCCGTTCTGTAAGTCGAGATGAAAAGACAATCCCATATCTAACATGCGTAGTAACCAGAATTAATTCTCACATCTTTCACTTACTATCCGAAAGCAGAAATTTTTTTATGTAAAATAGAAACGGCCACAACCTACATTCGTATATTTTGAGGATGCTGTTATCGTTTCGGGATATGTAGACGCACACTGAGGTAACATAAGTCATGGGATAGCGATATGTACATATGCAGATGGCGGTAGTATCGCGTGCACAGGGTATAAAAAGGCAGACAATTGGCAGAGCTGTCATAATATGCCTGTCCTGTGTGGGGATATACATAGTATACCTGCCCTGTGTAGGGATATGCAGCCAAGACGCACATAGCGCGGCTGCAAAGAACACAAAATAGGGCACTGCGACGGGCATTACACGTCCCATCCAGATTCCCCACGGCAGACACACACGAAGCCGCGGAAATGAAACTGCTGACACAAAGATTTCGAGAACTCGCGGCCGCATTTTACGGAAAAGCGAGCAACTCCGAAAACCCACTCATAAACCCACTAGGGAACTACCCAAACAACCCAACAAAATTCAGGAGACCCAAAGCAAGCTGGGCTAAAGAAAATACGACATAACACCACTGCATAAAAAGTTAGGCCATAACAAAAAGTTAGGGGCATGCCCCACATGCCACATAATTCCACAGGAAGGAAATGTCAGACGACAAAACCCTTCGCCACAGACATTCTCACATACGTGAGAAAACCATGTATGCAAGGAGAGGAGAACTGTCACTTGTACTCGGGTGGTTCGTATGAAGAGGTTTCCGACGTGATTATGACCGTGCGACTGAAATTAATAGACCATTAAAGCGGAATGGTAACTGGAGCTAGACGGATGGGACATTCCACTTCGGAATTCGTTAGGGAATTCAATATTTCAAGATAAATAGTGTCAAGAGTGTGCTGTGAATACTATTTTTCAGGTATTACCTCTCATCACGGACGTTGCAGTGGCCGACGGCTTTCTTCGAACAACCGAGAGCAGTGGCAGTTGCGTAGAAACGTCATTGCTGACAGGCAAGCAACACTGCGTGAAATAACCGCAAAAATCATTATGAGACGCACGGCGAATGTATCCGCTTCGACAGTGCGGCGATATTTGGCGTTAATGTGTTATGGTGGTAGACGACTGACGCCAATGCCTTTGCTAACAGCACGACATCGCCTGCAGCATCTTTCCTGGCCTCGTGACCAGATCAGTTGGGCCCTAAACAGCTGGAAAACCATGGCCTAGTCAAATTAGAACCTATTTCAGTTGGTAAAAAACGAGATGATGGTAGGGTTTGAGTGCGGTGGAGACCCCCACGAAGCTATGGACCAAAGATGTCAACAAGAAACTATGCAATCTGATGCCGGCTCCAAAATAGAATGGCCTGTGTTTACATGGAATTGAGTGGGTCCTCTGGTCCAGCTGAACCGATAACTGACTGGAAATGGTTATGTTCGGTTACTTGGATACGATTTGCAGCCATTCATGGACTTCATGTAACAAAACAACAATGAATTTTTTTAATATCCTAATGCACCATATTACTGAATCACAATAATTTGTGACTGTTTCGAAAAACTTTCGGGGTATGAGTCTCATCGAACATTTATGGGACCTAATCGACAGGCCAGTTCTTGCACAAAATTTTGTACCGGCAACATTTTCGCAGTTATGGACGGCTATAGAAGCAGCATGGCTAAATGTTTATGCAGGTCGTGTTGCGTCCATGCCACGTCAAGTTGCTGCACTACGCCGTTCAAAAGAAGGTCCGACAGAAAATTAAGAGGTGGAAACACCGGTTCCCGTGAAATCACCGAAGTTAAGCACTGTCCGGTGTGGCCAGCACTTGGATGGGTGATCATCCAGGCCGCCACGCGCTGTTGCCATTTATCAGGGTGTACTGAGCCTCGTGATGCCAATTGAGGAGCTACTCGACCGAATAGTAGCGGCTCCGGTCAAAGAAAACTATCGTAACGACCGGGAGAGCGGTGTGCTGACCACACACCCCTCCTATCCGCATCCTCAACTGAGGATGACACGGCGGTCGGATGGTCCCCATGGGCCACTTGTGGCGTGAAGACGGAGTGCCATGACTTTGGTCATCGTGAGTGTATGATCACTAATTCAGGAGATATCTGTTAAAGAAAGTGATATAGAATTGCGTCTTCCTGTAGTTTTAATCTAACATGCCAAAACGAATTGTTTTCCCAACTATTTACTATAGTAGTTGACAATGTTTCAACATACCACATATATTGACGAGCATTTGACTGTAGGAATAACACGCAAACGAAGCTGTGAGAGGGTCTGGTGAGTGCACAGTTAACCGAGCGACCAACTAGTCGTTTAACTTTTCACTGTCATTTAGCTGTCAGTACGTTGGAGTATGCAGTTGTTAGACCGCACTCTTGGTTGTTAGTGTCGGTCTCGACTAACAGAGCCACTTGCGCCACTGTATCCAGCCCATCCAGTTGACCCCACGAGGTATTGTGACACCATTCCAGGGCTTCTACCGTGAGAAATCATTGAGAGTAGCGGAAATCGAAAGCGGATTCTCCATGTGCCATCCAGCTTCAGTGGTTGACATAGAGAGGATACTATTCATAGTGGTAATTCAATCCAGGTTGGCAGAAATAATGTTTCTAGATTCATGTATTGGTACAGGGAAACATTAGGCATAGACCAATTTTAAATATGGTAAAGGAAATAAGTCTATCTTAACATGCGAGAAAAGTAGAGACTTCCCAAAAATGATGCCGTTGACCACTCTCAAAGGAGAGCGTTCACTGTGATACATGACATGCTGTAGTGTACATACAGCCAAATAACATCACGTTAGCGGTTACTTTAGAAGCCAAGAAGGATGTGGCTCAGCGTCCCATCTGAGTAATAAACGGAAAAAGAAAAGAGTTCCACCACCTTATTTGACATAAATGACGGAACATAACAATTGTAACACAGGAAAACAATTTATTTCTCATATCACTACAAGTTCTTTGGGTGCAAACGCTTTTTTCAAAATCAACATTTAATTTAGAACGTTGTAACCCTTTTTATTATGCAATGTTGCAACCTGCCTTGTGATCCATTACAAATGGTTATAAAATTGTGGCCACCAGATATTGGCAATAGAGGTTCAAAACTGGTTCCTGAATAAAGATAAATTATTAGAAAGTGTCTTTTTATTGCGATCGGTTATCATAATGCGTCAAAAAGATTCTGAAAATTAATTAACCATTAAAGGTGTGTAAAACGGTTTTATCAAACCTGTTTGTGGTTTCTGTTGACAGCGGATGCCTCACAGTGAGGGAAAAACGTCAAAAAATGGAACGCCAGTAAAAAAAACACTTTCAAATAGTTGTGCACCAAAATAAAAAGCATTTGGTTCATTTAAACTGTCTAAGTTAGAAGTCCCCTTGCAAGAGACACAAGGTATTGACTTCCTACTTCAACAATTAGTTACTTCGTTGGTTACTTTAATGTTTCATGCATAATTTGCAAATATATCGTAATGATGAGGAACGAGTCATTTTACATTCATATTATAAATTGTTACTGTAAATATTATGGCATCCACACCATTTGCAAGTCTTCTTTCTGTTTGTTCGATTCCTATGCACCAGCCGGCCGGGGTGGCCGAACGGTTCTACAGTCTGGAAATGCGTGACCGCTACGGCCGCAGGTTCGAATCCTGCCTCGGGCATAGATGTGTGTGATGTCCTTAGGTTAGTCACGTTTCAGTAGTTCTACGTTCTAGGGGACTGATGACCTCAGAAGTTAAGTCCCATAGTGCTCAGAGCCATTTGAACCTGTGCACCACCTTTTAAACGTCACAATAATAGAAATTGTCCTATGAAATACAAGGAGCTGTCAAAGAAAATCTTTCTCAGATTTTTTGAAATTCAACTTTGTTATCTGTCAGACGTATTATTTCACTGGGTTAGTGAGCGAAAACTGTGGTGGCAGCATTATGCATCCGTTTCTGTACTAAACGCAACCTTAACAGGTGGAATCAGTGTCAATTTTTTCTGTTATTGTAATTTCGTAAATAATTGCTCCTTCTGAAGTGCAGTGATTATTTACTACAAACTTCATCAGGGATTAAATATTCTGTGAAGCAGTAGTCAAAACGCCAAACTTCTTAAACAGATGTCTCCAAGAAAATCGTGCGTGAACAACGCATATTATTCTTATAGCACGTTTTTGAACAATATAGATTTACTTCCTTGAAGATGAAGTCTTATTAAATAAAAATATGCAAAATATCTCAACTTACTGATTTCTCTCTCCCCAAGATTAGTATTGATTATCAGGGAAAATGTGGCTGAACTAAGTAGTTTTAGGAGCAGCAAAGTGTGGCATCCAGTTTTAATTCTCTCCAATGAGGGACAGCCAAAGATTTTGAAGTTCCCACCCTATTTATTATTTCCACCCTACATGTTACAGTTATGATTGGCAAAGTACCTCTAGATTACAGAACAGAATGCGTTGTGTCGTTTTGAAATTAAGTGTGTGACCATCAGCAGCATTTCTTCTGTTCCTGTATGAGCTCATAGGCATCAATTGAATACTAGCGTCGTCCCAAGAAGAGCTAACTCCACTTGTATATTAGACGGACTGCAGTTTACATACATGAGTAACATAAGTGACTTCTCCCCGTTCAAAAAAATTTCCCCTGATTATATTGGTTTCATTAGTTAGTACTATTTCATCGCTAATGAGCCGCCTCGAGTGAGTCGGATCTGTAGCAACAGACAGTCATTTGGCAACTGCCAGGAACTTTCCAGAGAAAGCTCTATAGTCCACGAGATGTTAATAAGATGCGTACTGCTAACATCCCGCGGCCTGATAAGAGTAGGTCTGACGTAGGGCGGCTGGTCAGAAAGTCAGAAGAATCAGTCTATCAACAACTGAGTAAGGAGAGAGACTGATTAAGGTCGGGAATCTGCCAGGTAAGCCCTTTAGCTGCTCGGCGCGTCGACATGTTGCCTGTGTAGTTCAGAACTTTGAATAGCGAACAGCCATTTCCAAGCTTAACGTAGCGTCAGTTTTAGGTAGACATAGATAATTGTATTTAATCTTATTTCAAGCTCTTAACTCTCAAGGGGACAACGCCTACTCGTCATCACAAATTTAGACTTAATTTATGGCATACGCGTGGCTTGGCTAGAAATGAAATTGACAGTATTGGGGGCTCCAGACGGCCAAGCGTTTAAAAAAGTTCGCACGGATTGTGCAAGGCACGAATCATTTATCTTAACGTACCATGCAGGAAACGGTTGGCGTAACGGAAATACACTCCTGGAAATTGAAATAAGAACACCGTGAATTCATTGTCCCAGGAAGGGAAAACTTTATTGACACATTCCTGAGGTCAGATACATCACATGATCACACTGACAGAAACACAGGCACATAGACACAGGCAACAGAGCATGCACAATGTCGGCACTAGTACAGTGTATATCCACCTTTCGCAGCAATGCAGGCTGCTATTCTCCCATGGAGACGATCGTAGAGATGCTGGATGTAGTCCTGTGGAACGGCTTGCCATGTCATTTCCACCTGGCGCCTAAGTTAGATCAGCGTTCGTGCTGGACGTGCAGACCGCGTGAGACGACGCTTCATCCAGTCCCAAACATGCTCAATGGGGGACAGATCCGGAGATCTTGCTGGCCAGGGTAGTTGACTTACACCTTGTAGAGCACGTTGGGTGGCACGGGATACATGCGGACGTGCATTGTCCTGCTGGAACAGCAAGTTCCCTTGCCGGTCTAGGAATGGTAGAACGATGGGTTCGATGACGGTTTGGATGTACCGTGCACTATTCAGTGTCCCCTCGACGATCACCAGTGGTGTACGGCCAGTGTAGGAGATCGCTCCCCACACCATGATGCCGGGTGTTGGCCCTGTGTGCCTCGGTCGTCTGCAGTCCTGATTGTGGCGCTCACCTGCACGGCGCCAAACACGCATACGACCATCATTGGCACCAAGGCAGAAGCGACTCTCATCGCTGAAGACGACACGTCTCCATTCGTCCCTCCATTCACGCCTGTCGCGACTCCACTGGAGGCGGGCTGCACGATGTTGGGGCGTGAGCGGAAGACGGCCTAACGGTGTGCGGGACCGTAGCCCAGCTTCATGGAGACGGTTGCGAATGGTCCTCGCCGATACCCCAGGAGCAATAGTGTCCCTAATTTGCTGGGAAGTGGCGGTGCGGTCCCCTACGGCACTGCGTAGGATCCTACGGTCTTGGCGTGCATCCGTGCGTCGCTGAGGTCCGGTCACAGGTCGACGGGCACGTGCACCTTCCGCCGACCACTGGCGACAACATCGATGTACTGTGGAGACCCCACGCCCCACGTGTTGAGCAATTCGGCGGTACGTCCACCCGGCCTCCCGCATGCCCACTATACGCCCTCGCTCAAAGTCCGTCAACTGCACATACGGTTCACGTCCACGCTGTCGCGGCATGCTACCAGTGTTAAACACTGCGATGGAGCTCCGTATGCCACGGCAAACTGGCTGACACTGACGGCGGCGGTGCACAAATGCTGCGCAGCTAGCGCCATTCGACGGCCAACACCGCGGTTCCTGGTGTGTCCGCTGTGCCGTGCGTGTGATCATTGCTTGTACAGCCCTCTCGCAGTGTCCGGAGCAAGTATGGTGGGTCTGACACACCGGTGTCAATGTGTTCTTTTTTCCATTTCCAGGAGTGTAGTACATAAAGGTAGTCTGAGGATCGTGTGATAAGAGTCCTCACATCGAATCTTTTTGTTTCCAACATTTAAATCACTTACGCCCACTGCAATTACTGAAACAATGCTGAACGTATTGTATTCATTAATATTTTCATACAATGCGTGGAAACGAAAGGCAAAGGATAAAGCGGGATTACAAATCGATTCCCAGGAAGTGATTATAGCGGGTATACTAGAACTTCGAATACAAAATTAGATATCTTTATTATTTTGCGATTGATGATTTATATGTGCTGCGGTGGAAACGTTGTACAAAGAGGAAAACAGTAATTTTCTCGGTAGCTTGCACGGAATATAAACGCAACACCTTTACGATTACATGCTCATTTCAATGTTTCTGTAGAAAAACAGAACTCATTTACATTCATAAAAGGTTTTCTCTCACCGAACAGTTTGGCAGCAAACCACGCAGATTTCATCATGTAGCAAAATATTAGCGAGGATAGCTGGTGATATACAATGAAGTGATCGTGATGCAGTCTTCACAAAGGCGCAAATGAAACTGACGGAGTACGAAGTCCTGTATTCTTTAATTATAATCCCTTCTTGAAATGTTATTTGCAGAGTCCTCGTCGACGCTGCAAGAACAAACACCTCGTGGCACATCAGGAAAATATGGTTCAAATGGCTCTGAGCACTATGGGACTTAACAGCTGTGGTCATCAGTCCCCTAGAACTTAGAACTACTTAAACCTAACTAACCTAAGGACATCACACACATCCATGCCCGAGGCAGGATTCGAACCTGCGACCGTAGCAGTCGCGCAGTTCCGGACTGCGCGCCTAGAACCGCGAGACCACAGCGGCCGGCATCAGGAAAATACTCGTATCTCCTACCACACCAGCTCAGCGCTTTCAAAGTATTAGTTGAAATGGGTCGCATATGGAAAAAAAAAAACATTTACGTCGTGCCTAACTCTGGTTAACCCCCCACACCCGCCCTTCATTGTTTTAGTCCGTTGTACTTTCTTCCTCTTTTTCTTCCGGCTTCCTTCCGTACCTACAAGAGGTCGGCAGAACTATTGTAGGTCTTGGCGTAGTTATTGACAGAAGGTGGCCGGATGCTCTTCTTACCGCCATCCTTTTGGCCCCAGTAGGGAATTCCTGCAGTCGAATTGTCTGTGTGTGGTGTTATCCATGTGTAAGTGTGCGAATTTTTTTGTGAATGTTTCCAAATGGTATGACTCAGGAGGTACCTAAGTGTCACCACTGTGTATTGTGTATTGAACCAGGTACCTAGAAACCACAGAGAGGCTTCGTCCCACCGTGGCCCTCATGGGTTCACAACCCCACAAAAGGCCACAGCGGTCCACCCACGCCACTGCACTCCACCTCGAACCCAGGGTTATTGTGTGGTTTGGTCCCCAGTGCCCCGCCCCCTCCCCTCCAACCACCAGGAACGTCTCATACGAGACGAGTGCACCCAAATGCTTGCGTGGTTGAGTAATTAAGGTGTAAGTGTACGTGGAGACAGTGTTTGCTCAGCAATCGCCGACAAAGTGTAACTGAGGCGGAATATGGGGAATCAGCTCGCATTCGCCGAGGCAGATGGAAAACCGCCTAAAAACCATCCACAGACTGGCCGGCACACCAGACCTCGACACTAATCCACCGGGTGGATTCGTTCCAGGGACCGGCACGCCTTCCCCCGTTCGGTAAGCAGCGCTAACCTGGCGGGCCAGTGTCGCAATGATATTCACCTAGTCGGATGTGAGAAACAACCTAAAAGCAACATCTAGGCAGGCCGGTACACCGACCCTCGTCGCTAATGCGCCGCACAGTGCGCCAAAACCTGGACAATAAATGAAAAATGGACATAAAATCCTAAAAAAAATGTTTTATTTTTAGATTGTTTGGGTCGTTCGTTAGGAATCTGATATGGGCGTTACAGAATTCAAAATGGTGGATGAAATTTGGAGAATAAAAAATTATAAATTTAGCGGATTCTATTAAGACTTGGTGTATAACGTATTGTAAGATAGTTGATAACGAATTGCAAGTCGAAACTGCAATATTGAAATGTTTTATTCGATCCAAAACGAAATTTTCACTCTGCAGCTGAGTGTGCGCTGATATGTAACTTCCTAACAGATTAAAACTGTGTGCCGGACTGAGACTCGAGCTCGGGACCAGAGTTCGAGTCTGGGTCGGGCACACAGTTTTGATCTGTCAGGAAGTTTTATTCAATGTTTTAGATTTTTCATTCGGGACTCCAGTTTGAGTCTCGGTCGGGCATACAGTTTTGATCTGTCAGGAAGTTTTATTCAGTCTTTGAGATTTTTCATTCTAAATGATAGTCGGATTCGCCGCTTGCATCACTCTTTTGTTCAGAAGAGTCGCTGTCGGGTTGCCTATTGGGACAGTTCGAAAACAAGATCTCTTACTTTAGGTGGGATCTGTTCGTTTTCTTCAGTTGTCATTTTCCGGACTCTCGTGATAAAAGGATCCAAAGATGCCACGATCCGATGTAATAAGACATGCTCCGTTTTCTTACGGAAATATTTGCGTATAAAACTTTGTCGGTAACGCCAGATCTCCTTACTTCAAGCTTCCTGCACATCTTCACCTAGCCGACCACTCTTCAACGAAGCTATATCTATTATGGCACATCGGTGCATCAAAATAAATTATGGGGCATTATTGTTGTGACTTCGGTGATGACGGTATCGGCCTTCGATGGAAAAAATTACCCGGGGAAAATTTAATCTTCTAAATAAAAAAAATAAAAAAAAAGCGGTAAGAGTATAATCACAGTTCTGAATAGCACCCCAAGGACTGCACAGTAAATCCTAATGACGTTTTTCTAATGACTTTTTTGTGAAGATAATAGTTTGAGGTAACTGCAATAATGAGGAACACTATTTTATCGTGTTGATCTACCACATGGTAGAAAAACCACCGCCCACTAAAATCATGCAAACATGTTACGCAGTTCTATTTCAACACGTTACCTATATGATTAAGGTAGCAGGAAAACCTTAACTTAAGTGGAGTTGTGCAGAGGAAATTTTGTAGCCAACGATTTCGGATAACATTGGTAGCAGTTCAGTTTTACGTCAATATTCGTGATTACACAGGCTACAAATGTTGTTGTATACGTATCTTCTGAAGTTCGACCCGTCTATGTTTATCCTGACAACTAGAGAGGATCGCTGAACTATATTAAACAGACAAAACAAGCAATATCTGCAAATTGTGTCGTTGTCCGATTCAATGTTTGACGTCAACTGTCATGACACGTATTATATCGACTTACACTGGAATGACACCGCTGCAATGAGCAAGTATCCACTAATGACATCTACACAAGATTTCGCAGGACTGAAGGCGGAATGTGCGTATTTTTTTATTTATTTGTTTTTATTTCTCATCTGTCCAGGTTTCAAAGAGAGTTGGCCCACTGTGCACGGCAGATTGAGTCCAAAGCCGGTACGTCTCTGCCGATAGCGGCGTGCTAACAGACGCGGTTATCCATACCCTTCGAAGCATACATAAGAATGAGATCTTAGATAAAAAATTAACATCATACGGAATAATAACCGGGATCATAGTCTCACATGAACTCCCAGGTGAAAGTAACTAAAAGGTGGGCGTGGACTTGCATCTTTTGTACAGTCTAAAAGCTGTGCAACAGATGCAGTCCATCAAACTGGACGTCACGTTTGTGAATTGTTGTGCCTGACAATTCTCAATTTTTTAAAAACAACTTTTATTTATGTAAGTTCACAAGGTTGATGACTGAACATACAAACGAAAGAAGGTAACAATAACGATGCCAGTAAAAGTCTCCTAATTGAGTCAAACAAGAGTTCACTTCTAATTTTCCACAAAGATTCGTGGTAACACACTGACACACCAGTAACAGTCCAATTCCGAGACGAAGACCTAACCTTCAACGGTCGCAGTACACGAGGTCGGCATCCGGCGTGAACTGAACTTTGTGGCTGGTTGTAGCCCCTATGTAGCTGTCTCCAGCCAGTCAGGTTTTGGCGTAGTGATACTTCCTGCAGGCCATGGTTCGAGCTCCCCCTGCAGGAAGTAGTGCTCGGAATGTCTGTTTCCATCATCTTGTATGTAAATAGCCAGTGTTTACCATGGTGCTTTTGGTACACCTTCGGCATAGACAACCTCGTCCTCTGTGGTGTAATATGGGTTGCCGGCCCTCAGAGGCTAGCTTGGCTCCTGTATAACATGAATCTTTTTTGTAGGAGAATGTGACCTTTACTTTTCTCCAATCACTGGGCATATATAAGCAGCAGATTAGAAACTGTGTTCTAGATCAGTAGCCGTGTGACCCATTTCGGTCAAAAAGGAAGATGACAGATGTCCTGTGATCACGGTTAAAATTAAGTCATGTACAAAATGTCTCTGCAGTGCACCGGAGTTTGTCGCTGGTCAGCAATCTGTCCTCAACCAGCCATGCATTTGACTGCAGTTAACTCCGTGTATTGCAATAGAAAGATGTCGCCAGAGACATTAATTTGCACACGGGCACCTATGTACAATCGTGCTCAAAAGTATCCGATCGACCTGAATTGCATTTCGCCTGATTCGCATGCAACCCACATAACGCAGCTGTTTAGCAGGTCCTCTAATCGCTCCTCGGTACAGTCGTTTGACTGTTGAAAATGGTTCCAACAAGTCACCACTAGAAAACACTGCTCTGTGTCACAATAACTCAAGATGTAAAGTTATACCACGATTCATAAATTGATACACTTTCTAGGTTAGTTTTAAGTATAGGGCACGGTACACATGCGTCGCCATTTTAATACAGTACGTTTACAAAACCCCAGTCATCTCGAGAAAACCAGTCGTGAGAAACGGTCAAATTTAATCGTGAGCAACTCCCTCGTTGAATTTCGATTGAGATGGGTGCAGCAGAATTTTGTCGACTCTACCGCGGTTGACATTTAATCGAAGTAGCTGCACTCCGTCGCAAAACTCGAACCCGGACGGTTAACTATTGCTGTCAGTGCATCGAACAAACGACCCTTACAGCTTCACTTCTACCAGTACGTTTCTTGTCCTTTCCCAAAAGTTCACAATGTTTTAAAGCAGCAGACACTTCACTGCGGGGTTATTATTTCATTCTGATAACCGTCCCCTTGAAATCATCCAGACCAGGCATTCTGCGCGTCTAAACACTTTGTGCTTGCAAACGCGTATTTCCCCTGCCGCCATCCGGGTAACAGCGCCGGCCGTGTCAGCCAGCTTGGAACACGACTCATGGGCTGCGGCGAGATAACGCCGAGGGACGGTCCGGCCAGCCGGCCAATGAACTGCCACGTGGGCAGCACGTGCTGCCGCCGCCCGCCAGTTATCCGCATTAGGACGTGAATCGCATTATTCCTCGCCTCGTAACTGTTTGCAGCGCCGGCCGCACTAACGTCATAAACGACAATCTACGGCGCGTGATGACGCGTCGCCGAGCACGGCTCAAAACGGATTAGGATCGATTCGCGAAATGCACTTTCCTGGAGCACACACACTGCACGTCTCCTCTACAGTACATGAAGTCCAAATACCTACAACGCAAGCAGAAGAGTATATAACTGCTTCTGAGAAGAGATTCTATCGTTTTATTGTACCAAGATAGCCGAAGTATGTACAACAAGGGTAGAACCCACTCTCGAACGGCTCCAGACGAATACAAGTGATCTTAAAATAAGGAGATGTGTCCGTTGTACCTCGCCTTAACGCACTCTTCTGTAAAAATCTGCATTTGCGTAATGGGAAATTGAGAGTTAAGGTGGTGGTGGTGGTGGTTAGTGTTTAACGTCCCGTCGACAACGAGGTCATTAGAGAAGGAGCGCAAGCTCGGGTTAGGGAAGGATTGGGAAGGAAATCGGCCGTGCCCTTTCAAAGGAACCATCTCGGCATTCGCCTGATACGATTTAGGGAAATCACGGAAAACCAAAATCAGGATGGCCGGAGACGGGATTGAACCGTCGTCCTCCCGAATGCGAGTCCAGCATGCTAACCACTGCGCCACCTCGCTCGGTGAGAGTTAAGGAACATAAAGACTAGGAAAGGACAAACTGCTGAATAAAGAATCTGTATTATTAAGTGACCATTCTGGAACCCAAAACTAGTTGCAGGTTGTCTGTCTAACAGCCGGCCGCGGTGGTCTAGCGGTTCTAGGCGCTCAGTCCGGAACCGCGCGACTGCTACGGTCGCAGGTTCGAATCCTGCCTCGGGCATGGATGTGTGTGGTGTCCTTAGGTTAGTTAGGTTTAAGTAGTTCTAAGTTCTAGGGGACTGATGACCACAGATGTTAAGTCCCATAGTGCTCAGAGCCATTTCTTTTTCTGTCTAACAGCTCCCAGGGGCAATCAAAATTGTTTCCCTATATTTCTCTTACTTCTTGATCGAATTTAAGTTTTGAAATGACGTCATAGTCTGTTCATTAAGAGGTATAATGTTATGTGAACCGTTTAACACAAGGGTGTCCACCTACATTTCGAAGTAGGCTACATTATTAACTCTTTAGCCGGCCGATGTGACCGAGTGGTTCTAGGCGCTTCAGTCCGGAACCGCGCTGTTGCTAGGGTCACAGGTTCGAATCCTGCCCCGGGCATGGATGTGTGTCATGTCCTTAGGTGTGTTAGGTTTAAGTAGTTCTAAGTGTAGGGGACTAATGACCTCAGATGTTAAGTCCCATAGTGCTTAGAGCCATTTGAACCATTAACTTTTATCTCTATGGTGGGCCAGACCAAAAAGATTTATAAAGGAACTAAACGAATGGAAAGGAATCACAATTTTCCTGGGTTGTTTTGCAATATATATATATATATATATATATATATATATATATATATATATATACTGCACGCCTACCCAGAAAAATTCAATCAGTAAGTAAGCAAAATATTGAAAAACAATTTTGATTCCCCCTGGGAGCTGTTAGATAGACAACCTGCAACTAGTTCTGGTTTCCAGGATGGTCACTTAGTAACACAGATTCTTTATTCAGCAGTTTGTCCTTCCCTTGTCTTTATGTTCCTTAACTCTCAAATTTCCATTACGCAAATAAAACTTAAAATGAGCGAAATATAAAATGAATGAGACAGTAACTTACAACACTTGTTTTTCTTGAACAGTACCTCGATATTTGGAGATACATTCGACGTCAAAATTCTGAGAATTCCTCTCAGATGGCCGCCTGTCAGTGAAGATCTCGTTTTAGATTCTACATTTTTCATTCGTGAAAAAAATCTGCTTTCGGATCTATGTGCTTGCGAACAAGGACGTCTGTTGAAGTGCTAACTTGGATGGGTTGGTATAATGAACAGATTTGACACATTTTTTATAAAATTCTATCAATCTATTCTGCGATCGTGGGTGATGACGCCATCACGTGTCGCCTTGTGGTCAACGTAGTACGCGAATGGCTCGCTGGTGAGGACTCGCGCGGCAGATAGTAGGTACGAAAGACGACAGTTGGTAGGTTAAGGTAGGAAATCACCCCCTCGCCGCACATGCACGCACGTTTGAGAGCGCGTGCAATCTACACTACTGGCCGTTAAAATTGCTACACCACAAAGATGACGTGCTATAGACGCGAAATTTAACCGACAGGAAGAAAATGCTTTGATATGCAAATGATAAGCTTTCCAGACCATTCACACAAGGTTGGCGCCGGTGGCGACACCTACAACGTGCTGACATGAGGAAAGTTTCCAACCGATTTCTCATACACAAACAGCAGTTGACCGGCGTTGCCTGGTTAAAGGTTGTTGTGATGCCTCATGTAAGGAGGAGAAATGCGTACCATCACGTTTCCGACTTTGATAAAGGTCGGATCGTAGCCTACCGCGATTGCGGTTTATCGTATCGCGACATTGCTGCTCCCATTGGTCGAGATCCAATGACTATTAGCAGAATATGGAATCGGTGGGTTCAGGAGGGTAATCTCAACGGCCTCGTATCACTAGCAGTCGAGATGACAGGCATCTTATCCGCTTGGCTGTAACGGATCGTGCAGCCACGTCTGAGTCAGCAGATGGGGACGTTTTCAAGGCAACAGCCATCTGCAAGAACAGCTCTACGACGTTTGCAGCAGCATGCACTATCAGCTCGGAGACCATGGCTGGGGTTACCCTTGACGCCGTATCACAGACAGGAGCGCCTGCGATGGTGTACTCAACGACGAACCCTTTGACTGGCACTTTATACAGTGGACGTTACATTTCAGATGTGCTACGACCTGTGGCTCTACCCTTCATTCGATCCCTGCGAAACCCTACATTTCAGCAGGATAATGCACGACCGCATGTTGCAGGTCCCGTACGGGCCTTTCTGGATACAGAAAATGTTCGAGTGCTGCCGTGGCCAGCACATTCTCCAGATCTCTCACCAATTGAAAATGTCTGGTCAATAGCGGCCTAGCAACTGGCTCGTCACAATACGCCAGTCACTACTCTTGATGAACTGTGGTATCGTGTTGAAGCTGCATGTGCAGCTGTACCTGTACATGCCATCCAAGCTCTGTTTGACTCAATGCTCAGGCGTATCAAGGCTGTTGTTACGACCAGAGTTGGTTGTTCTGGGTACTGATTTCTCTGGATCTATGTACCCAAATTGCGTGAAAATGTAATCACATGTCAGTTCTAGTATAACATATTTGTCCAACGGATATCCGTTTATCATCTGCATTTCTTCTTGGTGTAGAAATTTTAATGGCCAGTAGTGTACATAACAGGTTAATGTTGTCCTCACTCACTACTGAGTTTGAAGAAAGAACTTTTTCGGGCTAAGCGGGTCGGATCCAATGTTAAAAACAACTGGAGCAGCTTTTCATTAATTAACAGTTTCATTTAAAGTCATTGCTGTAATTGCCGGCCGTCTTTTGCAGGCGCACTCCTGTGGGCAAAACTGCGATTGGCATGCATCTGAATCAGTTGGATTTTCTTCCATCGTTGCTGTTAGCGTCAGCTCTTTGTTTCGCTCTTTTGCATAGTGTTTACTATTTTCTTAGAAAAATAATCTCGCAGTGAACAGAGGTGCTTTTAGTGATGGTGGTAAGTTCCTGTAGGACCTAACTGCTGAGGTTATCGGTACCTAGGCTTACAAACTACTTAAACTTACTGACGCTAAGGACAACACGCACACCCATGACCGAGGGAGGACTCGAACCTCCGACGGGGTGAACCATGGCATGACGCCCTAGCCCACGCAGATACAGGCGACGGCAGAGGTGCAACCAGAACTGGAATTTCATGGGAGCATTTGGACAGCAGTTATATGGTGGGTAATGTGTGCCATCTACGGGCGTGGAACAAGATCAGTGTTGCCGAAGATGATGCGAACTGTTTGCATGGAGTGCGACCACGTCAGATGTTCCAGCGTTGTAGTGCGGTACTGCTATTGTTCTGTTTACCTCGCGCAAGTCTATAGCAAGCTGTGGCTTTTTGATTTTCCCTACCTGTGCTGATTGCTAAAAGGATGCTATAGTGATGTTTTAAACCTTTGTGAAGGGACATGAGTCCAGAATTTAAGCATGTGTGCTGATTTGACAAGATTTTATGATATTTGAAATTCTTATTGAATTTTTATTTATTTATTTATTTATTTATTTATTTTTTTGCTGGCGACGCACGGACGATAAAAGTGAGGAGTCTGCTCGTTAGCAGCAGTGCATTCTGGTGGAAAATTTCAGGAAGTGTATTTATGGTCTTGCCACCTTAAGTGCGAGCAAAAAATCGTGTTGTAAGTTGTGAGAGGTCAGTGTTGTATGTAATTTAATTACATACGTGAGAACTTTCCTTGCGCCTCCGTAGAACCACTCCCTAATTTTAAGTTTAGATGTTGTGCACCACAGTCCCTTAGGCTAGTATACTTATTAGCTGTCTAGCATGAAGATACTTACGAAAACCTAAGAGCTGTTACGCTGACCTGCTTCAGAATAAATCTATCTGAAGACGCGCTTAAGTTATCTACATTGCGCTGCGCGAGGAATGAATTGCTGGGGCTGCTGCGTCAGATAGTAGAGAGTGTATCGAGCGACGCCGTACAACTAAGGTGGTTCATTGGGCACCAGCCAGCTCTGTGCTGTGTGTGTTGTGCCCGGTCGTGATTGGGAAACAGGGATCATTAGTTGTTCTGTGCGCTTTATGTGTTATGGTGAAGGGATTCTCGTCGACGGAGACAAACCTGACAGCGATATTAATTATGAAAGTTGAGTGTGTACCATCACAAGAATAGTTTTTAATCTTTTAATAATGATAACATTTAAAGTCAGTTTTGAAAAGGCTTTTTTTAATATACAGGGTGATTCAAAAAGAATACCACAACTTTAAAAATGTGTATTTAATGAAAGAAACATAATATAACCTTCTGTTATACATCATTACAAAGAGTATTTAAAAAGTTTTTTTCACTCAAAAACAAGTTCAGAGATGTTCAATATGGCCCCCTCCAGACACACGAGCAATATCAACCCGATACTCCAACTCGTTCCACACTCTCTGTAGCATATCAGGCGTAACAGTTTGGATAGCTGCTGTTATTTCTCGTTTCAAATCATCAATGGTGGCTGGGAGAGGTGGCCGAAACACCATATCCTTAACATACCCCCATAAGAAAAAATCTCAGGGGGTAAGATCAGGGCTTCTTGGAGGCCAGTGATGAAGTGCTCTGTCACGGGCTGCCTGGCGGCCGATTCATCGCCTCGGGTAGTTGACGTTCAGGTAGTTACGGACAGATAAGTGCCAATGTGGTGGCGCCCCATCCTGCTGAAATATGAATTGTTGTGCTTCTTGTTTGAGCTGAGGGAACAGCCAATTCTCTAACATCTCCAGATACTGTAGTCCAGTTACAGTAGCACCTTCGAAGAAAAAGGGACCAAAAACTTTATTGGCTGAAATGGCGAACAAATGTACAACTAAATGAAACTTTATAGCTCCCTTAATTCGCCGACAGATAGTGCTTAGCTCTGCCTTTTGTCGTTGCAGAGTTTTAAATTCCTAAAGTTGTGGTATTCTTTTTGAATCACCCTGTATATTAGAACCTGTCTATTTTAGAGTCACTTCCATTACTTTGGTTCCTCAAGGCTATACAATTTTGTTAACACTGTATTGATGAGGCTTTAAACGTAATATCCCTTCTCAATGTTCTTGATATAAAATTGTCCTACCATTCCGTACCCATCTCACATACTATGCTGCGTGCCGTATGTGACAGGTTGGTGATGAGGTGACAGTGCAGTAGTTCTCGCACCGATCTCAGCACTAGGGCATCGACGGTGCTCCATATCTCTTTCCAAGCTGGTAGTCCCGCAGTCACGGCAGAGTCTCCACTGTACGAGGGTGTATACGAATCCCCCCCCCCCTCTCCAAAAAGAAAAAGACGCAATAACATTGCCGTGGGCGGAGCTTGTGTAGTACGCTTTCCTTCCGCTATGCGGAACTCGTTGCCATTTCAGTGGCGCCTGTATTGTCTACCTGGGTTGTTCTGTTCATCTGCAGTGAATGCTTTTGCTAGGGCTGTTTTGTTCTTTTTTCGTTTTCTATGATGGCTAGCTTAAGTGAACAACGTGCAGCTGTGGGATTTTGTTTTCTACTCGGTAAAAATGCTGCTGAAATATCACGCTATGGCAAGAACTCATGTGTACAAGTGATTTTCTCGATTAAAAAATGATGACACGTCGATTGATGACAAAAATCGTTCTGGACGACCGCCCACTGCTCGAATCGACGCAATTACTGAAGCAATTGAGAGCTTCTGTTCACAGATTGTCGACAAAGGAACAACTGTCAGAAGTTCGTGGGTTATTTTGGAGCTCGGTTCAGCGTACTTTAACGGAAGATTTGGGAATGAAAAGGGTTGATGCCAAATTTGTTCCTCGGGTTCTGATTGAAAATCAAAAGGAACGTCAAGTTTAAACACGTCGTGCTTCGAAACACAAGCTTGAAACTGATCCACATTATCTATCGTAGGTCAATACTGGTGATGAGTCATGATGCTATGGTTACCACCCAGAAACAAAGCAATAGTCAAGCCAGTAGAGGGCGTCATTATCATCCCGTTGAAAAAAAAAGTCGCCAAGTCAAATTAAATATCAAAACAATATTGATTTGCTTTTTCGATATCAAGAACGTAATTCATTCAGTTTCTTCCTCCAAGTCAGACCGTCAGTAAAATCCTTTATCGGGAAGTTTTAAGATTGCGCAAGAGTGTTCGTCAAAAAAGACGCGATTTGGGGCCAACAGGAGATTGGTTTTTCCACCAAGAAACAGCCAACTCTGTTAGGCAGTTTTTGGCTAAAAATAGCATGGCTCGGCTGCCCCAACCGCCTTACTCGCGTAAACTGGCACTATGCGACTTTTTCTTTTTTTCTTATTTGCACGCATGAAAAGGGGCATGAAAGTAGACCGATTTGACAGCATTGAAGAAGTGAAGAGAGAAACGACGGGGAAGGGAGCTGTCAGCAATTTCTAAGGATGACTGAAGAGAATGTTCCGACGGTGGAATACATGTGAGAATAGTGTATTAGTTGTAATGGAGAATATTGAATGGGATAAGGTTGTTCTGTAAACAATTTGCAAATATACAGCTTTCAAAAAGTAATTCCGGTTTTTTATATCCCCTCGTAGCCTGAAAATTATGAAACCTGTCACAGTTAAATATTACCGTAAATGATATTCAGCTCAACCTCTTCAGTCAACGTAAGCCCAGCCCCTCATTCTCAACACTAAAATTTCGGTTCAGGGTGATGACTAAAATAAATTGGAGTGTGTACTTTTCATTACCAGTTTTTACAGGGCTATGTAGTGGCATAAGAGATAACGCAAGCAGTTCAGACGGGAGAAAGTTCGGAACAAGTTGCAGCGACTAGATAAGCGCTGTGGAACACGTCCGCCGGCGTGTCGGCACAGTAGGCAGCAACGACTGCGGAACTGCCGCACCAGGGGAAAGCCAGAGTTACGGCGCGGAGGAGACTTCCACGTCTGCACTGATAGCCAGCCGCACTAAAACTGAACGCTTCACCCAGGCCGCTATCGTTATATTCCCTCTTGCAGTGTTCCCTCCCTTAAGTGCACTATTTAATCAAGCCAACTGCTCTCGGCTACTTTTCATACCAACTCTCGGAACACCGACGACTCTATTCTGGGTCGCCAGCCTCACTATAAAAGGTTCACCCCGTGACACAACGGGGGTTATTCTAAACAGAAATCTGTGGCCCATCTGACAGTCGTGAAGACCCAGCGTCCTCTCAAAAAGGTTGCCCAATCTTAAGGAATCCATTGCAGAATGAGAGACACTAGATATTACACACACACACACACACACACACACACACCTAAATTGGAAACACAGCTTTTAAGCAGGGTACATAATGTATTGGCAGGCAACCGGTTACGCAAAACACTCCTTGTGGGTGGTCAGATGGGCAGAAAAGCTGAGCAACAAAATTTAAAATTAACGAAAGAATTCAAAATTTGAATCTCTTTTACTTTATTGCTACAAGCAGCCCGAGGATCATTCGGATAAATGTTCCTGCGTAAAATATTATCAACAGTTCCTCCCTTGTGGCTCCTAGCAGTATATATTTGAAGTAGTTCATTTGAACTCTGGGCATAGGAACGAATAAACCAGGTCTGAAAGTTTTGATCATATATCCCGTAATACAAAGTGCCTGAAGAAAAGGGAAGTTTATTCTTCACGAAAGCAGCTATTCTGTAAACGATTTCTTCTTTGGAACAATTACATTCTGCTATTACAATAAACGTTTCTGTTGCTATGCTGAGTCATCTCTGGATGGTCAACTTACAGAAATGTTAAAACGATACCTAATTGCCATTCATGTGTTAGACCCCAGGCCTGTTCCGATTGACCTACTGCTGACTGTAAGACAATAAGAGGAGCAATCAAAGCTTATGGAAAATGTTCTGAAAGCGGTAAACACATCTTGCACTATGTTATTATAATGTGTCAGGGCGTCCGCAGCTCGTGGTCGTGCGGTAGCATTCTCGCTTCCCACGCCCGGGTTCCCGGGTTCGATTCCCGGCGGGGTCAGGGATTTTCTCTGCCTCGTGATGACTGGGTGTTGTGTGCTGTCCTTAGGTTAGTTAGGTTTAAGTAGTTCTAAGTTCTAGGGGACTGATGACCATAGATGTTAAGTCCCATAGTGCTCAGAGCCAATGTGTCAGGAAGTCGAGACTTCAAGCTCTGTGTCACTTACAGAATTCGTGCTTTAGAATTAAACTCAAACCCTTCATTCAGCACAAAAGGTGTTTCTTGTCAGTAGATAACCCTGTCTTTAGCCTGTCAGAATTTGGAGCAGATGTTTAATCACAAGACGGATGAATAATATTCTGGTAACAAGGCATCGCGACGAATTTCTACTCCATAACTGAGTGAACAAGAGGTAACAATTTTCTTGAGTAGCTAGCAGGCGTACCTCAGGGAGAGTAACGCTATTACAAAGTAAAATTGCCAATGAATAGTCATGACGGTCCATCGCGTCCTTCCTGCCACGTACATTAATAAAGGGGAATTTCACTGAAATGCAGATAAGATGTTGCTCATTTGCATTCAGACAGAAGGCAAAATAAACAGCGGAATGAGGACACGGTACCGCACGCTGAAGACTGCGTAAAGCTATGCGGTCCTTTCTAACGTAGACTAAGTCGCATAACAAGAAGGAAAATGTAACACTAAAGCAAATTTTTCTAATGACGGTGACACGTGACACGTGAGACTTCAAGCAGACCAGTTAACATCATTTCATCTGTGCTTGTTCTTGACGAACTGTACGTAACACACTCTAAGGAAAAAAAACCGACGCACAATCAAGATATTATCCGAATGGGACGGAAATTCGTAGATGCGATGTACAGAAGACAAATGATTACAGTGTCAGGAAAATTGAATGATTTATTGAAGACAAGGACATTAACGAATTCAGAAGGTCAATAACGCATTGGCGATAACATATTAGACCTTCTGGTGACAAACAGACCCGAACTATTTGAAACAGTTAACGCAGAACAGGGCATTAGCGATCATAAATTGGTTACAGCATCGGTGATTTCAGGCGTAAATAGAAATATTATGAAAGGTAAGACGATTTTCTGTTTAGCAAAAGTGACAAAAAGCAGATTGCAGAGTACTTGACGGCTGAACACAATAAATTTATCTCAAGTACAGATAGTATTGAGGACCAGTGGACAAAGTTCAGAACCATAGTACAATATGCATTAGATGAGTATGTGCCAAGAAGATCGCAAAAGATGGAAAAGAGCCGCCGTGGTACAACTACGGAAGCATAGGGAACTTCACAGCAAACATAAACATAGCCAAAGCCTTGCAGACAAACAAAACTTACGCGAAGCGAACTTTAGCATGAGGTGGGCTTGGCGAGAGGCGTTCAACGAATTCGAAAGTAAAGTACTGTGTACTGACTTGGCAGAAAATTCTAAGAAATTTTGGTCTTATGTCAAAGAGGTAGGTGGATCAAAACAAAATGTCCAGACACTCTGTGACCAAAATGGTACTGAAACGGAGGATGACAGACTAAAGGCCGAAATAGTAAATGTGCTCTTCCAAAGTTGTTTCACAGAGGAAGACAGCACTGCAATTCCTTCTCTAGATTGTCGCACAGATGAGAAAATGGTAGATATCGAAATAGGTGACAGAGGTATAGAAAAACAATTAAAATCGCTCAAAAGAGGAAAGACCGCTGGACCTGATGGGATACCAGTTCAATTTTACACAGAATACGTGAAGGAACTTGCCCCCCTTCTTGCAGCGGTGTACCGTAGGTCTCTAGAAGAGCATAGTGCTCCAAAAGATTGGAAAAAGGCACAGGTCACCCCGTTTTCAAGAAGGGACGTCGAACAGGGGTGCAGAACTATAGACCTACATCTCTAACGTCGATCAGTTGTAGAATTTTGGAACAAGTATTATGTTCGAGTATAATGACTTTTCTGGAGACTAGAAATCTACTCTGTAGGAATCAGCATTGGTTTAGAAAAAGACGATCGTGTGAAACGCAGCTCGCGCTATTCGTCCACGAGACTCAGAGCGCCATAGACAAGGGTTCCCAGGTAGATGCCGTGTTTCTTGACTTCCGCAAGGCATTTGATGCAGTTCTCCACAGTCGTTAAAAGTAAGAGCACATAGACTATCAGACCAATTGTGTGATTGGATTGAAGAGTTCCGAGATAAGAGAACGCAGCATGTAATTCTCAATGGAGAGATGTCTTCCGAAGTAAGAGTGATTTCAGGTGTGCCGCAGGGGAGTGTCGTAGGACCGTTGCTATTCACGATATGTATAAATGACCTTGTGGATAACACAAGGATGATGCTGTAGTATATCGAGAGGTTGTAACATGGAAAATTGTACTGATATGCAGGAGGATCTGCAACGAATTGACGCATGGTGCAGGGAATGGCACTTGAATCTCAATGTAGACAAGTGTAATGTGCTGCGAATGCATGGAAAGAAACATCCTTTATCATTTAGCTACAATATAGCAGGTCAGCAACTGGAAGCAGTTAATTCCATAAATTATCTGGGAGTACGCATTATGAGTGATTTAAAATGGATTGACCATGTAAAACTAATCGTCGGTAAAGCAGATGCCAGACTAAGATTCATTGGAGGAATCCTAAGGAAATGCAGTCAGAAAACAAGTAGGTTACAGTACACATGTTCGCACGCTGCTTGAATACCGCTCACCATTGTGGGATCCGTACGGGGTAGGGTTGATAGAAGAGATAGAGAAGATCCAACGGAGAGCAGCGTGCTTCATTACATGATCATTTAGTAATCGCGAAGGCGTTACGGAGATGATAGATAAAGTCCAGAGGAAGACTGTGCAAGAGAGACGCTCAGTAGCTCGGTACGGACTTCTGTTGAAGTTTCGAGAACATACCTCCACCGAGGAGTCAAGCAGTATATTCCTCGCTCCTACGTATATCTCGTGAAGAGACCATGAGGATACAATCAGAGAGATTAGAACCCACACAGAGGGACACCGACAATCTTTCTTTCCACGAACAATACGAGACTGGAATAGAAGGGAGAACCGACAGAGGTACTCAAGGTACCCTCCGCCACACACCGTCAGGTGGCTTGCAGGGTATGGATGTAGATGTAAATGTAGAACAGTTATTCGGCTTCGCATTGATTGACAGAATTGCTGGATGTACTCCTGAGGGACATCGTACTAGAATCTGTCCAGTTGGCGCGTTAGATAGCGAAAATCCTGAGCTGGTTGGAGGGCCCTTCCCGTAATGTCCCAAACGTCTTGGATTGGGGAGAGATGGGGTGAGCTCACTGCCCAAAGTAGGTGTTGGCATGCACAAAGACAAGTAATAAAGACTCTCGCCATGTGAAGGAGGGCATTATCATGCTAAAATGTAAGCCCTTGGTAGTTTGATATGAAGGGAAACAAAACGGGGCGTGGTATATCATCGACGTACCGCACTGCTATAAAAGTGTCGCGGATAACAGCAAAAGGTGTCCTGCTATGAAATGCAATGACACCTGAGTACATCACTCCTGGCTGTCGGGTCGTATGACGGGTGACAGTCAATCTGGTGTCCCACCGCTGTCCGAGGCGTTTCAAGACTCTTCTTTGCTGGTCATCAGGGCCTGGAATTTCCTTGACTGGAGTAGAAGTATCTTCACTGATGAGTTCCGCTTCGAACTGAGCCCCGATGAGCAGCGAAGACCAGTATTGAGATACCCCGGACAGCAGTGGTATACCAATCTGATTGCCGTCTGCTATACGGCCCGAGAACCAAGAGTGATGGTCTGGAGAACCACATCATTTCATGACAAGACCTTTTGATTTTCATCCGCGGCCCGTAACAGCAAAGCGGTACGTCGACGATATTCTATGCCACATTTTGTTACCCTTCAGTGGGAAGGCATCCTGAGCTTACATTTCAGGAGGAGAATGTCCGCCCGCACACGATGATTGTCTTCGTGCCTGCCAAACCCTCTCTTGGACAGCGAGGTCGCCAGATTTCTCCCCAATTGAGAACGTTTGGAGCATTATCGGGAGGATCCTCCAACCAGCTCGGGATTTTGACGATACAACGCACGAATTGATCTGGCATGATGTCTCTTAGGAGGACAGTTTATTTATTTAATCATACGGGCAGACCGTTCGCCAGGTGTCGGTCTTTCAATTTGACGCTACATCGGCGACTGCAGTCGATGAGGATGATAGGATGATGATGAGGACAGCACAACACCCTGACCCTGGGCGGAGAAAATTCCCGACCCAGCCGGGAATGGATCCCGGGCCCAGAGGATAGACAATCCGTCACGCTGACCATTCAGCTACCGGGGGCGGATAGGTGGACAGTCAACAACTCTATCAATCAGTGACACGTTATTGACTTGCTCAATTTGTGAAAATCGTTCTCCTGAATAAATCATACAATTTTTCGAACACTTTATTTTATTTTGAGTGTGTGTTCAGATTTTAAGCCTAGTGAGGATGCAGCGCGAACATGCATCGAAACTCATGATAGATGAAACGTTCCTTCCATATAGTTATAGATGTTTGTTAAAAATTGTATGGAACTTGATGCGCAACCGAATTCACAAATTGCCCCCCACTGAGTTCTCGTTAGTTGCAAAATTAGTCTTATCTCTTAATCTTAGTTCCCTCGATCACAGTGACGAGCTTCAGCTTGTCTGCCAGGGGGCTTCAATCCCTAAATACAAACTTATTAATATAGGGAAACAAGCGAATACTTAAAACTAACAACAAATAAATCTCTTACATAATTTAGATTTACTCCCCATAAAACACAAGACGTGTGAGGTAACCTCTTACATTGAAGAAGACATAGATCAACTTGCAATTGAAGAAACGACCTGGCACGGCAACATTTTGCTGCAGTGAAACACAAAATAAGAAAATAGCTCTGAACATAAGAAATGAACTATGAACAACTTGTCGAGTACCATTGAGAAATTGAGAGAGTGTGCTGACGAAAAAGCGCGAAGGAAATTTAGAACATGTAATCAAAATAGCAATATTTTATACCCATGAAATCTGCATTTGATCGGTAGCCCACACTGAGGGAGCACGAACGAGCTTCCCGCGTCAGCATGGAAAACGTCTTCTTGCCTGTCGACCAAGACGCGAAAGTCAGCATCGTTTGGAAATCGCGACGGAAATTACGACGAACGTTATCTTGAGAAAATGAGGTACTAAAACGAACTGCACTATCTATGACTGCTACCAAATAATGGAAGACAGTGCACAGACACTGAAAATAAAGGAAACAGACCCGCAGCTGCTATCAGGATGTGGCTCCGACTAAGCACTGCAACAAAATGGGCCGACAAGAGCATCTCTCGGCACTTTTGTAGACTCGGACACCCCATCAGAGCAAATGTCTATCGCCGGGAAGAGGGTACCGTAGCCAACCTAACGACGGTGGCGCCTCCTATCTGTCCCGTCCATTGACAGCCCGACACCAAGCTCTGCGGGAAAGCCTCATACCCCTCCGCGTCAAGATAGCCGTAGCTTCAAATTCAAAGTAACGGCTCGGAAAGTCTACAGAATTTCGCCATATTACAAATTATTAGCAATGTTTAAACGGTAGTTTTGAAAATTTCTCCACCCAGAGCAGTTCATGGTTATCTATTCAGGTAAACTATGACTGGTCTCAGATTACCAGGGAAAACTGATTTAATAGCGTCTAATTATCAATTAATTTCATCTACTTTCGAATTAACAACGTGATCGACACGTGGCTGATACCATCAGATCCGAAATTTCACAAGCAATCCGAATCTGTGAACGAATATATAAATTAAACTAAACTAGCAACCCTCACCTCGTCAGGTGTCTTCACAGGACTGCAATCTTGGCTTCTCCATGCCTGACGTAGCTTTTACCTACGTACATATAATATGTCCCATGGTGAGATCTCTAAACCTTCCTGAGAATAGTTAGACTCTTACAGGCGTTTCATTACTGGCTTTTGAGTTGTGAAGAGTTTAATATTAATACTGCAGGCCAGTGACCTTTGTGTAAAGTGAGTTTAATAGTACAGGTGTGAAGTATTAATATAAGTACGGGCATGAACATTTTCGAGTAACCTTTGCAAGAACTGCTTTCACCCAAACATCAAATTCACAGTGGAGTTCAAAAGGGATGTAAGCTTCCTGTTTTCGAACTATCGGTCTACAGAAAAAGAAGTGCCACTCTGGGACATACTGTTTATAAAACATCAACGCATGCGACTTTTACCTACATGAGAACAGTTGTCGTCCACCCAATGCACGGGTGTTCCGGGGACGTGGGCAAACTGGGCTCACGACTTGTACCGTGCTGAATTCTTTACACAAGCGTTAGGACGCTTTAAGCTCGTGTTATAGCAGAAATGCTACGCTGAGTGGAAGTTCGGATATTCTCGAAGTGCAGAAGAAGGTGTGAGCAGATCACGTACATTCCAATCATACGTCGGGATCGTGTGTTCAATCTAGGAAGGACTTTATAAAAATTTAATATTAGAGCTGTGTTTAGTTCGCCAGCCAAGACGTAGGACTGAGGACGACTGGTGTTTACAGAATCCGTTGCCATTGCGGGAAAATATATATTGAGCAGACATTTGGCACCGTTCACGACATGTATGTTGAGCAACAATAGCCCAACATGATTACTATAACGTGAGAAGTCTGCGGTGGTGGAGGACTGACTAACTGAGGCACGTGGAATGATGCTACAGCAATTGTGTCCCGGAGTAATTAAATGAATACACTGGCGGGAAAAAATCACAACACTGAATAGCAATTACTGTAGAGCAACGAAGCTGTGGGAACATACTTGTCTAGGTTTCATATTTAACTAATTAACATAGCAAGATCACAGGTTATGAGCCGTGGATGGCTCGTGTTATGCTTTGCATTAAACCTTGGTTGCTATTCTGTGATTAGTCTCCTGCGGTTATCGCGATTATGCTGTTATCCTCTCTCTCCGCGAGTGATGGCAGCAGCAGCGTGTATCGATATCCGCACCTTTGTACTATCTTTGGCCACGCGCCTATAGTTTCCGGCTGTGCCGTATACGGGCAGCTGGTTGGTTGGCGTGGAGCAGGGAGCAAGTCTCCATGGCGCGTGTGTGGTCGGGCCCTGGCGGCGTCCACGCGCGGTCGAAGTGTGAGGGGCTGTTCCTATTGCTACGAGGTCCGTGACTCACCGATCCCGGGCACGAAAGCTGAGTCTTTACTTAATATAGCAGCCAGTCCCAACTGTTCACACTGTGTCGTTTGAATTTCTTTGTGGGCTGTTTGGACATTCCCGCGAGCAACAACGTGTGTCTCAAGCTGGCGAAATTCGAGCCGCCCTCCTGTGGAGTTTAACTTAACTAAATTATTTTTTAATTGAAGTGCACCAGCGGAATCTTCTGCGTTGTGGCCGTTAACGTTCCGGTTACCTGCCCTGGCCGTTTACGCAAATTCAGGCAGTCTACTTTCTTCATCGTGTTGTGGCTGTCCAGCACGGCGTGTAGTTTGATAACTGAATGTGTAATTCGTTGTGGGAGACGATATCTTCTGCGTTGTTACATTGAACTCCCTGTTGTGTGCTGGTCGGGTGCAGCGGAAGTTATCCTGTCGCTTGGTCCGCTCACTGATTGTCGTTTGGGTTGCCTTCGGATTGAGAATTGTTGGGCCGACTGCCTGTCTCACCTAAGTGTTTGAATTCCAGGCCGACCCTTGGAAACATCTGAGAGCCGTTTGATGTGCTGCCTTTTCTTGCTTGTCCTTGTTGTTTGTTTGTTTATAGCTTCCAGCCGATATTAAAGTTGTTTTGCCCTTGGGACGTGAGACTGTTTGGGCCTTCAGCCTAATTTTGAGAAATGTTTTAAGATGAGGCCTTATGCCTTTTAAATTTCAAACTCTTGTTTTTGAGTCTTAAGTGATTGGCCTTCAGCCGGTTTTAAATTAAAGTTGTTTTTCCCTTGAGGGGTGAGATTGAATGGCGCATTTAGCCGGTAATTAAGTTCTAAAATTAATGTTTGGCTTGCTCTGTTTTTAATGTTTTCTTTACTCTTGTAATGTTTGTCAAATGAATAAAGTAGTATGTTCGAGTGCAACTGAAAGCCACTCATTTTGGCCCCTTTCCACAAATTAAACTATCTGTCCTCTCCTGCTGGTACAGCAGGGGATATCAGGTTATATTAACCGCGAGGTATGCCGTCAGAAATGTGAAAAGCTGGTATATTGATAACCGGTGTAACCATCAGAATGTTGAATGCAAGCACGCAAACGTGCTTATATCCAGTTGTACAAGTGGCGGGTGTCAGTTTGTGGAATGGAGTTCCATGACTACTGCGCTTCGTCGCTCAATACAGAGACGGTTAGTGCTGCTTGCGAATGACGCTGGAGTTATCGTCAGATGATGTCCAATATGTGCTTGATATGAGACAGATCTGGTGATCGACAAGGCCAAGGCAACGTGTCGACACACTGTGGAGCTTGTTAGGTTACAACAGCGGTATATGGGCGACCTTTATCCAGTTGGAAAACACCACGTGAAATGCTGTTCATGAATGCACGACAAGAGATCGAATCACCGACTGACGTACAATTGGAAGTCAGCGCCCGTGGGATAACTACGAGAGTTGTCCTACCGTCATGTGTAATCGTTCTCCTGACCATAACTGCAGGTGTAGGTCGAGCGCGTGTAGCACGCAAAGAGGTTGGTTGCAGGCCCTCCACCGGTCATAAGTGGCCATCACCGTCACCGAGACAGAACCAGCTTTCATCAGAAAAACGCAACAGACTTCCACGCTGCCCTCCAATGAGCTATCGCTCGCAAGTGGCGGTGGTTTGGAGTCAGTGGAATGCTCGCTACAGTGCGTCGGGCTCGTAGCTATCCTTGAGGTGATCGATTTGTAACAGTTCGTTTGTCACTGTGGTGGAAACTGTTGCTCAAATTGCTGCTACAAATGCAGTTCGATGCGCCACAGCCATACGCCGAAGTCGATGGTGAAACCTAGCCTTCCGGAGACCGGCCTTTCTACTACTGTACATTTCCGTTTCTACCGCTGCTACGATAACGCACAATGGCTACATTACTGCCAAGGCTTTATGTAATGTCGCTGAAGTAACATGTAGCTATTCTTAGCCCTATCATGCGACCTCTTTCAAACTCAATGAAGTGTTGATAGTGGCGTCTATGTCGCCTTAAAGCCATTCTTCAATAACATCGCCACGTCCAGTCTCAAAGGTAATTAATGCTCACGACATGTGCAGCGTGTATTCAAAGCAAACCTGATTTGCATTCCCATAGTGTCGCTACTAGCGCCACTATTATGCGACTGGTGCGAAATATGAATAAAAATAGGCTTTAAGATGCAGATACACGGCTACCAATCTTCATTTACTTCGTACAACTTCTTCTTGGTGTTGTGATAATTTTCCTTCAGTTTATTACAAACAGGAACAAGTGCAACCTCTTGAGTAAAATTCGGAATCCAATTTTCTTTTTCCTAATATTGGTAAACAACGGTCTTTGACTCTGCCAGCAGACTTACAGGATAAAGCTAATCAACAGATAGCCCGCCCGGTTGGCCGTGCGGTCTAACGCAAAGCTTTCCGGGCGGGAAGGAGCGTCTGGTCCCGGGCACGAATCCGCCCGGCGGATTTGTGTCGAGGTCCGGTGAACCGGCCAGTCTGTGGATGGTTTTTAGGCGGTTTTCCATCTGCCGCGGCGAATGCGGTCTGGTGCCCTTATTCCGCCTCAGTTACACTATGTCGGCGATTGCTGCGCAAACAAGTTCTTCACGTACGCGTACACCACCATTACTCTACCAAGAGTGGTTCGGTGTGGGGTGGGGGGGGGGGGGTGAAGTGGCCTGCGGTAGTCGTCGTGGGGCTGCGGCTGCAGCGGGGACGGAGCCTCTCCGTCGTTTCTGGGTACCCGGTTACCATACAATACAATACATACAATAATCAACAGATTCATTGTTTCTGCCAGCTTCCACCACCAATTAACTGATCTACAATTTTGCATTAGTGGGTAGTAACAATAACGTTTGGCGCATGCGCTATAGATTCTCTAACGTATTATATTGTCGCTATTCATGGTGGAAATCGGTTGACTTGTTACCTGAAAATGCTAATTAGTGCCACGAAACACTACAGAAATTCGATCTGCAAGACGACAAACGAAAGTGAAGATTGAGAAAAAGAGAACAGAACACGAATGGAAAGAGTGGAAAAAAGACTTAAATGCCGTAAAACAGCGGGGAAGAAGGAATCCCGATGATGATCCGTCATCGTTGTCGTCGTCGTAGCAATCAACGAACAGCGATCTCACCTGTATGCTGTAATATCATGGTAGTCTGAGAGTTTGATCCGGTTGCCCAATCGACAAGAATATTCCGTATCAGTACTTAAGTCAATCGCTGGATTCTAATTGGGGCTACGAATTTTAAAAGCACGTCTGTGGGAAGAGACGAATTTACACACGAAATATTCGAAACGTGATAAATAAATAAGGTATTCATTACAAATTAAGTACTATGAACGGCCGTATCGACTGTAGGATACAGCTGCAGGAAAAAAGAGTAGAATTATTCTTGCGAAGGAGACGGCGTCTTTTTGTTTTAGGAGCGAGACAAGATTTGTGTGGTTATGGCAGATTTATAAGGTACACAGCCATCATCATTTATACGATGCCCAATCATGCTAGGCGCACTCGAATGTTGCTGCATACTGCCCTAATTTAATCTAAGTCTCATAGTAAATTTATTGTTTATCTACGGTAGTTGAATATAGAGATATTATAGCTGAATATAGTGATATTACTTAATATTTGTTTCCTTTTATGCTAAAAATCATCTCAGCTATACTGCGTCTTGACTTGGCGATACGTTCTTGTCCATTAAATGCACATAAATGGCCCATTACGAATCATTTGTTCGTTATGTAAAAGTTTTTGCAGTCCGACAAAAGAAGTTTTCATTTGAAGAGATATTCGCGGTCGAGTAAAGAAAATCAGAACTGAGCTTATAAAAAAAATGGTTCAAATGACTCTGAGCACTATGGGTCTTAACTTCTGAGGTCATCAGTCCCCTAGAACTTAGAACTACTTAAATCTAACTAACCTAAGGACATCACACACATCCATGCCCGAAGCAGGATTCGAACCTGCGACTGTAGCAGCAGCGCGGTTCCAGACTGAAGCGCCTAGAACCGCTCGGCCACCCCGGCTGGCAACTGAGCTTATACAGAACGCCACTGTCAAGCGCGCCTAAAAAAGTAACGTATTTAGAAGATTAGTTGTTTGAGAAATTACTCAATTGTTTGTATATGTTGGCTCAGTCTCTAGCGTTTATATGGGCATGATCCCGCCAGAATTAATGATAGAAGAAAATTTAAAGAACGGAACCTGCCGCGACGCAACGGAAACTTCGTGGACGGACCACAAAACAATCCAGTGTCAGCATGCTGTGGTGAACGAACTGCCTAAAATGAAGGTTTTGTTTCTGTGCGGCGGTGTGGTAGTGTTCAACATCTGGAGCTCAAAAGGCATCGCATGTCATTCGCGTTACTCAGCGACGGTAATGACAACAGCTCGGGCGGCGTGCGTAGTGCAGGCGGGGAACCGCAGTAGCGACAGATAAGCGGTTAGTGGCGTTGTTAAAACTCCTCCGTCCAGGTGCGATAGCCGGCGGTAAGCGGTGGCGTTGCCACCCACTGGACGGATAGGTCGATGCGGCCACTTGGAGGGGCGCCGAGCGGCGATCTGCCCCAGAGATCTACTGGCCTGGCACGAGCTGGTCGCACGAGTCAGGAATGGCAGCCATTAACTTTTAACTGCCACAGTAAGTACCCCTCATGAGGCCTTGCAGCCGCACGGATGTCATCAACTCTTACAAAAGAACCAAAGGCGGTACCCACGCAGGTAAGCCACGAGGCTGCCCTTACCTTGTACGTATTGTTTTGCCGCGCGCCGTAGCCGCTGGTTTGAGGCGCCATGTCACGGACTGCACGGCTCCTCCCGCCGGACGTTCGAGTCCTCCATTGGGCATGGGTGTGTGTGTTGTTCTTAGTATAAGTTAGTTTTAGTAGTCTAGGGACCGATGACCTCAGCAGCTTGGTTCGATAGGAATTGACACACATTTGAACATTTTTTTTGTTGTTGTTTTGGTCTTCACTCCGCGCACTGGTCTGATACAGCTCTCCATGCTAATGGCCGCCCCGATAGCTGAGTGGTCATCCCGACAAAATGCCATGCAAAGGGGTCCGGGGTCGATTCCCGTCTGGGTCGGAGATTTTATTTGCTCAGGGAATGGGTGTTGTGTTGTCCTCATCATCTCGTCCCTATCGACACGCAAGTAGCCGAGGTGGCGTCAATTAAAGACTTGCACAAGGCGACCGGTCTACCGGACGAGAGGCTCTCGCCACACGACACTGCGTTTTATTCCATGCTAATGTATCCTGTGGTAGACTCCTTATCTCTGCATAACTACTGCTACTGCAACCCACATCCACTTGGATGTGCTGACTGTAGCACAAAGTGGTGCCTATCTTTACTCTTCCCCAATCATCCCCTCATTAACAAGTTACTCACTCCTTAATGCCTCATGATGTGCCTTGCCAACCATTCCATTCTTTCACTCGAGTTGTTCCATAAATTTGTTTTCTCCCAAACCCTTTTCAATGAAAGGAATGTATTCGCAGTTGTGAATGTGAACCACCATCAGCTGCACTGGCGTCCAAAATTAAAGCAATAAACTGTTAGCCCCGTGTCTGCTTCACGATATAATCATACAAGTTGTCGACAGATGTCATTACGACCGTGTTCTGCACGGAAGAAGGCATTCCGATCAACGGCCAACCATGCCAACAATGACGTCAGGGCCCCTATCATGCGGGTAGTGTTTGCAGGATAAGTTCAAATGGCTCTGAGCACTATGGGACTTAACATCTGAGGTCATCAGTCCCGTAGAACTTAGAATTACTTAAACCTAACGAACATAAGGATATCACACACATCCATGCCCAAGGCAGGATTCGAACCTGCGACCGTAGCGGTCGCGCTGTTCCAGACTGTAGCGCCTAGAACCACACGGCCACCACGGCCGGCTTGCAGAATAGTCCTATATCCACAATCGCTGTGTCACAGACGTAGACAGTGCAGTATGGCATAGAGAAGACAACTACAGACTCTTTGCTGTGAAGGTTCATACAAAGAATGGAAGCTGGAGAGTCGCAAACTGATGTGGCCCGATGGTTTAGTGTGAATCGTTCTGTTGTTTCTCGGATGAGGCGACAGTTTATAGAGACCGAAACTGTATCCCGAGACCAGGACAGACACATGTGATATCAGAATGAATGGGCCGTTATTTGGCTGTAAGGGGACGACGGTACCGCCTTAGTACTGCACTGCCCTGACATCTGACCTCGTACCATCTCCTGGACGTGTTGTATCGAGGCAAAAGGTGTATAGAAGGTTACAAAAAATGCCCTTTGTTGTTGGAGACCTGTTGTCTGTTTATTTTTGTTCAACATGCGATCTGGACGGTCGATCGGTGGGCTTAAAACTTAAAATGGCTCTGAGCACTATGGGACTTAACATCTATGGTCATCAGTCCACTAGAACTTAGAACTACTTAAACCTAAATAGCCTAAGGACAGCACACAACACCCAGTCATCACGAGGCAGAGAAAATCCCTGACCCCGCCGGGAATCGAACCCGGGAACCCGGGCGTGGGAAGCGAGAACGGTACCGCACGACCACGAGCTGCGGACCAAACGGTGGGCCAATGTGGTTTTCAGGATGAGATGCGATTCGGTCTGGGGAGTGATTCTCAACGGATTAGCATCTGGATGGAACGTGGAACACAATTTAATGATGTATACATTGTGGAAAGAGACTGAGACCGAGCAGGATCCCCAGTACTGTGGCAGGGATTATATTGACCACTCGAACACCTCTTCATGAAACTGTTACGGGTTAATGAGCGAGATTTAACGACTGTCGTGTACCCTGAGGAGATCCTGGGATCTCGTGCGTGGCTGTTGCGAGGTGCTGTGGGACCAGACTTCGTATTGATGGACGATAATGTTCGACCTCATAGAGCACGGCTGGTTGATTTTGTTTTTTTTTTTTTTGGGGGGGGGGGGGCAGGGGGGGACGGAAAATATTCTGCACATGGCGTGGCTTGCTCGCTCTCCCGATTTGAATCCCATAGAGGTTTTCTGGGATGCGCTAGGGAGACGGGTTGCATCACGTCAGCATCCACCAGCCGCTCTCCAAGACCTGTGAGCAGCTCTGCAGGAGGAATGGACGTTATTGCGTCACGTGATATTGATGACATCATTCACAGCATGTCCCGTCGTTGTCGGACCTGTATTGGTGCCAGAGGTGTTCACACTCTACAATGAGCACATTAATCAGTTGTCAGAATGTGTCTGCACTTCCGTTAAGTTTGAAAAAAATCGAAAAAATTTTTTATCTGTTATTGTTAATTACGTTCTGTATTCTTTACATTCTTTGTACTTTACTATCACCTGTTCATACTGCTTTGTGGTAAAATAAACGCAACCTTGCAAAATTTCCGTTTGTTGCTTTAACTTTGAACACCAGTGAATATATTGGAATGACGACATTGAAAATTTGTGCTGGACCTAGACTCGAACTCGAATATCCCGCTTTACTCCAGCGGTCATACGCACGCATGTCCGAAGGAACATTGGGTCGTACTTCTTAATAATACAGGCACTGCTATTTCACATTTATTCAATGACTTTTCACTAGTTACTTGAAGTACACAGCTAATATTCAGCATTCCTTTCGTTTAGACCAATACATTTAAAAAACTTGTATTCTCATCTTATCTGGATTGTTTACGTTTTACTTCCGTACAGCCTGCCGGGTGGCCGACCGGTTCTAGGTGCTACAGTCTGGAACCGCGCGACCGCTACGGTCACAGGTTCGAATCCTGCCTCGGGCATGGATGTATGTAATGTCCTTAGGTTAGTCAGGTTTAAGTAGTTCTAAATTCTAGGGGATTGATGACCTCAGATGTTAAGTCCCATAGTGCTCGGAGTAATTTGAGCCATATTTCAGACAAATACCTTCGGAAAAGAATTACCAAACTTTAAATTTATATTCGATGATAAGCTATTTCTCTTTTTCGGAAACGTTCTCCATGCTATTGTCAGTCTGGATATTATATCCTCGGTACACCTTGGCTATCGACAGTCATTTAGTTGACAGAATAGCGAAACTCGTATATTGGTTTTAATATCTCATTCCGTAATCTAATTCCGTCACGGGTGCCTGATTTAATTCGAATATACTGCGTTACATTTGCTCTACTTCTCTTGATATTACTCTTATAAAGTTTTTCAAGACCCTATCCATTCCGTTCGACCGCTCTTTCACGGCCCCTTCCGTCTCTGACAAAATTACAATTACATCAGCTAGTTTATTTTCTTCTCACTGAATTTAATCCCCTTGTCAAATTTATTCATTTACTGCTTCTTTTTGATGTTTTTAGTCTGTTATATCAGCATTCTGGTTTCTGTACAAGCTGTGAATTACCTGTCGATCTCCGTACATTTTTCCTCCAGAAATTAAAAGAGTATATTATGGTCAGTACACTCAAACTTTTTCGCTAAATAAATAAATAGTACACTACTGGCCATTAAAATTGCTACACCACAAAGAAGACGTCCTACAGACGCGAAATTACCCGACAGAAAGAAGATGCTGTGATATGCAAATGATTAGCTTTTCACAGCATTCACTCACGGTTGGCGCCTACAACGTGCTGACATGAGGAAAGTTTCCAACCGATTTCTCATACACAAACAGCAGTTGGCCGACGTTGTCTGGTGAAACGTTGTTGAGATGCCTCGTTTAAGAAGGAGAAATGCGTACCATTACTTTACCGACTTTGATAAAGGTCGGATTGTAGCCTATCGCGATTGTGGTTGATCGTATCGCGACATTGCTACTCGCGTTGGTCGAGATCCAATGACTGTTAGCAGAATATGGTGTCGGTGGGTTCAGGAGGGTGATACGGAACGCCGTGCTGGATCCCAACGGCCTCGTATTACTAGCAGTCGAGATGACAGTCATCTTATCCGCATAGCTGTAACGAATCGGGCAGCCACGCCTCGATTCCTGAGTCAACAGATGGGGACGTTTGCAAGACAACAGCCATATGCACGAACAGTTTGACGACGTTTGCAGCAGCATGGACTATCAGCTCGGAGACCATGGCTGCGGTTACCCTTGACGCTGCATCACAGACAGGAGCGCCTGCGTTGGTGTACTCAACGACGAACCTGGGTGTACGAATGGAAAAAAAGTCATTTTTAGGATGAATCCAGGTTCTGTTTACAGCATCATGATGGTCGCATCCGTGTTTGGCGACATCGCCGTGAACGCACATTCGAAGCGTGACTCGTCATCGCCATACTGGCGTATCACCCGGCGTGGTGGTATGGGGTGCCATGAGTTACAGGTCTCGGTCACCTCTTGTTCGCATTGACGGCACTTTGAACAGTGGACGTTACATTTCAGATGTGTTACGACCCGTGGCTCAACCCTTCGTTCGGTCCCTGCGGAACCCTACACTTCAGCTGGATAATGCACGACCTTATGTCGCAGGCCCTGTACGGGCCTTTCTGGATACAGAAAATGTTCGACTGCTGCCCTGGTCAGTACAGTCTCCAGATCTCTCACTAACTGAAAACGTCTCGTCAATGGTGGCCGAGCAACTTGCTCGTCACAATACGCCAGTCACTACTCTTGATGAACTGTGGTATCGTGTTGAAGCTGCATGGGCAGCTGTACCTGTACACGCCATCCAAGCTCTGACTCAATGCCCAGGCGTATCAAGGCCGTTATTACGGCCAAAGGTGGTTGTTCTGGGTACTGATTTCTCAGGATCTGTGCACCCAAAGTGCGTGAAAATGTAAAACATGTCAGTTCTAGTATAATATATTTGTCCAATGAATGTCCGTTTATCATCTGCAGTTCTTCTTGGTGTAGCAATTTTAGTGGCCAGTAGTGTACAAACGTAAGTTTGCCTTTCTCCAACCTACCTTCTAAGATAAGATATAGGGCCAATATTGCCTCAATTGTTTCTAAATTTTTCTGGAACCCTAGCTGATCTTTCCCAAAGTTTGGCGGCTTTCTCATTCTTCTGTTAAATATTAGTGTCACTAATCTGTAACGAAGACTTATTAAATGTTTGATTCTTATTATCGTTCCTTTCAGAACCTGTCTTCTTTGTAGCAAGAAAATGTGTCCACAGCTAGAAGGTTCTTTTCGAGACTTGCATTTGGCCTCGTCTGACGTTTTTGAAAGTTGGATGTGTTGCCTGTATATATAGCAATAACCACGAGACTAATTTAAATCACGCTTGTAACACGGTGTCAGGCTCCAGCAGACGGAGTACATTCTGAAGCAAAGGTACCGTATCTGTGTCAGTACTCCTGAAACAGGAAACTCTTTTGAGCACCTGCAAAACGTGCATTTTTGCTGGGGTAGCGAGGGAAAGTACCGATGATTTCCGACTGCACGTTAACGGATCTGCCCTTCATGAGCTTCACTGCAATATTTAACCAAAGATCCACTATTCTCATACTCTATCTAATCAAAAGTATACGGACACCTATTAGGGAACATTAATATAGGATGAATCCACACGTCGCCTTTATCACGGTTGGTACTCTGCTGGGACACATTACGTGAAGTGTCTGAATGTTAAGAATATTAGCCTATTCTTCCTCAACACCTGAAACCAGAGACAGTGATGAAGTCTAAGCTTTGGGTGTGCATAAAAATCACATTCACATCCCAACGGCGTTTCATTGAGTTCATGTTGAGACTCTGGTGAGGCCAGTCCGTTTCAGATATGTTACTGTCTAGAAAGCACTGCTTCACCGATGCTGCTTTATTATGTGGTGCACTTTCATGCTGATACACTCAGTAATAATCTCTGAAGTGTCCCTCAGCTGTTCTGAGTACACAACACTATGTGATGTATAAAAATTTTCGGTGCCTACAATGTCACGTCTTTCAGTGTCACACAAATATTTATTTTTAAAGGGGGTCACTTAAGACTATTTCCATGGGTGCGCCCCTCAAATTTCTCCCTCATATCACAAAACTGTCGTCTGATGTAGTACAAACTGAAAGAATAAAATCCTTTTAAAGCACACTTTCGCATATAATTTGCATTTAAAACATTACACCTGTGTCACAGAACAAATCCTACATCCAGAATACTTTACTCAAGTTTAAGGGAAGAAATGCTTCCGATAATTAGTACAGTATTTAAAGAACATCAAAATATGAACAGGCTGAAGTGAACAAACAGTACATGAGACTATGTTAATCAATTTAACTGTAAAAAGCTAAGGAGCATATTATTAGCAAAATGAGAAATGTGCAAATGTGAAATGCCAAAATGAGCACTTCTCAATTGGAAGTAAATCAAAACAATCAGAATGGCTGAAAGAAAGCACAATAACATGAGCCATAAACGAATAAAAGCTAAGCAACTAAGCAAATAAGAGAATAGGCAAGAATGATATGCCAACAAAATGAGAGCTGGCCGAACTCCGTCGGCACTTACATACGGTTGCGGTCGTGGCGGCACCTCGCGGCCCATACGTTTGTGCGATTCCTGTCGCAGGTCGACCCTTAATCTATGATGTTACAACTGTAAAATATTTTCGTGTCCTACCGCATTTCTCGTTTTGTTAAGTGCAAGAAGAGGACCACAGTCTAACGAAGAAAAACAGCTCTACACCGCAATACGACCTCGTCCTCACTTTACTGTTGGTAATACACATGCTGGCATGTGACTTTCCCTAGATTTTCTCCACATTCATACACTTCCATTGGACTGCCATAGGGCACAACGTGATTCATCACTCCTGAGCACTCGTTTACAGTCATCTACTGTTCAGTGGCGTCACTCTTTACACCACCTCAAGCCTAGCTCAGCACTGATTACAGAAATACACTGAAGCGCCAAAGAAAGAGGTATAGGCATGCGTATCCAAATAGAGAGATATGTAAACAGCCAGAACACGGCGCTACGGTCGACAACCCTATATAAGACAACTAGTATCTGGCGCAGTTGTTAGATCGGTTACTGTTGCTACAATAGCAGTTTATCAAGATTTAACTGAGTTAGAACGTGGTGTTATTGTCGACGCACGAGCGATGGTACACAGCATCTCCGAGATAGCGATGAAGTGGGGATTTTCCCGTACGACCATTTCAAAAGTGTACCGTGAATGTCAGAAATCCAGTGAAACATCAAATCCCCGACATCGCCGGAGAAAGATGCTGCAAGAACGTGACCAATGACGATTGAAGAGAATCGTTCAACCTGACAGAAGTGGAACCTTCCCGGTGACTGCTGCAGATTTCAGTGCTGGGCCATGAACAAGTGTCAGGGTGCGAACGATTCCACAGAACATCATCGGTATGGGCTTTCGGAGCCGAAAGCCAATTCGCGTACGCTTGATGACTGCACGATACAAAGCTTTACGCCTCGCCTGGGCAAATCAACACCGACATAGTACTTCTAATGATTGGGAACATGTTGTCTGATCGGACGAGTCTTGTTTCAAATTGTACCGAGTGGACGAACGTGTACGGTTATGGAGACAACCTCATGAATCCATGGACCCTGCATGTCAAAGACCTTTCAAGCTGGATGAGGCTTAGTAATGGCGTGAGGCGTGTGCAGTTGGAAGTGATATGGGATCCCAGATACGTCTAGGTACGACTCTGACAGGTGACACGTACGTAAGCATCGTATCTGATCACCTGCTTCTATTCATGTCCATTGTGCATACCGACGGACTTGAGCAATTCCAGTAGGACAATGCGCCACCCCACATCTCCTTAATTGATACAGAGTGGCTCCAGGAACACTCCACTAAGTTTAAAGACTTCCGCTGGCAACCAAACTCCATTGACATGAACATTATTGAGAATTTCTGGGATGTCTTGCAACGTGCTGTTCAGGAGAGATCCCTACCTCTCGTACTCTTACTGATTGATCGACAGCCCTGCAGGATTCATGGCGTCAATTTCTTCCAGCACTACTTCAGACATTAGTCAGGTGCATGCCACGTCACGTTACGGCTCTTCTGCGTGCTCGCGGAGGCCCTATACGATATTAGGCATGTGTACCAGTTTCTTTGGCTCTTCAGTGTATGTGACTCATAAGGACCTGCTCGATCAATGTACCCCATTCTTGGTAATGCCCTTCACACAGTCATTGTGCTATTTAGACTTTTAGTAGAACTCACGAGGAATCCCTTCGTCTTATTTTATGCGATTTTTTGGCACCATTCTTCAGAATAGTTGGTGGTTCCTATCTCTCAGTACACGGGGGCTGCCTGATCTTGGTATTGTTGTGATTATTCCTTAGGGTTTCCATTTCACAATAACATTCCCCAACTGTGGACTTGGACCGCATTAGAATGATTGAAATTTCCGTGGTGAGGCTGTTATTCAGATGACATCCAATGACTAGTCCATGTTCGAAGTCAATGAACTCTCTCGACTAGCCCTTACTGCGTCTTTACTGGCAACATAATACTTATAGCGACTTTTTATGCTGGTGGGTCCAAGTGTCTAGACATATAGTGGTCAATTCTGCGTTACGTATGGATGTCCAAATTCTGTTGATTAGACAGTGTATATGTTTACGGAAGGCTTTTGAGCACTCGTTTCACATGTGTCAACCGTCAAAATTGAATACACATTTTGGGCGTATTATAGTCTCAGAATGTATTTTACTTCTTTTTCGCGAATCTAAGTGTGTAAAACGACAAATCGGTTTCTCGACACGTGTTATTGTCCCCATGGACGTTTCTCTTTCCCTTACTCGTTCGCTACGTTTTCTTATACTCACTCGCAACCTGTCTTTCATTGCCTTTTTATAATTATCATCTTCGTAAGATTTCGAGAGCCTTGCATTTTCTGTTACATGTGGCCACGAATTTCATATCTTTAGTATTCGACCATGTGTTTCCTTACATTGCGACTGCAAGCCCCATTGTGTTTGCTGCGTTCGTCGAAGTATAGACGTATTTGAAATTGTTGTTGCTTATTTCACTCGCTATCTGCACGATCTTCCGCAATTCGTGGCCTACCTCCCTCATGGTCATAATTTCGCCCTTTTTCAGTGGACTGGACTATTTAAGTTGCATACAATGTTCTTTCTTTAAGAGTATGAGCGACAACTGTTGCTGCACGAACATACTACACGAGGGGCATTTGCACAGAGAGATTCTGTATCACAAACCATCATTAGCTGCCGATTCATTTCAGGGCTATAACTTGCATCGTTAACGCACTTAAGTAGTGGGCCTCACTCTGTAGTAGACGTAGTATCTGTTCCTCGTAAGACGGATTGCTGGGCTTCAATCAGAAACTGATCATAAGTATAAGAAGACATAAGTTTCATTTAATTTTGTAGGAAACCAATCAAGCCAGAAAAGTAAGAAGTTTTCGGTTTGAAATTATTTGTTCGAGGGAGCTACTATTTATTGTGTAACAATGATCCAACTCGGGAGTTTTCACTTTATCATAACATTTGCCATAGGTGTAAGAAACGATGTATGACACAGATACTTGTAGCACCGACCGTTAATCGATCACCTGTCCTTTCGATTTATAGTCAGGCATTTACCAATTTAGTTCCCATCCAAACTTCCCGTAAGAAATTATAACACATTTGTGGCTCCTTTAGAACCGAACTGTCGCTGCAGAAAGTGTCATTTGAGAGAGTATTGGTATTAGGGAACGGTTTATTCTGACGTCTTCTACAATTCTATCCTCTTCAAAACAGGAAAATTTCCTTCAGAATTTTTTTACGTATGGGAATAAGCTACCAATGTACTTACTGAACTAAAGTTTAATATCCAGTTTCTGAACACTAAACTATGTCTGGCATTTACGTTTGGGCTGTAATGATCATATTAAGTTTCCTGTGCAGGAAATTGCTCCTTTGTTTGTTGGTATGACAATAAACGAGCTAGATACGCAGATATATCCTGTGGTTGGTGGAAGTAGGACCTGCAACAACTGAGATGAATTTTACAGCTGAGAGACACACATTGTTGTCTTCGTAGTTACAGAGAGCAGCATGTCAGTCGGATTATGTCTTACGATTTTGAAACGCTACTTTCTTAAATGTAGTAGAAAGAATAACTTCACTTAAAAATGAAAATGTAGTAAGAATATCGGTCAGTAATTCAGGGATGGTAATCAACGTAGAGGTTAATATTAGTAGAAGCTGCTAAAATGGTATCGGTAATAATTGGATTCTTATCGTATTTCTAATTTGAATTACTTATATTTTAACTTCTGTCTCAGACGGATGTTTTAAAATAGTGACCACTAACGCACAGACGCTAGGGCACATATTGCTTATACGTATTTCGTAATGTTCAGTAATATTAAAGATTCTGAAAGTCATCAATATTAACTGATAATGTGAAGTAGTAAATACCTGTATATGAGATTTAAGCAACGATGACTTTTTTGTATAATAAAGGGTAACAGTAACAACACACTATACATATACACATGACTAAAAGTGATGAAGTATTTAACAAAAAGAAACTGGGTGACGTTTGCTCAATCGGAGGTGTAATTATTTTTGAAAATGTATACAACTTATATTTAAATGCGAACGTCGGCCACGGTAGGAAGCTGAGAAAAAATCAGGGAGCCAGACGTCTGTTTTACTCGTTACCGTAAAACGTTCACTAATGAAATTGACATGTATCATCACATTGTTTCCACAATTCATGTTATCAACATGTCTATGACAGTCATCAACAGATGGGAAAATTCGTCGCTTTCCTCTTGAATTAGAAGCATTATAACTAAGCGCCTAAAAGCTGTGGAAGACTGTCTCCGCCGTTCTGCAGCATGAAAGCGTACCGGATTACGTGATAAAATTTAGTTCACAAAGTTAGTTAACATTAGAGACTAAATGTATTCAACGGTTCGGGGTATGAGATTAAGAGACTTGCTTAATTCGCTGTACTGTAGTTGTACAAACATTTTGGAAACCTAACTTTGCAAATAATTCCTTTAAGAGATTTTGCCTGTTCATCCCTTACAAAAATAACAGCTTTGTGGGCGTCCATAATGCTGAGTAATCCATTAAATCCATTTAATGTTTCATTTAAGTTTCTCTCTCTCTGTCGGTGCCTCGAAGTGGAACTGCTTTAATTTTCCCCTGCATATTTCACTTCCAGACTCTTTAGTGTACTCGTTATTCATTTGCAATGTCGAAAATTCATCGCTAGATCTTTGATTTCGATTATATAACTGATTCTTTTTTCATTTTCTCTTTTGACGCGAATGTTGGACTGCTGTTATTATGGAATGAGGTAGGCGTACTTGGCTTCCTTTTCCATTCATGCTTCGGTATTCTCATAGCTTCACAAAGAATTCACGGTGTGTTACACACTGCCTACAGATTGCATACTAGTCTCTTCCAATAATATAAACTACTCTGACGTTTTTTTGACACCTATGCAGCCAGCTAATTATGGTAAATTTCAAATCACTGTTTTGACAAGTACAGAAAGTATTAGATAATCAGTAGTTATATTTACACAGTCCTCTGATTAGAACAACAATATCGTAACGATGACAGTTTCACGATCAATTTTACTCTCCGATATCAGATAGAAGATTTTTTATGTAAAGAAAACTGGAGTTCAAAGTTCATCGAAACTGCAATAAAAATATAAGCCATTACTATCCAACTTTATTCATCATATTCAGACATATTATGGATATATTATGTATATGGTGGGTCCTCTGGCAGGTGACGTGTGAAACAGTGATATGTCCATAGGATAGATGATTTCATCTATCGTGTGCCGTCTCCCTACAGCAGAGTCACCCAAAACCTCGTGCGGGTTGTATGTAACATGTTTTTGAAATATTACACTCAGTTGTCTTGATTTTTGAACTCATGTCTACTTTCTGCTGTCGAGAAATCGATAAACAGATATTTCTAACAGAAATACAATGTGTTAAAGAAAGAAAGTGTATCACATAACACAATCGTTTCTGATAGACAGCAATATGTTACTCGCCGTCAGCCGGACTGTCTTGTGTTATCCACTACTAACGTTGGCCTCCACAATTGATCTCCCATGTATTCACAATTTACTTTACTCAGTTCACTCCGTGATACATTGATTTGTATTGCCTTATAAACATCTTATGAGTACAAAATCTATAACATAAAGAAAGTGTGTGACTATAAATAAAGTATGCTGAGTAGAATATTCCATGCGTATATTATTAGTACATATAGCTTGAAGTCCAGCAGCTAGAAAGGCGTACATTGTTTTCGTATACTTTCATATGCTTAGTATTTCATAATATGGATTTGATTTAGTTTTGCTTGTAGTATTATCTTTTGTCGCGTGCCGATACCTGAGGGAGAGAATGTACTGGACATTTTTATTTTGTTTTATTCGTTCACTGAGATCAACAACCTCGCTCTTTCCAGTATCAAGTCCTGCTTTAGGTTCTCTATGAGACAGCGGCATGGCTCTGTAACTGCAAAACAGAGCAGCTTTTTTTTTCATTCTCTGTGGAATGACTTGGGAACGTTCGTTAGCTTTCCGTGCAAACCTGGGTGGAATGCTCGGGTCCGCTGATAAGGACTAGGTTTCCCGCCTTTCTAGAAATACTGCCTTGCGATTGGCCATGTAAGACCCAACTCAGAATATTCTGTAGGGATTTAGTTCGTCTTCGTGCTCAAAAACGTTGTCGGCTGAGGCCAGGGCAACGGTCCCCCGCGTCTTTCCTATCCCTATGTTTGGTCCAGCGCCTCTTCCTTTCTGGTAACTCTAGGACAGTCTTTCAAAGCCACCGTGCTCCCCGCAAACAGATGGTGAGCGGCGGCCTGTGAGATGCGAGTGCTGTACCCCCTCCATGGTCACAGGGAATGCTGTAGGGAGACGTGTAAGGACTTGTGTAAACGAGCAAATCGATGCTGAGGGAAATGCTCGGAGGAATGTAGACTGTCTTTACAACTCACTATCGCACTGCAGATCAATTACTTCAAGCTGCAGATGAGCATGAACTGGGTACTGAAAACTTTTACATTTTCCTAGTCACTTGCTCTACGTATGATACTTCGTTTTCCAAAATGCCGGGCGCTCCGTCTGTACACACATAAATTAATAAATTCCGTAACAAAGCAGTATTTTCTGCACTTCCCTCCACGCTGCACCGAGCCAGGTGGCGCAGTGGTTAGCACACTGGACTCGCATTCGGGAGGACGACGGTTCAATCCCGTCTCCGGCCATCCTGATTTAGGTTTTCCGTGATTTCCCTAAATCGTTTCAGGCAAATGCCGGGATGGTTCCTTTGAAAGGGCACGGCCGATATCCTTCCCAATCCTTCCCTAACCCGAGCTTGCGCTCCGTCTCTAATGACCTCGTTGTCGACGGGACGTTAAACACTAACCACCACCACCCTCCACGCTGCTAAGAATGTCACATTCCGCTGTGTGACTGTTGTATCTACACTTTCATAAAACGCTAAGGAATTTCCAAAAAGAAACTCTTTCCAAATATTGTGAAATCTAGGTCTGAACGTCGTCTGCTATAACATGTGTGGACCCACGATTGTTATGTCTGATAACGACACCACGCGAAAGTGTTTCACCTGAAGTGGACATAAATGTTACGGTGCAGCTATCACGTTTCCTGTTATTAAATCACCATCCGTGATAGGCGCAAGGACTTTGCTGAAAGTAGTACAGTGTCGTAACGCACCAAACGGTACACTCACTTCACGTTTTTTTTTTTTTTTTTTTCATTTTTCTTTTCGTCTTCTTCCTCCTCCTGAAAGAGGTCTCTTTTAAGCCGAAACTTTTTGGGCAAGTCAAGATCTTTCCCATTTTTCGTTTCCGTATTGGTTCAAATGGCTCTGATCACTATGGGACTTAACATCTGAGGTCATCAGTCCCCTAGACTTATAACTACTTAAACCTAACTAAGGTAAGGACATCACACACATCCATGCCCGAGGCAGGATTCGAACCTGCGACCGTCGCAGGCACGCAGTTCCGGACTGAAGCACCTAGAACCGCTCGGCCACCGCGGCCTGCTTTTCATGATTGTTTGACTTCGTAAGACAAGTAGTACATATTTAAATTGAACTTGCTGAAGGCATTCAGTGTCTTGCGATGTACTAAACATTTGACTGAACCTATGTGTTTATGTAAGAAGATAAGATTCCGAGCATTGCGGAGTGAAAAGCGAAGACATTGTCGGTGTTACGCAATGCTGACTTGTCACTGATGTTCCGCCACGAAGAGGTACAGGCGCAGATTTGGGGAATTCTTGTAAAATTTCGCGCAGTTACGGCTGGAAAGCAGTGGTTAAGGGACCGACTCGCACGTCGGATGGCAGGCGCGGGTGATGCTGATATTTTGCAAACGATTATGCGAGGCAGGTTTGCGACAACGCTCGCAGGCTAGAAGGCACGGCCCGGCGGACACTGTGAAGCAATCACGGCAGCACAGGGAAACGATCTGCTGTGAAAAAAAACCATACTTTCCAGCTACAACAGCACCTATTGACCTGTGTGTAGGGGCAGAAGCGGGCTGAGGAAAGCTGACGTTGTAATTACTAGAGAGCACTCCACTTGTCCCCTCCAGAGAAATTACGTCACAGGCATTTGGAAAAGATACATAAATAAGCGAGTCCGGAGGCACCATTTTGTCCGCGTCTAGAACCGGTGGGATGACGATTGAGTTGCAGGCCAACGATGACCACCTTTTCGAGATGGATAACGGGACGCGTTTCACCTTGGAGCTACACCGACTCGAGGAGCGAGAGGGCTTCTGGCCTCCGCTCTCTGGGTGGCATCGTCTGCTGACTGCAAACTGCTTTCCGCAGGGGCGGGGCCGGGGCGCGAACTCGCGGCCTCCCGGGTGCAGAGCTGTCTGCAGGCACCGAACCAGTTGTCCTGGCTGCCCTGGACGGACAGCCGGAGCTGCTAAGGCCCACAACAACGACAGCGGCCGGCTATATGGGCCTATATGGGGGCCACGAGTCGCACTTGAGGGAGCTACCAGCCGTGTTCCGGGCCACGGGCACAGTTAACACATGCGGCGGCCACTCATCCGTGGCGTGAATGGGACCGCTACGTCCGCAAGGCTTGGCAACCGGACGCCGACGCTGCAGATTCCAGCGTTGGCGCGGTGTGCGGCGCCTTCGCCGCGTTCAGCAGAAGGCACGCTGTGTGCCTCCTATGTAATAATGACAAACTTGCCTTTGTTTATCTACACACTTCGGTATGACTCATCCTTCTCTGCCAAATCATACCTCTCCGTCATTCTGACGTATTGCAACCCCTGAGCTCAGGGACTGGAACACTGCTGTTCTCAGATGAGACCGCTGCCAAAAATGATCCTCCCCTGTTTCGGAGTTGGCACTTTACCGATGTTGACGGGCAACACTATGCGCGCACTCCCTACGACAAAGAAATGACTCCGGGCCCAAAGTCCAGAGCGCTTTCTCAAGAGTCACTAGAGCGGCAGACTGGCCCTAGAGTCACAGTATGTTAGATGAATAAACCGCAGACAACGTGGCCAACGATGTAACGCCGAAAAATTGAAATTCCATAAAATATGGGCCCACGATGCAGTAAGTTAAGAACAAATTCAAAATGCAGAGCCGTCTGTCCGGAGCCTCTTTACAGAATGTACCAGTGCTCGAGCCAAACACATTCAGTACTTGAAATGACAGTCATAATAATGAACAAGCCAACTGAGATATCGCCTCACACCAAAATTGGCACCGGCCGCTGTGGCCGAGTGGTTCTAAGCGCTTCAGTCTGAAACCGAACTACCGCTACAGTCGCAGGTTCGAATCCTGCCTCGGGCATGGATGTGTGTGATGTCCTTAGGTTAGTTAGGTTTAAGTACTTCTAAGTTCTATGGGACTGATGACCTCAGATGTTAAGTCCCATAGTGCTCAGAGCCATTTGAACCATTTTAGAACCAAAATTTGCAACGTACATCTACACCACAGACAACAGCGATATCTCGCTGCTGTCGGCAAAGACGAATGGGAGACTTTGAAGGAAACACGTCTTCTCTCCTAGCATAGCAGTGCCCTCCCCCCAGTGATCACTACAGAGCTGAAATGGAAGCACTCAGTCCATTCTATGAGCTCAGCTGCAGCAGACATGAAATGTTACTTTATCTCAGACGTAAGCGTACTTTTGTAAATATTGAACATTGTGCTACAAGAGAACACTTTCTTGATTAGAGCATCAAATGATGCTTTACTAAACAGTGACATTTTAAAGTATCAAACACTCCTGTGACTGATGATTGCATCAAGATAAGCAGAACTTTTTATACATTCATGTAGTAAGGTGAATTGACCCGCCAGTTTAGCCGAGAGCGCTAATGCGCTGCTTCCTGCACTCGGGCAGGGGCGCCGGCTTCGGATCGAATCCGCCCAGCGCATTGAAGACTCGGCCATCCTGGATGCGATTTTTAGGCGTTTTTCCACATCCCATTAGGTGAATACCGAGCTGGTCCCCACGTTTCACCTCAGTTACGTGACTCGCAGACATTCGAAAACGTTCGCACTATTTCATGGCTTACACTAGGTGCAGACACCTGGGCTACACTAATTTTGTCCTGGGGATTTGGGGTGGCTACAGGAAGGTCATCCGACCACCCTCTGTAACCAATGCTGCCAAATCCTTAATACCACGGCCGACCCCGCATTGAAGCAGGACAAAGGCACAAAGGCCCGAAGGAAATGGTAATAAAGTGAATTGATATTTAATACGCTTAACTCCCAATAAGACATCTTCCAGAGCAATTCAAGAACTAACTGTTACGGCCGGGTGAATATGGTTTCATGTCGTCCTAAAACTAACTGTAACTGAGTTATCTGTTTTCTCACATTTTTTGCAGGATGGAATATGATTGTGGGACTTCGTCTCCTGATGGAGGGAGAGTGATTTAGGGATGCTGTCTTGTTCCCTTACGGCAGATACTACGTTGTCGAACCTCCGCTTCAAAGGCCGTGTTCAGCGCCACAAAAGAGAAAGTTTCAGAAACGAAAACAATGTCGGTCTGATAGTTCAGCAGCTGTAGACTTTAAACAATACCTGCGCAAGTAAGGAAATTCGAAACAATTTTCACTACAGCTTAACTGAAACTGCATCTCGAGATGTTTAATCGTTCTAAATGTATTTGACTGGCCTGTTTTAGCTCCTTTGCCCTGTGAAACATGCTGTTCCTGTCCAGGCAGTCACGAGCAGGAAGATATGGACTTACGGGTGTGAGTGGGTCGGGGTAAACAGCTGACGCACTGACAGTCTTGCATAAGGACTGTAGATTACCTTCGCAGAGAACACAGGAAATGGGTAGTCAAATGCCTGTCGAGGAAGCATAATGTACCTGCACCTGTCATTGAGGGATGCCTAGAGATATCCTTGCACCGTGAGATATCATTGTAACAGCCTGCTGTCAAAGAAATTCGGAACTGGGCATGTCTTTCTGTGGCCGCCTGAAACGACGGAATCAGCAAAGTCGCACAACTGAACCACACACGGAGAGGAAACAAAAGGAAAACTCTAAATGAGATGGAAATCGGCACATATGACATTCAGCTATGGCCATTATGCAAGCAGTTATTTGGATTGGCGGGGATTGATGGAGTTGTTGATGTCCTGTTGAGGCATGTCGTGCCAAATTCTGTCCGACTGGCGAATTAGACAGTCAAAAACCCCTAGCCGGTTGAACAGACCGACCATGATGGTCCAAATGTTCTCAGTTGAGAAATCCGGCAACCTTGATGGTCAAGGTAAGGTTTGGCAAGCACTAAGACAAGCAGCAGAAACTCTCGCCCTGTGCAGGAGAACAAAATCTTGCTGAAATGTAAGCCTTGGATAGCTTGCCACGAATGGCAACAAACTGGGCCGTAGAATATCTTTGAAGTACTGCTGTTCTGTAAGATTGCCGTGGATGGCAACCAAAGTGGTACTGCTGTGAAACGAAATGGCACCCCAGACCAATACCTCTGGTTGCTGCGTTGTAAAGCGGGCGACAGTCATGTTGATATCCCACCGCGCTCTATGGCGTTTCCAGACAAGTCCTTTGGCCGGAATCTCACTTTTTGGAATAGAACTGTCTTGAGTTATGGGTGTTGCTTCGAATCAGGCTTCGATGGCCAGGAAAAACGTATCTGGAGAGCCCCGGAGGGAGGTGGGATATTAGCCTGATAGTCGCCGGCTATATGGTCCGACGAACAGGAGTGATGGGCTGAAGCGCCATTCCATTTCATAGCGAGACCCATTCGTTTGCCACTCGAGGCACGCTTCCAACACAGTGGTACGTCGACAACTTTCTGCGCCCCGTTTTGTCAAGACAAAGCCCGCCAGTAGGCGGTGAGAATCTCGACTGCTTCTCTCCGCGCTTGCCAAAGTCTACTTTAGCTAACAACGTCACCGGATCTATCACTACTGAGAACGTTTGGAGTATTATTGCCAGTTCGGGGTTTGGACGATCTAACACTAGAATTGGACTGAATTTGGCTGATACGTCTCAGGACAGCATTCGACGTCTGTATCAAGCTATGCCAATCCGAATAATTGCTTGCATAAGGGCCAGAGGTGGACCAGCGTGGTGGACCAGTGGTGGGGGCTCAGTTTTCCAAGCTGTTGCTCTTGAATAAATCATCCCACTTTCTGAAATTGTTCACATTTGTTAGTCTGTACATGTACGATGTCCGTGCGTTTGGGACATTTTATTTTCTTTCTTTTTTATTTTTTGTCTCAGAGTGTGTTATCAAGTTTCTAAGTAACGAAAACAAAGTGGTCAGTATCCCAACTGAAAAGTGACCAGCAGTTACTAGAGACCTTCCAAAGTAATGCTTCTAAGTGCTTGGAGTAGGTTAAACCACAACGAAAATCCAATAGAAACACTGTGATCCTACAGCTGTCTGAAACTTAGAAATATGAGATTAATGTGCGTATGAGCGACAAACGCGTCATGAAGTGGACTGCCGGCACAAGAACGGCAATAAATTTCGCCGTGTGCCGCGTCGATGGCATCTCAGCGGCGGCAGACTGTATGGGACCAGCACAGAGGGCAGTGGCGGCAGCGGCTGCGTGCCCTGCGTTTGGGACGAGGCATCGAGTGGGGGGCGGGGCGGCCCGGGCCCTCGTGACCACTCGACACGTCATCACCACGGCCCCTGACGTCACAGGCGCACCGCCAGCACTTGTCACGCTGTCCGCGGGGAAATCAATGGGCGCAGCACGGGACGCGCCGCAGCAGTTTAAAAAACTTCACCGCGGTGCCGCGCTGCGTTAACGAAAAATCCACCAATTACGGTTTCCAACTTTTACTAAAATTCGACAATTTCACCTACAATGACTTATAACCGAGTGGTTGCCTCTCACTGAATTTCGTCACACCAGCTTCCAAGTATTTGTGTTGCTGAACGAACAGCGCCCACATTGTATCGAAACCATTGAAGTGTCGTACTATGAGACGCAACGTAATAATAAAATAATAGTAATAATAAAATCTAGCGGAAGATTTCCCGCCAACAGAGCTAGAAGTTCATGAAACCATCAAAACACTCAAAAAAAATAAAGCAAGTGTTGAAGACTCCATTACAGCAGAATTATTGAAGTGGTCAGAACCAAAAATCATAAAGGATCTACAGCTGCTTTTTGAGATCATTTGTAAAACTGAAAAGATTCCAGTTGACTGGAAAATAGCATTAATCCACCAGGAAGACAAACAAAATGTCAGTAATTACAGAGGAGTGTCACTTCTGCCAGTGGCATACAAAATATTATGAAAATTTCTCCTCAACAGAGTGCTAGCTACTTTAGACAAATAACTAGGAGAATATCAGGGGGGTTTTCGAAAGGGAAGATCCTGCGCAGAACAAATTTTTAACTTAAAGTCAATAATTCGCCATAGAATGTTAACCAGCAAACCAATACTACTGTCATTTATAAATTTCAAGAAAGCATTTGAGTGTATAGTCAGAGAAACGATAGATAAGGTAATTAGTGTTTCACGAATTATGTTTGCTAGTTTTGATTTAACACCAAATTCTCTAACAGGTACAGTATCTAAAGTCAAATTTATGGGAGAAGTATCTCAGTCTTTTGAAATAAAAACTGGTGTTAGACAAGGTGATTGTTTATCACCTTTGCTGTTTAACTGTGTTCTAGAAAAAATTGTAAGGATCCGGAATTCGGAGCTAAATAATCACAAAATTGAACCAATAACTCTGGGAACGGGAACAAATGGAATTAAGGTAAACTGCTTGGCTTTTGCGGATGATTTCGCAATACTTTCAGAAAACTTGACAGAAGCAGTTACTCAAATAAACATTCTGGAAAAATTAGCAAACAGAACTGGTCTCAAAATTTCAGCTGAAAAAACAAAATTCATGACAAATATAAAAAATGCACCAAAATACATAGAAACACAAATAGGTAAAATAGAGCGAGTAAATAAATTTAAATATGTTGGAGAAACTATGCAACAGAATGGACTAGAAAAATCTGCAATAGATGTAAGAATTAACAAAATGGAAAGAGCATATGGTTTGATCAAAAATATTTACAACAAGAAATGTATATCTAGAAAACCAAAACTAAAACGCTACACCACAGTGGTACGACCAGAACGTTTATATGGATCTGAATGCCCAACGATGAACTATAAGATGGACAAACTAGAGGTACTGGAAAGAAGGATTATTAGAAAAATAATCGGTGGAATGAAAACTGCAGATGGTTGGAAAATGAGAAGTAATGAGGAGATCTACAAAAATATAGAGAAAATATCTGAAGTAATGGCCAAATGAAGATTAACCTTTTTTGGACACCTCTACCGAATGGATCGAAATAGACTAACAAAACAAATACTCCTATATTTCTGGAAGAAGAAATCGACAATTGCATGGATTACAGAAGTAAGAAAAGATCTTGAAAGAAACAACATCAAAGAATCAGAAATAGCAGAAAGAAACCATTTTAAAAACAAAATACTAAATTTGGAAGGCTTTCAAAGCAGAAGAAATAAAAAATCAGGAACAACAGCGACAGAAGACAGGAAGAGACTTCATGGGGAGAAAATGAGGGAACACTGGAAAAATAGGAAACAACAACAAAGGAAGAAGAGGAGCTGAAGTTGTTAACGTGATCCTAGTTAGTCAATAGGATTGTAAAAAATAAATAAATAAACAAATAAATGGTAACAATAAAATGAAATCTGCGTTTTGGTAGGGCCTCCCGTCGGGTAGACCGATCGCCTGGTACAAGTTCTTTTAGATGACGTCATTTCGGCGCTTTGAGTGTCTACAAGGATGAACGAGCATGAGGACAACCCAACCCCCAGCGCCCAAACAGAGAAAACTTACAGCATGGCCGCGAAACGAACCCGGAACTCACGTATGAATTCTGCAGCGCTGACCACTCAGCCATGGAGGTAGGCGACATAATAATAATAGTAATAACATATTGAACACAAGTTCTGCGAACGGGGATCTTACGAAGCTCAGCTCGCTCTGTTCCCCCATGAGGTCCAGAACGGCCTAGTCTGTTAACGATCCGCCTGTGACGACTGTTGGTACGTTTGTTTTACCCCTGTTTTAACATACACTGAAGGGTCAAAGGAACTGGTATAGGCAAGCATATTCTTATATAGAGATACGTATGTATGTAAAGAGGCACACTATAGCGCTGAGTCGCAACGCCTATATAAGTCAATAACTGTCTGTCGCTGTTGTTAGATCGGTTACTGCTCCTACAATGGCAGATTATCAAGAATTAAGTGAGTTTCAACGTGGTGTTATAGTCACCGCACGAGTGGTGGGACACAGAATCTCCGAGGTAGTGACGAACAAGGGACTTCCCCGTACGAGCATTTCACTAGTGTAACCATGAAAATCAGGAGTCCGGTAGAACATCAAATCTCTGACATTGTAGCGGCCGGAAAAAGATCCCGCAAGAACGGGACCAACGAGTACAGAAGAGAATCGTTCAACGTGGCGTAAGTGCAATCCTTAAGCAAATTTCTGAAGATTTCAGTGTTTGGCCATTAACAAGTGTTAGCGTGCGAACAGTTCAACGAAACATCGTCGATATGGAGTTTCGGAACTGAAGACCCACTCGTGTACCCTTGATGACTGCATGACGAAAAGCTTTACACCTGGCCTGGACCCATCAAAACCGACGTTGGACTGTTGATGACTGGAAACATGTTGCCTAGTGAAACGAGTCTCTATTCAAATAATGTCGAGCCGATGGACGTGTACGGGTATGGAGACAGCCTCATGAATCCATGGATCCAGCATGTCAGCAGGGGACTGTTCAAGAAGGTGGAGACTCTGTAATGTCTTGGGGCGTGTGCATTTGGAGTGAATTGGGACCCCAGATATGTCTAGATACGAATCTGACTGGTGACACGTGTATAAGCGTGCTGTCTGGTCCCCTGCATCCACATGTTCATTGCGCATTACGACGGACCTGGACAATTCCAGCAGGACAATGCGACACCCCACACATCGAGAATTGCTACTGAGTGGCTCTAGGAACACTGTTCTGAGTTTAAACATTTCTGCTGGCCACCAAACTCCCATATCTGGGATGCCTTGAAATGTGCTGTTTAGAAGAGATCTCCAGCCCCTCGAACTCTTAAGGATTTGTGGAGAGCCCTGCATGTTTCGTGGCGTAAATTCCGTCCAGTACTACTTCAGACATTAATCGAGTCTATACCATAACGTGTTGTGGCTTGTTCGCTTGGACCTACAAGATATTAGGCAGGGTACTAGTTTCTCTGGCTCTTCAGTGCAGAAGAATGTGTGAAATATACTACCGAGCGGCGGGACGAGTCATAAGTATGGACTTTTATGTTGCACTAATCTAATAAAGAGTATTTTACGAGGGCTGTTTTCTTCAATCTCCAGCTGGTAGCAAAATTAAAACCACAGTCAAAATCCGATGAAGCTTCGAGCAGACATGTTGTAGAGTGTCTCTAGTACACCCATCGATCGCTTTACATGCACTATTCAATTATGAGTGCATCAGGGGTCCCATATCACTCCAACTGCACACGTCGCCACCATTACAGAGCCTCCACCAGCTTGAACAGTCCCCTGCTGCCATACAGGGTCCATGGATTATTGAGGTTGACTCTATACTCTTACACGTCCATCCGCTCGACATTGATGACTGTAATCATGTTGCCTGGTGAATAAAGAGACTCGTTCCACCAGGCAACATGATACCAGTCATCAATAGTCGAATGTCGGTTTTGATGGGTCCAGGCTAGCGTAAAGCTTTGTGTCTTGCAGTCACCAAGGGTACACTAGTGGGTCTTCGGCTCCCAAAGCCCAGTCTATGATGCTTCGTTGAATGGTTTGCACGCTGACACTTGTTGATGGCCCAGCATTGAAATCTGCAGCAGTTTGCGGAAGGGTTACACTTCTGTCACATTTAACCAATCCCTTCAGTCGTCGTTGGTCCCGTTCTTGCTTTTTCCCGGCCGCAGCGATGTCGGAGATTTGGTGTTTTACCCGTTTTTCTGATATTCACGTTACACTCGTGAAATGGTCGTACGGGAAAGTCCTTATTTCATAGCTACCTTGGAGATGCTAGGTCCCATCACTCGCGCGTCGACTGTAACACCACCTCAGACTCCCTTACCTCTTGCTAACCTGCCATTGTAGCAGCAGTAAGCGGTCCGACAACGGCGCCAGACACTTTTCTTATATAGGCGTTACTTATCGCACCGCTGCAATCTTTCTGTTTACATACGTTGTCTCTCTGTATTTGAATACGCTTGCTTATACCAGTTTGTTTGGTGCTTCATTGTACATAATGGCGGGTCCGCTTCTCGTGATATCTAGCGCTTAATTCAGTATTACATAAAGATTTCTGGATACTTTCGGTCAGATGTATTCCAACAACATTTTAAGAACCGGAGGTGTTCCTAAAAACTTTTGGGTAAGTGTAAGGCTACAAATCCGTAGGTCCGCCATTCGTTCTTCAGTCGTCCATATCGTTTTTTTGTGGTAGTTATGGCACTTTCACCGGTTCCAATGGTTTGTATAATTGAAGAATGCCAAGCTGCACTGCGGTTGTGAGCATAATCAAATCGTTTAAATAATTTTTTTCAATTGCTCACTCAAGTTCAATGACGGGTGTCACTGTTTAAATTGATCAAACTGCCGGCCGTAGTGGGCGTGCGGTTCTAGGCGCTACAGTCTGGAACCGAGCGACCGCTACGGTCGCAGGTTCGAATCCTGCCTCGGGCATGGATGTGTGTGATGCGCTTAGGTTAGTTAGGTTTAATTAGTTCTAAGTTCCAGGCGACTGATGACCTCAGAAGTTAAGTCGCATAGTGCTCAGAGCCATTTGAACCATTTTTTTTCATCAAACTGTTAAAAACCCCACTTAGGGTCGTATGTGTATGTGGATGTATGTGGTGTTTGTGTCATCACGAGTATCACTTCGGAGATGTGACTGTATCTCATGTTTGGGAAGTGTTTTGTCCAACACATGAAGATGAATTTTTTAATATTTCACTATGTTCAAGTGCCTCCTTGGCAACATGGTAGTTAATCTCGGCAGCACACACTACGATTGTATTACACTGTTTATTACTGGTGTGCTTCACCGAGGCACTGTCAGGTTTCCAATTATAGACCAGAGTTGGTAAATACATCAGAAACCAATTAAAAGAGCCTTTAGGTTACTCGGCATTGGAGGCATATTTGTTGGACCCGCCAGTCTCCCAGACGTTAATGTCAAATATGGACACTGAAGCGCGCGATTCTCACAAAACAGCTCCTCATGTTGATTTGTGGAACTGCTGTCATTTGTTGTAATACGTAGTCTGTTCCTCAAGACACCAGACGAATGTGTATAAATTAATGACAATGGAAGAGACGTTTTAAATTTAACTGGGGAAGACGAGAATTGCTTCCGTGTGCAGTGGAGGAAGAAAGGCATAGATCTTACAGCCGAAGAACGTAAGGATCATATCTCTTGCTGCAATGCCACCACGTAAATACACAGTTAGGTTTCGAACACTGTTAGTCATCCGGCACTCTCTGTTTACGATGTACATAATTTTTCACTCTTCCACAATTTGTCTAGTATGTTGAAACGTTTCAACACAGCCGTTCCATAACAGGTAGATGCCGTGTTTCTTGACTTTCGCAAGGCGTTCGATACAGTTCCCCACAGTCGTTTAATGAACAAAGTAAGAGCATATGGACTATCAGACCAATTGTGTGATTGGATTGAGGAGTTCCTAGATAACAGGACGCAGCATGTCATTCTCAATGGAGAGAAGTCTTCCGAAGTAAGAGTGATTTCAGGTGTGCCGCAGGGGAGTGTCATAGGACCGTTGCTATTCACAATATACATAAATGACCTTGTGGATGACATCGGAAGTTCACTGAGGCTTTTTGCGGATGATGCTGTGGTGTATCGAGAGGTTGCAACAATGGAAAATTGTACTGAAATGCAGGAGGATCTGCAGCGAATTGACGCATGGTGCAGGGAATGGCAATTGAATCTCAATGTAGACAAGTGTAATGTGCTGCGAATACACAGAAAGATAGATCCTTTATCATTTAGCTACAAAATAGCAGGTCAGCAACTGGAAGCAGTTAATACCATAAATTATCTGGGAGTACGCATTAGGAGTGATTTAAAATGGAATGATCATATAATGTTGATCGTCGGTAAAGCAGATGCCAGAATGAGATTCATTGGAAGAATCCTAAGGAAATGCAGTCCGAAAACAAAGGAAGTAGGTTACAGTACGCTTGTTCGCCCACTGCTTGAATACTGCTCAGCAGTGTGGGATCCGTACCAGGTAGGGTTGATAGAAGATATAGAGAAGATCCAACGGAGAGCAGCGCGCTTCGTTACAGGATCATTTAGTAATCGCGAAAGCGTTACAGAGATGGTAGATAAACTCCAGTGGAAGACTCTGCAGGAGAGACGCTCAGTAGCTCGGTACGGGCTTTTGTCAAAGTTTCGAGAACATACCTTCACCGAAGAGTCAAGCAGTATATTGCTCCCTCCTACGTATATCTCGCGAAGAGACCATGAGGAGAGATTAGAGCCCACACAGAGGCATACCGACAATCCTTCTTTCCACGAACAATACGAGAATGGAATAGAAGGGAGAACCGATAGAGGTACTCAAGGTACCGTCCGCCACACACCGTCAGGTGGCTTGCGGAGTATGGATGTAGATGTAGATGTAGAAGAAATTCCCACTAACGAAAGCAATTATAAATTATGTGGCCCACCGCGTAACTGTGGCTGAGCGTATGAACCACACCAGAAGGCTTGAGTAGGTGGACTGACGGCAGAAAAATGTTTTTCTTGACACAAAACCAAGTTTTTTGCAAAAGGTCATCATTGTTTGATTATATCATGTCATTTAATATGTTCCACGTTTCCACACGTATACCTATTCCATTCCCTGCACCATATTGTGTGTGTGAATGTGAAAAAATGAGTGTTTCAATATATTTTCTGTATATTTGTGGTGAAAGTTGAGTTGGTCGTCGTCTGCTGGAGCGAGAGCTGTGTGCTCGCTTCTTGGAGGGGAGAAGAGGATGATCAACTTAAGATCCTTGTACTTTGGAAAGGAGGTCTATTCTTTCTGGAGGTGGTATTGTTGGTCCGTCAAGTTGGTGACGGAAGCTCTCTCCGGTTTCCGTTTTCACGTAGTAGCAGGTGGAGCCTTTGGGGAGAGGAAGGTTTCTGCTGCTGCTTACTGATGAGTATAGACGTAGTCCTATGTTGCTCTGCTAAAAACTTACAAAATTTACGTTTTGCCCGTTGTAAGATAGCCTGAAATATTTAAGTTCCGTTCATCTGAAACTCTATGGATCTCTTTTGTGCTATGAGGTAGCAGTAATAGCTGACGATTATGTGCAATTTTTGCACTGGTCAGACTTGGCTTCGTTACAGTGGCTCACCACAGAAACTTTCCATAATGCTCAAGTTAGAATAACTTGCCCGCACTTCGTGTGGAAGTAAGGGTGATTGTTTCTTCGTGGGTGTGCGTTTTTCGGTTTCTTTGCTTTACGCCCTTGATTTATAAACTGATCGTCATGCCATTTGTTCGCTTTGTAACGGTTGTCGTTATTTGAAGAGCCATCCTGCTGAGTCTTTCCTGTATAATAAGTTTCTTTCGTTGTGACCTTAAGTAATTACGTGTCATGATATTATGTGTTAATTCTCGAAGTTTTCATGAAAGTGCGGATATCTGGCGTAACACATCTATTGTGTGGGAACCACGTGGGTGTGGAATAGGGCCGGCCGGGGTGGTCGAGCGGTTCTAGGCGCTACAGTCTGGAACAGCGCGACCGCTACGGTCGCAGGTTTGAATCCTGCCTCGGGCATCGATGTGTGTGATGTCCTTAGATTAGTTAGGTTTAAGTAGTTCTAAGTCTAGGGAACTGATGACCTCAGAAGTTAAGTCCCATAGTGCTCAGAGCCATTTTTTGTGGAATAGGTGGAGGCCTTCAGCTGGACCAGATTATTCCCCATCGATAACACTTATACGGTTGCTATTCTGTGATAGAAATGTACTCTCTCTGCCCACTTTTCCTCCTTTGCATGTGAGAGCTGGTGATGGATGCTTACTTGAGTCCATCTTCTGAGTCAGAACTGAGTGTATGGCCATTTCCTTATTACAACATGTCCTTCTCGAACCGGTGAATTTCACAAATTTTACGATCTTCTAATTAAAGAGAAGCAGGTTATTTCGTTCCAGTATCAGGCAGCCGTTTACTCTTATAATGTAACTGATTCCCTCGATTCTTGAGCACTGTTAACTGAATAAACCAGTGATAATTTGTATGCCATCAATCTTGCGTATTATTTCGTGATCGTTAGGCTAATACCCAATTTCAGCTGCAAAATAAATATGAATGCTCTGTTTATTTTTATGTCTTTTGACGAGTAATTGCGTAAGGGCAGTAATAAAAGAGAAGGTGAAAATCACCAGAACAATTTAATTAAGTGATCAAAAAAAGGGGGAAAACAATTGTAAATCCCTTTTTTGTAAACATTATCCAGTTCGTTCGGTTCTCTTTTCTTGAGAGTCGGAAGGGCTAGTGTTGACCCTGAAATTCTACCGTATTAGTTTTAAGTCTGAATGCCACCAATTTACTAAAAATAGCATACCGATTCATGGGTCCTAGGTCAAGCTGCTAGTGCAGACTCCGTGCAAAGCCTAAGCATCCTACTTGCAATGTTATTGATACAAGAGCGCACACATCAAATAAGGTATTCAGTACACAGCCGCATCGTTCATTCGTATTTCATAAAATGTAGCCTTACTTTGCTGCAAAAACTCACATGTCAGGATCCGTAGCTGGCGGTACTAGGGACGATGAGCAACTACGAAGCGGAACGGTAGACGGTAACTGCTGTATTCCACGAACAGCGTTCCGGTACACAAACAGGTGTTGATGTCTGCTGTTGTGGCATTCACATGCAGATGACGGGGCCCTCTACTGCGTCATGAATGTGGTCATTTGCAGAACATCCGCCCTCGTTACAGTCACTGACTGAGGTACAAAAGCAGAGGCAGTGTAACGTTGCGTCCTCATTAAAACTGGAACAACCGAACTGCGACGTGCTGCGCAGCCACGAAGAGTTTTTTTACAGCAGGGACTATCAAAGGGGTGTCAATAACTGCTCAAATTGTCACTGAAAGACAGGATTCTGTGGCACAAACAGTAGTATTTGTTTAGGTCACTAATTAATACCCTGCTTAGCCCAGTTATCCCAGTATTAAGGAAAACAAATATTGTGTTAACTTGATGCCTTTGCTCTTCTTTGTTTATGTAAGTGTCACAGAAATACTTTTCGTATCGATTCTTCTCTCTCTCTCTCTCTCTCTCTCTCTCTCTCTCTCTCTCTCTCTCTCTCTCTCTGAGGTGTGTGTGTGTGTGTGTGTGTGTGTGTGTGTGTGTGTGTGTGTGTGTCTGTGTGTGTGGTTTCTGCTTGTATATACCTGTGCACGAATTTTGTTTTTCACTTCAGAGATGATATCATTGGGAGCTTAGTGACTGGTCGAGGATGGAGTATCAGAAATTTGAATGTGGATTTAATAGCTATTAGCGAGTGGTTAAGGAGTTCCAGGTGTTCGGATGTTTGGATTTTTGGTTTAGAAGTTATTTTGAGGGAAACACGCAGAGTGAGGGTGGAGTAAATGAACTGCGTAGCATTGTTCTGGTGAAGACTTGCGGGAATGTTACTCTACTGTTTGATCAATTAACCTAAATAGTGGAGTGCTTAGTTATGTACAAATGGTCATTTAAAAGGATTATCTATTCGGTTTTAGATTTCTGTATACGATAAACTTTTTGCAAGATTAGGCGGCATCTTTTATTGTCTATTCTGATTATTTTCATGTCTCTCCTCTAGATGTTGGCATCTGATTATGTTTTCTGAGATGCTCTGCAAATGTGGTCTTTTGTCACAAACTTCCAGACCCCAATATGTTTTTTACATCGGACGAAGAACTTCATATCTGTTTGACGCACATAATTTCTCTCCCATGAGTTACATTGTAATTGATACATAATTACTTTTCCGTTTAGGTCTGTCTCTTCTTAGTTCTGGATGTGTGTTTCGATAGAACCGTCTATCGTGAGTGCTATTTTTGTGCCTTGTCATCCGCAAATTTTGTTAATTTTATGTGAGACTCTGTGTATTTATGTGGCTGTGGACCATTTTGGGTCTTCCCTTATATATATCTGATTATTCTGTATTGTTGTTTTGGTGCTGAATGTGTGCTGAGTTATGTTGTGCTGTTGTATGTGGCTATGTGTTTGCTGTTGTTGTGTTTCTGTCAATGTTGTTGTTTACATGACTTATGCTTTATTGCCTTCCAATGGTCATTTACCCTATCATTATTATTATTCTATCGTAGTATATCTCCAGGCCCAAAATATCAAAGTCCATTCGATGCTCCCCCCAATTTCCCGAACATTTCAAGGTTCTTCCTATGAGATTGTTAATTTCGTTCATTCCAAAACGCCTGCTTGGATAGCTTATTGGTGTAAAGTTTTATAAAATTAAATTAATCGTATGCCCCACTGGACGAGTTTGCAAATTACATTGGTTTCTTGGTTGATTTGGGAGAGCGGACCAAACAGCGAGGTCATCAGTCCCGTCGGATTAGGGAAGTGTGGAGAAGGAAGTCGGCCGTGTCCTTTCAAACGAACCGTGCCGGTATTTGCCTGAAGCGAATTATAGAAATCACGGGAAACCTAAATCAGGATGGCCAGACGCGGGTTTGAACCGTTGTCCTCCCGAATGCGAGTCCAGTGTGTTAACTACTGCGCCACCTCGCTTGGTAGTTTGTAAGTTAATGGGTACTAGAACAATACTTTATCCACACGGGTTAAGCCTAGATTTGGAAATAATATCCCAAACCACAACAGTTATGACAAGTTCCAGTTAATGTTGGACCGATCCTTAGGCCAAACTATAATGCTATCACGTATTTCTAACGCAATATATTGTCAAGAGCTATCCTGCCTGGCCATAATAAGGAATGAAGTCTAGACCTTAGTAGATTGAGAAATCATCTGAAATACAAGTATCAGTTGGAGAAATTCGGTATCGTTTACAAAAAAATCAGAAGAAAAATATAAAACTTAAAATTTCATCACAGAAACATCTTTGGTTTTTCACATCTAGAGTACGTAGTTTCGAAAATAGCGGGGAATCCGGGTCAAGAAGGAAATTCATGGCGAGAATGAGAAGATACATGGGGAGGAAGAAGTTATTTCAAGAAAGAATGAAAAGTATGAAGGAATATCTTAAACAGCAATGCAACTGCTCAAGAAATGTAGGAAATCCGTGTTCTATTACTGATTCTTCCTCCATTTCTTTTTGAGACGCACACACGCACACACGCACACACGCACACACGCACACACACACACACACACACACACACACACACACACACACACAGACCGACACAAATCCATTCCATGATGTTTCTTTTGTACTAATTTCTAAATAGAATAGATGATTTATAAAGCTGATAACCAGGTACGGCGGCATTGGGATACTCGTCGAATACATCGCGCCCAGTAAACTTAAGAACGCCAAAAACATTGTAATTATGACAATAATGGATTATAATTCTCTACAGTTAAATCCATTGAGGCGTGCGGAACATTTAAATAGCTTTCCACCCTGATCCGTTTCCCATGAAATAATTACCAATTGATCGGAGAGCCGTACTAAGTTAGGCAAATGAGCAGGCCTAAGATAGAATCGACCTCCATGCTGCAACATAGTAAAGGGCAAAGTAAATGGTTAGCCTTCCACATTTATCTCAAGTTTACGCATTAAAACTTCTGTGGCGCTTCTAGCTCCAAATTACCTGCATACTTCGTTCAAAACTTTGGAGCAGTAGTTTAAAAAAAAGGAAAAAAAAAGTCTTGTAAGTGGAATTTTGCGTGCACGCTCACGAATACTCGAACGGGATTGTGAAATAGAAAAAGAGGACAAGTGATCGTATTCTTTCTCCACTCTTTCACCTCTCTTCCCTACTCCCTGAAGAGAATTTTCCAATTACGGCGATATCCGCACAGGCAACTGGCTGTGAAACCGCCGCGTGTAAATGAGCTGAAGAATACGGCCCGGAAACTTGTCACTAGAAGGGGTGCTGCGCCGCAGAGGGGTGGGGGCAGCGGCGGCCGCCCTCACGACATCCCCCCTCTCCGCCAACCTTGCTGCGGTCTAAATCAGCCAGGAAACAAGCCAGTGCAGCGACTCAAAGGGGACGCACCAAATGTCACAGGCACTCGTTGCGCCCCCCCCCCCCCCACCACACACGCCCCCCCCCCCCCCGCTGCTCCCCCCAAGACTCGGGCACGGACTCTCTTATTGGAGCCCCGTCTGAACTATTGCTTCTTAAGAATTCCTCGCTGGCGAGTTTCTCGTAAGATATTCACGAGACTGCTGCAATATTCTTTGAATGAGACTCGCCTCCGAAATTTCCGCTACCCTATCGTATTTTTCGGGCATGGGCGTAGTTGTAGTGCTCGTATAACTTCTATTGGCGTTTCTAAACAAGACGAATACGAATGTGTCTCCAAAAACGGCAGCATCCATAGACTAAGGAATTCTTTCGTGAGCTGTCTGAGGCAATCAAATCAGTATGAGAGCGTAAAATCTTCAGAAGGAAAAAAAAATCCAATATCTGCTGCTTTTGGGCAGTGAAAGAATTTACTGGCGACAAATGGAAGTTTTTATCAAGGCCAGGATTCGAACCCGGGTCTTCCGTTTACATTGCAAATGAGTTAACCATCTACGCCGTCCTGGCACAATGGGTACACAACTGTACCGATTACCCAAGCACGCCTATCCCATCAGTCCATGTTCCCATTTACTGCACACTGCGAAAGTAGTATGCTCTAGCCCAGGGCTTCCCAACATGTAGTCCGCGGACCCCTTAGGGGTCCGCCGGCTCTTTCTACGAGGTCCGCAGCCACCTTTCACCAAATCGTGTAAAATAATGAGTAAAGTTATTGAATAAAAATATGAAAATCAAACTCATCACTACCTTTTTTTCGTGAGAAAAACATGTGTACTTTTACTCCAGGTCGTATTCCCAAGCAGCCTTTGCCGTTCCTAATGAGAACGCATAAACAGTTTAGTGCCGGAGAATGCGGCTTCTCTGATCGACTGTTTCGCAACAATACGGGGTTGTTTGTGCGCCGGCTCACGGCGCTAGATGCGCTGAAACCTTTTACGCATGCGCGGAGCGAGCTTTGTCGACCAATCACAGCGCTCTCTGGCACGTATGCTGCCCCAGGCATCGTTAAATGTTAAATTTGCTTTGTCAGTGCACTACCTATTCCATAAGTCAATTTTTGACCAGTTTATTACTTCTAACATGGATCCATGGCTGAAGTCAGGGTCATTGAAGAAGGGTGCTGTTTCTCCATCGCTTTCACAACAAGTTGAAATGAATGAGGAGGGAGGACGACCAAAGGAAGAACAATCACAAGAAGCTCCAAAGACTATTGATGCTTCGGAGGGGGGAGGAGGGGTCATTGCGAACATGGCACTTGCATTAAGAAGCTCTCAGATCCCGTGGGTTTCGCTCTGAAATTTAAAGTTACTGTGCTCTTCACTGACTACGGGTCCGCCATGGATTTTCGACTGTAGAGGGGGTCCGCCAGCTGAAAAGGTTGGGAAGCCCTGCTCTAGCCCTTTCTCCTCTTTTTGCTCATCAAATCATGCTAAGTCCCACACACGGTTGGGCAAAGAGTGCTTGGCACTCAGCGATCATATTAGTCTTCACGGTACATATATATCTATATGACTGGTGTGACAACTCATAGGTATGTTCGTATTTCCTATGTTCATATTTCCTTGTTAGATACATTATCCCAATATTATATAGTCCCCTTTTTCTTACTTCAGTCTGTAAAGAAGATTTATATTGAAAATTGCTACTTAGGAAAAGAAATCTGATTAATTTAGAAAAAAATTCGAGGTAAAGTCCTTTTTGTTTATCCTGCCCACTCGCCTAATATAGGGTATCTAGGAGGCTGTTTTCTCTGTTCGCTACACAACAATTCAAAAAAAGTCTTATTAATGGAGTTTATTACAGTATGTTAAATTGACAGTACTTCGAGTTTTCACAAAGAGGTGTCGCAGGCAATTGGCAACATGCAAACAATCAATGCCCTTTGGTATATACAATTTTAACGCAAGCAAAATACAACAGTTCATAAGCCACGACTAAAGCGTTTGGATGACGGTTAGTCTTCTAGTCGGGCCGCGGCTATTTTTTTTCCTTTATTGTTAATTTTCATACCTTAAAAAAGGCAGACCGGCAGCGCCCTATCTACACCGCTCTTCGGACACAGAAAAACAGGAAGACATAAAAACGACATACAAGAATGGTAAAAGCAGGAGAGATACAGAAGAAACCAAAGAAGGCGTTTCACTGGTGGGACAAGTAAGTTCAGCACTGCACACAAACGTAGATAAAACTATTGCACACGCAAACAAAGGAGCACTGAAGAAGAAACACCGACGCAGATAAACGAAGAGAACACTGTAGCACATGGGTGATGATCTTCGGCGCACTAGAAACACTATTGCACAAAAAAGGGGGGGGCTGCGATAGGGAATAGGGGAGGGTAGGAGGGAGGTGGTGAGGATGTCAGTGGGAGAGAAGAAGGGAATGGAAGTGGAGGGGAGAGGGTATGGTGGGGTGTGGAAGCCCAGGGGGGGGGAGGAGAGGGAGAGAGGAGGGAGTGAAGGGAAAGAGGGAGGTCTAGGAGGAAAAACTGAGGAGGAGGAGGAAGGGGTCAAATCTGGTAGGAGAGGTGTAGATGGAGGGGACGAGGGCATCATTGCGCAAGGGTGTGGAGTGTGGTACGATGGAGAGCAGGTGGGATGCAGGAGTACAGGCCTGGCAGCGGATTGGGGTGAGAGAGGATGGGAGAGACAAGTGAGTGAGGGGCATCAAGTTTACGGGAGGTATAAAGGAACCGTATCCGTTCAAGGAAGAGGAGGCGGAGGAGTGGGAGAGGCCGTAGAAGGGCCACATGGGCGGATACGATAGGCGAGGCAGAGAGTGTGGCATTCCAGGATTTGAAGGGGCTTGTAGTAGGTAGGAGGGGCGGAGATCCAGGCGGGTTGGGCATAACAGAGGATGGGGGGTATGAGAGATTCATAAGTGTGGAGGATTGTGGAGGGGTCCAGACCTCATATGCGGTTGGAGAGGAGTTTGAAGAGGTGGAGTCGGGAGCGTGCCCTGGCTTGGATCACCCGGAGACAGGGGTTCCAGGAAAGGCGACGGTCGAGGGTGACGCCAACGTACTTGAGGGTGGAGTGAGGTTGATAGGACGGCCGTAGTAATAATATAAAAATCAAGGAGACGGAAGTAAGGGTGGTTTGGCCTACAATGATCGCCTGGGTTATAGAAGGGTTGACCGTGAGCAGCCACTGGTTACACCAAGTGGTGAACCGGTCAAGATGGGTTTGAAGAAAGTGCTGAGAGCGTTGCAAGGTGGCAGCGAGGGTAAGGAAGGAAGTAACATCGGCGTATTGGAGAAGGTGGTTGGGGGCTGAAGGCGGTGGCATGTCCGCCGTACAAAGAAGGTGGGAGAGGACGGAACGGTGGGACACGCTGCCGGAGGGGTCGAAAGTGTAAGAATCTGTGTTATGGTTGGTGATATAGGAAGGACGTTGAGAAAGGAAGGAGGCGATCAGACAGACGTAGTAAATAGGGAGGGCGAAGGTTTGGAGCTTGGGCCGCGGCTATTCGTAGCGGTGCTTGTATTCTCTTCGTATAGATTCCGCTCCTGTCGTGGTGTCGTCGTGCTCAGCGTACTATTGGCTGACGTCGCCTCACAGCCCCCTCTGCTGTAACGTTCCAGGCCGACGTGGCGGCGCATGATATTACGCCGGATCATTTTTAACTCTTTGTATTTCTTGAGAAAAATAATCAAATAATAGTTTTACGCCATGGCACAAATTAATGTATAGAGCCTTGTTCAGTACTGTTAGAGTTGTAATAAAAAGTGCGTCACCTTGAGGTTTCAGTAACTTCGTTCATTTAATATACGCTCCAACACAAAAATATGAAACGAAAGCATAAGCGGTTTTACAGAGATATTCAGAACGAATTTTCACTCTGCAGTGGAGGGCGGCGGAGGGTGGGCTCTTCTGAAACTTCCCAGCTGATCAAAACTGCGATCGGGACTCGAAACTGACACCTACACCTTTAACAGCCAAGCGCTCTACGAACTCAGCTACCCCAAGGTGACTCACCACCGGCCTCACAGCTTCACTCCGACAAGTTCCTTTCTCCTTTCTAGAGCTGTGACTATGGGGTGTGAGTGGAAGGCGGCTGTCACAGTTTCGACTGCCAGTCCGGCAAACAGGTTTGATCTGCCGGGAAGTTTCGAATCAGTTCGTACTTCGCTGAAGAGTGGGAAATTCGTTTTGTAATCAGTCCCCCAGGCTACGTCTAAGTCATTTCTTCGCAGTATCCGCCCTAAGAGTGCTAGTGGCGCTAGCTATGAAGAGCACTTCTGCGAAATTCGGAAGGTCGTAGTAGATGTGGGCACCATTGTTTATATTGTAGTGCAGGTATCCTTATCCTAGTTGGCATTGATAGCTCGCTTTGTTCCTCCATGAGATCCACAGCGCAGAAGACAACAGTGCTGAGGTTGATGCGGTGTTCCTTGATTTCAGTAAGGTATTTGACACCGTCCCGCACCCACGTTTAATGAAAAAGTAGGAGCAGACCTGCGATTGAATTCAAAACTTTCTTGTAGATAGAACTCAACACGTCGCTCTTAATGGAACTAAATAGACAGATCTAAAGGTAATGTCCGGAGTACCACAGTGGAGTGTGATAGGACCGTTGCTGTTTACAATATATACAAATGATGAAGTAGAAAGCGTCGGATGCTCTTTAAGACTATTCGCAGATGATGCAATTGCTTGTACCAAAGTAGCAGCGCCGGAAGATAGTAAGAATTTGCAGAACAACCTGCAGAGAATTCATGAATTGTGCAGACTCTGGCAGTTGGCTCTGAACGTAAATAAATGTAACGTATTGCGCATACATAGGAAAAGAAATCCTCTACTGTCCAGCTACACTATTGATGGCAAACAGCTGAAGACAGCGTCTGTCGTATAATATCTAGGCGTAACCATCCAAAGCGACCTTAAGTTGAATGACCATATAGAACAAATAGTGGGAAAAGCGGACACCAGGCTCAGATTCATCGGAAGAATCTTAAGGAAAAGTAACTCAAGCACGAGAAACAAGGCTTATAAGGCCCTTGTTAGCCCGATTATTGAGTAATGTTCATCTGTCTGGGATGCCTATCAGGTAGGATTGATAGAGGAGACATAGAAGATCCAACGAAGAGCGGCGCGTTTCGCCACGGGATCGTTTAGATGGCGAGAGAGGGTTACGGAGATGCTAAACAAACTCCACTGTCAGACGTTACAAGAGGTTGTGCATCACAGAGAGATTTACTATTGAAACTTCGGAACAGCACTTTTCAGGAAGAGTCAGACAACATATTAGTTTTACGTACTTCTGTCACGAACTTTTCCAGAGTTTTGCCAAGTACGTTTCCCTTTATACAGGATGCGTCACTAACTATTGCATCCTAGAATAACTCCGAAAGTATGATAGTAGCAAGAACGTTTGTGGGACAAAAGTTGCAAGGGACAACGGGGGCCATAATATGACGGTTTTTTGTTGCTAGATGGGGTGCGTCAGAGATATGAAGGTCAACTTTGCTTTTTAAAATGGGAACAGAATGTGGTATTAACACGATGGGTGTCCAGCACATTTTTCGCAGATGGCTAGAAATGAGTTGCAGAGACAATTCCTAAATCGTTGGATTGGCTGTGGAGGAGATGTGTCGTGGCCGGCTCGTTCCCCAGACTTGCCACCTATGGTTGTTTTCTTGTGGGGATTTGTAAAAAAAAAATGTTTATAAAGACGTTCCCACTACACCTGAAAATATGCGAGAGAGAATTGTCAGAGCAAGTGCTTCGATAAGTGCCGATGTGGTAAGGATACCACTCTGTCCATGATAAGGAGATTGCAGCTCTGTATTGATACTAATGGTCATCACTTCGAACACCTTCTGAAAATGGAAGTTCATGCCACCTTTGTCACCTTCGTTTACCTTCAAATACCTTACTGTTACACATCATTGGATTCGTCTCGATAGCGGCCATCAGAAAACAAGTACCAAACTATAGCATCCTATTTAAAAAAACAAAGCTGACCTTCATATCCCTGACGCGACCCCACGTAGCACCAAAAAACCAACGTCGTATTTTATGGCCCCTGTTGTCCCATGGAACTTTTGTCCCAAAAACTTTTCAGCTCCTATCATACTTTCGGAGATATTCTTGGTGGCAATAGTTAGTGACTCGCTCTGTATAGTAGGGACTATGTATATTTATAGATTAAAAATTTGAAGGAAATCAGCCAAGAACTTTTCTAGATTTTTTTACATTTCTGTTTTACGTAGTATGTGTGTATTAATATAACAGTATATAACAAAATGTGGCATATTCCTCCTGAATGTTTATTAGAAACTGTGTGGAAATCTTACATAAATCAATAAAGAAATTTTTGAGATTTATTTCTAGTAAATTTTACATTTATATATTATACATACACTAATATACCAAACATATAAAAAAATGTACCCTATGTCTCCCCGAACGTTTATTAGAGTATCGTGTAAAAATTTAAACTAAATCGGACAAGAAATTTTCGAGATTTTTGGTAACAACATTATACTACGACTTGTCAGTATCGCAATATAGATTCTTCCTAACTGGATACCGGGGGACATCAGCAAAAGTTAGTATAATTTATTTTCTCTGACAATGGAAAAAGAAATAACTTTACAAGAAAACAATGACATACTTCAAATAACTGTATATCTACTTATCTGGGACTTGCTGTTACCGCTGGCAGTGTCAGAAGCAAAGGTTTCTTTTGTGACTCCACCCGAAGTAAATCCTCATTTGTCTATTGCGTTTGTTCTACGTACACCAATTAAAAAACGAGGATATGACATTACCTCTCTCATCTAAGGCATAAAAGTAAAGATAAAGGTAAAATTCCGCGTTCTAGAGGTAGACGTCCAATAGGACCCGACTGACCGCCGTGTCATCGTATGTGGCACGGAGTGGCATGTGGTTAGCACATTGCTACCCCGATCACTGTCGGGTTTCTTGACCAGTGAACCTCAGTTGGCCTCACGAGTCTGTGTGTAACTTGTTCCAGTCCGTCCGCCAAGAAAAACTCCAGGACAATAATTGGAATTTAACCCAGGTCCCCCATGTGGCTATCAAGCGAGCCACTCACCCAGTTACGAAGACAGGCAACTTGCAGGTAAGCTAAAAGTTAAAACGATTTATCAGAATGGAAAGAAACTTCCGTAGGACAATATATGCAATAGACTTTATTTCAGAAATGCTCCTGTTAAGTTCGAATCAACGAACACGCTAATTGAAAGGAAGGAAGATTGGGTTTAGCGCGCCGTCGACATCGAGATCATTCGAGACGAAGCACAAGCTCGTATTGTGTGAAGAATGGTGAGGGAAACCGTACGTGTTCTTTCAAAGGAACCATCCCGGCATTTGCTGTAGGGATTTAGGAAAATCACGGAAAACCTAAATCTGGATGGCCAGGTGCGGCTTTGAACCGTCGTCCTCCAGAACGTGAGTCCAAAGTGCTAACAACTGCACCTTCGGCCGCTTGCCCGAAAGAAAACTTATCTGGAAATATGATGTCATGACCAATTGGTGAAAAAAACAAAACGGAATTCAAATGAGAAAGTCAGAACGTTATAAAGTTGTACTCTGAGCGATTCAGTAATGTGCTACAGTAAGGTCAGCTGTTGTACATCCCACTTCAACGCACTTGGCTGTATTTTCAAGAGAAAACGAACTTGGTTCCAGGTGTACAAGAAACATTATAATCGACTCCATAGCGATGAATAATAATTTTTTTTTTGTACATGCTGCCTACATAAGGAGCTAAAATTAGCAAATAATTATTTGAGCCACAGTCTTCAGACTATACATGAAATATGCATCCCTGCGGGTATCGCACTGCAAATATATAAGTGTGAACATATTGTAAGTAGGCTGTAAGCAGGCTGTTTAGGTTTTTGTGTTGGTAACGCCACGTAGCGCTCTGTATGAAAATCACTGACTGTGCTGTGTACAATCTGTGGCTGGTTGGCATTGTTGGAATATTTGCTATTGTAGTGTTGGGCAGTTGGATGTGAACAACGCTTAGCGTTGTGCAGTTGGAGGTGAGCCGCCTGCAGTGGTGGATGTGGGGAGAGAGATGGCAGAGTTTTTAGAGCGGACGATCTGGATATGTGTCCGTCAGAATATATATATATATATATATATATATATATATATATATATATATATATATATATATATACTCCTGGAAATTGAAATAAGAACACCGTGAATTCATTGTCCCAGGAAGGAAAAACTTTATTGACACATTCCTGGGGTCAGATACATCACATGATCACACTGACAGAACCACAGGCACATAGACACAGGCAACAGAGCATGCACAATGTCGGCACTAGTACAGTGTATATCCACCTTTCGCAGCAATGCAGGCTGCTATTCTCCCATGGAGACGATCGTAGAGATGCTGGATGTAGTCCTGTGGAACGGCTTGCCAGGCCATTTCCACCTGGCGCCTCAGTTGGACCAGCGTTCGTGCTGGACGTGTAGACCGCGTGAGACGACGCTTCGTCCAGTCCCAAACATGCTCAATGGGGGACAGATCCGGAGATCTTGCTGGCCAGGGTAGTTGACTTACACCTTCTAGAGCACTTTGGGTGGCACGGGATACATGCGGACGTGCATTGTCCTGTTGGAACAGCAAGTTCCCTTGCCGGTCTAGGAGTGGTAGAACGATGGGTTCGATGACGGTTTGGATGTACCGTGCACTATTCAGTGTCCCCTCGACGATCACCAGTGGTGTACGGCCAGTGTAGGAGATCGCTCCCCACACCATGATGCCGGGTGTTGGCCGTGTGTGCCTCGGTCGTATGCAGTCCTGATTGTGGCGCTCACCTGCACGGCGCCAAACACGCATACGATCATCATTGGCACCAAGGCAGAAGCGACTCTCATCGCTGAAGACGACACGTCTCCATTCGTCCCTCCATTCACGCCTGTCGCGACACCACTGGAGGCGGGCTGTACGATGTTGGGGCGTGAGCGGAAGACGGCCTAACGGTGTGCGGGACCGTAGCCCAGCTTCATGGAGACGGTTGCGAATGGTCCTCGCCGATACCCCAGGAGCAACAGTGTCCCTAATTTGCTGGGAAGTGGCGGTGCGGTCCCCTACGGCACTGCGTAGGATCCTACGGTCTTGGCGTGCATCCGTGCGTCGCTGCGGTCCGGTCCCAGGTCGACGGGCACGTGCACCTTCCGCCGACCACTGGCGACAACATCGATGTACTGTGGAGACCTCACGCCCCACGTGTTGAGCAATTCGGCGGTACGCCCACCCGGCCTCCCGCATGCCCACTATACGTCCTCGCTCAAAGTCCGTCAATTGCACATACGGTTCACGTCCACGCTGTCGCGGCATGCTACCAGTGTTAAAGACTGCGATGGAGCTCCGTATGCCACGGCAAACTGGCTGACACTGACGGCGGCGGTGCACAAATGCTGCGCAGCTAGCGCCATTCGACGGCCAACACCGCGGTTCCTGGTGTGTCCGCTGTGCCGTGCGTGTGATCATTGCTTGTACAGCCCTCTCGCAGTGTCCGGAGCAAGTATGGTGGGTCTGACACACCGGTGTCAATGTGTTCTTTTTTCCATTTCCAGGAGTGTATATATATATATAATGCCTATTGAACACTATTAAGGTAAACAAATTGTTTGTTCTCTATCAAAATCTTTCATTTGCTAACTGTGCCTATCAGTAGTTAGTGCCTTCAGCAGTTAGAATCTTTTATTTAGGTGGCAGTATTGGCGCTCGTTGTATTGCTGTAGTTTGAGTAACGAAGATTTTTGTGAGGTAAGGGATTCATGTAAGGTATAGTTTATTGTTAGTCAGGGCCATTCTTTTGTAGGGATTATTGAAAGTCAGACTGCGTTGCGCTAAAAAAAATGTGTGAGAGTTTAGTATTGATCAGAATAAATAAAGAGAGAAATGTCTGAGTACGTTCACTTTTGCTCAGCTGTTTGAAAATCAAATAGAATAAGAGGTTTACCATCACAGTAATTTATAAATTTTTTCTAAGGGGACGTTTGAATATGAACAACGTTTGTCGAAAACGTGGACAAATGTGCTTGTTCTAAAATTATACACGGTTTTGGTGCAAAGAAATACCATGTAGAGGGCACTTTCTTCAGAGTGCTTTAGCTTCTCTTGCGTGTGCTAGTCGAATCCAGTGAAAGTTAATTCGTCTCTTATGTGGCAGAGATGGTGGTCACGATGATCCTCACAGAGGAAGTTAAGGCAATCCAGCACTTGTGTCAGTTTAGACCTTGCAATGCAAACGAGAATCAGATAGCAAATCAGAATTGAAACGCTTCATATCTGTTCACTAAGGCCTCAATTGAAAACCTTGAGTGAAGATATTGTTTCAGGCAGTACATGGTATATAACTCAAAACCTGCTACAAGAATGAAGTTTAGAGCGACTATATTTTTTGCATGATGAAAGGCTCAAAGGATAAATCGAAGTGAGAGATAACGCATTAAACATTCGAAAGCTTCGCTATACCACTCTTGAGTGTTCACAAGCATTTCATGCGTTTCCACCTATAAATAAAACACAAATACTGCTTCTGCACCTGAAATCAATAAACTAGTAATGGAGCACTTTCCTTTTTGTTCATGCAACGAGAAATTATTTCAGTCATAAATTCCCACAATGATCGGTGCTCCAGCGAAATGGAAAATACACTACATTAATTTCTTCCACTAATTACAGTATTAATTCATTAACTGAAATGTACTTTTTTGTCAAATTATTGGCCGCCAATTCTAATTTTCCACGCGTTTACAAACTCGCCGCGAGCTTAGGCAAGCATATTAAATATCGGATCGTTCCTGGAAGCGGAATGTTGACAGACAACTCAGCATATACACATGGCTGGGAAAAATCCAAACACCATTCTTTTGTCCAGAGTTTTTATCTCGTTTACACAAGCCGAAATACCGAAAAATCAAGGCTTACAACAACGAAGTTATCTTTGTTTGCACACAACTCTTATTTTGGCTGCAGTATCATATTAAAGCAGTCCCGTTAAAATTTGTGAAATAATATGTTAACAAACAAGAAAGAAACTGGTGTCTGGTACCATAAAATGGTGGAAAGATACTGTAATAGATAGCTTTCCGTGAATTGTTTTTTGTTATCAATCACAATTCAAAAATATTTTCTATTTGTAAATGACGCAAGTGTGATGGGAAAGTTCTGGAACCTAATTTGTATCCAAATTGTGTCGCTAGCGTCACGCAACAATAAATGCTCATCATCATAGTACATTAGCAGGTGTTTGACATTCACTGCTGGATAAAAGTCTCCTGCAGATATATGAATGCTCTATCATAGGCAGACAAACGCATCCACGTAACTCGCACATGTCTTCTAATGTCGTGTTACTACTTCCATTCGCCTATTAAATGGCAGTGCGGTGTTTTATTATCTCTTCGATATAAAGTCTATCCTCCTTACTGAACAAACTGGCTACATCCATTTCATTTACATTACAGTCCCTGTTTCATCTTGCCTCCAGCTCGTTACCTGATGAATTTGTGTTCCTTCCCTCCCACCGATTCTCAATATGCATCTCTAAACTACGCACTGTATAACCCTCAGATTTTGAATGTTTTTCACATTAAAAGTCTAAGCATTACTTCCATAAACTAGCAATACGTACTGGTCACAAACTTTACTTTCTCCACACAACGGAAACATAGATTTGAAACTTTATTTACTGAAACGAAATTACTCAACGTAATTTTTTCCTTCGTCTAAAAGTTGTCTACCACGAACATATCAACTGCTAATATGCCCTCGTAAATAATTTGTACAAGTTTCTTTTTCCGTATGTTAATTGTACATTAGCCTACTTTAGTCTTATTATACACTATATGACAAAAATGTGAGGCACACAATAGACGTTATTGGATCCCAATGTAGTTTCGGCTGGTATGTAAATGATTCGAGTTGGATTCTCTGTGACAAATAAAACAGCCGCCAGTGTGCATTAGTGTTCTTCATGTTTAATGTTGTCACCAGGGCTCGTAGAGTATGAGGAACATCAGATGTTGAGTGATCACTGTGAAAGACACGCACATGTAACACACACATATGAGGCAGTGTTATCAGCACCGGAAAGTGCTGATAACTCCTTCTGGTCGGTTGTCGAATCGTGCAACTTCCGGATTTGAGGGACACTTGGACGTGACAGTGTCCTGATGTTTGACTGTATGGAAACATGAGGGCAGGCGTATTCCTCATCGATATGTTGATCGACCACGTCGGACCATCACAAGGTAAGACAGCTGTATTGTGCACCAAGCGCACCATAACCGCTTCACACCTTTGCCTGCCATCTTAGAACAAGCAATGGACTCACTGCAACACAGTTTACCTTCACATATCGTTAGTCAGAAACTACCAGCAGTTATACTAGAGAACTATTGCCATTAAACACCACAAAAGACATGGCTTTGTTTGGAGGGATGATGCGGCCAGAAAGCTTGGACCGCTAATGAATGGCATAGCCTTGTGTTCAGTGAAGAATCGCTGTTCTGTACAAGCTTTGGCGACCATTGTCAGCGAGTGTGGTGGCGACCTGAGGACAGGTCCAACTGTGCCAGCATTTTGGAAATGAATAGGGAGGTTACTCCTGATGGCATGGTGGTGGGGAGCCATCAGGTGTGACTTCAGGTCAAAGTTGGTAGTGGTTGAGGGAACTCTGACCGCACAACAGTACTTCACAGTCATCGTGTGTCCTCATGTGCTGTGCAGGAGAGAGGCCAAAGACAGATTCGCAAGCACTGTGCCGCCAACGCCCTCTCGACCACCAGTATTTAGATAGCCACCACGGACTGGAAAGCCCAGTCAGTCACAGTTCCAGTCAGTCATCAGTCGCAGTCCCATCAGTTGCTGTTGCAGACAGTCGCAGTCACTGTCAGATCTCTAGCTCCATGTCAATCGGTATCTAGCGACCAGCCGGCCGCGGTGGCACAGCGGTTCTAGGCGCTTCGGTCTGGAACCGCGCGACCGCTACGGTCGCAGGTTCGAATCCTGCCTCGGGTATGGATGTGTGCGATGTCCTTAGGTTAGTTAGGTTTGAGTAGTTCTAAGTTCTAGGGGACTGATGACCTCAAATTTAAGTCCCATAGTGCTCAGAGCCATTTGACCCATTTTTCTAGCGACCAAAGTCATGTACATAGGGGACTTGTACTTCACCAGCAGTGCGGCTAATGTTGATTATTACGGGAGAACTTGTACCACAACTAGCTTAAAGATAAGTAGCTTTCTGTTCTTCTTAATAAGGAACCCTGTTAATACACGTGCACAGTTTGTGTAGCAGAAAGAGGATACTGGTCACCAACCAACATCCTCTCCTTGCTTCTCCTGGTACAAGACTCTACAGTGGCAACGAGACTACACAAAATGTGTTATATCTAACGCGACAGTATCTTGGTTATGTTTTTGAACACGACGGTGCAGGCCCATAAATGGTGGTGGTGGTGGTGGTTAGTGTTTAACGTCCCGTCGACAACGAGGTCATTAGAGACGGAGCGCAATCTCGGGTTAGGGAAGGATTGGGAAGGAAATCGGCCGTGCCCTTTCAAAGGAACCATCCCGGCATTTGCCTGAAACGATTTAGGGAAATCACGGAAAACCTAAATCAGGATAGCCGGAGACGGGATTGAACCGTCGTCCTCCCGAATGCGAGCCCAGTGTGCTAACCACTGCGCCACCTCGCTCGGTGGCCCATAAATGACAAGTGTCTGTATGAATGAACTGTGTTACGCTGAGGTACTTCTGTGGCCAGCAGGATCCTCAGATCTATCCCCAACAGTACATGAATGGGACCAACTCCGACATCAAGTCAGTCGTTCTGCCAGTATCCAGGATATCGACGACCATGGATAAATGTTCTTGGTAAACGTACCGAAAGCTTTATATGCGACAACTCTGTTGTGATATTCTTTGTAGCAATGCCAATGGTCGACTATTTCACAGGTAGCCCTGCCTTTGATGGTTTACATGATGCTAATGGCCAGACTGTAGTAGTTGGTGGTGGGAGGATGTATGGGACAGGTCTTGCATCCAGGTCTATTGCAGGCTACGAGCTATGAGGTAAGGGATCGGGAGCAGGGGTTGTATAAGGACAGACGAGTATATTGTATAGTTTTGGTGGACGGAAGAATATCACTGTGGGAGGGATGGAAAGAATAGTGGGTAGGACATTACTCATTTCAGGATATGACAAGAAGTAATCGAAACCCTTGTGGAGAAAATAATTCATTTGCTCCAGTCCTGGGTAGTACTGAGCGGAATGCTCCTCTGAAGCCGGAAGGTGGGACTTCGGGAGGTAGTGGGAGACAGAAAAGATAAGGAATCGAAGATTTGTTATTGTACCAGTTTGGAAGTCAGTCAGTGAAGGCGTCAACGAAATCCTTGTAATATTTCAAGAGGGACTGTTCGTCACTGCAGATAAGCCAACCACGATTTCATACGAAGAGACTTCTTGGTATGGAACAGGTGGCAGCTGTCGAAGTGGAGGTATTGCTGGTGGTTATTACGTTTTATATGGACAGAGGTGCTGATTTAGCCATCTTTTAAGGTGGATGTCAACATCTAGGACGGTTGCTTGTTGGGTCGAGTAGGACAAGGGGAAGCAAATGGGAGAAATTTGTTGAGGTTCTGGAGGAATGTGGATAGGGTGTCTTCACTCTCAAGCCAGACAGCAAAGATTACGCCAATGAATCTGAACCAGGTGAGGGATTTCCGATTCTGGGTTTTTAGGAAGGATTCCTCTAGACGGTCCGTGAATAGATCGGCATAGGATGGTGCCATGTGGGTGCCCAAACATGTACCCCAGATTCATTTGTAGGTAATGCCTTCGAAGGAGAAGTAATTGTGGGTGAGGACGCAGTTGATCATGGCGACTAGGAAGAAACTTGTTGCTTTGGAATGCGGATGTTGGGAAAGCTTGCGTCAGTTGTCCACGCCATTCACCAGAGTACTAATGACAGCTCCGCAAACTCGCTGTCTTTTTAAATCTTGTGTACGCCATATTACAGGCATCTGCATATGCACCTATAGCTATCCCATAACTTTGTCAACTCACTGTATGTTATTTAGACAGCAGGACATGTGTCAGATAGTTACACGGATCCGGAGATGAGAAACAAAATTTTTAAAATATTTACAAATGTTGGGTTTTGGTATATTACCTAAGGAAATTTATATAAATAAATTATTAGATTATTAGAAACATTTAATTAATTTAGCTGAAAACGCAGACAGTACTACAAAAAATGCAGAAATATTTTGCTGAACGCAGAAAAACGTGTCCGTAATCCACGCAGCAAAAACAGTGGTAGCCACTTTTGTCTCGACGCACAGCAAGTAAAATTTCGTTATTAGCTACTCTTCCCGACACTGCAATTTTATTGACCAGCAGTGTATGTATATGCGAGAAGCTAACCACCAGCGTTGTTAACGTTCTCACAAGAGCAGTGGGGCGTTTTGTGTAACAGTAATTTCCTGTCCGTGAAAATGTCGGTCTTGCTGACCACTAGCACATTACAGACACGGCGATGCGCAAGCTGATACCGCTGGGGCGGCGTGAGCCGCGTCGCGGTCAGCACCGCTGCCGTCTCTTTAGAGGTGAGCATCGCAAACACGACAGGTCTCGCACCGGCTGAGCACCCCACTACAAACGCAGTTGGCGTCCTGTAGTGGCGAGGGATATCGCCGTGTCGGGAGCGGAATGGCCGGCCGCAGGCGTGTTCTGCCGCCCACAACACGAACGTGGTCTGCGCGACGGACAGCCCTCTCACGTCCTGTAGCCACGCAACATCGCGCTGCCTTCACTCGTGGCGCCGTATTGCACTCCATAAAATGTGCTCTACAGCCCCCGTGCCAAAATATTACTTCATGCAGGGGCTAGTTTTCTTAAAAATAAGGTTTTTTTTTCATAAGCAGATTGTGTGCGTTAGAGGAGATAAGAAGGAAGAATTGAGGCTTGTAGCTCCGCAGATGATGAAGAGATTGAAGAAATGTATGATGCGATTAAACAAAGTACACTACTGGCCATTAAAATTGCCACACCACGAAGATGACGTGCTACAGTCGCGAAATTTAACCGACAGGAAGAAGATGCTGTGATATGCAAATGATTACCTTTGCAGAGCATTCACACAACGTTGGCGCCGGTGGCGACACCTACAACGTGCTCACATCAGGAAAGTTTCCAACCGATTTCTCATACGCAAACAGTAGTTGACCGACGTTGCCTGGTGAAACGTCGTTGTGATGCCTCGTGTAAGGAGGAGAAACGCGTACCATCACGTTTCCGACTTTGATAAAGGTCGGATTGTAGCCTATCGCGATTGCGGTTTATCGTATCGCGACATTGCTGCTCGCGCCGGTCGAGATCCAACGACTGTTACCAGAATATGGAACCGGTGGGCTCAGGAGAGTAGTACGGAACGCCGTGCTGGATCCCAACGGCCTCGTATAACTAGCAGTCGTGTTGACAGACATCTTATCCAAATGGCTGTAACGGATCGTGCAGCCACGTCTCGATCCCTGAGTCAACAGATGGGGACGTTTGCAAGACGACAACCATCTACACGAACAGTTCGACGACGTTTGCACCAGCATGGACTATCAGCTCAGATACCATGGCTGCGGTTACCCTTGACGCTGCATCACAGACAGGAGCGCCTGCGATGGTGTAATCGATGACGAACCTGGGTGCACGAATGACAAAATGTCATTTTTTCGGATGAATCCAGGTTCTGTTTACAGCATCATGATGGTCGCATCCGTGTTTGGCGACATCGCGGTGAACGCACATTGGAAGCGTGTATTCGCCATCGCCATACTGGCGTATCATCCAGCGTGATGGTACGGGGTGCCATTGGTTACACATCTCGATCACCTCTTGTTCACCTTGACGGCACTTTGAACAGTGGACGTTACATTTCAGATGTGTTACGACCCGTGGCCCTACCCTTCATTCGATACGTGCGAAACCCTAAATTTCAGCAGGATAACGCACGAAGCATGTTGCAGGTCCTGTACGGGCGTTACTGGATACAGAAAATGTTCGACTGCTGCCCTGGCCAGCACATTCTCCAGATCTCTGATCAATTGAAAACGTCTTGTCAATGCTGGCAGAGCAACTGGCTCGTCACAATACGCCAGTCACTACTCTTGATGAACTGTGGTATCGTGTTAAAGCTGCATGGTCAGCCACCCAAGCTCTGTTTGACTCAATATCCAGGCGTATCAAGTCCGTTATTACGGCCAGAGATGGTTGTTCTGGGTACTGATTTCTCAGGATCTATGCACCCAAATTGCGTGAAAATGTAATCACATGTCAGTTCTAGTATAATATATTTGTCCAATGAATACCCGTTTATCATCTGCATTTCTTCTTGGTGTAGCAATTTTAATGGTCAGTAGTGTAGTTCATATACGTGTATCGCATTATGTACATCATCTGATCAAAAGTACACCTATTAGTGGACATTATATTGGGGTTTGCGTACTCCTTTGCCTTTATGCCGATTTCAACTCTGCAGGTGACACTATCGACGAGGCATCTGAATGTTTGTGGAAGAGTCGTAACAAAATCTTCCTGAAGAGCAGAAACTGGATAAGGCAGTGATGTTGGACGCCGGAGTATGAAGCCAAGTCTACGTTCTAACTCACCCTAAAGGCGCTGAATTTAGTTCATTTTGGGACTGTCAGCAGCCCAGTCCACTTCAGGAATGTTATTATCAACAAGCGATTGCCTCATAGATGCTCCGTTTTGATAAGATGCATTGTCATGCTAATACAGTTATCATGCCGCACCGTTTCTTTACTGTAAGCAGGAAAATGTGTTTTATCCTTTCAAAGTTAGCTTTTTACTAAACATAATAACGGAACAGCAGCCTACCTCCGTAGAACACCCCATTCCCTAACACCACCTCTTCCTTAATTCACTCTTGGCAGTAAATATTACGACAGGCAAAACTCCAGGCATTCGCCAAACCCAGACACTTCCATCGCATAATCGCTGGGAAAACCGTAATTCATCAGTTCACATCACTCGTTTACAGTCATCCACTCTATAGTGACATAGCCGGCCGGTGTGGCCGTGCGGTTCTAGGCGCTTCAGTCTGGAACCGCGTGACCGCTACGGTCGCAGGTTCGAATCCTGCCTTGGGCATGGATGTGTGTGATGTCCTTAGGTTAGTTGGGTTTAAGTAGTTCTAAGTTCTACGGGACTGATGACCATAGATGTTAAGTCCCATAGTGCTCCGAGCCATTTGAACCATATAGTGACATAGTTCTTTACATAACCAAAAGTGATGCTTAGCATTGATTACAAAAATTGGTGGTTTATGAGGGAATGCTGGACCTTTGCAACCCGTTATTTTTAACTCAATAACCACAGCCATTGTGCTGATTGCCCTTCGGAGCTCACGAGTGTATGCTTCCCATGATTTCAAGCGATGTCTTAAGCCAAACTAAACAATGCACGACCTACTATGACCATCTTTACATGAGGTCTACGTGGTTTTGGCGTATCCTTGGTTATTCCTTCGGTTTCCGCCTCACTGTCACATAACCAACAGTCGACTTGGACGTATTCTGAAGTATTAAAATGTTCTTGATGGATTTATTACTCAGGTGACGTCCAGTTACACCTCCAAGTCCATAGCTATCGCGCTCACGTGACCGACCTATTCCGACGTTACTGTTCCTCTGCCTCCATTTATATAGCCGGATTCGTCTCTCGTGACATCTAATGCTCAACTCCCCATAACACACGTATGCACAGATATATGTAATCTAATAGCGTAATTGTGTTCTTCTACACGACTCATTGCGGTAAAGTGTTATTCGACCCTTATCATCGTGACGTGCTGCATCTTGTATTACACAACGAAAAAGCACAAGTTAACAAGTGGCATCCACCATGGCGTTCCGTTATCAAAGTCGGAAACGTGATGGTACGCATTTCTCCTCCTTACACGAGGCATCAGAACAACGTTTCAGCAGGCAACGCCGGTCAACTGCTGTTTGTGTATGAGAAATCGGTTGGAAACTTTCCTCATGTCAGCACGTTGTAGGTGTCGCCACCGGCGCCAACCTTGTGTGAATTCTCTGAAAAGCTAATCATTTGCATATCACAGCATCTTCTTCCTGTCGGTTAAATTTCGCGTCTGTAGCACTTCATCTTCGTGGTGTACCAATTTTATGGCCAGTAGTGCAGGTTCAGTGGACTGTTTCTTCCTGAGCATCTTGTTCAACACACGTGACATACAAAACTTCGCCTGCTGCTGCAGAACACTGTTTTTCTTCAGGACACTTTCTCACAGGTGAATGTTGCTTCCTAGGCACTGACCCTATTCCCGATCCTTGCGTTTTCCAGGCATTGCTCTTACGGCAACAGTTATTAGTACAAGAGTTACAGCTCGCCTTTACATCATGAAACGCTACTACCACAGTTATTAGCACATGATTTACATCTTGCCTTTACATCTTGAAACGCATCACACGTTCTCCAAACTTTTGCTGGGTGTTGAGGTACTGCCCGTTCAAAAGAAAGGCGTAAGTTCGACTCCAGTCAGAATTTTCAGAACGACATAGGGGAGTGGAAGAGTCGTTTTGAAACTTAAAAAATGCCATAGTCTTTCATGTAACAGCGAACATTCCTGGAACAAGTGACACTTAAATTAACATTCTTTAAAGTGAGAAGGTTCTCGCTAATTCACAGTAACAACTGAATGGTTTAAATACATCGTACCAGTTATACACCGCTATGTGTGAATTTTTTGGACTATCTGAGAAACCATCTTATGCTGTCTGATTTTATTTAGAACAACACTGACTTGTACTTGTTAATGGGATTCAATAGGCTCATTCTTTCCATATTACTTTATTGCGTACTGCGCTGCATTCATAGTCTGCTATACAATGCCGAAGCAAATATAATCATGTTGTAAACATGGCCATGCGCAATCAAGAGGTAAACATAATTAACAGCCAAACAGAGCACTCACGCTGTCTGACAACAATGAAGACCCATGTTCAGAACAAAAGTTTGCAAGATAATAGCGACGTCTGAGCAGCGTCGCGGTCATAGACAACGGTGTGACACATTTTCTACCAATACAACGGATTAATAACTCATACACAATGTGAATACTTGAGAGAATTTAAGGCTTTCTCCAGAAAGACAGTTTCTTTCGTGAGAGTGTAATGATACTGTATGTGAAGGTTTCCCGATAATGCGAAAAATAGCTGCAACAGCATCGTAATTCACGGAATTTTTAACACAGAATTTCCAGCTTTAAAGTCTAAAATCGTACCTGTAACAGAAAACAGTGCAGGAAAAATGGGTTCTTTTGTGAATGTCTCCCTCAGCGTATAATTGCTCATTTCGTACACGCCAGTTTTTACCTTTCCGACATACTGCTGCTCGTATTAGGCGATATCCCACAATTGTCATTCAAATATCGAGCCGACGGGTTCAGAACGGTGTACGCAACGCCATACAGCATCACAATGGCCACGTAAGAGTAGCGCCCGAGAGACCCGGCATATTGTTCGTAGCCCAAAAACGATCATAAACCCACGTCGCTACCTCGTGTAATGATACGTTCTTGTTTACAACAAGGGAGATATTCATATGAACAGTACGACAACATCCGGGACACCACGGGCTGTTCGTCGGCACGGGATGTTGTGACTTCAGTCGACAGGGCAGCAGAGTGACGTGTGTCGGAAGTCGCGTTTTCCACGATTGCAATGGACACTAGAGAGGCACCATGTCGGCTTTTGAGACGAAGCTCGGAATTTTGTACAGTTCTGCGATGAATGTATCCGTGTGTGTTGGCTTCGAGACGAATAAATGTATTCTCCAGCGTGATACGGGCTCAGCACTTGTCTTGGGGTGGAATTCTATACACAACACGATCACCCGTGATATCAACTGCATGTAATTTGAACAAGCGGTGTTACCATTCAGACGTGTTTAGGACGGGACTGCGCCCTATGTACAAAATTTTATTGCAGTTGTTTTATAACAGAATATGACAAGATAGCATGTCGTTAGTGCTCTCCTGACCTACCACGATACAGATGATGATCGAAAGTTGTACGAGGGTCACTCCAAAAGAAATGCACACTATTTTTGTAAAAATACAGTTTCCATTCTGCATGTGTGAAAGTTTTACAGTGTGTAAATACATCCTTCCCGCTTTTTTTCAAACTTAGTTCAACCTGTTCCCGTGAGTGGCGCCGTCACAGCACGTCTTCAGGATGGCTACTACACTTGACGTTCGTCAGAAGCAACGTGCTGTCATAGAATTCCTGTGCTGTGAAAACAAGACAGTGGGAAACATCAACAAGAGGTTGAAAAATGTGTATGGAGATGCTGCTGTCGATCGCAGTACAGTTAATCGGTGGGCAAGCAGGTTAAGTGATGAAAGCGGACACGGCAATATTGAGGATTGTCCTCGCAGCGGCAGGCCTCGTACTGCACACACTCCAGACGATGTGCAGAGAGTTAAAGAATTGATGACTGCTGACAGACACATCACAGTGAACGAATTGTCACGCTACGTTGGGATAGGGGAAGGAAGCGTTTGCAGAATACTGAAAGTGTTAGCGTTAAAAAAGGTTTGTGCCAGGTGGGTTCCAAGGATGTTGACAGTGGCTCGGAAAGAAACAAGAAAAACGGTATGCACTGAACGTTTGGAACAGTACGAGAATGGTGGAGATGAATTTCTTGGAAAAATTGTGACAGGTGATGAAACATGGGTCCATCATTTTTCACCAGAGACGAAGAGGCAATAAATGGAGTGGCATCATGCAAATTCACCAAAGAAGAAAAGAAATTCAAAACCACACCTTCTGCTGGAAATGTTATGGTTACAGTGTTTTTCGATTCTGAAATACTCTTGCTTGTGGACATCATGCCAAGTGGAACCACCATAAACTCTGATGCATATGTGACGACACTGAAGAAGCGTCAAGCTCGACTGAGTCATGTTCGACCACAGCGGTAAAAGCAGGATGTTTTGCTGTTGCACGACAATGCACGGCCACACGTCAGTCAAAAGACCATGGAAGAGATCAGAAAACTCGGATGGACAACACTGAAACACCGGCCTTACAGTCCTGACCTGGCTCCAAGTGACAATCATCTGTTTGGGAAACTGAAAGACTCTGTTCGTGGAACAAAGTTTGAAGATGGTGACTCCTTTGTGCACGCTGCCAAATAGTGGCTCCAACAGGTTGTGCGGGTATACAGGCGCTGGTTCCAAGATGGTTTAAGGCAGTTGAGAGGGATGGAAATTATGTGGAGAAATGAAAATATTGTTCGTAAAGGATTTATCTGCACACTATAAAACTTTCAAACATGTAGAACAAAAGATGGATTTTAAAAAAAATATTGTGTATTTTTTTTGGAGTGACCCTCGTATTTGCCAGATTAGTTCTGCTGATCCGTCGCCCATTGAAACTATCACGTAATGAGTAGCAGATGCTGAGAGACTAGGATACCACAACTACGATTGATGAACTCCGGAATACACTCGAAGCAGCAATGACAACTCGTACCTCTCACCCAAAGTTCAGTTCGAATGGACTTTCAGCCGAGTTACAGTTATTGTTGCTGCAGCTTTGAGTATTAAAACTCGCACCCTTTATAGCCTCAATTCACCTAAAAATGTAATGCCTTCGCTACCATAGACGTAGGTCTCTGCATTCCTTACAGAGCGCAGCTTTTGTTATGGCTCCATTGCTCGTGAAATACCGGTGCCTGTACTGAGAGACTGCGTTCCAGCTGATAGGAGTTATTAGAAAAATATTGGGTGAAAAAATTTGATTCTTGCTCATCTTACATTCCGATATCGTCACTGGATGGGAAACGGAATTTCTTTTCTTTACCCTTCATACTTACTGCGCTGCAAGAAATTAAATAAAACACTTCACGAAATTTTAAAGAATTTGCCGAGGTACTGGGTAATCTTTGCGTTATGGTGATATTAGCTCACAAATTACAGGGAACGAAGTTTAGATAAGATATCGAAATTTAATTTAAAATTGAGAGCTATATCTTTTTTGGAGCTATTAGGTTTTATATCATACGGACGGTCGTGCGCAAGATGCCCATTCACGTTCTTGCGCATCGCGACTTATGTGGCCATAATAATTGTCATGCCTCATAAACAATTGAAGGTAAGGAAACGAGGTTTTCTGCAAAGGACAGGACACAATGACGCACAAATATTGTTTAAAAATACTTCAAACACAGACAGCAAGGAAAATTCTGGATATACAAAAGTCAGCAGGCATCAGACCGTTGACACGTGAGGCAGCTGCCGCCAACAGCAAAGAGCACCGTTCAGCGTTCGACGCAGAATAAAACAATGGACTCGCCCAGCGGCCAGGACGAGAATGAGTTTCCGCGAAGGAGCTATGTTATCTTGCGCGAGCTCTGCTAGCAACACTATCGCACTCTTGACCTCATTTGGCAACCGAACGACTACAAAAGTTCCCGAAACGTCACAGGAAAAACACTCTTAGTACCTCGAGAGGTAAAAACATCACTGAGCATAGTACTGTGAATGGATGTCGGAGAAATCTCTCTCACCACATCAGGTATCCGATAATGGGAGTATTCCAACTCCCTATCGACGTGGAGAAGCTAATTTACACTTTCACACCTTCTATAAAATCTTGCTATGAAGAATTCTTGTCAATACATTTAACTAAACAATTTCCTGTTTTTAAAAAGGAGGCAAGCATTTTAGCAAAGCTAGAAGGATCAAAGGCAACGGCCTTGCCGCAGTGGATACACCGGTTCCCGTGATATCACCGAAGTAAAGCGCTGTCGGGCGAGGTCGTCTCTTGGATGGGTGACCATCCAGGCTGCCATGCACTGTTGCCATTATTCGAGGTGCAATCAGCCTCGTGATGCCAACTTAGGAGCTACTCGACCGAATAGTAGCGGCTTCGTTCAAGAATACCATCATAACGACCGGGAGAGCTGTGTGCTGACCTCAAGCCCCTCCTATCCGCATCCTCCTCTGAGGATGACTCTGCAGCCGGATGGTCCCGATAGGCAGGCCGCTTGTGGCCTGTAGAAGGAGTATTTTTTTTTTTTATTTTTATAACGATCAAAACTGCTTCAGAAGTTAACAGAGAAACAACTATTTCTATACGTGATGGTACTCCTCTGCGAAGCACGCAACACAGATCCAGTTTAATTTTGTTTGCTTGCATGGACAGTGTAACTTTGAATAAAACCATAAAAGAAGTAAAAAAGCCCTACATTTCTATAGTCTTTGCAGTCGTCCTTTTGTCACGGATGCCATGAAGTTCTTATGGTGTATCTGAAGTCTCAGCTCTGATTTCCTGATGAATACCTGGTGGCACGGCGTCGCGAATACGTCACGTCAAGTGCCGGACGAAGGAGAGGATCTCAGTAACTTCCGCTGAATAACATCCTACGTGCAAAAAATATGAATACCAGTGTGAACATCTGCCAGAATAAAGGAGGACGTATTCTCCGTGTCCAATGCTGAATGCGAGGATTGCTGCATCGCTCCCGATATAGAGTAATGAATCGCTATTGGTGGACCACCATTCATAAAATGCACAGAAAATAGTAAAACACATTTTTTGCGTGTAAACGTCGGTCAGGAGGCTACTGTGCCCCTGGAAAGAGGAGAACAACAGAAGATATACTTCTATATTGTGACTGTTGGTCGAGAGACTGAACATAGTGGACTCATCACAACAATAAGTTTTTTTTTTATTTATTGATTTATTTAACCTGGCAAGATTAGGGCCATCAGGCCCTCTCTTACATCTAACCAGGCATTCTACTTATTTTACATTCATATGTTTTAGTAGGCATGTTAAACTACATCTAGTACAAAAAGTGAAATAAACAATTTGAAAGGTACACCTGGAAAAATACGTACATATAGAGTTTATATTCTTAGCTCACAAGTACTGTTATAATTAGACATTATTGAAGAGACAGATTTTAGATAGGAGTGCTGGCAGCAGGGAGTATGAGGGAGACTCATGGTGAAGGGAGGAGAAGAATAGATACATGATGAAACATAATTAAGGAAATATAAAGGAAAAGAAGATTGCGTGTCTAATAGAGATAGATGAAGAGGAAGGATCTCAGGAGCAAGATAGGAGACGCTAGCTTTGCTATTTGACAGATGAGGGGATTGTTCTCGTACATTAATTTTGTGGAGAACTTTGTGAGGATGATAGTAGGAAATGCTTCAACTTCTTCTTAAAAGCAGCAGGAGATCGAATTTTGCGCAAGGTAAGGGGCAGTTTGTTCCAGAGGCGGACAGCGGCAACTGAGAAGGAGTTTGCAAAAGTTTTTGTTTTGTGAGTGGGCACAGTTAGGATACCAAATAAGAGTGACCTAGTGTTTCGATTATGATGATATGACAGGTTTTTAATCTCTGAAGCAAGGTACTGGGGTGCTTGCGCGACGAGGAGTCGGTGGAGTAGACAGAGTGTGGTAGTCACGCAATTTGTCCGGCCGCAGCCACCCTAGCTCGGAGTATGAAGCACTAACATGATCATATCGGCGAATGTTGCAGGTGTAACGCACACAGGCATTCATGGTTAGCTCTAGCCGTCTTTTGTTTTCACTACTCATGCACATAGCACCATATAAAGAATACCTGTGGCGACGAGAGTGCAGTCGGAAACGAGCACAGGCGATGAATGACTCTACAGACAATACTAACGAGACAAACGACAGTAGTAGCGGTGGGAGATAAGACGACATCGTCACCGGCGACGACTGAGAAACATAAGATGCGAACTTAGTGTGTAGTCGGCGGAGTATCACGGAAGCCTGACGTTCATTACACAACAATATTTGGCTACGAAAATGTTCCCATCTCTCGGGGTATGAGCACCCTGGAACATTAAACTAAAACTAAACTAAACTCCACCAGCACAGGCCATGAAGGCCCAAAGGTACCGACTGGCCGCCGTGTCACAGGCGGCACTGGGTGCGGGTATGGAGGGGCATGTGGTCGGCACATTGCTCTTCCGGCCGTATCTCAGTTTACGAGACCGGAGCCGCTACTTCTCAATCAAGTAGCTCCTCAGTTTGCCTCACAAGGTCTGACTGTAACCCGCTCGCCAACAGCGCTCAGCAGACCTAATGGTCACCCATCCAAGTCCTAGCTCAGCCCGACAGCGGTTAACTTCGGTGGTCTGACGGGAACCGGTGTTAGCACTGCGGGAAAGCCGTTGGCACCCTGGAACATTGTCGAACGTGATCGTTTTGTTGGTCCAGATGGTATGGAATGGGAAAGGATAATATCACATGATCATACTGACCTCCACTTCTTTGAAAATAGTACACTCTTCGGTCAGTGTTATTGACACACTGTATGTTCTCTATGTGCTTCTTTTCAGAAGTGCATTCGGTCCTGACTTCTCTTTTATGGACGACACTGTACGGGCGCAGCGATCTGCGAATGTGGTGCTCTGGAGGGGGGGGGGGGGGGGGGGAGAGGATATTTGGCCAATGGACTGGCCTGTCCGTCCCTCGACTTCAATCCTATCGAACACATGAGGGATGGCGTTGTGTAGACTCAATGCCACACTTGCACATGCATCAACGACCATCCAACAGTTGTCATCCTCGCTGGTGGAGGAACTGAACGCCCTACCACAACAGCTGCTTGCCAATATTGTGCATGGGAGCACACTGCGCAACGTACATTGTAGTTCCCGCCGAACATACCCCATGTTGAGAATCACACCCCACCTTCTTTAATACCCAGATGACCATCATAAATCGCGGTGATTTCGATGTATCTGTTGCCTTCGAATGAAAGTAACGTTTTTGTTTTCTTTCAGATTCCTTCTGTACTGTACTGCACTGTAGCAATTCTCTCTCTGTGTATGGTCAAAAGTTCACCGAGTGATATTAACTGGCAGCGACACATCATGTGAAAATTACTTTTGTCCTTAGATTCTGCACGCCACTGTAGTTCTAAAAATTTAGTCATTTACTCACCACAGAACTCACCACAGAACATTCCACCACCCTTTTATCACTTTCGGCTCTTCTTTCTTGAATTAAGCTACATCCTGCACTCCTTAGCCCTTTCACGTATACTCCAGACAAAGACTATACACGACACATTACAAATGTGTCGAAACCCCAACTCCATCGAACCCAAGTTGGCCCAGATCATATGGCGTCGTGTGTGGGAAGTGGTGCATGCTGGTTATCTGAAAATCAACATCAAGTCCGCCTGTTATATCACCGTCAATGGCAAACAGGTCAAACAGTTTCGTTTGCACCGCCTCGCTGACACACTCCTCTGTGTTCACTGTGGTGTAGAGGATGCAGACGCTCATCGATTCTCATGTGGTCCATCATCTGACGCCTGGAGTCTCGCGCAGCGTATCTTGGCTTTCCTTACCCGACAGACACCTGCTCGGAGCACTTTTATGACGCTTTAATTCCCGGATGTGATTCATTACCCCGGAACAAAAAGTAACGCAGTGAATTGGATATGCGGTCATACGGTCCGCTACCTTTCTGGCCCCGACGAGAAACCAGTACTGGGTTGTTGGACGTACCTTAACGATCGACACTGCGCCCTTGTTCGCAACCCCAGATCCAAACAGTCCTTTTCCAATTTTCTACGGAGGGCCTTTCATGACCCGCCTCCCAGCTGGAACGTCCAAGCCATGAGATGTTGACACTTTTTGCTGACAAAGTTCTGAACGCACTACAAACGGAATTTCCATTAAATTTTCGAGAGAACACGTTTGGATGTTCTGCCATTCAGAAGGCGCTAGCGACTCCTGGAATTCTCGTACATAGACTAGTTTAATTGAAAAAAATTAAAAAATTAAAAGATTAAAAAGTAAATAAAAGAGTATATACAGGGTGTTTCAAAAATGACCGGTATATTTGAAACGGCAATAAAAACTAAACGAGCAGCGATAGAAATACACCGTTTGTTGCAATATGCTTTTTCAGGCATACAAGCTTTCGAAATTACAGTAGTTACAATTTTCCACAACAGATGGCGCCGCATGTGATGCGAAAGATATAGAAGACAACGCAGTCTGTGGGTCCGCCATTCCGTACGTCGTCTTTCTGCTGTAAGCGTGTGCTGTTCACAACGTGCAAGTGTGCTGTAGACAACGTGGTTTATTCCTTAGAACAGAGGATTTTTCTGGTGTTGGAATTCCACCGCCTAGAACACAGTGTTGTTGCAACAAGACGAAGTTTTCAACGGAGGTTTAATGTAACCAAAGGACCGAAAAGCGATACAATAAAGGATCTGTTTGAAAAATTTCAACGGACTGGGAATGTGACGGATGAACGCGCAGGAAACGTAGGGCGACCGCGTACGGCAACCACAGAGGGCAACGCGCAGCTAGTGCAGCAGGTGATCCAACAGCGGCCTCGGGTTTCCGTTCGGCGTGTTGCAGCTGCGGTCCAAATGACGCCAACGTCCACGTATCGTCTCATGCGCCAGAGTTTACACCTCTATCCATACAAAATTCAAACACGGCAACCCCTCAGCGCCGCTACCATTGCTGCACGAGAGACATTCGCTAACGATATGGTGCACAGGATTGATGACGGCGATATGCATGTGGGCAGCATTTGGTTTACTGACGAAGCTTATTTTTACCTGGACGGCTTCGTCAATAAACAGAACTGGCGCATATGGGGAACCAAAAAGCCCCATGTTGCAGTCCCATCGTCCCTGCATCCTCAAAAAGTGCTGGTCTGGGCCGCCATTTCTTCCAAAGGAATCATTGGCCCATTTTTGAGATCCGAAACGATTACTGCATCACGCTATCTGGACATTCTTCGTGAATTTGTGGCGGTACAAACTGCCTTAGACGACACTGCGAACACCTCGTGGTTTATGCAAGATGGTGCCCGGCCACATCGCACGCCCGACGTCTTTAATTTCCTGAATGAATATTTCGATGATCGTGTGATTGCTTTGGGCTATCCGAAACATACAGGAGGCGGCGTGGATTGGCCTCCCTATTCGCCAGACATGAACCCCTGTGACTTCTTTCTGTGGGGACACTTGAAAGACCAGGTGTACCGCCAGAATCCAGAAACAATTGAACAGCTGAAGCAGTACATCTCATCTGCATGTGAAGCCATTCCGCCAGACACGTTGTCAAAGGTTTCGGGTAATTTCATTCAGAGACTACGCCATATTATTGCTACGCATGGTGGATATGTGAAAAATATCGTACTCTAGAGTTTCCCAGACCGCAGCGCCATCTGTTGTTGAAAATTGTAACTACTGTAATTTCGAAAGTTTGTCTGCCTGAAAATGTACTGTTGTCCCAAGCATATTGCAACAAACGGTGTATTTCTATCGCTGCTCGTTTAGTTTTTATTGCCGTTTCAAATATACCGGTCATTTTTGAAACACCCTGTATATATATATATATATATATATATATATATATATATATATGAAACAAAAAATAAAAATAGTAAAAATAGGAGAAAAAGAAAAAAAAGGTGGTAGAGCACTTGCCCGCGAAAGGCAAAGGTATGGAATTCGAGTCTCGGTCAGGTACCCAGTTTTAACCTGTCAGCAGGTCTCCTATCAGTGCAAACTCCGCTGCAGAGTGAAAATCTCATTGTATGTTTCGGTAAAGTTTTACCATTGTCAGTGTGTTCATTTGTCGTCTGTGGAAAAACATGCAAAGAAATTTTGCATTATGATGCATATAATCTTGAGATTACGGTGTTCACACTTATAAAATTACTAACAGAAAAAAATCTGTGGCTTAGTATCGCATACTGATGTTTATGTGGCTGTCTCATATTAGCAGTGCATCCGCTACTTTGCTCCAGTTTCCTGTCTGCATCTTATCATAATTTTTCAATGTTGTGCTACGAATAGTTTCCAAAATCATTGGGTCTAAAACGAAACCTGGTCCCGGCGGAGATTCGAGTCCTCCCTCGGGCATGGGTGTGTGTGTGTTTGTCCTTAGGATAATTTAGGTTAAGTAGTATGTAAGCTTAGGGACTGATGACCTTAGCAGTTAAGTCCCATAAGATTTCACACACTTTTTTTTTCTAAAACGAAACTGTACATTTTCCTGCTTTGCTATTGTTAGATTATAATACTGTCATTATATTATATCCTTCTTCAAATCAGAGTTGTTTTATTCTTTCACCATCTTTTGTTAATTAAAAGCAATAGTTTTCCACAATGTAGTGGGGATATGTAATTATGAATCAGCTCTGCCAATTTGTGAGGTGAAGAGCCTGTTTATTTAAATTGAATGCCTTATATGTTATTGTAAATTCCGTTTCCTCATTCCTCTACAAATGACGTAAAATGTGATTTCTAACGTGCACTATTACAGTTTATAAGGTATTCACTCGGTAAATCATCTTGTTTTATGTTCTCTGGGTGTGAATTTAAAACGTTGTAATGAAACTAAGGTTTGGTTTGTTTGTGTGTGTGTGTGTGTGTGTGTGTGTGTGTTTTATGTGCCTTGATCTTCTCATAGATCTTTTATAGCTGAGAACAGTGTTCCATTGCATAAAGCTGTGTAGTTTTTCCCCTTTATTTTTAATACATCCCCTTCGCAGCATAATGAGGGGGGGGGGGGACTGGGGACTGTTGGCGATACAGTACTCCGCTCCTCAGCCAAGTAAATTAAAAAATATATAATGAGAATGAGAAATAAACATTGGGCCTTTTTCCTATTTTAAATTTAGAAATGAAAGACGGGCAGCTAAAAAAAAACCGCCAATATGTACGTTTTAAAAACACGTCACGCAATGGTGAAATTCTTCTGAGAAGACTCACTGAGCACTACAATTTCACTTAAAATCTAAAAGAGCTGTATTGGGTGTGAAGTATTCCGGAGAAGAGAGTGCGTTGTTCCATAAAGTTGAGTGCTGTGGGTAGAAGAGATAGAGGCAGTAACTTAGAAAAGCCCTGGAGAGGAAGGTAGGGGTTTAGGTGGATATTGAGAATACAGAAGGTGAGAAAGACATAACGTGAGTAGGAGTTTCGTGTTGGATGGGGTAGTAGTAACAAGACGAAAGGGTTGGGTACGCCTAGAGAGGGTAAATGAGAGAGGAGCCGTCATGTGGTGTGGGATAGGTGGGAAGAACTAAAGTTGGTAGGAGGGATGAATATCATAAATATCGGGGACGATCTCGTCGTCTGTGAAAAGGAGTTGGTTGAACTTTCGATGGGATGGGATATGATGCATCTGTACATGTAGGGATGGTGGGATGTGTTTGTAGAGGTGCGGCAGCATACAAGCGTTAGTGGTCAGATGGGGTTATTGGCATCTAATCTGCGAATGATTTAGGAGGTTCAGAGGTGTTAGATGTGGGTGGGGAGAGGTGCGAATTTGATGAGATGGTAGAGGCTCCACGTCAGGGAAGGTAAACTAATGCAGAAAGGGAGATGAAATGCATGGCATTCAAGGATTTGGAGGGACTTACAGAACGCCGGTGGACGGATATCCACGTAGCATTCAATTACCAGAGGATCGATCAAATCAGGGTCTTGTAGGTATAGAGAAAAGTGTACGGATGTAATTCACAAATTCGGCCTGTTAATACTTTTAGTCTGCTGTGGGCTTCTTGTTGAATTATTAGTAGCTGATGTTACGACGATAGTTGTGGTTCAGGTCTAGTCCAAGATATTTTAGTGTGTTGGTTAACTGGATAGGAAGATTATAAATCGTAACGTAAAAGTTAAGGAGACAGAAGTTGGGGGCAGTTCAACGTAAAATTATTACTTAGGATTTGGAGAGGTCGACCTTGAAGAGCCATCAGTTACACAAGGAGGTAAGTTAACTGAGGTGTATGTGGGGGTATCATTAGGGTTTAATATTGTATTTTTTCCTTTTATTGTCAGTTTATTCCCCACGTAGGGGCGGACTGGCAGCAGCAATGTAGCCACTCTCCAGCCCACAGTTTCGAAACATCACAGTTGTATTGAAACACAGAAAGATGTGTATTGAAACATAGAAAGATGTGTACTGAAAACGTCGAGTGATGATGATGCAGTGGAGTTTGTGTTTCATGGCGAGATGCCTAGAGGGGACTACTTGCAAGAGATTATGATGATGATGGTGTGGCATATGCTTGAAGACCAGCAAAGGGTGAGGGATGGATGGAAGAGATTGTGGTGGCACTGAAGTTGTAGAAGAGAAGGAAAGATTGTTGGTGTGGTGTTGATGGAAGGGATCTAGAATGACATGTGGTTCAAGGGCTATTCACAGTTAGCATGGAACTCGGGAAAAGAAGAAGTGAGGGTGGTTTTGGGAATATGTGGCAATGGTTTTGTATGGCATTAAGAATGAGCTGCCAGGCTGACCTAATACAGGGTATGTGAACGCTCAAATGGGTGAAAAAGGCTATATATATATATATATATATATATATATATATATATATATATATATATATTTATATATTTCCTTATTGTTAATTTCACACCTGATAATGGTACGCCAGCAGCGGCACATTACGCCGCTCTTGGGCCACAGATAAAACTAATGACACAAAAGGAGACAATCGCAGAACAGACAGGGTGTATATACAAACGTAGACATACCAAATGAAAACACACAGAGCCGTTCACAGGCGTAGAGTCCAAAATAAAAATGTTCACACATGTGGACACGCACAGAGAAGACAGATGTCACACGCGAACGTTGGAGCACTACGAGTAACACTGGAACACTTGAACACGAACACGACGACACACACAAACACTAGGCGATGATATCCGGCGAGGAAAACTTCACTAGATGTGTGCGAGTCTGGAGACCAGCCAAAAGGTGAAAAAAGGGGGTGGAGGAGGGAGAGGGGAGTGTGTAGATGCCAGTGGCAGAGGAGATGGGAGGGGGAGGAAAGGAGGTACGGGGGTAGGGGAAGCCCGGGGGAGGAGGGAGGGAGGAAGGGAGGGAGGGGGGAGAGAAGGGAGAGAGGGTGCCCTCGGGAGAAAACACAGGGTACGGTAAAGGAGGATCAAAGTTGGTAGGAGGGGTAGATGGAGGGGATGAGGGCATCATCAGGAAGGGGGAGTTGGTGGAAGTCACCTTGGGCGAGGGTATGGAGAGTGGATAGATGGAGACCAGGTGGGATGTGGGAATGCAAACGCAGCAGCAGATGGGGATGGTAGAGGTTGGGAGAGACAATCAGATGAGGGTGATCAAGTTTGCGGGAAGTGTAGAGGAGCGTATGTTTCATTGGGATAACCCAAACTTGTTCAGAAAAACAGTATCTATTATTTGTCCATAGTGGACATCGTCAAACTGAAACTACAAATCCATAAATTATCGTCAGACTGTAAAACATATCTGGCACTGCCTCGGCCCCACTTGTGGCAGCCGCATCGCGGTTGCGAAGTGGGGCCGAGGCAGTGCCAGATATGTTTGATTCAAACGGAGTACTGAGGGGACTGAAATATATGCAGTGGCATAGACAAAGTCTAAATGAAGTATCCAGCAGATTATGGGCAGCACGTCTCACAATGCTGAAGAATGTCACTTAGCGCCGGAAGAAGTCAACTACTTGGGTCACGTCATAAGTAAGGATTGTGTAACAACTGATCTCAGGTTGATGCAACCATTGAAAGGTTTTCCAGTACCACACACTACTAGGGAGTTAGAATCTTTCCTCAGTCTCGTAAATTATTGTAGAAAGTTCGCGAAGGGACCTGCGTATATTGAAAGATCGCTTGCCCAGCTGTTGGAGAGAGGGGTTAAGCTTGTGTGATCGGAGGCAGAGGAGGATCAAAGTTGGTAGGAGGGGTAGATGGAGGGGATGAAGGCATCATCATGGAGGGGTAGTTGGTGGAAGCCACCTTGGGCGAGGGTATGAAGAGTGGAGAGATGGAGAGCAGGTGGGAAGTGGGAATGCAGGTGCGGCAGCAGACAAGGAAAAGAAGGAGGTGCGGGAACCGAATAAGGTCATAGAGGATACATGTGTGGGTGGGGAGACGGATGTGATAGGCAGAGCGCGTGGCGTTCTAGGATTTGAAGGGATTTGTAAAAGGTGGGAGGGGCAGAGATCCAGGCGGAATGAGCGTAGCAGAGGATACGGCGGATAAGGGATTTTAGGTGTGGAGGATGGTGGAGGGGTCCAGACTTCATGTGCAGCTAGAAAGGAGCTTCAGGAGACGGGTCTGAAAGGCTATATACTCATTCGTTATAGTTACTCCATGTGAGTACGACCCTAGTCTTCCGACATTTGTAAATTTTATTGTGTAGTTATACCTTACGTAATGTTGAGGCTCTACTTTCCTCCATTATGAAAGTGACACACTAGCAATCTCAGGGATACGTCCGCTGCCGGAGGGGAAAGAGCAGGCAGCCGGAGAAGCTCTCGAGCAAAGCGACGTAATCATTTCCAGCGGTCGCCGCCAGGGGCAGGCGCCGCGGCGGCGCGCTATCAGGCGGCAAGACGCTGCATCCGTCTCCATTACGCGGCTACAGCGGCGTTTTGTCTGCGCGCCGGCTGGAGGACAGCGCCGGTCCGGCGGGAGGCCAAGAGGGCTACCGGGGTGGGGAGGAGGGGGGAGGGCGTGGCCGGCGGTCGGCGGGCAGCCGCTTATTGCCCTCCAGATGAATAATGCAGCACGCCGTAACTCACGAGTGTTTGTTGCGCGTGTCACCGGCAGGCGGCGGGCCGGGGCGCTTTTAGGGCACGCGCTATCCCCAGGGCGCCTTCCCGCGGCTGTGCCGTGCTGTTCCGTGCTTCCCACCGGCTAACACTGTTGCCGCCGCACCTCCTCATCAGCGTCCATTCTCCCCGCGAATCCCCGCCAAAGTAAACAGCGCCCGAAACACAGCGGCCTCCTCCATTCATGGCAGCCGCTGCTTCACTTGTTGCCGCGTCCCGGTAATGACGTCTTCCCTTCCCTGAATGAGTGTCCAGCTTTTTGACAGCGCGTATTTTCGTGGGCCCTCTTTACATACATGCAAGGTGTGGAAAATGTTTCTAAACGCTTTTAGCGTGTGATAAAATAGTTTGTTGCGTATGTTATTTATTTGTTTGTTTGTTGTTGATGTTGTAGTCATCAATCCCTAACATACTTGGTTGGCTCTGATCACTATGGGACTCAACTGCTGAGGTCATCAGTCCCCTAGGACTTAGAACTACTTAAACCTAACTAACCTAAGGACATCAAACACATCCATGCCCGAGGCAGGATTCGAACCTGCAACCGTAGCGGTCTCGCGGTTCCAGACTGTAGCGTCTAGAACCGCACGGCCACTCCGACCGGCCCTAACATATTTCCCCACTGCCTTTATAATGCCTGAATTTATTATTCACCCGTTGTGTACGAATAGGGTATTTGGCTGGTTATAAAAGTGTCCTCGCTCCTCGGTTCGAAATCCTCCACTGATTCAATTTTGAATAAAAATCTTCAGCATTGGCAGCGACTGAAGATTTCCTCATAACGTCACCCTCAATCTGCTAACGGTCTTGACAAAGATAGAGGAGAAAAGAGTAAAGGTTTTATCGCTCTTAGGGTGGAGAACTGCCCCTAGAAGGCCGAAGAATCAGCAAAGATCAACGGCTGCGGATGCAGAAGGCAATGGAAACCATTGCCTAAGACACATGACGTGTACCTGCAGGACTTGTGGCTCGTAATTAAAAAAGTATCATGATGATCTTTCCATTGGCAAAAGATTCTAGAATAGTCCTCCTTTCGGATCTCCGGGAGGGGACTGCCAATAGGGAAGTGACTATGAGAAAACACTTAATAGTCAACGAAAGGATAACGTTCTACTGTTCGTAGCCTGGAATTTCAGAAATTTGAACATGTTAGGGAAGTTAGGAAATCTGGAAAGGGAAATCCTAAAGCTCAGTCTAGATAAAGTGGGGGGTCAGTGAAGTGAAATGGAAAGAAGGAGCCGGCGGGAGTGGCCGTGCGGTTCTAGGCGCTACAGTCTGGAGCCGAGCGACCGCTACGGTAGCAGGTTTGAATCCTGCCTCGGGCATGGGTGTGTGTGATGTCCTTAGGTTAGTTAGGTTTAATTAGTTCTAAGTTCTAGGTGACTGATGACCTCAGAAGTTAAGTCGCATAGTGCTCAGAGCCATATTTTGGAAAGACGGCAACGATTAATGATCAGAAGACTATAGGGTAATACCAGTAGAAGCCGAAAATGATATGACCTGAACAGGATTCGCTATTAATAGGAAGGTAGGGCAGTTCAGTGATTCGGTTGTTCTAATCACAATCGACAGCAAACCAATACCGACAGCCATAGTTCAGGTACACATATCGACTTCGCAAGGAGAATATGAAGCGACGGAGAAAGTATATGAGGATATTGGAGGGCTAATTCAGTAAGTAATGGGAGATGTAATTCTAATCTTGGGGGATTGAAATACGGTTGTACGGGAAGAAGTAAAAAAAAAGGTTATGGGAGAATATAGCCTTGTTAGTAGCAATGAGAGCGGGAAAAGACTAATTAAGATCTGCAATAAATTTCAGCTAGTAACAACAAGTACTCTGTCCAAAAATCACAAGATGAGATGGTATACTTGGAAAAGATTCTAGTTAAATTACATAATAGTCGGGCAGAGATTCCGAAATCAGACACTGGAATGTAAGGTGTATCCAGGAACATATAGACTCTGATCACAATTTAGTAATAATGGAAAGTAGTGATGTTTAAAAGACTAGTGACGAAGAATCAGTGTGCAATGGAGTTAACGTACGGAAATACTAACGAATGAAGAGATATGCCTGAAGTTCTCTCAGGTTAAAGAACTTGCGATAAAGAATAGCTCAGCCAGAATTTCACTTGAAGAGTAACGGAAATATCTAAGAAGGGCAATCTCAGAGATTAGAAAGAGAAACATGGGTACAAGAAAGGTAATTGCGAAGAAACCATGTGCAACATAAGAAGCATTTTATTTGATCGACGAAAGAAGGAAGTACAAAAATGTTCATGGACATACAGGAATACAGAAATACGAGTCACTTTGAAGTGAAATCAATAGGAAATGCAGGGAAGCTAAGGCGAAATGGCTGCTTGATAAAAGTGAAGAAATCGAAAAGAAAATTATTTTCGGAAGGAGTGACTCGTCATATAAAAAAGTAAAAACGACCTTAGGTGAAATTAAAGCCAATGGCGGTAATATTAAAAGCGTAGTGCGAATTCCACTTTTAATGCAGAGGAGAGAGCGGATAGGTGGATAGAGTACTTTGAGGTTCTCTAGGAGACGAAGGACTTTCCTGATGAAGTGACAGAAGAAGAAACAGGAGTCGATAGCGAAGAGATAGTGCTTCCAGTATCGCAATTTAAAAAGGATTTGGAAGGTTTCAGATCAAATAAGGTAGAAGAGATAAATAACAATCCATCGGAATTTCAGAAATCATTGGAGGAAGTTGCAAAAGAACTATAACCTTGCTGTGTGGAGCGTATGAGACTGACGATATATACACTCAGATTTTCGATAAAACATCACCCACACAGTTTCGAAGATTTCAACAGCCGGCAAGTGCGAGAATCATCGCACAATCAGCTTGACAGTTCATACATCCAATCTGCAGACGAGAATATTATACAGAAGAGTGGAAAAAGAACTGAGGATCTGGCAGAAGATAATCTGACTTTAAGAAAAATAAATAAAAAAAACTGCGGACATTAGTGACTTATTAAGGCTGCGTATAGCACATGACACTGACAGGAATGGCTATTGTATATACACCAGAGTATCGGTTCTGACGCTGCGGTTAGTAATGGAATCAGGACAGAAGAAAAATCAAGACAAGTTCACAGGATTTATCGACCTGAGAAAGGGCTAAAAGGGGTAGAACTTTGCAAGATAGCCAACATTTTGAGAAACATTGAGCTAAGTTGTAGAAAATGACGGGTAACATACAATATGTAGACGGAACAAGAGGGAAAAATAAGACTGAAAGGCCTAGAGCGAAGTACTCGCATTGAAAGGGGCGCAAGACAGGGATGTTGTCTTTCGCCCCTGCTGTTCAATGTACACATCGGCGAAGTAATGACGGAAATAAAAGTTCAAGATCGGTATTAAAATTCAAGGTGGAAATGTATGAATGATAACATTTACAATTGACATTGTTATCCCTAGTAAAAGTGACGAAGAATTAAAGGATCTGCTAAGAGGAATGAACATTCTAATGAATTCAGAATACGGTTTGAGACTAAATAGAAGAAAGACGTAAATATTGAGAAGCAGCAGATATGCTAACAGCAAGAAATTGATCATAATTCGTGATCGCGAAGTAGATGAAGTTAAGGAATTCGGCTACCTCGATAGCAAAATAACCCATGACGGACGGAGCAAGCGGGACATAAAAAGCAGACAAGCACTGGCAAAAAGGGTATTCCTGGCCAAGAGAAGTCTACTAATAACAACCATAGCTCTTAATTTGAGGAAGCAAGGTATCAGCGTGAACCTTTGGGGCAGCGAATTGTAGTGAAGTAAGGACAGGAGAGGATCGAGGAATTTGAGATGTGGTACTACAGAATAATGTTGACAATTCTGTGGACTTATAAGTTAAGGAATGAGGAGTTCACCGCAGAATCGGCGAGGAAAGAAATCTATGGAACGACTGACAAGGAGAGCGGACAGTATGGTAAGTCATCTGTTGAGATTTCAGGAAATAAGTTCCATGGTACTATAGGGAGCTGGAGAGTCTAAAAGGTGTATAAGAACATAGAGACTGGACTACATCCAGCAGATAACTGAGGACGTAGGGTGCATGTGCTGCTCTGAGGTGAACGGGTTGACACACGAGGGGATTTCCTGGCGGGCAAACCATTTACAGTCGGCCGGTGTGGCCGTGCGGTTAAAGGCGCTTCAGTCTGGAACCGCGTGACCGCTACGGTCGCAGGTTCGAATCCTGCCTCGGGCATGGATGTGTGTGATGTCCTTCGGTTAGTTAGGTTTAATTAGTTCTAAGTTCTAGGCGACTGATGACCTCAGAAGTTGAGTCGCACAGTGCTCAGAGCCATTTGTGCCAAACCATTTACAAGACTGAAGACACAAAATAAATTTTTAAAAAAGTTGCGAGGTGCCGGGGCTAGCAGTGTATTTAACACTAAATTCTTCTAGAATCTACATATGTAAATGATGCTCTAAGCCCCCCCTATTCTAACTCCGACTTTTGCTGCTGCACGTGGATTAAAAACATACGTGAACTGACTGTAATCAACCCTGCAAGTGGAGTAGAAAAGAGTTTGGCACCTGCAATAATTTAATTTGGTAAATAAGTTAAATAAAGGAAGGTTTCATTAACGTAGTGAGAAATGATAGGGTTGCTCTACCGATTAACAGAATGAAAGTTCTGTCCAAAATAACAATATGATTTATCAAGACTACACAAAATAATAAACAAAAACACATGAAACATTTACAATACGTCAAATTGGATACTCAAACAAACGCTGTGAAGGTGAAGTTGTCCCTAAACTAGATTGTGACGTTTATGACGAAGTGGTATGTGGAGCCAATTCCTTGCCACTCAAATCTTAAGAGACACACCGCTAACCCAACATTAATTGCTGCTACATTAGTGAGAACTCAGAAAATGAACACCCAAGATAGAACAAAGTTAGAAAAGACGAACAGGCGCGCTCTGCTGAGCTCTGATTATCGCCTAGCAAAAATGCCTGCTTTGCCGGTGCTGCGGACGTACATTACCAAGCTGTCTTCTTAGCTGCAAGGACACGATCTGGCGTACTGGAAGTGATGGCTGGTTGCTTCGACGTCCCCTCGTGGTGATGATAATGTCGCGAGTATAGCCCGAAACAAAGACTAAAGACTTCCTAGCAATACAAAAGCGCCTCTGAGGGAGACGAAGAAGGCTCGCCACACAATCACTGACGGTACAGTGATTGATTTTAACAAGCGAAGTCACACAGTAACTCCGATACAGTCAACATTAGCCAAAACTGCTCAAGACAGACAACATAGCCTCTTGTACACAGAACGCTCAATTGCCAACTGTACTCGGAAAGTTACGTTGAAGTTGAAAGTTCAGCAACTTCGTCAAACAGTTACAATTAAATAAAAGTATATTAGACAGCCAACAGAAGGCAGGCTGACCCGCGCGGTGAGAGCTCAGTCTTGTAACCTACTTCGACCGAAAGGCGAGAGCCGACTACCCACAAGAGCACCCGTACAAACCGAACACAGAACATTCCCGCCCCCACGACAGCGGCCGTGGTTAACCATTCCCATCAGCAACTCGAAAACCGGTGGACAATTCCACTCTACTGCCAGAGCACTACCATTCCACCAATGGAGATTCTTGGCGCCAATTTCTGCGCCGATTTTGCTACGTCACGGAGCTATGCCCTGAGCAACCCAATCACAGTTACGATTTTGCAGAAAGCGCGGGAATTTGCCCGCCAAAACTGCCTGGGTACACAAGTCATTCCCACGCCTCGCTGGTAGCCCGCCAGAAAGTGTTTTCGCTAAGTTTCTGCGAAGTAACGGGACCTCTAGCCCAGCCTCTACTTCAGGCCCCTCCGAGCGTGTCTCCTCCGCTATTCTACCATTTCGGCGTCTGGAAAGCATTCACTCGACTCCCTCACACCCGTCGGCTTACCCTTTGAAGATCAGCATTGCCCGCCTGTCACCGGACCACCCAGGTGACGAGAGACGCTGCGTGGGAAGTCCACGTGTGAAGGAATAGCAACTTTACACTGCATGCAATTGGAGAGGAAAATCATAAGATAGAAATATGAGAGGGGGCTCATGCCACCTCTCAAAGTGAAAGCTGTGGGCATTAGTGGCTTATGAAGGCTGTGCATAGTACATAACACTGGCAGGAATGGGTATTGTGTATACACTAATGTTGTTGTTGTGTTTGTTGCTTACGGCCGCTCAACGGGAAGGTTATCAGCGCCCTTTCTGGTATTAAAAGTAACGAATGTGGAGGAAAGTAGTACAATGTGACCATACACGTTAAGACAACGGGAAAGAATAAAAGATGCTATACAGCAGACTATAGCATAAGCAGAACGACAAAGGAGCGGAAAGAAGAGGCACAGGAAAATGACAATGCCTGGCCTCTTACGTAAAATATGGGTGAGCTTGTCACTGTGTGAATATATTAAAATGATCTCCCTAAAATCTTGGTAAAAACGTTGGGCAATTCACAAAACTTCAAAACTCGAACCACACTAGTTTGATAGTTACCTAAAGCAGACTGCAGATCCGTCGGCATACCAGCCGCGGCTCGCTGGTCGGTAAATAAAACGCAGTGAAATAAACTATGGAGCGCAGTGATCCGTACGCCGCAAGCGCCACACACTGGAGGGTCCTCTCGCTGGAGCAAAAAGCCATGTGTCACAGCGTTGTGGCCTATGCGAAAGCGAGTGAGGAGCACCTCGTCCCGTCGTCGTGGCTAGAAGGAAGTACAACATGGAGCTTACTGTCGGCTGCTTCCAGCCACTGATCCTCCCACTGACGCAATACTCTGGAGCTCAACAGCGAGGCCATAGTGCGCAAGGGGATGGCACACTGAAATAACTGAGGATCAAGGCGTGCCTCCTTGGCTGCTAGATCCGCTCTTTCGTTTCCCACAATTTCCCAGGTGCCCTGGTACCGAGCTGAAAGACACCTCCTTTCCAGGCCGTTGTAGGTGGAGGAGGCTACCCTGGATAGTCTGGTCTTAAAACGTTTCAGAGAGTGAAGGGCATTCAGAGAACCGGAACAGACAAGAAAGTTCGCACTTGAAGAATGTCTCATCTGCCACAGTGCCTGCAAGATTGCATACAATTCTGCACAAGGGATAGTAAAGGCTTGAGGCCGTCGGGCCTTGAGGTCACGATCGGCGAAAACAACAGAGCAACCAACAGAATCTCATATTTGTCATAATTAAAGGGGTCCATGTGCTGCATGTAGCTACTTAAAAGAAACTAGAAGTCCATGACACATTACGTTATTTACGTAATTATTAGAAAAGCAGTAAGAATTGTACATGTTATTCACATCTCAAATGGACATCTGTATATACGAGTTGCGACGATAATGTAATGAGACTGATTTTCTTTGCAAAATGTGGCAACCCTGCAGGCTAGCGTACGAACAATATCTTTGACCTTGGTCTATAAGCTGCTTCTAGTTCAAGCGGCACATAGATGCAACTGCCCAGTCGTGAGTTGTTCTGTAATAAGTCAACACGTGTTTCTGTATGCCGTCACGGAAATGGAACCGCATAATATGGTGCAACGGTATGCCATTTCTTTTTGTGTTAAATTAGGTGAAAACGCGAAAACTTACGCTAAGCTTCAGAATGCTTTTGTTGAGGAGGTGATGTCAGGAGCGCAAGTTTTCGGTGGCATAAATGTTTAGTGAAGGCAGAACGAATGTTGAAGATGAAGACCGCAGAGGACGTCCATCAACCTCACGGACGGATGTCAGTTTGGCCAGGGAGCGTCAGTCATACGATCTGATGGAAGATTATTCATGAAAATGATTGCAGAAGAACTGAGCATAAATCGAGAAACGATTCGTCTAATAATAATACACTCCTGGAAATTGAAATAAGAACACCGTGAATTCATTGTCCCAGGAAGAGGAAACTTCATTGACACATTCCTGGGGTCAGATACATCACATGATCACACTGACAGAACCACAGGCACATAGACACAGGCAACAGAGCATGCACAATGTCGGCACTAGTACAGTGTATATCCACCTTTCGCAGCAATGCAGGCTGCTATTCTCCCATGGAGACGATCGTAGAGATGCTGGATGTAGTCCTGTGGAACGGCTTGCCATGCCATTTCCACCTGGCGCCTCAGTTGGACCAGCGTTCGTGCTGGACGTGCAGACCGCGTGAGACGACGCTTCATCCAATCCCAAACATGCTCAATGGGGGACAGATCCGGAGATCTTGCTGGCCAGGGTAGTTGACTTACACCTTCTAGAGCACGTTGGGTGACACGGGATACATGCGGACGTGCATTGTCCTGTTGGAACAGCAAGTTCCCTTGCCGGTCTAGGAATGGTAGAACGATGGGTTCGATGACGGTTTGGATGTACCGTGCACTATTCAGTGTCCCCTCGACGATCACCAGTGGTGTACGGCGAGTGTAGGAGATCGCTCCCCACACCATGATGCCGGGTGTTGGCCCTGTGTGCCTCGGTCGTATGCAGTCCTGATTGTGGCGCTCACCTGCACGGCGCCAAACACGCATACGACCATCATTGGCACCAAGGCACAAGCGACTCTCATCGCTGAAGACGACACGTCTCCATTCGTCCCTCCATTCACGCCTGTCGCGACACCACTGGAGGCGGGCTGCACGATGTTGGGGCGTGAGCGGAAGACGGCCTAACGGTGTGCGGGACCGTAGCCCAGCTTCATGGAGACGGTTGCGAATGGTCCTCGCCGGTACCCCAGGAGCAACAGTGTCCCTAATTTGCTGGGAAGTGGCGGTGCGGTCCCCTACGGCACTGCGTAGGATCCTACGGTCTTGGCGTGCATCCGTGCGTCGCTGCGGTCCGGTCCCAGGTCGACGGGCACGTGCACCTTCCGCCGACCACTGGCGACAACATCGATGTACTGTGGAGACCTCACGCCCCACGTGTTGAGCAATTCGGCGGTACGTCCACCCGGCCTCCCGCATGCCCACTATACGCCCTCGCTCAAAGTCCGTCAACTGCACATACGGTTCACGTCCACGCTGTCGCGGCATGCTACCAGTGTTAAAGACTGCGATGGAGCTCCGTATGCCACGGCAAACTGGCTGACACTGACGGCGGCGGTGCACAAATGCTGCGCAGCTAGCGCCATTCGACGGCCAACACCGCGGTTCCTGGTGTGTCCGCTGTGCCGTGCGTGTGATCATTGCTTGTACAGCCCTCTCGCAGTGTCCGGAGCAAGTATGGTGGGTCTGACACACCGGTATCAATGTGTTCTTTTTTCCATTTCCAGGAGTGTAACTTAATATCTTGGTATGAGAAAGATTTGAGCAAAAATGATCCCCAAAAATCTCACACCACAACAGCGAGAAACACGGAAAAATGTGGCTGCCGCTCTGTTAGAGCAAACGGAAATCAATCAATAATTGTTGAGCCTTGTTATCACTGGTGATGGAAGTTGGTTTTTGCAGTACGATCAAGAGACAGAACGCCAATGTTCGAAATGGTGCTCTAAGGGATCACCCAGACCAAAAAAAAAAAAAAAAAACCTTGCATGTCAAAGTCGAAAGCGAAATGCATGCTTGTGTGCTTCTTTGATTCCAAAGGAATCGTTCATAAAGAGTGGCTGCGTCCTGGACAATGTTACAAGGGACATCATTTTCAAACAACACAGGATGTCCAAAACGCTGTGACGAGGGTCTCGGAGGATGTTACAGAAGATGAGTTCCAGTAATGTTACCACCAATGGCAGAAGCGCTGGAGAAAGTGTGTGCAATCAGAACTACTTTGAAGGAGACAACACAAAACTTGACTAAAACGGTAAGCAACATATTTTTTTCACAGCAGTCTCAAAATGGTTCAAATGGCTCTGAGCACAATGGGACTCAACTGCTGAGGTCATTAGTCCCCTAGAACGGAGAACTAGTTAAACCTAACTAACCTAAGGACATCACACACATCCATGCCCGAGGCAGGATTCGAACCTGCGACCGTAGTGGTCTCGCGGTTCCAGACTGCAGCGCCAGAACCGCGGGGCCACTTCGGCCGGCCACATCAGTCTCATTACTTTATTGTCGCACCTCGTAGATTAACATCTTCCAAGTACATAAGAACCCGTAAATTGGTGTTCGGGCAGCAAGAAAAACTAGCAAGATAGAACGAAAGATATTGCTTGCAATGAGTTCGGCCAAAAAACCACGCTGTTTGACGGGGCCAGAACATTAGCTTTGATCATGTTCTGGAACAGAAATGTTAGTTAAGAATGTATGAGATGAAATTACGTATGCTAGACGATGGAAAAGCCATCACGAATCCTTCTGTCACTGATACGTTAAAGAGAGGTGGCTGGTTAAATTAAAGGGATGGACCTGAATGAAACCCAGATTTCCTTGACTTCTGAGATATTTGAAAAATACGGTTCGGGGTATCACAAGAATATTTTTGTAGGTTCTCATCTAAGTTTCGCATGCCATCTCGCAAGGGAAAACGCTGGGCTTGCTTTGACCACGCAAAAACATGCAACAACCGATCCGCCAGTGACGCGAAAGAAATTAGAAGTTGCTGTCCCTTTCCGCATGAAGTTCAGTGCGCGGGCAGTCAGATTTTATCACCCGCGATGGGAAAAGTTTGCTGTTTCCGTAAATGTGTTGCGCCACATTGCAGTAGCAACAAGAGTTTTGTGAACACAGGTATGCGGCCACCATCGTTGTCACACAGCACGATAGACGTGGCGGCGGGGTGGTCTGCATCAGTGTGTGTGTGTGTGTGTGTGTGTGTGTGTTTGTGTGTGTGTGTGTGTGTGTCGGACAGAACAGAGACTACCCGTGTACATGCACATTTCTGTGATAGCGTGACGTCTTCACGACATTTCCTTCAGCGTCGAGGCACTAATATTGTCTGAATTCCTGCGGGGAATCAATAATTTGCGAGTACGGGGTTAATGGACGGGATACGGTGCAATGCAGCGTGCAGTAAGTTGGAAATTTCGGACAGTGCCCGTATGGCGGAAGCGATTAAGGCAACCGTTCACTAGCAGCGGTAAATCAGGGTGCGAGTTCGGATCCCGCAAAAATTTTCAACTTTCATCGCTGCATTTCCATAATCCCCTGTGCGGCTGGAAGTAACTAGTTTCCGCTCACACACTTTCCATTTCCCTCCCAGTCCCCCATTTCATATACAACATTCAGGAATAGTTGTGAAGAGTAGCTTTGTCCAGTACAAGGGCCTCGTACTCACTCTGCTTATCGAGCGCGTGACCGATTAGCGCCTCTTCAGAAGACAAGACGACTCGCGAGTGATCGCACTGAATCAGCACCAGTATGGCTGCCCGTTAAGCCACACAAGCACACCTCCTTTTTTATGACTCCACTAAGAGATGAATGGGATGGTATATTTCACCGCAGCCCCTTGCATCCCAGCGACGCCATTTAGGCCTGCTGACAGCATCAAAGGTCTCTTCCTGGGCGCCTTGTCGTGTACACAGTAGAAAGTCAACGTCCTACCAGTGACTCACCCGGGCCATTTTCGTAGGTAGCGTGTATCACAAAAAAATTCTAAAATGAATACACATGAATGATCTGACAAAAGAACAAAACGCATTTTCTTTATGTTTCATCAAAACTGATCTACCATTGCCTCACTGTCATGTTGGGGGCATGTATCAAACATTACTGATTAATCCGTTGCTATTGTTTATGTCATTTACGATGACCATTATCGCCGGCCAATGTGGCCGTGCGGTTCTAGGCGCTTCAGTCTGGAACCGCGTGACCGCTGCGGTTGCAGGTTCGAATCCTACCTCGGGCATGGATGTGTGTGATGTCATTAGGTTGGTTAGGTTTAAGTAGTTCTAAGTTCTAGGGGACTGATGACCATAGATGTTAAGTCCCAGAGTGCTCAGAGCCATTTGAGCCATGACCATTTTCACCCTTTCCCTACGACTGTGTTGTCAGTATCATACGAGGGGCAGTCAAATGAAACCGCACACCCGCAACAAGGGGATCATCGAACAGTTCCATTCAAAAGTAGTCACCATACGCATTATCATAGCCGGCCGCGGTGGTCTCGCGGTTCTAGGCGCGCAGTCCAGAACCGTGCGACTGCTACGGTCTCAGGTTCGAATCCTGCCTCGGGCATGGATGTGTGTGATGTCCTTAGGTTAGTTACGTTTAAGTAGTTCTAAGTTCTAGGGGACTGATAACCACAGCTGTTAAGTCCCATAGCGCTCAGAGCCATTGGAACCAGCCTTTATCATAATTTTCCTACTGAGAGATGAGATGATCACTTCCTGTTTCGTGAACGCGGTCGGATGCTGACGGATCCACAACCACACCCGCTCTTACGTCGTCCCATTGAACCCCACGTCCACGCATGTCTTCCTTCAGGTAGCCGAAAATGTGAAACTCACACGGTGACAGGATCCGATTCGTTGTAACAGTGTTTCCCTACCAAACCACTGAAGCGTTGCCTTTGTCTGACCAGGAGCGTGGGAGCTGGATTTATGATACAACGAGATGATTCTGTCCGACAGCATTCCGACAGCAAAGCCAACACAGAAACATACAATATCTTACCGGCCAAAGAAACCCACAGGAGTTTCGGTAAGAACATAATGACCTCTTTCTTCGACTACAGAAATCATGTGATAGTCGAGTTCTTCAGTCGTGGAACCACGATGAGTGAACACCCCTATGAACACACTCTGCAGTAGCTGCGACGCGCCTTGAAGTCTGAACGCCCAGCAAGGTTCAAAAATGGTTCAAATGGCTCTGAGCACTATGGGACTCAACTGCTGTGGTCATAAGTCCCCTAGAACTTAGAACTACTTAAACCTAACTAACCTAAGGACAGCACACAACACCCAGCCATCACGAGGCAGAGAAAATCCCTGACCCCGCCGGGAATCGAACCCGGGAACCCGGGCGTGGGAAGCGAGAACGCTACCGCACGACCACGAGATGCGGGCGCCCAACAAGGCTGTCGGACAGAGTCATCCTGTTGCGAGACAACGCCTGCACCCATACTATCAATCAGATGAAGGCAACGGCTTCAGCGATTTGCTTGGGAACGACTGCAAAATAATTCGTACAGCACGGATCTTTCACTGTATGATTTTCACTTCTCTGTCGACCTGAAGTACGACATGACCGGACGTCGGTTTCAGTCTGACGAGGAACTGCAAGAGTGGTTGCTATTGTGGATCCGTCAGTGTCCGACCGCGTTCACGAAACAGGGATTGATGGTCTCGTCTCCAAGTGGGATAAAATGTCTTAATGCGTGAGCTGATTACTTTTAAATGGAGTCATTCCATGGTCCCCTTGTGGCGGATGTTCAATTTTCGTTTGACTGCCCCTTATAATATGAAACCAGTTAACTGACAGACTCTAATTGATCTCCTCCTCCTTCCGTGCCGGCCGCTGTGGCCGTGCGGTTCTAGGCACTTCAGTCTGGAACCACTCTGCTGCTACGGTCGTAGGTTCGAATCCTGCCTGGGGCATGGATGTGTGTGATGCCCTTAGATTAGTTAGGTATAAGTAGTTCTAAGTCTAGGGGACTGATGACCTCAAGTGTTAAGTCCCATAGTGCTTAGAGCCATTTGAACCATTTGAACATCCTTTCATGTGTGTTTCAGATTAGTTTTGTAAGATTAATGTTACCGTATCTTATTTGTTTTAACTGATCAGAAGGTGTTCAGAAATTGATCATAGCTGATCATCGTTATGAAAACTAAATGTGAAAAAAAAAAACTATATGAAAATTATAGAATGCTGACGAATTGTTCTGGATAACAGTTTCAGCATCTGGTTCATTCCGCTCTGGCTGCAATAGTGTCCTTCAGTGGTGCAAACAGACAATCAGAGAGATATCCTTGAAGACATGTGGATAATTAAGACTTTATGCGAAGACTCTAGAAGCAGCCAGTGTCATAAGAAAATGTACTGCAGTAAGCGTAAATAGGGAATATATCGCTGCCGATCCGTCTCTGAAATCACTCCCAGTGGATGTCTAGAAATATAGAGTCAGAATGACTTACCTTGAGATGATAAATGAGTTCAGCTCTGGTGAGGTATTCCATTCACCCTTCGTGAAAATTTAACTTCTGACTTATTATTCAGTACTTTTGTTCGACCTAGAACCTGTATCAACGGAGCGTATTCCTATATGACTCGACGACTTAGCGCATAATCATTACAGAAATGCTCAATAAACTCCAATGGTGGATGATAAATGAAATGCATAGCACGTTAGGAAAACGCTTGCTTTCAAGCAGAGGTTGAAAATACCGCTTCAGTTGTAAATTTCTCTATTTTTTTCCACGACCTGTTTCGGACTGTTATAAGCCCATTCTCAGGCTGCTCATAGGAAGCAGACCACGCCTGGTACGCGCGACGCTCGGGGACCACAGCACAGCTACGACACCTGAGGATGGGCTTTAACAGTCTGAAACCAGTCGTGTGAAAATAAAGTAATCTATAACTGAAGCGGTATTTTCAAACTCTGCTACAATGCTCAGTTGCGGATGTTCTGCCAACAGGATTGTTTGCTTGGTTTCAAGTTTGCAAGAGTAAATGCTGAAAAACGACTCGAGAAGCTTCCTACTTCAAACAAAATACAGTTTGTATGTGACTACGACGAAACATTTAGAGCTACGAAGCCCGACAGATACACCTTCTTTCCACCTATCTTCCGCAAATTGAAAATACCGTGGACACATCACAGTAGCGATGAGTGAAGATGAAAATCATACATATATAACACATATTCACGAACAGGCATCTATTAAAAGCTTGCGGAATACATTTTTGGACTCAGATGTATCAAAATAAACTAAATTTTACTGCAAATGTTACCTAAATTTCAACTTGCAGAAAGCAGAAACTGCGCAGGCTAAGCAGTAGTCATACAGTTTTACCTATTGCAGAAAATACTATGACCCTGTTCAATGAGGTGGCAAAAGTAAGGGGTTAGTAATATTCACACAAACAAACGACGGTAGTATCGCGTACACAAGGCATAAAAGGTCAGTGCATTGTCGGAGTTGATGTATGCTCGCGGGTGATTTACGTGAAAAGTCATCCGGCGTACTTATGGCCGTGCGACGGGAATTAATAACTATGATCACGGAATGTTACTTGGAGCTGGACGCTTGAGATACTTCGTTTCGGAAATCGGTAGGGAATACAATATTCCGAGATCCACAGTCTCCAGAGTATGCACACAATACAAAATTTGAAGTTTTACCTCTCACCATGAACAACGCAGAAGCCAACAGCCTTCACTTAAGTACCTAGAGTAGCAGCGTTAGCGTAGAGCTGTCAGTGCTAAAAGACAGGTAACATTGCTTGAAATAACTGCAGAAATCAATATGGGACGTGTGGTGAACTTGTTCGCTAGGACTTGCAGAGAAATGTGCCGTTAATGCGCTATGGCAGCATACGACCGGCGCGACTGCCTTTGCTAACAGCACAACATCGCCTGCAGTGCATCTCCTAGGCTCGCGACCATATCGGTTGGACCCTAGACGACTGGACAACCGTGGCCTGATCATATGAGACCAGATTTCAGTTGGTAGGAGCTGATTGCAGGGTTCGAGTATGGAGAAGACCCTACAAACCATGGCTCAAGTTGTCAACAAGTTAGTGCGCAGGCTGGTAGTGGAATCATAATGGTGTGGGTTGTGTTTTTATGGAATGGACTGGGTCCTCTGGTCCAACTGAACCGGACTTTGGACACTGGACTTGCATTTGGGAAGACGACGGTTCAAATCCGCGTCCGGCCATCCGAATTCCTTCCGTAATCCAATTGGACCGATGACATCGCTGATTGGTCCTCTCTCCCAAATTAACCAACCAACCAACCGGTCTTTGGATAGAAATGGTTATGTTCGGCTACTTGAAGACCATTTGCAGCCATTGATGGACTTGACGTTCCCAGCCGGCCGAAGTGGCCGTGCGGTTAAAGGCGCTGCAGTCTGGAACCGCAAGACCGCTACGGTCGCAGGTTCGAATCCTGCCTCAGGCATGGATGTTTGTGATGTCCTTAGGTTAGTTAGGTTTAACTAGTTCTAAGTTCTAGGGGACTAATGACCTCAGCAGTTGAGTCCCATAGTGCTCAGAGCCATTTGAACTTGACGTTCCCAAACATATCACTGGGCCACAGCTGTTCGCAAATGGTTTGAAGAACATTCTGGACAATGTGAGAAAATGATTCGGCCACCCACGTCGTCCGACAGGGATCCCATCTAACATTAAAGAACACAATCGAGAGGTCAGGTCGTGCACAAACTTCTGCAGCGGCAACACTTTCGCAATAGATGACAACAGAGGCAGCATGGCTCACTATTTCTGGAGAGAACTTCCAACGAGTGGTGCAGTCTATACCACGTCGAGCTGCTGCACTACGTAGTGCAAAAAGAAGGTCAGACACGACATTAGGAGCTATCCCATGACTTTTGCCACGTCAGTGTATTGTATCGTTTACTAAATAAATCTGAGTAAAGTGTGCAAAATTTATGTCTAAATTTGAAATCCTTAAAATAATGATTTTTTTTGTTTTTTGTTTCCGACAATGTGGTTTATTGTGCTACTAAAAACAGCAGCGTGATACTAACATTTATTCCTTTAAAGGTGCATTAAGAGTAATTTAAATTTAAGTATGCACCGAAACTGCTGAGTAACGCGACATTCGCCGCCTGTTTCGTGGCATGTTTAAAAGAACGGTCCATTCGGCTTCCCGACAGGGCAGTTGTTCTCGCAGAGGTCCGTGCACCAGCCGCCAACTGCGGGGCGGCCCATATAAATTTGTGCGTAATATCGAGACGACACGGAACATTGCGCTCGCCGGTCACGTATTTATTCTTCCCGCGCGTCGACAGATTTATTCGCCAGCCGCCGGTGCACTTGGCGCGCTGCCCGGACACGCGCCAGCAGCAGTGGCGGTTGGTGGAAGGGAGGAGGTTGTGCCCACGCATGCGCAGGGCGGGGGCGAAAGCGCCAGTGCTGCTGAACCGCTTCTCCAGTTCCCGCGGGGTGACTGGTGTGGGAAGTCCGCTCAGCCTAGAAGCGTGTTTTGCAAGGCTTGACTCGACACAAGATGTCACACTGAAACTGGGTTACAGCGTTGATGGTTCCGCTAATAAACGTTGGATCTAATACTGAGAGAAATGGTGTCGTCCGTCAACCATTCACTATGAGAAAAGTCGCCGGTATCTTACTGCAAATTGAAACATGAACTTTCGAATCTCAGCGTTGCTTGATGTGCGACGTGAGCTGAGGAAAAAATTCGATCACGTTTGTACTATGATGTTACAAAAAAATGGTAAAAATTTAGTAGGCATTTAACATATTAAATGAGGACTTAGTAATATCAGTAAGCCAATCGTTCAAAGGGGAGTAACGGTGTAATTACAATGAAATGAATACCCCTAGCTGCCTACAGGCGTTAATATAAGTCAACGGGGACAGTTGAAAATGTGTGCCACGACTGGGACTCGAACCCGAGTCTCTTGCTTACATGGCAGACGCTCTATCCATCTGAGCCAGCGAGGACACAGAGGATAGTGTGACTGCAGGGACTTATGTCTAGCACGCCTCCTGTGAGACCCACATTCTAAACATATTGTCCCGCACTATATTCTTAGTGCCACTGCCCATTATACTCATTACTCCCAAAGAATATACAGGGTGGCCCAAAAAGGATGGTCACATTTTAAATAACTATAACTCCATCAGTTTTACAAATTAATTTTATTCAATTACGTAACTAAATGCTCCCAGGCACCCAATTACAACAACTAACCACAAAAAATCATGTACGGAAAATGACTTCCGGAAGATGGTGTCCTTCCTCCGTGATGCATTCCACAAGTCTTTCCTCGAAATTTTCCATCACTTTCACTACTGTTTCTTCTTGAATTGCCATAATTTCCGCACTGATTGCCTCCTTCAGATCAATTAAGTTTCGGGGCTTCTGTACGTAGACTTTTGACTTTAGGTATCCCCAAAGAAAAAAATCACAGGCTGAGAGGTCAGGTGATCTCGCGGGCCAGTGGACATCTCCAAAACGCGAGATGATGTGGTGGGGGAACATCCGCCTTAAAACACACGTGGAGTCATTGGCTGTGTGGGCCGTGGCCCCGTCCTGTTGAAACCAAATTCGATCTCGATTTACATGTAACTCTCGCAGTTTCGGCACCAAAAAGCTACGTAGCATGTTAACGTAACGTTTCGAGTTCACTGTGACTGTAGCGTTGTTCTCCTCAAAAAAATAAGGACCAACAATCCCCAATCTTGAAATTCCACACCAGACTGTTACCTTAGCACTATGAAGAGGCTTTTGGTGCAATTCTCTGGGATTATCTGCTGCCCAATACCTGCAGTTTTGTTTATTGACATAGCCGTCTAAATGGAAATGGGCTTCATCTGACATAAGAAGCACAAAATCATTATTAGAGTACAAAATGTCAAGCATTGATTCACAAAATCGTCTTCGCTGCTCAAAATTACGATCATACAGCTTTTGCGTGATCATAATTTTGTATGGGTGAAACTGTAACTCACGGCTTAAAATACGCTGCAACGAACTACGGCTGAGGCCTAAAGTTTGAGCACGACGCCTAGTGGAACGACGCGGGCTTTGCAGCACTGACGCTCTAACATCATCAATGTTCTGTGGAGTAACTGCCGCACGTGTACGCTCTGTAGATTTACCACTTTTGACAGACCCTGTTGTCCGGAATGCAGTCACCCAACGTGATATGGATCTGCGATCTGGAATGGGTCCATCACGCGCTACACCAAAACGTTGTCGAAACAATCGTTGCACAGTAATAAACGATTCATCATTTCTGAAAAACTGTTCCACAGCAAAAACACGATGCTCGACCGTCCACTGCGCCATCTCGTGGCAAACTGGGTGTAATGGCCGACTTGCAGACGGCCGGCAGTGGTCCCCCCTCCTCACCTTTCAATGGTACTACGCAGTTCAAATCCGACCATCCTTTTTGGGTCACCCAGTATATATATATATATATATATATATATATATATATATATATATATATGAGGGTCACCGGCCATTTGACCATCTTCTTCTGTGCGGATGCACAAACAGTGCCCGAACTCTTACGCGAATCGTCAAAGAGCCGCGAGTAATGAGTATAATGGGCGGGGGCACTATGAATATAGTGCGGGACAATATGTTGGGAATGTGGGTCTCACGGGTGGAGTGCCAGAGATAAGTCCCTGCAGTCGCACTATCCTCTGTGTCCTCGGTGGCTCAGTTGCCCGCACGGTAGCCCAGCGTGTTCGGTCAGAGAGCTGGTTGGCCTCTGAAATAAAGAAACTGAGTGGAAGGATCAACAAACGAACTAGAACGGATGTCAAGTGACGTCTGCAACGACCAACCACAACGATTAACAACGAACAAAATGAAAAAAAAAATGAATAGAGCATGTGCCACGTAAGCAGGAGGTCCCCGGTTCGAGTCCCATTCGGGGCACACTTTTTCATCTGTTCCCGTTGACTTATATCAGCGTCTTTATGCAGCTAGGGATAGACATTTCATTATAATTTCACTCTAACGAGCTGCATGGCTGCATCTTCATATAGTAATGGTGTATGTGAAAGGTATTCAGCAATTAGAACGAGTGCGAGAGTGGAAATATTTTTGTTAAAACTATAATAAGACTAAGTAAGATTATAGAGGATGCTAGTTGTAGTAAGCACAAAGACGTGGAAAGATTAGCACTAGTCAAAAAGACCCCGAGCAGATCAGGAAACAAGTCACTGAATGACTACTTTAATGTAAGAGTGAAAGAGTGTGGGAATGGGAAACATTGACGATTGCCGAATAGATGCTGATGAACGAGTTTAAATAGATGTACTTTCCAAAAATGTTTTATTCTGATATATTACCATGTGGCTTTATTGTGATGTTTGTCCGCCACTAACTGTTTCTCAGTGTGTAATGCTCGTCTCCTGAAATTAGCAGCTGAATACTGCTGACATTGCCTTGAACCTAACTGAGACTGACGTCCAACATGTAGGACGTTATACACCATTTTGTTTAGAACCATGCTGTGTGATATGATGAGTTGACCAGTGGTTGGTATCTACCGTAAGCCAACGTTAGAAGTTTGAATTGGAGTAAAAAATTTGAACCTTGCAGTAATGATTTGTATTTGGTGATGTTCCTGCGCTTGGAGAAGTGGCAGAATGTGTATGAAACATTTGTGTAAGACGCATTATGTTTATTTGTAACTACTACACTACTGGGCATTAAAATTGCTACACCACGAAGATGACGTGCTACAGACGCGAAATTTAACCGACAGGAAGAAGATGCTGTCATATGCAAATGAATAGCTTTTGTGAGCCAGTGGCAACACCTACAACGTGCTGACATGAGGAAAGTTTCCAACCGATTTCTCATGCACAAACAGCAGTTGACCGGCGTTGCCTGATGAAAGGTTGTTGTAATGCGTCGTGTAGGGAGGAGAAATGCGTACCGTAATACGGAACGCCGTGCTGGATCCCAACGGCCTCGTATCACTAGCAATCGAGATGACAGGCATCTTATCCGCATGGCTGTAACGGATCGTGCAGCCACGTCTCGATCCCTGAATCAACAGATGGGGAAGTTTGCAACACAACAATCACCTGCACGAACAGTTCGACCACGTTTGCAGCAGCATGGACTATCAGCTCGGAGACCATGGCTGCGGTTACCCTTGACGCTGCATCACAGATAGGAGCGCCTGCGATGGTGTACTCAACGACAAACCTGGGTGCACGAATGGCAAAACGTCATTTTTTCGGATGAATCCAGGTTTTGCTTACAGCATCATGATGGTCGCATCCGTGTTTGGCGACATCGCGGTGAATGCACGTTGGAAGCGTGTATTCGTCATCACCATACTGGCGTATCACCCGGCGGGAAGGCATGGGGTGCCATTGGTTACCCGTCTCGGGCACCTCTTGTTCGCATTGACGGCACTTTGAACAGTGGACGTTACATTTCAGATATGTTACGACCCGTGGCTCTACCTTTCATTCGATCCCTGCGAAACCCTACATTTCAGCAGGATAACGTACGACCGCATGTTGCAGGTCCTGTACGGGCCTTTCTGGATACAGAAAATGTTCGACTGCTGCCCTGGCCAGCACATTCTCCAAATCTCTCACCAATTGAAAACGTGGTTGTTCTGGATACTGATTTCTCAGGATCTATGCACCCAAATTGCTTGAAAATGTAATCACATGTCAGTTCTAGTAAAATATATCTGTCCAATGAATACCCGTTTATCATCCGCATTTCTTCTTGCTGTAGCAATTTTAATGGCCAGTAGTGTATTTATAACGTCCACGATAGCCGTTATTGGTCGGAGCACGATCCACATGTCGCCTATGACAGTGGCTTTCAGTTTGGCAGTAGGCCGAAATCGTGGGAGAAGAGCTTTTGGGCCCTTACATATTGCTGGACAATTTGAATCGTACGTTGCTTTGCAATACTTTGCGTGACGCATCAACAAATTTTCCACGTGGTGTTAGGCAATAGGTATGGTTTCGGCATGATGATGCACCGCCTCGCTTTGAAATGAATGTGTGTAACTGCTTAAACGCAGCGTTTCCGGGGAAATTGATTGGTCGTGGAGGTCCAATGTTCTAGCCTCTACGTTCTTCGGATCTTAAGTCACTAGTTCTTTGTGGGGGCACTTGAAGGAACAAACTTATGGTGCTCAGCGCATGGACTTACACGACGTAGTAGCCCGCGTTCGTGCTGCTTCGGCAGTGGGGGATGCTGGTGTGTTGCTTAGTGTCTCGCGATCTATGATCCAACGTGCGACGAAGTGTTCGCAAATGCAAGATGGTGACTTTGAACATCTTCTGTAAAGAGAACGTTGCTCGTACGTGTACTTACCGACTCTATGAAGATAAACCTGGACGTCAAACGTGTAGAGTGGAATTACTGTACGTAGCATAACGTGCAGTCTAGTGTAGCCCACGTATAGTGTGCTTTTTATCTCATTGGATATAGACGATGTTACTGTATCCACTGCAATTTTCTGTTCGCTTCATTTGTGTTATGGATGAAACAAAGGGGTCTTTTATGTCTGTAAAGAGCTCATGCTGTGTCTTAGAGTTTAAATAAAGGAGGGAGTACCTGAAAGTAATTCGCAGGATACTTCATTGTCGAGATATAAACTGGACGCAATTTGATGCTTTAACAGAAAAAAAGTGTTTGTCGCGAATGCGACTCGAACATCAGGGAATTATCACATTCATTCCCCACGGCACAGTGCACATTTCATGGTACTTATTCTTGTCTGTGCTGCACGCAGCTACAGCGTTGCCAGAGCCTCGTTTTTTAAATCGCATTTTTATTAAACCTATTGGTGGTACAAGGTTTTGTTGGATACACTTTTGTCATGAATTTGGATGAGGAATTGCATGCTGGCCTCCAAGCGCAGTACCTTCTAATCACCCTATATAGTGTCATGCTTTCTATAGTACATCAGTCACAAACAGATAAATAGTAAATGATAATTTACCGGTGTTATTACTTTTTTTCCATAGGGTTTCGATGAAGCACTGAGAATACTTGGAAACGATTAATACAATGACGACGTCGCGCATGCCGGCAGCCATATTTTACTAAAAACCGTTCCTCCACTATTGCTTGTGATGATGTGATTGACGACGTTGCAGACGACGAAAATATTGCAAATTTACACAATTTATCGGGAATTCATCTGAGAACTGAAACAGATGTGGAACTAGTTATTGAAAGCGAACATACTGGAAGAGTGGGAGCAAGAGGAAGAAAGCTAGGGGTAAGGAAAGGCAGACAGCATAAAAATGGTGATACGAAGAGGAAGAAGATGTATCATTGGGAGAAATGTGATCTTACGGAGCGCAGTAATGAATGGTCTCAACAATACTATGTTCCCAACCAAAGAAGCCCTCCGGAAATACTTTGATCATTCTTTGACGCTGATACTATTACATACTGTGTTACATTCACAAATTAGTATGATGCAAACATAATATACTAGGTGGTGTGACTTTAACTGAAATGAGATCCTTTACTACAGTACTTTTACTTAGCGGTTATGCTGAAGTGCCGAGGCGTATGTACTGGGAAACAAGCCTGGGATGCTCAAAAAAATCGCACTGCTGGGGATCTTTTCCGCGATAAATTTCAATTCATGGTGTCCAACGTACACTTATGTGACAATGGCAAGCTAAGTAAAACAGGTAAGGTGAGGCGATTATCTGACATGCTCAATACATGACTCCTGGAAAATGCACCCCGTGAAAATATAGCGTTGATGAAACAATGGTGCCTTACATCAGTAAAAATAGATGTTAGCGGTTCATCAGGGGAAAACCGAAACAATACAGCAACAAACTTTGGGAAGAACCTACAAGGGCTGGTACATTGTATCGATAGATCCTTATTAGAGTTCTAGAACTACTACACTGGAGAATAACGAACACTTAGACTTGGGAGAAAGTATCGTTCTGTAGTATGCTGATGTGTTTTTGAGTTCGGGGATATATTTTTATCATTTCTTTTTGACTGTTACTTCACGTCATTTCACCTCCTTATTGAATTACATGGTAAAGGAATAGGAGATACATTGAAAGTTAGAGAAAACCGGATCTCAAAAGCCCCCCTCCCTCCCTCCTTCCTTCTGCACAGTAAGAAGATGCAGGAATCCCCTCACGGAACCAATTAATTTGGCAACATAGAAGTTGCAAGATGAAACGACAACAGTACGGTCACAATAGCTTCCAACTCTACAACCGTAAAGCCACTACACACAGTAAAACGATTTTCTCAGAGTGAAAGCAAAAGTATAGCTATCAAAGAACCTTAACTGATTCATCTTCAGAATGAGAACGTGGGTGGTATTGCCCAGGCTAATAAGAACATAAGCTTCTACAGGACATTGCTCAAAGGAAGAAAAATGGTACTTTAGTTTTACAGCACATTGCATTGATACAGCCGAACAAAATGCTTCACAGTTAAGTAGGTTTGAAGACAATGAGGAAAAGGGTCATCTTGAATTTCGTAGCCACATTGAAACTTCCATCCTGGAAACGATTGCTCAAGCAAGCAAGTCTATAGGGAGGCCATGAAAGACGGAGCATTAAGACTCCACGTATGAGAGAATAGACCAGTAGGTAAAATGAAATGTCGTGTGGCGAGGGCCTCCCAGCGGGTAGGCCAGATCGTCTGGTGCAAGTCTTTTGAGATGACGTCACTTCGGCAACTTTTGCGTCGATGAGGATGAAATGATGATGACGAAGAAGACATAGACATCCAGTCCGTGAGCGGAGAAATTGGTCAAGCCAGTCGGGAATCGAACCCGAGCCCCCTGGCGCAACAAGCCCTCGCGCTGTCCAGTCAGCTACGGTGGCGGACATCCAATAAGTGGGTGATAGGCCAAGACACGCATAGTCGCTGCGATACAAAACCCACAACAAGGTGCGTAAAATGCGATATTCGTTTGCATATAAAGTGTTTCGTGACATTTTACACGCGGTGAATGTTTACATATGTTTTTGATCCATTGTTAACTGCAATCAATATTGAACTATCATAAATTACACTGTGTGTGTCACAAACAAACTTAATTACAGAATTTGGTAAACTTATTACTTGTATGACAGACGTTCGACATATAGGAGTCCCTGTTAATTGAATAACAATTAGTTTTCAAGTATGAAACTAGTTTCGGCATGTTATATGATGCCTATGTATCATATTTCTGCAAGAAATACATGGTTCAAATGGCTCTCAGCACTATGGGACTTAACTTCTGAGGTCATCAGTCCCCTAGAACTTAGAACTACTTGAACCTAACTAACCTAAGGACATCACACACATCCATGCCAGAGGCAGGATTCGAACCTGCGCCCGTAGCGGTCGCGCTGTTCCAAACTGTAGCGCCTAGAACCGCTCGTCCACCCCGGCCGGCTAGTCTTATCTGTGTTAAAGTATGTCGATCTTTAAAGTTATTTATGCATTTAAATTTGTAAGATAAGGTCGCTAGCTGAACGATGTACACCTGGTGTTAAAGTGAACGGAATCCCAATTCACTGCAGAAAATTATCTGATGGTACTGCATTAATAATTGATGGTGAAATACATATGAAGAATAAACATTCCAACTTCCAGCAATTATGAAAACGTTTGAACTGAGTAATGAAGATATCCCAATTTTGATAGTAAACAAATAAAATCGATGACATGTGATATAAAACTTGATAGAGGTGAATTTGAAAAATGTATAATTTTTGTAATTTATTTACCTTAATTAGTGGAAACGACAGCTACCTCATGAAAATCACAAAAAACTGTAACAGTGGAGAGGTACTGAACGAGATCGATGAAATTAAACTCGTCCTTCCGAACAAGCCATAAGGCCCAACGGCACCGACCGGCCGCCATGTCTCCCTCACGGCCCATAGGCGTCACTGGATGCGGATACAGAGCGGCATGTGCCCAGCACACGGCTCTCCCGGCCGTATGTCAGTTTAGGAGACCGGAGCCCCTACTTCTCAATCAAGTAGCTCCCCAGTCTGCCTCACAAGGGCTGAGTGCACCCCGCTTGCCAACAACGCTCACCAGACCAGATGGTCACCCATCCAAGTGCTAGCCCAACCCGACAGCGCTTAACTGATCTGATGGGAACCGGTGTTACCACTGCGGCAAGGCCGTTGGCAGATCGACGAAATTAAACACAATGAATTTTTAACAGAAAGCGTAGAACGATAAAGTTTAGAAAGAGAAACTAAGGGGACGTCAAGATAGAAAACATGTATTGGAAATGTCACCTTTTGTAGCAAAATCTTTATTTCTTAGTAAATCTAAGTGACTGGCAGTAGGAACAAGGCATGACCTTTATAAATCGATAATGGTTACCATAATTTTGAGCGTGTACGGTTGTAGAACCACGTAATTAAACGAACACAGGGTGCTTGACAAGCAACCAGGCTTCAAAACATATAGAGTTCGGTTTTTAAATTAATAACACCAGTTACTGATACGATCAACGCCCGCCAACGACACGTCCTCTTTTTGCGTATGCAGTAATTACGTTCACGCTATTCGAGCCTCACTCAACAGACCTCAAGCGAAGCCTAAGTTCACCGCTGTGAAAATATCTCGCAACTATTTTTCTGTCCACGACTTCGAATTTTACGTCCATTCGTGGTTCATTAGTTCGGAGCACATCCTGACTAGATTCATTTAAAACTGTTTCCTCCGCACTCAAATCAGGTCGTACATTTATGGTAATGGCTGCGGCGTTTGTTAGCGAACCCGCAGACATTAATTTCATTGGGACGGAATCGAGTGGTGATCGTCACGTGGCCGACTGTATCGTTTTACGGGCCGAGTAATTTAATTCCAGCTTTGTCAGTAGAAATAAATTACCCATGCCATGAAGTGAATTTAACTGTTTACGCTTCTTCAACACGTTGCATCATTTCGGTACACCGAAACCACGCAACGAACCGCAAAAGACATACAATTTAACTGCTAAAGATTAGTAAAGTAAGTCCGCCCCCATCTGAAAGAAAGGACAGCAGTTTAGGCAGAACTGAGAAGCAGTTTCGTAACAAGACAAAAGACACAATATGTATACAATGTTGTGATATATAAGGGGCAGTCAAATCAAAACGAGAGAGCTGGGAAAAAAGTAAGCAAACTGTTTATTATTTCAATAGTAATCGGCGTAAATGTTCTACACTACTGGCCATTAAAATTGCTACACCAAGAAGAAATGCAGATGATAAACGAGTATTCATTGGACAAATATATTATACTAGAACTGACACGTGATTACATTTTCACGCAATTTGGGTGCATAGATCCTGAGAAATCAGTACCCAGAACAGCCACCTCGGCCGTAATAACGGCCTTGATACGCCTGGGCATTGAGTCAAACAGAGCTTGGATGACATCTTCAATTTTTGGGTCCTGTCCTCCTCAGTTGCGCGTAATACTACGGTATGTTGATGATTTTCACTTATGGACCGTCTGACAGCAACTGAATAAAACACAATTTTAGTGCCATACGCGTTTCGCCTTTATTTTCTGCAAGGCATCATCAGTGGCAGGTTGCGTAGACAGTTTCTTACATATTACGCTCCTGTTGCATTTTTGGTCTTGTTCTTCTTCCTATGAGCGCCAATTTGCTGTTTTTTCTGCATTCCACAGCACTATGCACTGAACGCTTTTTTTAATGCAATGTTTATCAAAAACACGGATGCGACCATCATAATGCTGTAAACAGAACCTGGATTCATCCGAAAAAATGACGTTTCGCCATTCGTGCACCCAGGTTCGCCGTTGAGTACACCATCGCTGGCGCTCCTGTCTGTGATGCAGCATCAAGGGTAACCGGAGCCATGGTCTCCGAGCTGATAGTCCAAGTTGCTGCAAACGACGTCGGACTGTTCGTGCATATGGTTGTTGTCTTGCAAATGTCCCTATCTGTTAACTCAGGGATCGAGACGTGGCTGCACCATCCGTTAAGCCATGCGGATAAGATGCCTGTCACCTCGACTGCTAGTGGCATGAGGCCGTTGGGATCCAGCACGGCGCTCCGTATTACCCTCCTGAACCCACCGATTCCATATTCTGCTAACAGTCATTTGATCTCTACCAACGCGAGCAGCAATGTCGCGATACGATAAACCGCAATGTGTCGCCACCGGCTCTAACCTTGTGTGAATGCTCTGAAAAGCTGATCGTTTGGAATCACAGCATCTTCTTCCTGTTGGTTAAATTTCCCGTCTGTAGCATGTAATCTTCGTGGCGCAGCAATTTTAATGGCGGCCAGTAGTGTATATGTGTTCCATTGTGCCTTCATGGGAAAATATTTACACTCGCCATCGGGATCATGATAGTACCCTGGCGTGCACCTCTTCGTTCGAAGCCAATAAGCGGCAGCGAATGTCTATGTTAACCCTAATTCACGAGGTGTGGTTCCTCAGATGACGCGAAAATTTTCGAACTCGTTCCCCAATGTCAGACCTGATGGAATACTACTATGCTTCCCCTACGCTACTTAAATTGCCCACCTACAAGGTATTGTTGTTGGTTGCATTATCGCGTTCTTTGTTCGTTACTAAGACATGTTACTGGCATGTGTTGAGGTCTCCTAGACTGCACCTCGTGAGCTGCTACCTGTTATCATCAGCAAAGTACAAAATGTGTTCACAAGAACGTGTCAGTTTTAACGATTCTAAGTTTGATTAAATTATTACTTGGTGGATGGAGAAAGATGTAAGTGATACAGTTCGAAAAAAACTGATGAAAAGTAAGACGATTTTACAGTAGAAAATGATCACAGTTCTGCTAGTGGAAGATCATTCAGAGGAAGAACTTCAGGACAAAAGTGATTTGGACCTTTCTGTTTCTCCAATAAATTACTTAAAGAGTCATTTAAAATCAAATGTAATCTGACTGATGACAGAGAAAAATATACATCTTAGGACTGAATGTCAATTTAGCAGATTATCTTCTTTACCTATCAAGAGCAATTTTTATGTGTAAGTTCAAACCCTGGAATGTAGTTTTATGTGAAAGTTTACTTGCTACAGAGACATTACAATTTTTCAAAATGTAAAATTCCCTTCTCTAACAGTTCGTTTATGGTTCAAATGGCTCTGAGCACTATGGGACTTAATTTCTGAGATCGTTAGTCACCTAGAACATAGAACTACTTAAACCTAACTAACCTAAGGACATCACACACATCCAAGCCCGAGGCAGGATTCGAACCTGCGACCGTAGCAGTCGCGCTGCTCCAGACTGTAGCGCCTAGAACCGCTTGGCCACTCCGGCCGGCAGTTCGTTTATGTGTATTATTCTTAAAAACGCACAAAATTACGCGAATTTTTGTGGTATAAAATAAATTAGTGAATGATTTATTTAGTGCAATATACCAACAAGGAGTAGTTAAACAACACTTACATAATTGTAAAAATTAATGCTATATAGTTTAAAAGTTTCAAATGATTTGCGCCTTATTCTCGGTTTAAATACAGGGGTCTCAGACCCCACTTTGTAGTAAACGTTACAGAAAACTCACCTAGTGAGTTAAGGGTTAAAGGGTCCAAAAATATTAAAGTGGCATGGAGAGATGTGTGTGTGAATTCCTAAGGGACCAAACTGCTTACGTCATCAGTCCCTAGACTTACACACTACTTAAACTAACTTATGCCAAGAACTACACGCACACCCATGCCCAAGGGAGGACTCGAACCTCCGGCGGGAGGGGAGTGGAGAGAGACCGGGAGTTAATGAAGGAAGCGTAAGGGCTTCCCAGTGAAACTTCTGCAGCGCAGTCGACGCAACCTATCTACAAAATACCTGCCAATATGTTGCCTAGGCTGTATCGACTACGCAGCAGACGTTTCGCTGGCAAGCCCTTAAGTAACCTTCATACACTCGTAATCCTTCCCTTTGTTATTTCCACATGTTTGGAGCCCCGAAGAGCGACATTCGCGGCCGTCAGTTTGATTTACACAAAGAACTGCACGCTTGGGTAAGATCATGGCTGTGTACGCAACCGGAAATACTTTTCCATGCAGTTACTGACCGTCTTGTCTCACTGTTGGACGCGTGTATTAGCAGTTACGGTGATGAAATAACATTACAAAACCGCCAAAGATGCTCACAAGTTTGTTTTTACTTAAATGGCGGTTAGTTTCGTACCTCTGTAGGCCATCATCAAGCCGTCCACCGAAATCCTAACGCAACATAATTATGTGTGTACGTTGGCCACATTGATGTTTCAGTGGCTGAGTGCAAGGTAGTATCTGCATACGACAGCCCAGTGCATTGTAGTTATGATCACCTTTAAAATAACAAAGAGTTTTACTCACTTTTTCTCGTCTGTCTCGTTTTTATTTGAGTACCCCCTATACATAATGTACGTCTCACATCCACAGTTGGATACAGATATGCTCCAGTCGCTTGTGCAGACCGTTTCTACTCTTCGCGACGCTGGTTTCAAATGGCTTTAAATGGCTCTGAGCACTATGGGACTTAACATCCATGGTCATCAGTCCTCTAGAACTTAGAACTACTTAAACCTAACTAACCTAAGGACATCACACAACACCCAGTCATCACGAGGCAGAGAAAATCCCTGACCCCACCGGGAATCGAACCCGGGAACCCGGGCGCGGGAAGCGAGAACGCTACCGCGCGACCACGAGCTGCGGACCGACGCTGGTTTGTCTTGCTGTCACGCGGTAAGAAAATACCACGTTACACCATTCCACATAGTAATTTTCATTAACCCCGACTAATCATGTTAGTAATGACAAATTTTTATTGCCAGTCTGGCATTTAAAAACTTTCAGCTTCCTCGCACTATCAAATATTTCTTCTTTTTCTAGATGCAAGCTAATTTTAGAACATTGCATTTTAACTAAATGCTCCATCCACAAGAAACTTTTATGAAATCATAGGATCTTTTCTTTGTCAACTTTTGTTCCCCAATGCAACGTAAACATGTTCGATGAATAATATGTCATGACTGGGAGCGATGGGTAGACCTATGATCTTTTAACACTGTGAGTGTGTTTTCGATGTTACCTTTGTTAATTTCAATATCCACCAAGTTCAGACTCTGTGTATTATTCTTTACGAAGTAGGCTGCCCTTGATGACTGTAATGCATATGTGCACTCCCTTCACGTGTTTAAGCCAAGCATTATACATATTTATGCGATCGGGAATGCTCAGTAGCAGCCAGGCTACATGTACATTTAACAATTAAGCGTCAGCAAGGAGCATTAGTGATGAAATCATAGGAGGCAATGTTGTGCAACCTTAGTAGAGACAAGATCTGACTATTCGGGAGTAGGATCTTACAATCTGGGACAGTGTTCCGAGACAAAACTCCGTCACAATGTCCGCAAATGTGACATCAGATCCGTGTACCAACAGCGATCTGAACGACCATTGGCTGAAGGTTTGGGTATATGTATATGTAGGAAACGAGAGAAGCGTCCTCATTGGCTGAGAGAGAAAGGTGGGGTGGTCTCCCTTGTCCTTCGGGAAGACAGGGTGAGTTAGTCGCGAATAGCCACTCAAAACACACGGTCGAGTAATCGGGGCAGCTCTAAAAGAAAGGTCTCGAGTGCATGTTTCAGATGTTAAGCAAGATATAAAGTGAAGTTATTAGTTATAAGAATGCCACGTGTCATGGGCAGTGTCTAAAGTCAGAAAACTGTGTTAATGTGTTTAAAGGGTCGAATATAACGGTGTAGTCCTGAGCCGCCATATTACAAATGCTGATTCGTTGACGTGTGTGACAAAGCAATTTCTGTATTAAAACAAGTATGGTACAAACGTTGTTGATACTTAACAACTGGCATCCCTAACCACTCCATTTCAACAGGATCACCGCCTACAAGGAACCTGGCGACTGAGCACTACTTCTGTGCTACGAGGAACTTGCCGAAGCAGCAAGACACCAGGTTAGTGATACCGCCCAGAGAAGCACTTCGTTCTTGCTATAATGCCAATGAGGATGTTGTATGATGAGGCTTTAGGGCGCGCTACCAGTTGTGTTTCAATAAAACAACAATTTTAACAGATGTTAGCCGATTTCTTCTTACAACATTCTCTGGAATTTTAAGTCGTCGTTTCTTGGTATCCAGAAGAGACCTCCCTTTCCCCATTTTCATTTATTAGCAGGACAATGCAACGTGTTACACAGCTCGCAGTGTACGTGCGTAGTTCTAAGAGCAGCTGAATAACTTTACAGTAATTCCATTGGCCTCAAAACTTTCCAGACTTCAAACCAATCGACAATCTGTGAAACCGCTTCGATCGGGACGTTCGCGTCATGTTTGCTCAACTGAGAATCATCACGCGGCTGGCCACCACACTGGAGTCAGCATGACTGCATATCCTTCTGGGTAACTTCCAGAGCCTCATTGACTCTCTTCTTGCATGTCTCACAGCTGTCCATGCTTCAAGAGGTGGTTCCTCAGGCTCTTGTCAAATTAATGTGAATTGACGGTGCAGATGTAGAGGCTTTTTGTTGCTGATGGACGTTATAACGAAGCGGAAATTGCTTGTTAACATTTCTCCTTTGACAAAATAATTTCTGCTTACCTGAACATAGGATATAGGGTCAGGTGCAAGTCGGGAATGGAACTATACAAACGTGGAACGATTGTAAATATTACCAATGTGCCCGGTATTTACTGATTTTGAGAGAACCATATAGAAAATCCATGAGAAACAATGCATTTATTCAAGGACTGTGACTATATTAAAGAATACACACATATACACTTATGTGACAAAAGTCTTGGGATGCTTCGTAATATCGTGTGCAGAAATACTGATACACGCTGCCTCTATAGCCTTTCTTAATTGTGGAAATGTTGCTGGTGCAGGAAGTTTGTGCACGAACTGAGTACTTGATTATCACCCACAAATCTTATATGGAATACACGTCGGGTAATCTGAGTGGTCAAATCATCGCTCGAGTAGTCCAGAATGTTCGTCAAACTAATCGCGAACAATTGTGGCCCATTTACACGGCACTTTGTCATCAGTAAACGTTACATTGCTATTTGGGGACATGAAATCCATGAATGGCTGCAAATGGTCTCCAAGTAGCCGAAAATAGCCATTTAAATTAATGATCGGTTCAGTTGCATCAGAGGACCGAGGCCATTCCATATGAAAGCAGCCCACACCTTTATGGAGCAGCCACCAGCTTCATAATGGTTGAAATTGCTCTAAGCACTGTTGGACTTAACATCTGAGGTCATCAGTACCCTAGACTTAGAACTACTTAAACCTAACTAACCTAAGGACATCACGCACATCCATGCCCGAGGCAGGATTCGAACCTGCTACCGTAACAGCAGCGCGGTTCCGGACTGAAGCGCCTAGAACCGCTTGGCCACTGCGGCTGGCTACCAGCTTGCACAGCGCCTTATTGACGACTTCGTGGTGTCTTAGTCACACTCGAACCCTACCCGTCAGCTCTTACCACTTGGCCGGCCGGGTGGCCGAACGGTTCTAGGCACTACAGTCTGGAACCGCGAGACCGCTACGGTCGCTGGTTCGAATCCTGCCTCGGGCATGGATGTGTGTGATGTCCTTAGGTTAGTTAGGTTTAAGTAGTTCTAAGTCTTAGTGGACCGATGACCTCAGAAGTTAAGTCCCATAGTGCTCAGAGCCATTTTTTTCTTACCATCTGAAGCCGTAACTGATCTGACCAAGACACGGTACTCCATCTGTCTGGGGTACAACTGATACGGTCACGAGCTCAGATGAAGCACTGCAACTGATGCACTTTTCGCAAAGGCACTCTCGTCGGTCGTCTGCTGCCATCGCTCATTAACGCTTAATTTCACCTCATTGTTCCAACCGATACGTTCATCGTACGTCCGACGTTGTTTCTGCGGTTGTTTCAAGCAGCGTTGCTTGTCTGTTAGCACTGACACTTCTAGGCGTATGTTGAAGCTCTCAGTCGTCACACGAATGCCGTCGGCCAGTGTGTTGTCCATGGTGAAAAGTGCTGCCTGAAATCAGGTCTTCTCGGCACATCCTTGTCACTCTGGATTTTGGAATATTAAGTTTCCTAACGATTTCGTAAGTATGCCCCGTGAGTCTAGCTGCAACTACCATTCCGCGACCGAGCGAGGTGGCGCGGTAGTTGGCACAGTGGACTCGCATTCGGGAGGACGACGGTTCAATCCCTTCTCCGGCCATCCTGATTTAGGTTTTCCGTGATTTCTCTAAATCGTTTCAGGCAAATGCCGGAATGGTTCCTTTGAAAGGGCACGGCCGATTTCCTTCCCAATCCTTCCCTAACCTGAGCCTGCGCTCCGTCTCTAATGACCTCGTCGTCGACGGGACGTTAAACACTAACCACCACCACCACCATTCCGCGTTCAAAGTCTGTTATATTCCGCTTTGCGGCCATAATCACGTCGAATGAGTCATCTGAGTTCAAATGACAGCTCCGCAATTGTACTGCTCTGTTGTAGGAGCAGGGAATGACTAGACTGCTTAAAGCGAGACATTAAGCAAGAATGACGCAAAACGTATGGATAGGTGCACATACGAGTGCAAGGGAAAGAAATATAAAATATCGATCTATGAACGTAAACACTATCGTGTACGAAATAGCCCCTGATGTGAAAAGAATAATCATAGATTCTAATATGGTTTCAGAAATTTGCATATTTCAATTGGGAAGTTCAAAAATTGTTCAAATGGCTCTGAGCACTATGGGACTTAACTTCTAAGGTCATCAGTCCCCTAGAACTTAGAACTACTTGAACCTAACTAACCTAAGGACATCACACACGTCCATGCCCGAGGCAGGATTCGAACCTACGACCGTAGCGGTCGCGCTGTTCCATACTGGGGTGTTTGGATCAACGAACGGAGGAGTCTAACCCAAGAAACAGCAAGTTTGGTGTATCTGGAATGTATGTTTTCGAGGACACCGACCACCGTGGAAGCTCTCTGAGGAATTGTGAGATTCTGGTTCATCAGCGTATAAACTTGCCTTTTCTGCATAAGGGTGGCCCCTACAGTTGTAGCATTATTGGACGGTTGTTTCCGGAGATTGACTACTATCGTTATGCCTTTCCTCAAGACACACTCTACAATCATTCGAAGTTTGTCGGTATGGTTTCGTTGGTCAAAAATGTTCCGCAACGTCCTCTTGAGTAGCACATTCACCTTTTCGGAATCAACTGTCTCAATGAAATTTTCACTACAGGTTGTCACCACATACTGTCACAGTTTAATAGCCATAACTGTAAATCTGCATTTTCCTCACAGTTTAATAGAAGAGAAACGGGGAACACTGCTACGCTCATACACTGACGGGCATCAAAACTGCAGCACCGTTCAAATGCAACAAATGTTAAATTGTCTAGAAATGTTTGGATACGCAAGTAACTGGCATTTCAGCAAGACGGCACAAAATAATTAATTGTAATGCAATCTTCATTCTACACATAAGCAACGTTTATACAGTGTGTTTTCAAAGCTGTCTCAGCTTTTGTGGTCATCGTCCACCTAAATGGAGGCCAGAGTCTTTTCTCTGATGCCAGAGAAGATGGCAAACCCAGCCAGATATAGAGAAGGGTAGTTTCGCTATTACTGTAAGTGTGCTTTAGAGGCCTCCTACGTTTCTCGGCCAATTGTTAAATCATCAGATTCAGACTAGTCTACGGTGAGTGCTGTGAACACTAAAGTATGTAGTGCCTGAGAGAACAAACATTTGAGACATTCGAGTTGGAACTGTATTAGGTACTTGAAATACTTCTGGCTGAGGTCGAGTGAATACTAAAACAAATGCAAATTATTAGATCACTTTATTAAAACGTGAACAATCTGAAATATGTCACTTGGAAACTATCCATGACCACAGGTTCAAAATGGCTCTGAGCACTATGGGACTCAACTGCTGTGGTCATCAGTCCCCTAGAACTTAGAACTAATTAAACCTAACTAACCTAAGGACATCACACACTTCCATGCCCGAGGCAGGATTCGAACCTCCCACCGTAGCAGCAGCGCGGCTCCGGACCGGAGCGCCTAGAACCGCACGACCACCGCGGCCGGCTATGACCACAGGTACTTTACGACTTAACAGCTCATAAAATTCAGAATGATAGTCTCATCTCAATGTCCAGTTTAGTATGGAGCTCGATACCGTTCTGACTTCTAATACAAATTGCGCTGCTCGATGTAAAGTAAGACGGTGCTGTATACAGACTGAAGCTGAGCGGTTCTGCACTCTGACATAAATACTCTTTCAGCAGCGACGGCGCACGGTTCAAAATGGTTCACATGTCTCTAAGCACTATGGGACTTAACATCTGAGGTCATCAGTCTCCTAGAACTACTTAAACCTAACTAACCTAAGGACATCACACACATCCATGCCCGAGGGAGGATACGAACCAGCGACCGTAGCGGTCACGCGGAATGGGAAAGTAGAAGGAATGTTGTATATTTTGCATACCCAGGGGTATGAAATCATACAAAATTATTTCCTTCTCGTAAATGAAATAATAACAGAATTGGAGGCGTTAGAACTTTCGGACAGTTTCTTTTCTTCATGGGTGATCAAAGACAGGTACAGAATCTGTTCTTTCAAAACCATCCTTGAATTTCGCACATTAATTTGATTTGTCTGCCCATGCACTATTTCCCGAAATTTATGTGCACTCTCAAATTTCATGGTCGGAACACATTTTCTCTTTGCAAACATACTTTCCTTGCATTTAGCTACAAAATAGCAAGTTTATCACAACGAAACCTCTGAGAAAATTTATTTAAAGCTGACACGGGCGGCTCATTGGAAAGCGTGCCACCAGCCCCATTAATTGTCACGCAATACGCCACTTTGTGGAAGTCGTTAAATTTTATGCAGCCCAGTGACGCATCGTTGATTAAAGTTTGACGGTTTCCATTGTAGTGGTCTAATTATCGCCTGTCTTGGAAGTCATCAGCAACTCTGGATATTCCGAAATAAACTGTTAGTTCTACTTCATAGCTGAAACAGTAACGCAGTACGTTGGAAGTTCAGTTCAGTACAAGTAATCTAATTTAACGGGACCGACGCTAGCTTTCCACGATTTTCCGGTGTTACAAATGTTACAACGACACATCAGATCCTACTTTACACAACGAGTTAACATTACAGACAAGAATCAACGGGACTAGAATATCGTCTTTCAATTCATTGTTGCTCTACCCTGTACAACCTCGAGACAAAGTGTTGTGGTCGTCAACAAGTTTCCACTCAGCACTTTGAGGTTGGTTTGCGTAGCTGACTTCGGCCTGTGGTTACAGAGACTCGTTATAAGAATGCAGATCCACTTTTCGGCCATTGTTGTTGCGTCAGCTCTACATACGTCTCTTTTTGCGGCAATTGTCTTCAACGGCGGATAATCCTGGTCCATGAAAATGGATATTCGTTACGTGTCAATGTCTGCTGGCCGTCACTTCTCACGTGTCTTGTATGCCAACTTGAGTCATATGCTCTCTATGGAAATGAAGCATTGGCAGCGATATTTAGAGGCATTTGTTAATCGTGTTCCATTCCTCTGAGGCTACCGAAAGACTCAGACTCAGCGTCAGTGCACTTACGACTGGTGAGAAAGCAGAATGTTGGGGATTCTTTTCTCTGAATTCATCTCATTGCAATTAGAAACAACAGAAGCAGGGCAAACACGATCTGTTTTATCACAGTTTACATTTTATGGAACACTTTGCTTCTTAAGCTCGACACATTTCACAACAGTGTAGGTATCTAGCATCTTTTAATACACGTATTACATTATGTATTTACTTGGTTACAATTACACATTTGGTTATATTCATTTTACATTATGTCTCTATGAAGAACATTAGTATCAGCTACAAATTTAAGACCCTTTGTATCTCCAAGACGAGACTTGAACCCACAATCTCTCCCTTACGAGACAGCCATGTTGTCCTGCTGAGAACCCAATTTACCTCCTTACAATAATTACCCCAGAACGTAAGTGTTCCCTGTATTTCGATAGGCAACCGTAGGTCTATACATTCTTCCGTTCATAAACGGACGTGACAAGGGGTTCAAATGGCTCTAAGCACTATGGGGCTTAACATCTATGGTCATCAGTCCCCTAGAACTTAGAACTACTTAAACCTAACTAACCTAAGGACGTCACACAACACCCAGTCATCACGAGGCAGAGAAAATCCCTGACCCCGCCGGGAATCGAACCCAGGAACCCGGGCGTGGGAAGCGAGAACGCTACCGCACGACCAATGACAAGGGGAACTAGCCATAGGTCACTTTCTAATACAGCAGAAGCTTGGCAGGGTGATAGAAGAATGAAATTAAAGGGACATCTTCTTTGGCTTAGGTACCAACGCACAACAGATCCCTAGAAAATGATGGCCAACTATCATTGTTTCGACGCGATTTTATGAAACTATTTGCACGGCTTGAAACCAAGTGCATTGTTGGCGTAGTTGCTAAGAGCACAGTCTAGAAATTTTGCGTCCCGTTATCAAGTCCACTCTTGTGGTATTTTTTTCTTTTGTTTCCGCTGAAGTATGTGAAGCATGTGCTACTGTTTCTGGACAAAGCTTTGTGACCTTGCGTAAAGATGGGGGCGTTTTTGTACCTTATTGACTTGTGAAAAACCAGTCGAAAGCCAAGAACGCGGGAAATATTTTTTACCCAAGACAACCGGTTTCAACAGTCGTAGCTGTCATATTCAGGTATTACACATTTTTTTGTAGTAAAACATATTCATTTTACGCTGAACCTCATGCACAAGACGTCAAGTGGATGAAACTCAGCAGATTGCAAACGTTTGTCATCCCCACAATATTTAAGCATGTGTCCAGCATATGTAAACAGATGTGCTGTTGTGTACCGTATTTGTGTCATGTAACAAGCATCTGTGAGCGATAGGTATACAGACATGGCCTTTTGGACAAGGTACTGAGTGTTTTTAAATATTTTATCCACTGGACATCTTGTGCATGAGGTTCAGCGTAAAACGAACATATTTTACTACGAAAAACTGTTTAAGAGCTGAAGGTGACAGCTGACTGTTGGAACCGGTTGTCTTGAATAAAAACTATTTTTTGTGATATTGGCTTTTGAATGGTTTTTATCAATTAAAACAGATCGTCCTTCAATACTCTCATAAAAAGAAAATTCAACGTCATTGACTCATGGGTTGGGCAAAATGATTCCTCTGTCCACGAAGGCTGTATGTCGATGAAATCGGGACACCTACATGTTCATTACTAGTAATTCTCCGCAAAGGGTATGCCGTTATGTGAACCCTGCGACATATACTCTTACTAACAGGTAAAGAACTACATTCGCCGATTACAGAAGTGCCCACATGTCCTGACACAGCAAAGAGAAATACCAAGCAGAAGCGATGCAATTGAAAGACACACCTTAATCCATAGTCAATTACAGGCTCCAGATTTCAGAACATGACGCAATATTAATGGATTAGCGCGAAATTAGCGCCAGATCGCAAGTTTTTTTCCCAGTGGTATTCACACAAATAAATGTGACTGTCGTATATTGAGCACGTTGCTCATGGGGCAATGAATTTTTACGCTTTGTTTTTTTATGAATGGGTCGGTTCTCTTCAAGCATGAAAGTAAAATACAAAACAAAAATTTAAATACTAGAATTTTTGTGTTTTTTATTTTCAACCACTGTTGGTTGTATAAGTTTATATGAGTTTTGTGATGAAGAAATCTATTTTAATAGGATTTGAAATTCTTGTCACTTTCGCCAATAATTCTATTGTATTTCACGAGGTCACAGAAAACACTGATTTGACACAAGTTACTTCCGTGACAACAAAAGAAAAATAAAGCTAAGTTTGGATTTGACTACGGGACAGGAAATTTCGTAACTGCTCTCTTAGCCGCTGCGCTACCACATCATTTGGTTTTACGAAGTGACAGTCGACAGATAAAGTGTCATCGAATGTTTGACCGTCATTTTTTCGAAATCTATTGATTGTTGGTACCTAAGTAGAAACATATGTCACTTTATTTTGACCCTTTTTTCACCATGTCAGGTTTCAACACTATCTGAGAGATACCGATGCGCGATTCCCCTAGTAAGAAATATCCCCCATAAAATTTTTCTTTTTAGATTGTTTGTTGACGTATATCGCTTCGCATTTGTTGACTGTCGGTCTGAATAAGCTCAAAAAAAGGTATCCAGCGAAACAGACATAACTGTTGATCAATCGCAGAAGTTGAAGTCACCTGGACTGAAACTTGATGCGAATCCGCTGCTCCAGAAAGCGTGTCTTAATTACAACCCCACCTCAACCGGTATTTCAGTAAAACGAGGAGGAATATTTAACGTGTGAGTAAAAACAGATTACGATAAACACAGTGTGCTAAACTACGAGGGACTTCCAGTAAGTAATGCAACAATGAAAAAACAACGTTGGTTTTAACCAGGATTATAATACACGATACTATTTCTCACTATTTTGGCTGCAAGACGCTATTTTTTAACATACTCTCCGTTCAATGCGACGCCATTGCGCCACTTTACTGGGAGGGCCAATATGCCAGCATGATACTACTCTACTGGTCGACGTCTGAACCAACGTCTTACTGCATCAGTGACCTCCCGTGATCCACCTACTGCTTTCCACGGAGTGCATCCTACATTGATCCAAACAAATGGAAGTCGGAATGCACGAGTCCGGGCTGTAGGGCGCATAGGGAAGATCAGTACAGTGAAGTTTTGTGAGCTCCTCTCGGGTGAGCTGACGTGAGAGAGGCCTTGAGTTGTCATGGAGAAGGAGAAGTTCGTTCGCATTTTTGTTGCGACGAACACGATGAAGTCTTTTCTTCAATTTACTGAGAGGAGTACAACACATTTCAGAGTTGATCGTGTTACCATGACGGAGGACACAGAACATAACAACCCGTCTGAAGATCTAAGCCAGGACTGTACCAGCTGAGGGTGCGACTTTGAACGTTTTCTTCGGACGACAGGTGGCTCGGCACCATTCTAGGGACTGTCGTTTTGTTTCCGGTTCGAAATGAGACACATAGATGGTTCTTCGTTGCTCTTTTGAGAACCCCAACTGGAAGAGGAGGGTGTGAGCACTACCAACAGAGACGGCCAGTTCAGCAGCGAGGTGTGAAATGTGGATCGCCTAGAATGAGAGTGTCCGCACGTTCGAACATTGTAGACGTAACAGCTGTGTATGGCCGGCAGGTTTGCTCGTACTTCTTGCGGTGATGACAGAAGCCTCCCCTACGACTCATCGTGATTTTTTCCTCTGCCAGGGGTCTGCAGACATTCTGCAAGTGGCTATGAATATCTGCGATGCTCTGGTTTTCTGCCAAAAGACACTTAACTTTGTGCTTGGAACGCACCTTCGTCACAGACGCCATTTCGAAGGCTATGTGTGGCGCAGTCACTCATCGGAACTTAGGGGCTGAATCGGTCCTATCCCACGATGTCTCACAACAAACTCCGCATTTCTGGAACCGAAACTGGCCGAGGAAAGAAATGTGTTGCATCACTTACCGAACGTCGCTCGGGGTACTAAGTTTCTCGTAATTCCGATGCAGTTTTAGAATAACATAGATTAAAGTTCCTCCCATGTAGTACGTCGATGCTGAGTAGTTTTTGCTCTTAAACGATGCCGCCCCCAAGTAAATCTAAAGTAGGTAATGAAAACACTGATATTATTTCCTTTCAGAGGCAGACTTCCCTAGCGTGATGTATGAAACAAGCGGACGGAGAAATTAAAATTCCATCTCAATTAAGAGCGGGGGCGCACTCAACATTAATTAGCGAGCCCAGCGGCGAGACAACATCTGGAGCCGGTCCGCATCCGCCGTCCACGCCTGCGGGTGCAGCCCTCAGCGGCAGATTTATGTGGGAGTCCGGTGGGGCAGCAGCTGGGAGCGAGCGCGGCCGCCTTGTTTGTTTGTGGGCCTTCTGAGCGGCCGAGCTGCAGCCGAGATACCTGGGCGTCGGGGGCCGCCGGAGACGAATGGCCACTGCCACCCCCGCCGGTCTCTCCGCAAACAGAGCCGGCCATATGTCTCTCAACTACTTTCCGGCACTTAACAACTATTACACGCCGGGCGCAAGGGGAGGGGAGCTGGGCAAGAAGGTCAAGTTCGCTTCAGAAGGGGGTAAAGCTACCACAGAAGCTGTTCCTGTTCTGCTCATACCAATGTAAGAATCAATGAGTACACTGCTGGCCACTAAAACTGCAATACCGCTGTAGCATACTGTTCATATATACCTTAGTGCGAGCCTGAGCGATGTATTGTAGTGCACTAATAGCAAGCAACCACACCGTTTTGTCAATGTAATAATTGGACATGGCTAACACAGGTAGATGTAGCAAGGAGCAAGGCAGATGTAGAGTCTTGTACCATAGGAATGGCCAGTATCCTGTTTCTACAACACAGCTGCTCACATGTATTAACAGGATTCTTTATTTACATGAACACTAAGCTACTTACTCTGAGAGAGTCCATACACTGTGGTAAAAGGTCTTCCATAGTAGTCCTCTTGCAGACAATAACGATATTGTAGATACTACAAACTTTAGTATTGATATGGATAAAGTATAAATCCCACTATGTACACTAATGTGGTCGCAGTGTACCGATCGGCGCGAACTTGGAGTGCGATTTAGTGCCCCAGTGACTGAGCGGCTGAACTAGTGGCTGAGTCACTGCACTAGTGACAGAGACTGAGGCCAAGGCTCTCCGGTCAGCGGCGGTGATCTGAATACTTGCTGTCGAGAGGGCGTTGGCGGCGTATTCTTGTGAGTCTGTCTTTGGCCCCTCTCCTGATAAGCGCGCTTGACCCAGAGCCTACTATCGAACTTACTGCATCTATGCAGACTGTTGTGTTGGTGACAGCTTACACTAGCACAGCAGATTTTCACACTGCCTGTGGCAGTGGTGCTTGAGGTTATGTGGCAGTATCATATATCCACAACAAGAGCGCTGCTGCTGACTAAGTGCTGCACATTTTTGTACTGGAAATTTTCTTAATTTCATAGCTCTGCCGGAACAATGGGGCTGTATCGGCACATGGACCTGCAAATAAAAGCCACCAGTTCAAGACCACGACAGGACAACAGCTCTATGCCCTAAGTCCCCCATCGGACTTACTGCCATCGTGCAGCATTTCATCCCAAGTCAACACCAGCAGAATGGCCACCTCTCGTCCAGGGTGGCAGTGGATCACATTACATGCGCTTCAGCTGTCATCCATTGTCACAAGATAGACGTCTCATTGTGGTTGCCATCGACTGCCGTGACAGCCAGGTGTCACCCAGGGCGGTAGCAGATACTTCATCGTCGAATACACGGCTCTGGTGTGGGGACCCCTTGACTGGCTTAAGTAACGAGGTCACCAGTGCTCAGTGGAGTTTCTGCGTCAGCTTTGCAGAGTGTGCAGGCAGCCAGCCCAGCAAAATGCATCCAGGCTCTTATCCATTGCATCAAGCAGCACAGTTGCGTCAGAAAAGAACTTGTTACATCTGCAGCTGCTTTTGTCTGGGGCCTCTAGGACTCACATCTGGCCTTCAACACCCAGTCGCAACGTCTTGGCTCGTAGACACCCAATCCTGCCTGGGAAATTTCAATTATTGTATGCATACTGTCCACGTTTGTTTCCTTTTGCAGGCTTCCAACGATTCAGTGCCCCCTCGCTGCTTTAGAAGCGCTGTGTTGGGAGCTGATCATAGATCAATACCACCCTGACCGGCATCTCACAGTTGGCAACAGAAATGCACGTTTCTGACAAAAGCGATAGCCGTGACCTGGTGGATCCAATGATGCGAGCCCGCTGACCCTCGCCTTCAATGGTTCTGACTATGATGGCTCTCTGTCACTGCAATGTAGGATGGCCAGCGGCAGCTACACGTCCAGTGGCTGTCTTTGACAGTCTTCAGTCTTAGTCAGCCTTCGACAGTTCGCTTGTGCATTAGTAGAGGGAGCCTCACATCGCACAATGCTCTTTAGTTCTCTTCTTGTAACATCGGACTTGACTGCTCTTTGTTCTTTGGTAAATTTTCTTCTCAACGCTTGGAGAAAGCTACAAGTTAAGTGAAACTTCTGTTTACTGTATTTACGTGTTCGTTTCTCACTCTCTCCCGTCCAGCTTCCCTACAACAACAGCTGTTGCATCACTTTGCAGCCCACCTCTCCATCTTGTTGTGTATGAAGTAGTACACAACTCCTCCTGTGTGTTCTCCCCTAGGGCAATTGATTCCCTACGTCTTTAGGGTCCACTCAGACCAGATTTTATGTACAGTTTTATTTCCTTGGCCCCTCAAGGCTACCTTGCTTGGACGACAGCATCGTGGTACCAACTGCTTTTGTCTCCAACGTTAGAGCTGCCGAACACTTCAGCGAAAGGATGGTGTGGAAAATAAGGCGTTGGTAAGGAACAGAAGTAAAAATGATGGGTCGTTGTGAGACACATTTTGCTTCGCTCCTCCACTGAGACATGTCCGGCTAGATTAGCCGTGCCAATAACTGTACTACTGCCAGTATAGCTCTCAGCTTCATAAGAACATACTGACACTCCAGTCTCCAAGAAAGTGCTAACACCTGGTAGCTGCCATATGTAAGCTGCACCTGCTGGACGAAGAATACAATATGCAATTCTCAATTAATGAATCGAAGATACTGGAACGTAAAGGACTGTTTATCTTAGTCAAGTAGCACCTGATGTAAATAACGGGTCACGTTGTCGAAATAATTTGCAAGAACACGCCGATATCCGGCAGAATACACCCGACACCCCAAATGTTAACAATCACGTGGAAAGTCTGGAGAATTACATCAATTTTAAAGGAGTTGATCCAATCACATTAAAAATTATCAATAATAGAATAATGTAACTATTTCACGGTTTTAGTTATTTAGCAAACGAAATAAGTTACCAGTCAAATACAGTTACTGAAACCAAACTATATCAGTCTCAGTTTATATGGGGCACTATACACCCTTTGATTGCCAATGGCTTCTGTATGAAACGCCCATTTTACTGTTTTTCTTTTTTACTTTGAAGCATCAATGGCTTTTCATGAATCCACCGATGTTATTGCAAGGCTGAGACATCTAGTGGTACACTTACGTACTTCTACGAATGTATGATTGTAGGAGTCACTTACACGTTTCAGAGCAACAGTCGATGTTGAGGTTTTCTTCTTGATTGTGAAATTTGATTTTTTCTTATAATGATCATATTGAGAAGGTCATTGACAATGAAAGTAAATGTATATAAAAGTATTGTAACGTAAATTTGAGTTTGCAATACCGCTGCTATGAGTGGTTTCGAAATAAAACCACTGGAGCAGTATGAATTTAAAAAATTTTAGGCTCACTTTTGCTTGTTATCCAGGACTTGTTAATGGTTCATAATGATCGGAGGTTAAGGGTGGCTTAGAAATACGAGAAGAGGAGGAACACGTAGATGATGAAATGGAGAGTGCTTTTATTCAGAACAGTCAACAGAGAATTGGAAGAAGAGAGTGACCTCTCTGATATAAATTATTCTGAGATGAGTGGTCGAAACTGCCTAGTATTTCCATATTATTCAACACGATGTATAACAAGAAGCACTCTGTCTACAGGTCACAAGTGGCCCATTGGGATCATCCGACCGCCGTGTCATCCTCAGCGGAGAATGTGGTTAGGATGGGCGTGTGGTCAGCACACCGCTCTCCCGGTAGGTATGATGGTTTTCTTTGATCGGAACCGCTACTATTCGGTCGTGTACCTCCTCAATTGGCATCACGAGGCTGAGTGCACCCCGAAAAATTCAACAGCGCATGGCGGCCCGGATGGTCACCAATCCAAGTGTCGGCCACTCCCGAAAGCGCTGCGGACATATATGAGTTTACTGCTCTGCTTCATGTAATGAGAGCTCTGAATTCTTCGACAGAGGCAGTCAGCATACTACGGAGCATCGACTGCTATTTAGAAACACCATTTTCTCACATTTCTATTTAATGTATTTCAATTACCGGATTACGGTCACATGATCTACTCGGTTCTAAAAGAATATGTAAAAAACCGATTGGTTTTTCGCGATAAATAGTTCTTGTGCAATGTTCTTGAATTTGTATATTCATTGCTCAGAAATATAGGAAAAAGTTATAGTCAGTAATGACAAAATATGGTCAAAAACTTTTGGGGTGTGGGAACACATCCACTTCGTTATCACAGTAACTTTCGTACGTTGGTTGCCAGAGAGTAAAGGAAATCAAAGAGGAAGGCAGAACGTTAAGTGACCCTCACACACGCCATACTACTGACAGTAATATTACGTTATTATGTTGCGCACAAGTATGTGATCAAAAACAGCACAATAATACTGCGTAGTATTTACATCTGGGAAGCGTCAGTTAGAATTCTCCCTTCATAGCGACACCGAAGGTGTTCGACGGTTTGGACTCGCATATACCATCAAACGTTCATTTCTGAGGAAGAGGATGTGGAACAAAAATGGAAAAAATTCAGAAACATCGTCCAGTACGCCTTAGATAAGTTCGTACCGACTAAGGTCCAAAGCGAGGGGAAAGATCCACCGTGGTATAACAATCATGTACGAAAGGTACTACGGAAACAAAGAAAGCTTCATCATAGGTTTAAGAGTAGTCGAATCATAGCTGATAAGGAAAAGCTGAACGAAGCGAAAAAGAGCGTAAAGAGAGCAATGAGAGAAGCATTCCACGAATTCGAACATAAAACATTGGCAAACAATCTAAACAAGAACCCTAAAAAGTTTTGGTCATATGTAAAATTGGTAAGCGGATCTAAATCCCCTATTCAGTCTCTTGTTGACCACGATGGCACCGAAACAGAGGACGACCGAAGAAAGGCAGAAATACTGAATTCAGTGTTCCGAAACTGTTTCACTGCGGAAAATCGTAACACGGTCCCTGACTTCAGCCGTCGCACGGACGCCAAAATGGAAAATATTGAAATAAACGATATCGGAATTGAAAAACAACTGCTATCACTTAGTAGCGGAAAAGCATCCGGACCAGACGAGATACCCTTAAGATTCTACAGTGATTATGCTAAAGAACTTGCCCCCTTTCTATCAGCAATTTATCGTAGATCGCTGGAAGAACGTAAAGTACCTAGCGACTGGAAGAAAGCGCAGGTCGTTCCCATTTTCAAGAAGGGTCATAAATCAGATGCGAATAATTATAGGCCTATTTCGCTTACGTCAATCTGTTGTAGAATAATGGAACATGTTTTGTGTTCTCGTATTATGACGTTCTTAGATAATACAAATCTCCTTCATCATAACCAACATGGATTCCGCAAACAGAGATCATGTGAAACTCAGCTCGCCCTATTTGCCCAAGAAATTCACAGTGCCGTAGACACTGGCGAGCAGATTGATGCCGTATTCCTGGACTTCAGGAAGGCATTTGATACGGTTCCGCACTTACGTTTAGTGAAAAAAATACGAGCTTACGGAATATCTGACCAGGTTTGTGATTGGATTCAGGATTTCCTAGAAGAAAGAACACAACATGTCATTCTTAACGGTTCAAAATCTGCAGATGTAGAGGTAATTTCGGGAGTACCGCAGGGAAGCGTGATAGGACCTTTATTGTTTACAATATACATAAATGACTTAGTTGACAACATCGGTAGCTCCGTGAGGCTATTTGCAGATGACACGGTTGTCTACAAGAAAGTAGCAACATCAGAAGACTCGTACGTACTCCAGGAGGACCTGCAGAGGATTAATGCATGGTGCGACAGCTGGCAGCTTTCCCTAAACGTAGATAAATGTAATATAATGCGCATACATAGGGGCAGAAATCCATTCCAGTACGATTATGCCATAGGTGGTAAATCATTGGAAGCGGTAACGACCGTAAAATACTTAGGAGTTACTATCCGGAGCGATCTGAAGTGGAATGATCACATAAAACAAATAGTGGGAAAAGCAGGCGCCAGGTTGAGATTCATAGGAAGAATTCTAAGAAAATGTGACTCATCGACGAAAGAAGTAGCTTACAAAACGCTTGTTCGTCCGATTCTTGAGTATTGCTCATCAGTATGGGACCCTTACCAGGTTGGATTAATAGAAGAGATAGACATGATCCAGCGAAAAGCAGCGCGATTCGTCATGGGGACATTTAGTCAGCGCGAGAGCGTTACGGAGATGCTGAACAAGCTCCAGTGGCGGACACTTCAAGAAAGGCGTTACGCAATACGGAGAGGTTTATTATCGAAATTACGAGAGAGCGCATTCCGGGAAGAGATGGGCAACATATTACTACCGCCCACATATATCTCGCGTAATGATCACAACGAAAAGATCCGAGAAATTAGAGCAAATACGGAGACTTACAAGCAGTCGTTCTTCCCACGCACAATTCGTGAATGGAACAGGGAAGGGGGGATCAGATAGTGGTACAATAAGTACCCTCCGCCACACACCGTAAGGTGGCTCGCGGAGTATAGATGTAGATGTAGATGTACTGTGATTGATTTGTTTGCGCCGGGCGGAGTGGCCGAGCGATTCTAGGCGCTTCAGTCTGGAACCGCGCGACCACTACGGTTGCAGGTTCGAATCCTGCCTCGGACATGGATGTGTGTGATGTTCTCAGGTTAGTTAGGTTTAAGCATTTCTAAGTTATAGGGCACTTATGACGTCAGATGTTAGGTCCCTTAGTGCTCAGAGCCATTTGAGCTTCTACCACTTGTTTTCAGTGGAGGCACGGAGGTTTTTGATTATCGTCCGTCGGTCACCTGAAATGAGAGTGTCCGCACGTTCCATCACTGCAGGAGTTACAGCTGTGAGCGGGCGGCCGGCACGTGGGAGATCGGGCACGTTTGCGCGACCCTGTTGCTACGATGGGAGACGCCTATCCAGCGACTCATCGCGCTTTTGCTCACTGCCAGGTCTCCGTAGACTTTCTGTAAGCTTTTCTGAATACCGGCGATACTATGATTTCGTCCAAAAGAAACTCAGTGGCAGTTGTCTGCTTCGAAAGCACCTCCGTTACATTCGCGATTTTAAAGGTGAAGTGTAGCTCGGTCACGTATCTGAACTTCATTAAACTACAGGGGCTGCAGCGGGAATATTCCACGATTTCTCACAACAAATTCCACATTTTTCCAACCGAAATTGGCCGACTAATACAGTGGCCTCAGTTACTTATTGAAAGCCCCTCGTACTTATAAATCTTCCGGCACATTTTCTGATCTTTTATCATTTACTTTCTACAGTTCCTTCAAAAATTCGTTAGAAACGAATTTCATTTCTCTCAGGCACCATCCTCACACGGAACTGTATTCTGAATTCTGAATGGGCGTCAGTATATTTAAAACTTTAGAATAGTAAGTAAACCGTTAATATAGATCGTTGACCGTCAGTATAATTGTCCAGTACTCTGTGCAACCCAATAAATATTGAGAGTGTCGGGCACCTTCACATACCTTCCTCTTCTCGTATTTCTAAGCCACCCTTAACCTCCGATCATTATGAACTATTAACAAGTCCTGAATAACAATAAAAAATGAGCCTAAAATTTTCAAAATTCATACTGCTCCAGTGGTTTTATTTCGAAACCACTCATAACAGTGGTATTGCAAACTTCTCAATATGATCATTATAAGAAAAAATCAAATTTCACAATCAAGATGAAAACCTCAACACCGACTGTTGCTCTGAAAGGTGTAAGTGACTCCTACAATCATACATTCGTAGAAGTACGTAAGTGTACCACTAGATGTCTCAGCCTTGCAGTAACATCGGTGGATTCATGAAAAGCCATTGATGCTTCAAAGCAAAAAAGAAAGACAGTAAAATGGGCGTTTCATACAGAAGCCATTGGCAATCAAAGGGTGTAAGTTGTGTTAATAGTGCCCCATATAAACTGAGACTGATAAAGTTCGGTTTCAGTAACTGTATTTGACTGGTAACTTATTTCGTTTGCTAAATAACTAAAACCGTGAAATAATTACATTATTCTATTATTGATAATTTTTCATGTGATTGGATCAACTCCTTTAAAACTGATGTAATTCTTCAGACTTTCCACGTGATTGATAACATTTGGGGTGTCATGTATTCTGCCGGATATCGGCGTGTTCTTGCAAATTATTTCGACAACGTGACCAGTTATTTACATCAGGTGCTACTTGACTAAGATAAACAGTCCTTTACGTTCCAGCATCTTCGATTCATTAATTGAGAATTGCATATTGTATTCTTCGTCCAGCAGGTGCAGCTTACATATGCTTACTGGGTGCAAATCAAACCTATTTAAATGGGGTTACAGTGATAGCGATAGGTGTGAATGCGGAGCAATACAGGACTTGGACCACCTATTGATATGCACCAAAGATGATATTTTGAAAGTAAATGACAAAGCAAACTACGTTGATAAGTACTGGGAAGGGAAGATATAATTGGTGCATCCGGATACGGAAGAAGAAGAAGAAGAAGAAGAAGAAGAAGACATACGAGGGTCACTTCAAAAGAAATGCACACTATTTTTGTAAAAATACAGTTTTCATTCTGCGTGTGTGAAAGTTTATCAGTGTGTAGATACATCCTTCCCGCTTGTTTTCAAACTTAGTTCAAACTGTTCTCGTGAGTGTCGCCGTTACAGCATGTCTTCAAGATGGCTGCTACAGTTTACGTTCGTCAGAAGCAACGTGCTGTCATAGAATTCCTGTGCTGTGAAAACGAGACAGTGGGAAACATCCACAAGAGGTTGAAAAGGTGCATGGAGATGCTGCTGTCGATCGCAGTACAGTTAGTCGGTGGGCAAGCAGGTTACGTGATGAAAGCGGGCACGGCAATATTCCTCCTGCTGGAAAAGTTATGGCTACGGTGTTTTTCGATTCCGAAGGACTCTTGCTTTTGGACGTCATGCCAAGCGGAACCACCATAAATTCTGATGCATATGTGACGACACTGAAGAAACTTCAAGCTCGACTGAGTCGTGTTCGACCACATCGGCAAAAGTAGGATGTTTTGCGGTTGCACGACAATGCACGGCTACATGTCAGTCAAAAAACCATGGAAGCGATCAGAAAACTCGGATGGACAGCACTGAAACACCCGCCTTGTAGTCCTGACCTGGCTCCATGTGACTATCATCTCTTTGGGAAGCTGGAAGACTCTCTTCGTGGAACAAGGTTGTGAGTGTGGGGTTGATCTGAGATTCTGTTATTCTGCGCAACGGATTAATCTGAGATGTACCCTTTACCCTGTGACTCCAGCAAGATGCAATTTCCACCCCCAGACTACTACAGAAGTCAGACAGACGCTCCTAACGTTCTAAAGAGGAATGCCTGAAAAACTTTCAGCAATAAATATCGTCTGGAGTTGTCCGCTGTAAGGAAATGACACAAAAATTCACAAAATTTCTTACATAACTAGTGGGTTACTTGGGTACTGGAGTTGTGTTAGTCAGTGTAAGAAAAACATGAAACTAACGAAAATTATTATTTATTTTGCAAAAATTCTGAGAAATCACAATGGAACTTTTAGTTATGAATTGAACAAGTTGTATCCTGGTTCTTTTCAGAATGTGAAGTTACCTCTCAAGGATAGGATTCGCTAATGAAATTTCTATACAAAGTTTAATATTGTTCTTGGCTTGGCAGAATGGCCGAGAGCTGCACCTACTCAACTTGAATAATTATCCTTTAGAGTGTTGCTAGGTACGATCGAGGCTGTCGCGTCTAAAATTCTGTGAAGAGTACTGTTGTGGAGGAGATATGGGGCTCGCAATAGCTGTAGCACACAATACTGTAAGCTGTGATGGATGACTGCTGTCTGCGCCGCTCGCTGCTGACAAATAAGATAACTCTCGTTCTATCTGGATTGACCTTCGCCAATCGAACTCTCCCCATGCCTTGATGAAGTCAAGGATTCCTATTCGCCTCTGGTCTAACTATTGGCGTGGTACACCGGTCAGATAACAAGTCCACCGCGATGCCACTCAAAAATTCGCTCGCAGGCGTTTAACTATAACTCTGTCCTTTCACACCACACAGTAAGTGTGTCGGTCAACACAGTGACCAATGCTTAATCGCAAGGACTCAATATAGAGTAGCACTTCGATTCGCTCTCGACAGAGGTGCTCTCCCAGTGAGGTACTGAGGAGAGACTTGTTCCTCACTCCAAGAGCGATAACCGAACAGTGCATCTTCACGCTAGACGTCAGGCGTCAGAAATACCGTATGCCAATCAGCATTGCTCTTCTAAAACGGGAGAATGACGTTTCGTTTAAGGCGACCAATCCGGAAACCTGTAGTATCGGCGTTTGGCGTTTGCTGTCTCCCTGTGAAAATCTCTGAAACTGCGTGTTATGTGTAAGGAGAGCGTAGGCTGACCGCTCCCACACAATGTAGTGGAATTTGCTTTTAAGCCGAACAGGGGGTCGTTCCTCCTTTCCCTCGGGCGAACGCTGTCCACTCCACAGGCGGCCACCGACCGACGTAGATGGGTTGGGACTGGCCTCCTGGCGTGCGGTTGCCTCTCTCGAACTAAAAGCTCCTGTGACCGTCGTGTCTGGAATGTATGTGTGTACGCCAGCCTCGAGTATTTCAACGACGATGCGCACTTGCGATTTATTAGTTATTCGCATATCGTTTACATGAATTCATACAACATTGACTTTATCTTATCGAGTTTGGATTCGAATGAAGCGTCTTGATGTGCAGAATATGATTGTGAGGGCGGAATATGTAAGCAATTAAGGTAAGGAGGCCACGACGTCTTACAAAGTTTGAAGATGATGACAGCCTTATCCACGCTGCCAAACAGTGGCTCTAACAGGTTGGTCCAGAATTTTACCGTGCGGGTATACAGGCGCTGGTTCCAAGATGACGTAAGGCAGATGAGAGGGATGGAAATTATGTGGAGAAATGAAAATATTGTTCCCAAAGGATGTATCTACAGACTGTAAAAATTTCAAACACGTAGAATAAAAGATGGATTTAAAAAAAAGTTGTGTGCATTTCTTTTGGAGTGACCCTCGTACATACAGTGAGTGACACGTGGCATTCCAGTGGAGGTCCCTTCTCAAGGAGAACGTGAGTGGCTTGCAGCTGCTGGCAGACGCACGGTCAGCAACGGTCCTGCACTGCAGTGGCCCGGGGCCCAAAGAACCGGCCCACACGGCGCACGGCTGACACAGGCACCTCGCCACAGCTGGGGCCTCCTGCAACGGTGCTCCACTGGCCAGCGTCCCGTGACCGCATAAAACGCACCATTTCGGCGCCGACATGAAGACACCAGGCTGAGGCGGCAGAACGGGGGACCGACCGGAGAGGAAGGTGCCACCCCTCCCCAGCCCCCCCCCCCCCCTGCGACGCGGGCCGTCGCGACGCCCAGCTGACGCCGCCTTGACATTCCGCGCCACCGCCGGGGCGCCTGCCCGCCGCTAGGACTCCAGTTTTACGGCCGGCATAAAACTTGACGTGTACGCAAAGTCACTCGCGTCTGCGGCAGAGTAAAATTTTATTTCCCATCTCGCGAATGCTTCGATCGCACACTCTGAGTGCACAAGCCAGCCGTAAAGTGTGTCGCGTTGTTTATGACATATTTATGTGACAAGCTTCCTGGCCTCGCGGCTGATAACAAAATGACAAGTACCTCCTAACTGCCTCGGAGGCGACGCGATTTATTTGTGTCTCCTTTTAGTGCCGCTGTGGGAAGCGGATAGCGAGTAACGGAGCTAAAATTAGGTCAGGAATCCAGTAGGATTCCGCAAAATTCCTTTACAGTGTGTCTGATGAACATCTGTAGTGTTCAGCTGATCAAAGAATACTTGTTAGCAAAATTCTCTTCTAACGACGAAAGCCTAACGTACATTATTAATTCGGCAAAACTCGACATCTAAGTAATTGACTCAAATTACAGATGGAAATGAAACAACAAAATCTCATCAAATCAAGTCACTAAAACTTATATTTACCATCCATGATGCGTATCAGGACACTATGTTGGACTTATGTTCGTCAGCATATACACGTTAACCACTTAAACTCGTCAAGATTAGGGTCATGATACCATTTCTTAAATATAACGATGTGTTATTCCTATTCCGTCTTTACATTGGTTATGACACATGTATTACGAAAGATATATCTTTAGCGTGTAACGGCAGTTGTACGGCGTAACAGAGATGTCCCGGGAACAATATCGACCACTTACAGCTGGGAAAATTAATAGTTGCTTTACTGGTTCCCGTTCACAGAAGCGAGCATTAGAACTTTCTAATACTCGCTCCTGTGAACGGGAATGCGTTATGCAGGTCTTGGAGTCTCTCACGTCCTTCTAGGAAGTTTTTATTGAGTTTAACGAAGGCGATGTTGGCCTGATGTATTCGACGATGCCCTTTGGCTACACTGCCTAAAGGATCGTTCTAAGAAATACCAAATTAAGATCAACCCTAAGATGCCTAAATAAGGTGAAACGTGTAGTTGAAAAATAAAAAACTAAAATTGCAATCAAGACTGTTTTCTACCAACACTGCTATGCTACAGGACGAAATCCTGACAGAATAATCAGCAGATCAGGCGGACTAAACGAGGTAACCTGCTACTCGACTATCCTATAAAGAGGTTGGTATTCTCTTATATACGAAAAAAATATAAATATCTTCACAGAAATAAGCCGCAAGGATCCAGTAGGAACAATAGATGAGGTGTTATATTTTCAGCTTTCAGCTATTAACATGAAAACGACGTCACTAATAACTTACATAAATTTAAAATGATATATAGCGGAATACACCAAACACTGAGGACAAAAAAAGGAGGATACAAAGCTAATATTTTACGGAGTACTGGCTACTCCTATTCTGACACTTTGCATCGAATTTTGGATATTAACTGAGAAAGATAAAGAAAAATACAGTCGAGTGAAATGAAGTATTTAATGAAAGTTGAAGGATGAACCGTTAGAGATCAGACACAAAATTGTATTATTCGAGAGGAACTTAATACATACCGTTTACATGAAAGAAATAGAGCAACTATGTGCAGAACGGAAACAAGGTATTAACGGAATGGGGAAGACAGGATACGTAAACAAGTAATCAGTTTTGACGAAGAAGAAGAAGAAAATGGTTCTGAGTACTATGGGACTCAACTTTTGAGGTCATTAGTCCCCTAGAACTTAGAACTAATTAAACCAAACTAACCTAAGTACATCACACACATCCATGCCCGAGGAAGGATTCGAACCTGCGACCGTAGCGGTCTCGCGGTTCCAGACTGCACCGCCTAGAACCGCACGGCCACTTCGGCCGGCCGAAGAAGAAGAAGAAGAACGGGGAAAAAGAAGAATGTTTTACGATTGATTTCTCTCATTATCCTCATCACCATCTTTGTCACTATCACCATCATCTTCACCGGGTGATTGAAGACGTCGCTACACCTTAATAAACAATTATTATTGTCGCCGACACATCACACACTTGACACGTGGCACAGCTGAGTCGTCTGCCCAGATGCTAGTTGATCATGACAGAGAAACGACAAATGGTAAAAATGAAACTAAAAGACAGTATGCTCTCTTTCGGTACGTCGCAAGCAAGTTCCTAGTTCGGACCATTCCACTGATGGAATAATGACAGACAAAAGTACGTAAGTGTGCGGGATAGAAAATCACCTCAAATCCTTAAAATTAATCTTTCATTTTGCAGTGCAGTGTGATCTGTTTTGAAACTTACTGATGGATTAAATTTGTGTGCTATACCTGGACCTGCACGCGTCACTGGCCATGCTAAGAGCTTCGTGAGTAGTGCCTGGATTGCTCAGACGGTAAGCACCATGATGGGACGAGATTACGAGGTTAGAGTCTCGGTCCTCAACACAATTTATACTGCCAGAATGCCTTAGCTGAATTCACTTTGGCTACGAAAGAGCACCGATCTAGTCGGTGTCTGTTACATTTGTAGCATATATGGATGAACTGTCCCGAATTACAGGGTATCATAGAAACGTATCGTAGGTCGCTGGAACAGCAAAGTAATTGAGGGAGGATAAAAGCACAAGTAGTTCCAGCGTCTAATAAAAATCGCTGCGTACGTGTTCATAACTATGGCTCTGTCTCGCTGAGGTTCTCGATAGCGAGGAGTGAGGATCCGTTCGAAGAGAAAGATTAGTCGGTCATGTCGCAGGGTAATGTGACAGAACCGTTATTGATAATGTCAATTTGTCAAATAAAATCCAGTATAATGGGCAATATCCATGATTTTTAATGTAAATGTAAATTCTCTCTTAAGTCCAGAAAAGTGGCAATTGAAGCAGATCAGTAAGAACTATCGTGTAGGAGGGCGCGCTGAATGTAATGACTCCGTACTTTTTCTTCTAGTCTCGATATCGATTGTGGTTGGCCTATTACACGTCATGCATATTGCACAATCAACTTTCACACTTCGCTGAAGCAAGCAGCGACCCTCTGCCTCCAGACTACTCAGAACTGTAGCAGGTAACATGGCGGTGTGTTACTTAACTTCGTCGGTGTGTGAAAAACAGCGTTCTGTAATCGAGTTTCTAACCACAGAAGAGTTCGTCCATACATTGAGCACCATCTTCTTCAGCATGACATTATCAGATAGGAACACGAGTGTTGATACCTCTACAAAAATCCGACGCCTTCGGTTCGCTGTAATGCACTATCCAGTTGCGTCGTCTAAAGAGCGAAGTGCCAAAGCAGGATTTATACCTCACAATGTAAGCACATTGACGAATGAGCGACACCGGCGTAGCTACTCCCAGAAATGCTTCACTACGCAGCCGCAACCGCTCTTCTACGTAATATCGAGCACAGAACCGCTCAGCCCAGTCTGTGATCATTGAGCAAGACGACAGCATAGTCTTTTATTTGGCCGGATGTGTCATCGATGTGTTAGACAGAACTGTACGTTGTCAAGTATACACCGAGTGAGAGACTTTTATTTGATCTGTATCAAGCGACACGTTAATGTCTACAGACAGTTGTAAACACTCACGTTATTCCTGTGGGAATGGATTGTACAAAGTTATGTAATTCTTTTTAACGATGTTGTATTAAACTGAACTTATACACTACTGGCCATTAGAACTGCTACACCAAGAAGAAATGCAGATGATAAATGGGTATTCATTGGACAAATATATTATACTAGAACCGACATGTGATTACATTTTCACGCAGTTTGGGTGCATGGATCCTAAGAAATCAGTACCCAGAACAACTACCTCAGGCCGTAATAACAGCATTGATACGCCTGGGCATTGTGTGAAACAGAGCTTGGATGGCGTGTACAGCTACAGCTGCCCATGCACCTTCAACACGATACCACAGTTCATCAAGAGAAGTGACTGGCGTATTGTGACGAGCTAGTTGCACGGTCACCATTGACCAGACGTTTTCAATTGGTGAGAGATCTAGAGAATGTTCTGGCCAGGGCAGCAGTCGAACAGAAAGGCCCGTACAGGTCCTGCAACATGCGGTTCCGTCAATGCGAACAAGAGTTGACCGAAACGTGTAACCAATGACACCCGATACCATCACGCCGTGTGATACGCCAGTATGGCAATGACGAATACACGCTTCCAATGTACATTCACCGCGATGTCGCCAAACACGGATGCGACCATCATGATGCTGTAACCAGAACCTGGATTCATCCCAAAAAATGACGTTTTGTCATTCGTGCACCCAGGTTCGTCGTTGAGTACACCAGCGCAGGCGCTCCTGTCTGTGATGCAGCGTCAAGGGTAACCGCAGCCATGGTCTCCAAGCTGATAGGCGATGCCGCAGAAAACGTCGTCGAACTGTTCGTGCAGATGGTTGTTGTCTTGCAAACGTCCCCATCTGTTGACTCATGGATCGAGACGTGGCTGCACGATCCTTTACAGCCATGCGGATAAGATGACATTCATCTCGACTGCTAGTGATACGAGGCCGTTAGGATCCAGCACAGCGTTCCCTATTACCCTCCTGAATCCACCGATTCCATATTCTGCTAACAGTCATTGGATCTCTACCAACGCGAGCAGCAATATCACGATGCGATATACCTCAATCGCGGTAGGCTATAATCCGACCTTCATCAAAGTCGGAAACGTGATGGTACGCATTTCTTCTCCTTACACGAGGCATTACAACGTTTCGCCAGGCAACGCCGGTGAACTGCTGTTTGTGTATGAGAAATCGGTTGGAAACATTCCTCATGTCAGCACGTTGTACGTGTCGCCACCGGCGCTAACCTTGTGTGAATGCTCTGAAAAGCTAATCATTTGCATATCACAGCATCTTCTTCTTGTCGGTTAATTTTCCCGTCTGTAGCACGTCATCTTCGTCGTGTAGTAATTTTAATGGCTAGTAGTGTATGTTATGTGTTATAGACTTTGTCTTCACCCTGAAAAATGATAAGAACCCACCATTGTCCCGACGAGTGTATTTTTGTCCGATACAACAGATCCTCCATACAGTCACGACTTGGCCCCATTATACATTGATCTGTTTCCTAGCTTAAAGAACACTTTCGGAAGTTTCCACTTTGATAGCGATGAAACGCTGGAAGCAGACGTGAGTCTCTGGCACCGTCAACCAAGTCTATGTTTCTACAGTGATGGTATAAACAAAGTGTTCTCTCGTTGGGAAAATATGTTAATCGACAGTGTGAATTTTTTGAGACATAAACATGTAGACTTTAAGAATGATGATGTAGAATGTTAATAACGTTTGATTTATTTAAAAAGCCTCAATAATTACAAATATGTCAAAGTACGATTAATAAATTTCCAGAAAACAAGGAATAAAAGAAATGTGAAGCACATAGAAGAGGACGAATCGAAATGAAAGTTCATGGGTTGCGGGGATGGGTGACGTTATTTCAGTGATTGCAAAACTGAGACAAATTTTCAAACAGCTTGGCAGTATGAGCCAATTTTTCAGTATAACATTGCATCCCCCTCCCTTCCATCATTATGTCCTTGGTGCATTCACTAATTCTATTGGGAAAAGTGTGATAAACCCGCTGTATACTCTCCTGAGGTAAGGTAGACGTGTTGCAACTGTTCGTTGATATCCTAGGTATTGGCGCAGCGAACGGAATTGAGGACCAAGTTTATCCTATATATGTTTTTCGACGACATCTCGGAGAGAGTTCATAGAGACATGGGTAAGGAATGAAAATCTAATGTTTAGAAATGGCACCATGAAACTGCGCTTGAGAGATAACTCATGAGGAATCAGTATGTCCTTAAAGCAACGTTGTACCATCGGAGTACCATCATACGGGGTAGTGCAGAATTGCAATTCAGCGATGGGTATTAACGGCAGTGTTTCCATGGGACGGCAATTCTGTAATCCGGTTGCTGCTAGTCACCAGTGAATTGTGCTCATTGGTACAGAATGTCGTAGGGAACTCATTAATTTATCTCGGGTAGCAGGCGCAGAAGCAGAGGGCTCACGATGTGCTTGGTGCACAATACGTCGATTCTTTGTTGTGGTGGTCTGAAGTGATTGATACGAGCCTTGATGACTAGAATGCCTGCTCTCACCTGCCCATGGAATCCAACATGAAGCCACTGTCACCTACAGATGCCCCACAAATGTAGCTATCGTACGATTTAGCCTGCTGGCTAAATGAAGACTTCCACAATGAGGCCCCTTTCACGCTCTGTCAGTTGCTGATAATGCTGTCTCACCCGAATTTCTGGCATCTCTATGCGCTTCACAGTGACCGATGAACACCTAACGCTGTTCATATTCGTAGCATTACTCCTGGGTGTTTTTCTTTTTATTTCGTTTTAGAAAGGCAGTGTGTGTTAAACACCTGAAAATGAAATAAAAATGGATTAAAAATAGCCTTGACCGCAATAAAATATTTATTTGCAGGGGTTACTGGTCTCGGTCAAAATGTCACCATTTTCAGACCATTTATATCATGATGGTAGGCGGTGGCGGTGAGCGGAGCAGGTGTTGTGACTCCACAAACTTCAGCTTCTCAAACGCTTCGTGGAATCACGACACTTGCTCCGTTCACCGTTACCGCTTACATTCATAGTATAAACGGTCTAAAAACAGTCACATTTTTACCGGAACCACTTGCCACTGCCAATAAATATTTCGATGTGATCAAGGCTATTTTTAATCCATTTTAAAGTATTTTCAGGCCGCTGTTTTCCTCCACGAGAAATGTTGTCAAAAATAATCTGAAAATTAGCTGCCAGGGCATGCTGTGCGTCATCCTTTTATTGAAAACCACGTCTCAGAAAAAAAACTCCGATCTTCTTTCCTCTACATTAAACAAAATGATGTTATGGGATGGGTACCACCATTGTTGGTTAGTGGAATAAAGATAAAGTTATGACCCACCTTAGTGGAGTCCGGTAGAAAGCTTTGCACCAGGCTTGGAACCATATCGGAAGTAAATAAGTAGCGATCATAACGACCAGCTCTTATTGCCCCGCTTCAGTCACAGTCCAGGAAGCGCATTTTTTACATTTTTTTTTAAGCTCACCGTCTGCGCCTGTCATGCGAACACCAATATCTGGGTATTACGAGTTGTCACTGTAAAGCCACGAAATTAAATTTTTCAAAACCAGTTTAACGGAAATGAGTTTTTGGACGCGACAGAAAATGCGCAGGGATCCTGTTGCACAGCAGAAGATTGATGCGCAGTTCGCTTCATATTTCTGTTTTTATTATTTGTATTTCTACTTTAATTTGCCTTTTACAGCACACAATCCTCCGTAACTATTAATCCTCTATGTTTCTATTTCAGAAACTAGTCTGTTAATAGTGTTCGCGGAAAATTTGCGTTGATTGTTCTGTGGTGTTGAAAGGTTGTTTCCACACGGAAAACTCGTGTTTGCAGATATCCATCGACCAATAAATGTAGCATCTTATTCATCATGAAAGTTAAATTGCAGAAAGGATCATCTGGGATATTACATTTGCAAATCTGCCATGAATTTACTGCAAATAAACACCATTTAAAAATGTATTTAGAACGTAAATGGTTTCGAGACTTAAACCCTCTTTTTAAAATATTACAAAATTCCTTTTTAGCACAACCATTGGCAGCAGCATGTAAATCTTTATTTGCGTAACAACTTTGCAGTGAATGATCTTTGTGATGAATAAAACGGAAAGTTAAACTCTTGAAACTAGTTGTTTCATGAATACATCGTTTAATGGTGGCTGTCTGCAGTGAAATCGTAGCATGTTTTGACAGCCAACTACTGGTTCGGTCTCCATCGCTGTTCTCTTAAACAGGGTGTTTGAAAAAATGTTTCCCGTGTACCAGTGATTTCATTTAGAAACCGCTCATAACGCCAGTATTACAGACTCAAATTTATTTTACAGTAACTTCAGATATACTTACTATCACTGTCATTGATCTCCTCAATATGATCACAATAAAAACATGTATCACAATCTCTTTCTTTCTTTTGCTTACGCCATAGTCCCGCAGCGATCGCAGGGTCGGCGTGGTTACAGCGGAATTGCCAGTGTTAGTGTTAGGGATGGCCGGATGTCCTTCCTGCCGCCCCCCCCCCCCCCCCCCCAGGACGGAATCAGTGTTCCCCAACTGTCTGCGTCTAGTGTAAATCGTGAAATAGTGCAGACGTGTTTCAAATGTCTGAGACGCGTGTAACTGAGGCAGAACGTGGGGACCAGCCCGATATTCACCTAGTGGGATGTGAGAAACTGCCTAAAAACCACATCCAGGCTGGCCGGCACACTGGCGCGTCTACCCGAGTCCAGGAAGCAACGCGTTAGCGTGCTCGGCTACCCTGGCGGGTAAAAACAAAATGGTTCAAATGGCTCTGAGCACTATGGCACTAAACTTCTGAGGTTATCAGTCCCCTAGAACTTAGAACTACTTAAACCTAACTAACCTAAGGACATCACGCACGTCCATGCCCGAGGCAGAATTCGAACCTGCGATCTGAGGGGCGGGTAAAAACAGGTATCACAATATCCTACAATAATGTAGCCCAATCTCCGCGTCGACTGTTGCTTTGAACGCTGCAAATGAGTTCTACAATCCAGTGCATTCGCAGAAGTATCTCAGCGTAGCACTAGGTGTGTCTGTTTTGGAATAGCATCAGTGGTTACATGCGAAAGGCACTGGTAAATCAAAAATTAAATGGTTGTTTCAGGCAAATCACTGGTACTCAAAGGGTTAACTGTGTAAAGCGTTCGATCCTGTTTCCTTAGTAACTATTATCACATAGTACTGGATCATTTACGTAACATAGAACAGAGAAGTAACAGTACTTACATATTTTTGAAATTATTCATTTACTACATTTACGAAAAAATTTAAAATGAAACATAAACGTCCTATTAATTAAAAAGAATATCGTCCTATTCAATAGCACAATAAAATATCATATTATCTAAAACACAAATTCTTGGTTATGACGTTTGTAAGGATTGTGGGCTTCACTATTAAAAAAAAAAAAGTACTCAAGGTACCCTCCGCCACACACCTTCAGGTGGCTTGCGGAGTATGGATGTAGATGGATGTAGATGTAGATCTGTAAAGTCGCAGTAAATTTATATCACAAATACCAAAGAGGAGGTGGCATAGTATTGGTGAAAACTAGAAGAAAACTTCGTATTATTAAAAAGGACGCTGAAAAACAATTTGAGAAAAGTACAGGGGAGAAAGATAGCACCAAACTAATGAATATAAACATAGAAACTAGGGGTCGCAGCTGAGTATTTACGGCGCTAAATGCGTCAGCATCACCTACGGCTGTGTGGCGGTCTTCAAGTCCGAAACTGAAACCTACTCACTGCTGCTAGGGGGGACCTATGTGCAGTGCAGAGCGCTGCGTTTAAGAACTCTTTCATCGTATTGGGTAGGTACAGTGGTCTGACTAGTGTAGTTACCATGGAGTGGGTAGGTGTTGTGAAGCAGCAACATAGAATTTGTTTTCACATGGAATGAGCTGAGTGACGGGCAGCTGTGCTATGGGATCCTCACGGAATTGCGAGGGCAGCTAGCAGGATTTACCAGAAACGTTATCCACATCTCAGATTTCTTTAGAAAAATACTTTAGTGTTAATTGACAGAAGTATGTGAGAGACAGGATCTTTGCCGGCTAAAAACCATGATAAATGCAGGGGACGCACTGTTCGTACAGTTGAGTTTGACGAAGACCTGTTACATCACATACAGCAAGGACGAACGACAAGTACCAGATGCACCGCCCTTGATCTTGACTTGGGTCAGCGTCATGTCTGGAAAGTAGTTCATTAGATTGGTCCACATCCTTTCCAGCGGCGTCTGGAATTTTGTTGACTGCTTTATAAAACGAGCAGCACGACAACCGCATTTCCCTGAACATGTGTTTCTTAAGGACTAGGCTTGATACACCAGTGAAGGCATTTTCAAATCACATAACAGCCATGTGTGCGCACTACAGAATTTCCATGCAACATACGTCCATGGTCATCAAGAGCACTTCATTGTCAACATGTGGACGGGAATTGTGAAAGGCCAGCTCATTGGCCCATACATGTTGCCTCCAGGGTTCAATGCTTATAGTATTGCCTGCACTCCTGGAGCATGTACCGCTTGGAGTTAGGCAGAACCTTTTGTTCCAATGTGAAGGCATAACTCCTCATTTTGCACAGGCTATCCGAGATCACTTAGATAGGCCGTTTTCTGACAGATGGATCGGACGTTGTAGACTAATGCGGTGAAGTCAACGTTCGCCAGACTTGACGCCATTGCATTTTTCTACTGGGGTACCATGAAAGGGAGCTTGTTTCCAAAGCCAGTTGAGCATCAACAGGACGTGGTGGCTCGCATTGTGGCAACATCAGAAGTGATTCACAGTAGTTTTGGTATATTTCAGAGAACACACCAATTCCTGCGCGGACGCTATGCTCTATGACAGCGTGAAAACGGTGGTCAGTTCGTTCATTTACTACGGCATACTCAAGCTAATTAAGTGTTGGCAAGTCTACGTACAAGAGCATACTCTGTTTTCGTTTACTTTGACCTTTCCTTTATGACGTGTTGTAACATTGAACATGGATATATAATTGTTTTCCTTTCTAAAGAAGTGCGTATGGTACGTGAGTTAAGTCTGGCGCTCATGTATGTGATAGTTTAAGTTTTCTTGTTCTCATCGTGGCGAATAGTTAGTCCAATCGCTTTTTTACGGACACATTATCTGTGAACATTTCATTTTTAGTGGAGATGTCCATATTTCAATTACGTTCATGTGGAGTGGAAAATATACATCCGCGACCAAAGTTCCCATACTCTAATTTCTATGTCAGACGCTATCTTACAATTTTGATCAAATTGTTTTGTCTCATTCTGTATGTCCACAAACCAATACCTGTTGGGTTATGGGTCTTTTATCTGTAACGAATAATGTGTAGTAGCCGGTGGAGCACGCTCTCATAAGAGACAGCGTGGTAAAATACCAGTAAACGCACGGAAGGACAGATGCATATCCTGGAGTAATCATGGAGGTGTCCGCTCCCGGTACCTGTGTGGTCAACGCGACAGGATGTCAGTCCTAAGGGCCTGGGTTCGATTCCCGGCTGGGTCGAAGACTTTCTCCGCTCAGGGACTGGGTGTTGTGTTGTCTTAATCATCATTTCATCCCCATCGACGTCCAAGACGTGACGTCGAATCGAAAGGCTTGCACCCGCCGAACGGCCTTCCCGAAGGGAGGCCCCAGTCGCACGACATGGAGGTGACACATCAGGATAGTTTCAATATAAATGGATCTGCAGGAACCGTGTGTGACGTAGGGCAGCATACTTTAGCAAACATATTAGTAAGTACTGTGAGTCGCCCTTGATTGCACGACGCATTTGTAGCGCAGTTGGAGAACGTTAGCCTTGCAGAAAAATGAAGACTGTGGATTTAACACGACTGGCAGCAATCCTGTTCCCAACAGATCTCCAGACATCATCGACAAGTTTCACTGGCAATGAATTGGTTAAGGAGATCCGCCGGTATCACGCCCTCCTCCTTCACCGGAACTGAAACCGCTGTATTTCTGGCTGTAAGGAGATTCAACAGCATTGTTGTACGCCCAAGCCATCGACAATGCGCAGACGTTTGACGTTACAGGAGTATTTCCCAATGTGAGCAACGCATGTAACGCAATGCGAATGGAACTAGGTGTATTTGAAAGACTGCGTGATTCACTTCTCTGCGAAGACGCGCTGAACACAGCTAAGGGCTGTATCAGCATGCGTGGTAGCCACATGCAGAGGTGCCTGGAGTGTCTACTTCAACGTGACAGACAGGTGGCTATAAAGTAAAATACATATCTCAACATATAGTGTTTTATGGACTTAACGTAATAGGAGTTTGTGGGAGTTCTTTTTTCTTCTTACTACTTTGATAAATCAGAGGTGAGTCTTCATTTGAGAATAAAAAGGGCGAATGCTTGTCGTTCGCCTACCTCTTTTAAATTGTTATATGGATAGAGAAAAGACTTTCTCTGAGCTTCTTCAAACATGCTTTTGTCTTTCTTACCTCACCATTCTTCCTTAGAAAACATTAATCACACACATAACAAGGAAAAGTATATCTACTCATCCTTCCATCCGCGAAAATTGGTATGACTGTTGCCAGCTGTCAGATGAATCATCCTCGATTACTGTCAAGTTGAAACTTGAAATTGATAGTGTGGTTCTCAAAATTGAAGCCATACTGCCACCTGTGACGTCACTCGTGCTGGCTGATTTAATAGGCCCTCAGCTGTCCATGAGTATGTCTTTCTGGACGGGAATATAACACAACGACGACGTTATGATTTATTAGTTCTTTACTCCTACACTACTGGCCATTAAAATTGCTACACCAAGAAGAAATGCAGACGATAAACGGGTATTCATTGGACAAATATATTATACTAGAACTGACACGTGATTACATTTTCACGCAATTTGGGTGCATAGATCCTGAGAAATCAGTACCCAGAACAACCACCTCTGGCCGTAATAACGGCCTTGATACGTCTCGGCATTGAGTCAAACATAGCTTGGATGGGGTGTACAGGTACAGCTGCCCATGAAGCTTCAACACGATACCACAGTTCATCAAGAGTAGTGAGTGGCATATTGTGACGAGCCAGTTGCTCGACCACCATTGACCAGACGTTTTCAATTGATGAAAGGCCTGGAGAGTGTGCTGGCCAGGGCAGCAGTCGAACATTTTTTGTATCCAGAAAGGCCCGTACAGGACCTGCAACATTCGGTCGTACATTATCCTGCTGAAATGTAGGGTTTCGCAGTGATCGAATGAAGGGTAGAGCGACGTGTCGTAACACATCTGAAATGTAACGTCCACTGTTCAAAGTGCCGTCAATGCGAAGAAGAGGTGACCGAGACGTGTAACCAATGGCACCCCATACCATCACTCCGGGTGATACGCCAGTATGGTGATGACGAATACACGCTTCCAATGTGCGTTCACCGCGATGTCGCCAAACACGGATGCGACCATCATGATGCTGTAATCAGAACCTGGCTGGCTCTGAGCACTATGGGACTTAACATCTGTGGTCATCAGTCCGCTAGAACTTAGAACCACTTAAACCTAACTAACCTAAGAACATCACACACATCCATGCCCGTGGCAGGATTCGAACCTGCGACCGTAGCGGTCACGCGGTTCCTGACTGAAGCGCCTAGAACCGCACGGCCACATCGGATGGCGTAATCAGAACCTGGGTTCATCCGAAAAAATGACTTTTTGCCATTCGTGCACCCAGGTTCGTCGTTGAGTACACCATCGCATGCGCTCCTGTCTGTCATGCAGCGTCAAGGGTAACCGCAGCCATGATCTCCGAGCTGATAGTCCATGCTGCTGGAAATGTCGTCGAACTGTTCGTGCAGATGGTTGTTGTCTTGCAAACGTCCCCATCTGTTGACTCAGGGATCGAGACGTGGCTGCACGATCTGTTACAGCCATGCGGATAAGATGCCTGTCATCTCGATTGCTAGTGATACGAGGCCTTTGGGATCCAGCACGGCGTTCCGTATTACCCTCCTGAACCCACCGATTCCATATTCTGCTAACAGTCATTGGATCTCGACCGACGCGAGCAGCAATGTTGCGGTGCGTTAAACCGCAATCGCGATAGGCTACAATCCGACCTTTATCAAAGTCGGAAACGTGATGGTACGCATTTCTCCTCCTTCCACGAGGCATCACAACAACGTTTCACCAGGTAACGCCGGTCAACTGCTGTTTGTGTATGAGAAATTGGTAGGAATATTTCCTCGTGTCAGCACGTTGTAGGTGTCGCCAGCGGCACCAACCTTGTGAGAATGCTCTGCAAAGCTAATCATTTGCATATCACAGCGTCTTCTTCCTGTAGGATACATTTCGCGTCTGTAGTACGTCATCTTCGTAGTGTAGCAGTTTTAATGGCCAGTAGTGTAACTGCATTCGCAACACACTTTACACACAGTATGCATATATACTTCTGAACGTAGAAGCAAAATTGTGTCATTGGGCGACACATAGTTCGGGAGATATGATGTCATAAACATTAAGCACAAGAACAAACGCTGCGTGGTACGAAAGAGGACGTTCGGGTATAAATAAATACCTGGATGACGTCGGGTTCCTCCGCTTGTGTTGTCATAAAATACAAAAGCAGATGTACCAAGAACTAGTCAGATTCACATTCAACCTCTCCGATTCCTTCTCTAATTAACACAAGCACACGCTCTCTTGAGTATAAGACCTAGAACAGTTAAAACACTAGTTGTCTGAGCGATAAGATGTGTTGTTAAAATAAGAATGCAGGACTAGAAAAGACACTAATTAATCTGTAACTGGTGACTGCCAATTGACCTCAAAACGTGACTGACACAATAAAAAATTTTGTAACCCGTAGCACATTCACCATATCGTCATTGAAAACTGAGAGCAACTCTGAAGATAAACCGGAGTCAGACCTCTTGTCGTGATACCAAACGCAATAGACTGATATGTGGTGAACACGAAATATCATAAACCGAGGAGGAAGATTTACGTCAGGACGCTTTCCCGCATTCTTCGTGACAAATGACTGGCCGGAAGCAGTTGGGGAATCGACTTACGGTTGCTTTTGTTCATTGTAACTCGTTATCTAATATTATGTTTTTCAGTCTCAGGTAAAATTCATATTTTCGTTCTCGGATTAGAATCCATCAGCAAGCCATCGTTGGATGACCTGCTTCCAAAAAGGAAGGGGGATAGTAGCACAGGTGGAAACTAAATTACATATCAGACTAATTTCTACACAAAACTATATGTACCTCAAAACGTTACATAATAACTACCAACTGAAGAGTCAGGAAGGCAGTCGTAATATAACCAATCTGCTGTATGATTGTTGGAAATGAAGTCCATACCCAACTACGGAACAGTGCAGTGTCTGTTAAAACAGATGCCATTAGTCAACTTGTGGAAATATTCAATAGGTGGTTTTGCATTTTCTTACAATCGTCCAGTCTACAACATCATCGTTTCCGTACAATGTAAGAGTGTTGCTTACCCCGTCTGATGAGTTGTTTAGGTCCAGAGTGCCCCGAACTGCATTCAAAATAGAGACATTTTCTGAGTATTTTAGTGTAAAGGACCATGTCTGTCAGCACTGATCGGTTACTGTCTCGGGTTTGTTTCTCCAGCAGTGTTTGTTGGACGGGTACTTAACAGTGATAATTGCGGTATGCATAGGTACACTTTAAATCCGTTCCGTGATCCGAGGCATGTTCCCTTTTTGAAAGCAGTTGATTTATGCACTGCTGGCTTGCTAGGCCTATCGCAGCTTCACCAGAGCCCCGTTAGCCGTCATGTTTCAGGGTTCCCATAGGGCCTGCCCAGCTACCGTAGCGGTCCTGGGGCACACGAAGTCCCCGCTGTACATCGCCCCTATAAGCAGTCCCCTACTTTGTGCCGTTGCCCATCTCCCACGACTTGGACGAGGGGTTGGACTTATGGGAGAGGCCCAGGGGAAGACTAAGAGATAGATGGGTGAAGGGAGTGAAGGAATGTGTGACGAGAAGAGGAGAGAACTGGACGAAGGTGGAAGAGGGGGAATGGTGGAAAGACAGAACACGATGGAGAGGCTTGTGTTCCCGACAGACCCAGCCAGTGGCTGGAAACTGTCCAAGATGATGATGATGATGATAGGTACACTGATGTAGAGCTGTCACCTTGTGTATGCGTTCATTGAATCCAATGGAAGTGCTGTGCAACAGTTCTATGATAAACTGCTCATACAGTGACGGAAAAGACATCACGGCAAACGTTTCGTCGTTGTGTATTACAGGCTTATTCACTATTGCGAAAGTACTATTACATCAACAAAGGTAATGGTGGGGATCAAACAAAATAAATAACATTTGTGTTATTACTCCGTTACGAACCACGGGAGACCACAAAGCCCTTGTACCAAAATACTCTGAAAACATCCTTGAACATCAGCTGATATTTTGTTGACGAAGGTCGTAGTAGGCATGTACAATAAGCCAATTAGCTGTTCCACTATGCTTACATGTCGCACATCCGACGATAATGTCGTTCTTCTTAGTGATTTATCAATCGGTATGACGTGCTGGCTTTACATTATTATTTTTCGAGCCAAATACATATTCGCGAAAGAAAATTCCTGGCAAACTATTACTGTGTTGGCGAAAACACGTCTTTAAATCACGAGGTACGCGTAAAGCATAGTCCGAAATTGCGCTAAACTCATTATCCGAAAATTATTTCGAGCAATTAGCTCATGAACACACGCGAATAGTAAACGGTTGTGAGAACAAACTTGACCTAGCAACAAATAATCCAGTGCTAATAACGAGCATCAAAACGGATACAAGGATTAGTGAACATAGTGTTGTCGTATCGAGATTGAATACCGTAATTCCCAAATTTATCAAAAATAAGCGAAAACGTATCTTGTCAAAAAAGGAGATAAATATTCGCTTACGCGTTTCTGAGTGACAATCTGCATTCCCTCCAAATTAACAATGTGAGTGTAGATCAGATGTGGCTTGAATACAAAGAAAGAGCATCGACAGCAATTGAGAGATTTATACCAAATAAATTAAGTGGCAGGACTAACCCTCCATGGTACACGAAACAGGCCAGAACTCTGTTGCAGAAGCAGCGAAAAAAGTATGTTAAATTCAAACGAACGCAAATCTTTAAGTTGGAAAGTTTTTTTTTTGTGTTTTTTTTTTTTTTTTCAGTCTACAGACTGGTTTGATGCGGCCCGCCACGAATTCCTTTCCTGTGCTAACCTCTTCATCTCAGAGTAGCACTTGCAACCTACGTCCTCAATTATTTGCTTGACGTATTCCAATCTCTCTCTTCCTCTACAGTTTTTGCCCTCTACAGCTCCCTCTAGTACAATGGAAGTCATTCCCTCATGTCTTAGCAGATGTCCTATCAACCTGTCCCTTCTCCTTATCAGTGTTTTCCACATATTCCTTTCCTCTCCGATTCTGCGTAGAACCTCCTCATTCCTTACCTTATCAGTCCACCTAATTTTCAACATTCGTCTATAGCACCACATCTCAAATGCTTCGATTCTCTTCTGTTCCGGTTTTCCCACAGTCCATGTTTCACTACCATACAATGCTGTACTCCAGACGTACATCCTCAGAAATTTCTTCCTCAAATTAAGGCCGGTATTTGATATTAGTAGACTTCTCTTGGCTAGAAATGCCTTTTTTGCCATAGCGAGCCTGCTTTTGATGTCCTCAGTGCTCCGTCCGTCATTGGTTATTTTACTGCCTAGGTAGCAGAATTCCTTAACTTCATTGACTTCGTGACCATCAATCCTGATGTTAAGTTTCTCGCTGTTCTCATTTCTACCACTTCTCATTACCTTCGTCTTTCTCTGATTTACTCTCAAACCATACTGTGTACTCATTAGACTGTTCATTCCGTTCAGCAGATCATTTAATTCTTCTTCACTTTCACTCAGGATAGCAATGTCATCAGCGAATCGTATCATTGGTATCCTTTCACCTTGTATTTTAATTCCACTCCTGAACCTTTCTTTTATTTCCATCATTGCTTCCTCGATGTACAGATTGAAGAGTAGGGGCGAAAGGCTACAGCCTTGTCTTACACCCTTCTTAATACGAGCACTTCGTAATTGATCGTCCACTCTTATTATTCCCTGTTGGTTGTTGTACATACTGTATATGACCCGTCTCTCCCTATAGCTTACCCCTACCTTTTTCAGAATCTCGAACAGCTTGCACCATTTTATATTGTCGAACGCTTTTTCCAGGTCGACAAATCCTATGAAAGTGTCTTGATTTTTCTTTAGCCTTGCTTCCATTATTAGCCGTAACGTCAGAATTGCCTCTCTCGTCCCTTTACTTTTCCTAAAGCCATACTGATTGTCACCTAGCGCATTCTCAATTTTCTTTTCCATTCTTCTGTATATTATTCTTGTAAGCAGCTTCGATGCATGAACTGTTAAGCTGATTGTGCGATAATTCTCGCACTTGTCAGCTCTTGCCGTCTTCGGAATTGTGTGGATGATGCTTTTCCGAAAGTCAGATGGTATATCGCCAGACTCATATATTCTACACACCAACGTGAATAGTCGTTTTGTTGTCACTTCCCCCAATGATTTTAGAAATTTTGATGGAATGTGATCTATCTCTTCTGCCTTATTTGACCGTAAGTCCTCCAAAGCTCTTTTAAATTCCGATTCTAATACTGGATCCCCTATCTCTTCTAAATCGACTCCTGTTTCTTCTTCTATCACATTAGACAAATCTTCACCCTCATAGAGGCTTTCAATGTATTCTTTCCACCTATCTGCTCTCTCCTCTGCACTTAACAGTGGAATTCCCGTTGCACTCTTAATGTTACCACCGTTGCTTTTAATGTCAACAAAGGTTGTTTTGACTTTCCTGTATGCTGAATCTGTCCTTCCGACAATCATATCTTTTTCGATGTCTTCACATTTTTCCTGCAGCCATTTCGTCTTAGCTTCCCTGCACTTCCTATTTATTTCATTCCTCAACGACTTGTATTTCTGTATTCCTGATTTTCCCGGAACATATTTATACTTCCTCCTTTCATCAATCAACTGAAGTATTTCTTCTGTTACCCATGGTTTCTTCGCAACTACCTTCTTTGTACCTATGTTTTCCTTCCCAACTTCTGTGATGGCCCTTTTTAGAGATGTCTATTCCTCTTCAACTGTACTGCCTACTGCGCTATTCTTTATTGCTGTATCTATAGCGTTAGAGAACGTCAAACGTATCTCGTCATTCCTTAGTACTTCCGTATCCCACTTCTTTGCTTATTGATTCTTCCTGACTAATGGCTTGAACTTCAGCCTACTCTTCATCACTACTATATTGTGATCTGAGTCTATATCTGCTCCTGGGTACGCCTTACAATCCAGTATCTGATTTCGGAATCTCTGTCTGACCATGATGAAATCTAATTGAAATCTTCCGTATCTCCCGGCCTTTTCCAAGTATACCTCCTCCTCTTGTGATTCTTGAACAGGGTATTCGCTATTACTAGCTGAAATTTGTTACAGAACTCAATTAGTCTTTCTCCTCTTTCATTCCTTGTCCCAAGCCCATATACTCCTGTAACATTTTCTTCTACTCCTTCCCCTACAACTGCATTCCAGTCGCCCATGACTATTAGATTTTCGTCCCCCTTTACATACTGCATTACCCTTTCAACATCCTCATACACTTTCTCTATCTGTTCATCTTCAGCTTGCGACGTCGGCATGTATACCTGAACTATCGTTGTCGGTGTTGGTCTGCTGTCGATTCTGATTAGAACGACCCGGTCACTGAACTGTTCACAGTAACACACTCTCAACCCTACCTTCCTATTCATAACGATTCCTACACCTGTTATACTATTTTCTGCTGCTGTTGATATTACCCGATACTCATATGACCAGAAATCCTTGTCTTCCTTCCACTTCACTTCGCTGACCCCTACTATATCTAGATTGAGGCTTTGCATTTCCCTTTTCAGATTTTCTAGTTTCCCTACCACTTTCAAGCTTCTGACATTCCACACCCCGACTCGTAGAACGTTATCCTTTCGTTGATTATTCAATCTTCTTCTCATGGTAACCTCCCCCTTGGCAGTCCCCTCCCGGAGATCCGAATGGGGGACTATTCCGGAATCTTTTGCCAATGGAGAGATCATCATGACACTTTTACAGTTACAGGCCGCATGTCCTGTGGATACACGTTAAGTGTCTTTAATGCAGTGGTTTCCATTGCCTTCTGCATCCTCATGTCGTTGATCATTGCTGATTCTTCCGCCTTTAGGGGCAATTTCCCACCCATAGGACAAGAGAGTGCCCTGAACCTCTATCCGCTCCTCCGCCCCCTTTGACAAGGCCGTTGGCAGAATGAGGCTGACTTCTTATGCCGGAAGTCTTCGGCCGCCAATGCTGACTATTTATCAAAATTTAGGCAGTCGCGGGGATCGAACCCGGGACTGGAGACGTTGAAACACGTATGTATAAGGTAGCAGCGATGGCGAGGCATGACAGAATCTCTGACCAGAGAGTTATTTATCGTTGCTAGTCTGCGCTTGACCGCGCGAGAGTTCAGTTCAGTTGCGAGAAAGTAGTTGTACGTAGCGAATCGCGAGAGCATGTAGTTCGTTCGTGCTAGTAGCGCGCACGAGACAGTCGGAGTTGTGTGTGAGGAGTAGGCGGGCGTCGACATGGGCCTCTGGTCAAGGTTCGGGACGTGGTATATTTTTTAAATAAGGTAATGAAGCAGCATTGCGCACATTTGATAATGTATTGTATGTTAGCTGTAATTAATTTGTTCAAGAAATGCCCCAATAATAATTTTGTTTTCAAACCAATCCTTTTAAGAAAAGAATCATTACAATTGAAACAATACTTCCTATGCTTTTCCTCCCAGAATCAATTTAGTAGGTTGATCTTAACGTTAATTTTGTAGGGACTTAACATTATTGCACAGGGCTTAAGGTTAGCGCAGCTACCCTTATAAAATTTAGCAGGTTGATCATAACGTTAATTTTGTGGGGACTTAACATTTTTGCACACTTTTATTATCATTGACTTTTATTACTGTGGGAAGATAACATTTGGGTCTATTTGCAATTCTATTGAATTCTCTTCATTTTTGTATTTTTGTGGGAAGGTTACACTAGGTTCTACTCCCATTAACATTTAAGTATTGTCCTTTTTACAAAATTCTCCGGGGAGGTTACAACGTTTTGATTATGAATAAAAGACGCTACCCCTAGAACATGGCCTCACTGGAAAGTATTTTACAGAAGCTCTAAACTTAGCCCGGATTTCGCTACGAGATGCCTATTAGTAGATTTCACAACGAAACTCTGCCTGAAAATCTAGCAGAAAATCTAAGAGATCCAGGTCGTATGTAAAGTATGCTACCGACAAAGCACAATCGATATTTTCTCTGCGTGATAGCAATGAAAATACTATGAATGATAGTGCAGCTAAAGCAGTGTTCCTAAACACAGCCTTCGAAATTCCTTCGCCAAAGAAGATGAAGTAAATATCCAAGAATTCAAATCCAGAACAGCTGGTAACATGAGTCACTTAAAAATAGATATGTGAGAGCGGAGAAGAAATTTAAATCACTTAATAAAAGCAAGCCTTCCATTCCAGATTGTATCCTCCTTTCTGAGTATGCTGGTGCAATGCCTCCAAACCTAACAATCGTACTCAACCGATCGCTCGAAGCAAGATCCGTATCTAAAGACTGGAAAGTAACACAGGTCGCACAAATATTCAAAAAAAGCAATAGGAGTAATCCACAACTTACAGACCCACATCATTAACGTCGATATGCAGCAGGATTTTGGAATATATATTGTGTTCTAATATTATGAATCACCTCGAAGAGGACGGCCTATATACACATAGTCAACACGGATTTAAAAATCATACTTCTTGTGAAACACAACTAGCTCCTTATTCACATGAAGTGTTGAGTGCTATCGACAAAGGATTTCTAATTGAATCCATATTTTTAGATTTCCAGAGGGCTTTAGACACCGTACCTGAAAAGCGGCTTGTGACCTAATTGCATACTTATGGAATATCGTCTCACTTAATTCGTAATTCGTAATTTCCTGTTAAAGGGATCAGAGCTCGTAGCAACTGACGAAAAGTCATAAAGTGAAACACAAATGATTTCTGGCGTTCCCTAACGTAGTGTTACAGGCTGTCTGTTGTTCAGCATCGACATAAACGATTTAGGAGACAATCTGAGCAGCCGTCTTAGGTCGTTTGCAGATGACGCTGTCGTTTACCACCGAGTAAAGTCATCGGAAGACGAAAACCAATTGTGAAACGTTTTAGGTAAGATGTCTGTAAGGTGTAAAAATTGGCTGTTGGCCCTAAATAACAAGAAGTGTGAGGCCATCCACGTGAGTGCTAAAAGGAATCCATTAAACTTCGGTTACACAACAAATCAATCATATCTAAAGGCCGTAAATGCAACTAAATACGTAGGAATTATGAACAACTTAAACTGGAACAAAAGACTGCGTTTCATTGGCACAACACAGGATGCAGCAGATCGACTAAAGGGACTGCCTACACTACGCTTGGCCGGCCGGGGTGGCCGAGCGGTTCCAGGCGCTACAGTCTGGAACCGCGCGACTGCTACGGTCGCACGTTCGAATCCTGCCTCGAGCGTGGTTGTGTGTGATGTCCTTAGGTTAGTTAGGTTTAAGTAGTTCTAAGTTCTAGGGGACTGATGACCTCAGAAGTTAAGTCCCATAGCGCTCAGAGCAATTTGAACCTTTTTTTTTACACTACGCTTGTCCGTCTTGTTTAGGAGTACAGCTGCGCGGTGTGGGATCGTTACCATATAGCATTAACGGAGTACATCGAGAAAGTTCAAAGAAAAGCAGCACGTTTTGTATTATCGCAAAGTAGGTGAGAGAGTGTCGCTTAAGTGATACAGAATTCGGGTGGACATCGTTAAAACAGAGGCGTTTCTAGTCGTCCCACATTCACCTAGGGAGATATGGGAAGCCTCTTAAAAATCATACTCAAGCTGGCCGATACATCGACCCTCTCCGTTAACGTTCAGGGTGGTTTCAATTCATCGCTGACGGACCTCGCGGAGCCGGAAGCGGCGCTTTAATGCGCACATATATTCGGGTGAGTGTACAGACCACATATCAATATCTTTTTATCACATGATGTATTTCTATACCATTACCCACTACGTCCCATTGTGTCGTGTCTGTAGTAAGCTGAACTGTGACGCTTTAAAATATTCTTCTTTTCTCACTGTTGTGGACGAGGAAGCAAGATGCGGACAGTGAGAAATTCCTGAAATATTCATCTCTAGCGGCGCACGAAGTCTCAGTGCTGCTATGAATTTCTAGCATCGCAGAAGCTGACGGGAGCAGAGGCAAGTCCAGCGTCGCCTTCTCGGCCATATTGGACGGCGGGAGCAATAAGTCGTCCGCGGTGGGATTTTGCACGTCCGCGTTCCGCGACGTTCTGCCGAGTTCCTTCCGCCGGGGACGCGTCTCTGGCATCTCCGTTGGAGCGCGCTGGCCGTTGGAGCGAGGACGGGAGTTGGGGGGTAAGAGTGTATAGGGTGTGGGGTGGCGAGGGAAAGAGGGGAGAAAACGGCTGGGGTTGGTTGGCAGGAAAGGCTGATGAAGGCGGATGGAGAGAGGGGCCAGGGTGGTGGGGGATACAGCCAAGCTGGTCACGATGAGCAAATCCGGAGAGATTGTCGCTGCGTGTGATGGGAATATTCATGACAGGTGCCAGGCAGGTCTGCCTCTGGGGTTGGGGCGGAATACCCTTTTCCAGTCAGCTTACCGCCTGAAGCGCCACCTCCGTGTTATATCGCCCTTTTTATTCGTCCAGAGCCTTCTAAAGAGTCTTAGGAGAGTACGGGGGGTTCCCCGCATACTGATCCAGGTAGCTTGTCCGGATGTCGATGGATCGGATTTGGCTGTTGTGATAAGAGGCTGCCTAATGGAGAGCAATTACAAGGGTGAATTAGATGAAAGATATTGAAGCCAGCGAATTAGATTGAGCAATAGGAATATTAGAACCAAAACCATAGGAAAGTCCAAAATACAAGATCGATAGACAATGCAGAAATACTAAAATGTGCAAGATAAAAAATGAAAAGTACCCATTATTTTGTTGCAAAACCGATCATCAAGCTGTCGTCTAACGCTCATCTTGATCACATTTCATCAAATTCAGTGCCTCTTCATGCATCGTACTTCAAAACTAGAAGATATGTGCTCGGAGATGGCATTTGAGGATGCGTGCCTCACGTGTCTGAGAGGTGCAATTTAACTAAACAATTTATCTTTAAAATTCTGTGACAAAATCGTTACTAAATATTTTTTGAAATTTAATCAACCACATCTTGGACTAATGAAAGATATTCGTCCCATAACACGAAACCAACATGAGCAGTTACCAGAGACAGCGCTAAATGAAGGGATGACACTGTCGTAAGACGTCACACAGTTTAGTGCTAATCTACCAAACGTCAGCAACATATTTATGAATAAAAAGTATTCCTTTGAACAGGTCGTCTCCTCGAATGTGTCAGCACAAAATCTCTCTGATCTGAATGCGTATGAACCTCATTATTATCATACAACTTTCAAGAGATTTAACTAGCGTTATTATCATGATGCTGCTCTGCAGGATTTAGTGTTGTGATCCCTTTGGTACAAAAAGCACAGACGTTGTGACGTGACAATATATGCTGAAACATGTGGTACCATCTTAAACTACTTTCAGTGACAAACAAACTTGGAATATGTAACATAATATGCCAATTAACTTTGAACTCACATCACACGGTAAAAAGCAGTTTAATTTGAAGAAAACACACTCAGAAAAATGAATTATTAAAAGAGTTTTGTGTTTATCATTAGACCTTGTGAAACCCTACATCTAGTAAGTGGAAATCATCACTCATGACACCACGTGAAGGCTGCTGCCGCGAGACATGCTTAGTGGACAGACTAGTTGCGAGTGTTTAGAATGGCAAGTGAAGGTGAGTTATCTGCATAAATCGTGTATTCCAGAATGAGATTTTCACTCTGCAGCGGAGTGTGCTCTGATATGAAACTTTCTGGCAGATTGAAACTGTGTGCCGGACCGAGACTCGAACTTGGGACCGTTGTCTTTTCCGGGCAAATGCTCTACCATCTGAGCTACCGAAGCACGACTCACGGCCCGCCCTCGCAGATGACTGTGGCTAAGACATGTCTCCGCCATATCCTTTCTTTCAGGAGTGATACTTCTGCAAGGTTCGCAGAAGAGCTTCTGTGAAGTTTGGAAGGTAGGAGACGAGATACTGGCAGAACTGAAGCTGTGAGGGCGGGTCGTGATTCGTGCTTGGGTAGCTCAGATGGAAGAGCACTTGCCCGCGAAAAAGGCAAATGTCCCGAGTTCGAGTCTCGGTCCGACACACAGTTTTAATCGTCCAGACAGTTTCAAATCGTGAGATAATTACTAGTTTTGGGACAGAATACGAAGGCCAGAAGATAATGTTGAATACTGATTGAATGTACTTGAACAAATTTATTTTTGACGTAATTTTACACTGTGAAAATACGTGGTGCAGGAGGTGGTGTATGATGACGGTGTCGTAACGCAGTAGTGAAAATAATAAGTGATAACGCAAAAGGACTGTAAATCTTTCTTACTTAAATGAATCATTTGCCAGCAATTCATTTCAGTTAAGGATTGACACTCTCCACTTAAACGCAACGTCATCTTACGGAAACAATGAACAAGTTTTTGTTGTGTAAGTTGAAGCATAGTTCCTCAGATAAAGAAGACAAATTTTTAAGATAAAACTAAAATCAGTATGGCTAAATATTTTCCGTTGCAGACAGATTCCATTCATAAAAGCGAAGAGATTCAAAAATTTGGGTATATAACATAAATTGCGTTGCACAGAAATATTAACGTATTGGTTAGACAAGCAATAAGCAGTACGTTCTGCAGAGCTTTGGGGCTCGGCAAGGCTTCTGCGAGGGCTCCACCAAAATAATATCAACCTAAACAACAAACCACATCAAGTCTTACCACACACTGTGAAAAATCCCCTCATAAATGTCATATCAATGTTGGTTTTATAAAAGTTACTCTTTATCTACAATAATCCTACGATAAAAAATTACATACAAAGACATTCAGCATGTACAAGTAGGTATGTGGGGACTCGATACTCGCCGCTACACATGCTTACAGAAGCTGTGCTGGCGCTTTCTCCCTCTTCCCCACTCTCGCTGCTCACTGTCTCACCTGCAAATGCTACTATCATTCACTACGCTCTCTCCATTTCTCTGACGGCCACAAACACATCAAACAATCTCGAAGGGTTTCATCAAACCAATGTCCTTCACCATAAGGTGCAGATCCCACTGAAGTTTACGAAAAAAAAAAAGGTTCAAATGGCTCTGAGCACTATGGGACTTAACATCTGAGGTCATCAGTCCCCTAGAACTTAGAACTACTTAAACCTAACTAACCTAAGGACATCACACACATCGATGCCCGAGGCAGGATTCGAACCTGCGAACGTAGTGGTCGCGCGGTTCTAGAAAAATGGTTCAAATGGCTCTGAGCACTATGGGACTCAATTGCTGAGGTCATTAGTCCCATAGAACTTAGAACTAGTTAAACCTAACTAACCTAAGGACATCACAAACATCCATGCCCGAGGCAGGATTCGAACCTGCGACCGTAGCGGTCTTGCGGTTCCAGACTGCAGTGCCTTTAACCGCACGGCCACTTTGGCCGGCGCGGTTCTAGACTGCAGCGCCTAGAACCGCTCGTCCACTCTGGCCGGCGAAGTTTACGATTCCACATCCAGGCTAACTTAGGTCCGCAGATTCACACACAGCCCTCGGAGCGCAGTATATTCAATACGAGTTTGTTATTGGCTATAGCTGAAAATTTAATAACTTCTGGCGACATTAAACCACTTTTCTCAAAAGAAACATAGAATGGAGCATTGGCTTAAAAGTGTTGCAACACAATCTTGCATCGAAAGTTCAAAGGTGGTTCACCTGAAAGCCGCTTCATCGGCCTCAAAGATTTTAGATCAAGACACTGAGATTCAACAATGTGATACAACTAATTCAAGTTCCATGGTTTCAGCTGTTAAGGTATTAACGACTCAGAAAAAGTGAAAAAAGGAAGTATGATGAATCTTACATCAATCTCGGATGTATTGATTATAACGTCTCATCCCTCCGCATCTCATGTAGCAAGCTACATATGAGTAGTTCCATGCTACCTGCTAAGATGCGTCAGCATTTAGAATCTACACAGCGCGACTGCTAGGACAATAACAACAATTTTTTATACGTAAGCGACAACAGAGGACCGGCTATTGTGGCCGAGCGGTTCTAGGCGCATCAGTCCGGAATTGCGCTGCTGCAGGTTCGAATCTTGCCTCGGGCATGGATGTGTATTATGTCCTTAGGTTAGTTAGGTTTAAGTAGTTCTAAGTCTAGAGGACTGATGTCATCAGATGTTAAGGCCCATAGTGCTCAGAGCCATTTGAACCAAGAACAAAGGCATCGTATTTGGCCAGCTATCTCGCTGCACAAGTGGGCGAAGTGCACATTATCGATGAGAATTTAATAAAACTAAGTGCGCTAGATGCAACACAATATGCGGTAGGTGAAAAATCTGGAAAACATCTTTCGACAGCGCCGGTTTCGAAGGACACTGTTTTGCATCGAATTGAAGAGCTTGCAGGCTATGTCAAACAAAATTAGTTGAGCAACTTCATCGTGCAAATGGATGTGTCGAGTGATATTGCTGCTCTGGCAGTCTTGCGGATAATTGTACGATATCCATGTAAACATTCACTCAAAGAAGAATTACTTGTGTACACATAGCTCTCAACCAACAAATAACAGTATCGGAAAATAAATTTTAATATGATGAAAATTTTTTTCAATGTAAACAATTTCTATTCCAACGATAGTATCGATATTTGTACAGATGGGGCCAAGGCAACGACTGGCAAAATAGCAGAATCTGTGTAACTTATAAATGCTATAGTACCAGCCATTGTATCCTACGCAGACAATCACTTGCGACAACAAAGATGCCGCCAAATCTAAAACTGATTCTTGATGAAGGAACAGAAACAATGAGTTACCTTAAAGAACGTCCTCTTCAGCGCCGATTGATTTCAATATAGCGTGAATGTTATGTGAAGAAATATGAGACACTACTGCTCCACATCGACGTCAGATGGTTATTTTGGGGTTAAGACCTTAACAAGACTATTACAACTAAGAGCTGAGCTACAAGAGTTTATGATTGACATTTAAATTAAAAGAACGTTAAAGTGATGTGACTTCCATCGGAAAATCATTATACCACTAGAAGAAAGAGTTCAAACCTCTGACCAGTTAACGGAGAAGGTAACATCTTACAATTCGTGGACTGAACTCTTTTTTTGCGATAATGAGACTGTTGTCATTTTTGATCTATATGTTTCATAATCGAGATTTGGTGATGCTGTACGATAGATAGTGTGTGCCTCATTTCTTGTCGTGCCGCATTTTCTGTATTTATCAAGTATCAATTTTCTTTAAATTTTGTACTCACAACTTCATAACATTTAGTAATAATTTGTCATTATTGAACTTTGCTTCTAGTTTCAAAAGAGAAAAAGTAGTCGCTTTTAAAGTAACAATCTTTTTGAGGCATATCTTTGAAGAAATAGCGAACTTTGTAGCTGTGTGATCAACGGTTTTCCAGTATTATACTTTGTCACTTTCTCTGTTGATGAAAATAAATTATAATAGTGGGTAAAGAATTATGTAAGCCAGGTCAAATGGGGAAAACGAAAGTTGTTGGCTCGTAGGTAGTTACATCTATCACCTAGGGGTCTCATTTATCATCCGCATGCAAACAGCTTTAATTACATTATACTACTTTGCTTAACAAATATATATTAAAATCAGTTAAGCTGTGTTTTAAAGTACTCTTTAACAATTTTAAAATATAAGGAGAATGATTAAGGAAAATTAATTGTCTGATAGGTTTGTACTATAGATAAAATGAATCTTTTCTGGAAAAAATAGTTTCATACATGATTATACACAAAGGAATGGGTTTCGGGTTCGAGTCCTGGTTTTAATGTGCGACGAAGTTTCAAAACAGCGCGCACTCAACTGCAAATAGAGAAATTCGTACTGGATGATGATTTTTGTTTGCATTGACATGACATAATCGCGTAAATCACAAATTCCTGGCTGATTCTGGTTCTACTGGTGAACGAAATCACTGGATCGACACCAACTTGGAGCTGTGTTTTGAAGAAATAGTTGTTGAAATGTTAGTCATTTATTGTAGTCTACGAGCCTAATTAACTGTATTAACTCTTCCAACACGAGACTCTTCAGTTTCTCTAAGATTTGTTGCGTCCTCAGCGTCTGATGGTCTAACCCGATAAGTTTTAGAATATGTGGGCAGTGCTACTCTGTAGCTCCCCCTCTGTCACCATTAGCCGGGCTATAAACGAAACAGACATTGCTGAGCTCAGTCTGTGTGAAGCGATCAATGTTTCACATTGGAAACGCACACAATACTGGCAACCGCAGAATATCGGTGGCCGAACAGCTATGAAAGCATTTCGAGTTTCCGACCGCCCTAATTCGCAGGATATCCGCAACGTTTCGAAATGACGCTATTGGAGCCCCGAGAGGTTTCTGTAGCAACAACACGTTGCGGAAACAATCATCCCCACAAATTTCTGTACTGACTACGATTTGCAAGTACATTACCTGTCAAGGATACATGTTATCTGGGAAAGCACTACTTTTCTTCAATTGTTACATCGTTGCTGTTATATTCACTCTTTAGTCGTTTTCGTTGTTTTTAGTAGTTGATAATCGAACAACATTTCAGTCCAGACACATGCATATTTGCTAAACTTTGTTTACCTCGAATATTCTTAGCTCAAGTTTACGGATGTTGTTGTAAGGTCATTTACGTTTTGATTAGGGTATAATATATCATGTGTTATACTCACAGAAAGTAACGTAAGGCTGCGATATTTTAGAAATGTAAGATTATTTATGCATCAGAGGGTGCAAGTCTAGATGAGGACGATAAAAATTGCTGTACTTAAGACTCTCTACTTACCATGTATCAGTTATCCAAAGGCAATCAGACTTGCGTGGTCATTCGCCAGTATCTGAAAAAGGCAAAACAGAACTATTATCATAATTTTTCATGGAACTTTTACTGATGATATTTCTCTGCCCCAGTGTGACGCTTGATGTATCACATATCCTATGCTTACAACTTAAACATAACATCACTGCCTACATCAATGTGTTATACTAGGTCAAAGAAAGGCACTGAATGGTAACATCGCAGTAATATATGCTTTCTTAGACAGTAGATTCGGTTGCAAATGGTTCACATGCTTTAGCCAGAATGTAGTAGCATTTCGGTCTAGGTCAGTTCCTCTTATAATAAAATTCACTAAGGCAATGATGTTAAGACTGATGCTAAAAGTCAATAAATGGGATAGTGGTGTTTAAAGTCAATAGATCGAGATTAATTGGGTAACTTCAATAGAATACAAGTTCTACCCAAAGAACCTAAGAATAATAGTAGATGATGAGTGGATAGTTCAGATAGCAAGGCTGGACGATATGAAGTAACGTTCCACAGACATGTATCAGGTCACGGAATTGTGTAACGGAAATTATCGGCAGTTACACCGGGATTCTTACCGTCCCAGGGTGTGCGGATGAAAAGATAATGGTACGACAGCTATTAACTTATTGGAGCCGAATTTGTTTTCCTATCTTAATACGTTGTTCCAATTATTCTTGTACATAAATGTTTGTTTTTGTTTGTCTTATGTCGTAAAGAAGAGTATCACAATGCGCTGACGACACGTTTTCGTCGCTGCCACCAGATCTAATAAGCCGACCACGCCACACAGCAAACGACAAGCACAGCGGCGAGAAAGGTCCTGCTGCCGATCTTCTCTTCAGTTGAATTACTTACGAAAAATATTCGAATTGATAAACAAATGAATATCGTTATTTTAATTGGCTAACCCGCAATGAAATTATGAATCAATATGCTGACTGACGGCTAAGTGTTCAGAACTATAATGCATTTGTGAAGTAATGAAGTACACAAGAAATGAAAATTAGTAGTTCGATCTATAATTCAAGAAGAATATAGAGACTGAGTATTTATAATACCAAATAGAAAGTTATTATAAGTGTGTTGATCGAAAAGTACAGTGTAAAACTGAAAATAGTTTGAGATAGATGACGCCTCAGCCAGTGATCAGTTAGGGCGCTGCCCATTACAGAGTATGCTCCATCAATGACAACTTTCGGTGAAGTTAACATTTGTACTAGGACAGTGGAAAGTGATTATGCTCAAGAGAGTCCTTAGACGTTCCAATCTGCAAACTGCTTATGAGAAAATCTCAAAAATTTAGTTTTGTTTTGCTGCCGAACACGGTCAACTAAGATTAAATCAAATCGTTAGTTGCGTGCTTGACTGATTAATTGGAAACTGAACTTCTGTTGTGCTTATGCATCGGAAACCGGGGCTGTAATGCAGCTAATTTATATACTGAGGTCAATAACTATAGCTGATTTTACTACCACGACAGCCTTAAGAAGACCTAGTTTTGATATTAGCGGATAGCAGATCATTACTGTCAGTGATACTATGGGGTAATGCTTTTCTATTGCGGTATTCTGTACGGCCAAGAAACCACCGATCAAATCTCGGGTAGTCCATATGTAGATGGTACAATAGTTTACAGTACGTTCATCGAATGTAACAAACAGTGCAATGTTATGCGAATAAAGGGTGGTCATTACTCTGAAATACCTGTTTAGCTCATTTGCCCTTGACTTCGACCGTACGTATTACGTCATGCAGTGTTAAAATTACTACTGCGGTTTGCTACTGCGGTTTGCCGGCCGCGGTGGTCTCGCGGTTAAGGCGCTCAGTCCGGAACCGCGCGACTGCTCCGGTCGCAGGTTCGAATCCTGCCTCGGGCATGGATGTGTGTGATGTCCTTAGGTTAGTTAGGTTTAAGTAGTTCTAAGTTCTAGGGGACTGATAACCACAGCACCCATAGTGCTCAGAGCCATTTGAACCAACTACTGCGGTGAAACTTCGCTATCTATGGAGAGAGCGTGGATCAGTACATATTTGGATTTGTTCTCGTGCTCTTCTTGGAGAACAAGGCGTGGCGTTCCTTTGCATCAGGCTAACGACCGACCACGCATGCTACAAGCGCATCATCATTAAAATGTGGAACTCAGTTAAGCTCGTCTTTTACGGCCTTCAGCAAGTGAATCAGAGATCATCTGTTGGAGGCACAGCGCTTTTATGTCCCACAGAATAGAACATCTGCACCTCTCACCTGGCTGAGATGGTGTCATACATTGTACTCGCCGTTGGTGTAACAGCTGAGTACTGAATGGGAAGATATCACACAAGTCCACGGATTACCCAGGCACGCCTCCCTTATCGATCCAAATTCTCACTGCCGCGCCAGTCTACTGTGAATTTCCCCTTACAAACGAACAGAATTGCCGAGGCTCTCCATGTTATGGAATAGCACCTCCGCAGCGAACGTAAATGGGGGATCCAGCCAGAAGCCCAGGAGCAGATACTTATACAATTGAAAGGACACAGTTTCAGAGTCTCTACTAGTCTGACACAAGTACGATTTTACATATGTGGACTGAAACGGCGAGTGAAATTTTGTACCGAGGCCAGGAATCGAACCTGGGTCTCCTCATTAGTTAGGCGAGTTAGCCACAACGTTACCTTGGTACAGCGGTTTACACAATTGCACTGATTCCTGGCACGCCTCTTCTCTCCATCCAAATCCGTATTGGAATGAGACGAGTAAAGTATTTGAAACTGTGTCATTTCAATTGTATGAGTACCTGCTCCTGGGTTTCAGGCTGGATCCCCCATTTTCGTTCGACGCCGAGCTGCTATTGCAGAACATAGACAGATTCGGCAATTGTGTTAGTCTGTTAAGGTTAATTTAAAGTAGACTGGGGCGGCAGTGAGAACTTGGATCGAGAAGGGAGGTGTGCCAGGGTAATCCGTACAGTCATGGGAACCGCTGTGCCAAAGTTGCTTAGTGGCTAACTCACTTGCCTAGTATGCAGGAGATGTGGTTTCGATTCCCGGCCTTTGTACAAATTTTCATACACACACACACACACACACACACACACACACACACACACACACACACACACACACACACGCACACACAAAGTGGTGAGAATATTCGGGCCCTATGAATCTGACGGTCTAAGTTTCTGCTTCGGTGCTTCCTTCCCTGCTAGGCCACTAACGTAAAAAGTTTGTAGGCTTTAGAATATCCAACTTTAGGTTCTACCAACACACACTGTGAATTACATCTTAGACGTGTAGAGGAGACGGGCTGTAAAGGGCACTGTGAGTTTTACCCTCTTCAGAATCGTAAATGCAATATTGTAACATTTCGAAAGCCCTGAACTTGAAAGAGGAGAGTCTAGCGCTGAGAGTGGGGAGAGGAAACGCGATGTGGGATTGTGGGGTTCCTAGCCGTTGAGACGGAGAGAGCGCATGAGTGGAGAGTGCGTTTGCTCGCCGGCTGAACTGGTACGTGCCCGGTCACTCGCAGAGAGGACTAGCCCGGCAGCCGGTCTGAGTTGCAAGCGCGGCGGGACGAGGCTTCCAATCTGCGGTGCCAGCAGCCCCACACACGAGACACTCAAGTCGCCCTTGGGACCACTGGCAAAATGGGTAACACTAGTGTCTTACTAGATTAGGCAACAAAACGAGAAGCGAAAGTAGCGCAAATAATGCAGGAGATCCCATAAAATGAGGGTCGATTTTATACACATCACAGAGGATTGAATACGCTTGAAACTCGTAAAGTGCTGACCCTAAAAATAACCATTGTGAATCACGAGATTATATGTGGTCTTATGGCGTTGGGAGTGATTGACGTGGTAAGAGTAGTACGAGAGGAGTTCATTAACTAGCGAAACACATTCTTTTACTGAACGCAGGTTTTATTCACATCATATTATTCATCACTCTTTTGTCTAAAAAACTTTCTTTATTTTTTTTCAAACTAATCCCCGTTCAATTCGGCGGCCTTACGCACCCTTACTGTGAAGGCCTCTATGTCCGCATGGGACCACTCAACTAATCAACCTCCCCATCATCTACGTACGGCATCCCGCCGAGCGCATTCTTCATTGGGCCTTATAGATGGAAGTTGGAAGGCGCGAGATCGGGACTGTAGAGAGGACGAGGAAGAAGAGTCCAATGAAGTTTTGTGAGCCCCTCTCGGATGCACACACTTGTGTGAGGCTTTGCACTGTCATAGAGAAGGATAAGTTGGTTTGCACTTTTGTGACGACGAATACGCTGAAGTGGTTCCAGCGTCATAGGTGTGGCAGCTGAGTGCTGCTGGTCAGTATACCAGACGGGGTTGGCGCGACCTTGTCGCGAGGAAGACAGACACCTCTCTCGGCGACTCAACGTGCTTTTGTTCACTGCCAGGTCACGTTAGACATTCTTCAAACGGCTATGAATGTCTGCGATGCTCCTGTTTTCCGCCAAAAGAAACTCAATAACAGCTCCCTTCTTGCAAAGCACCTCCGTTACAGACGCCGTTTTGAAGGTTACCTTAAGCGCCGCCACCTATCGGAACTTCATGAAGCTATAGCAGCTGAAGTGGGAATATTCCACGATATCACACAAAAAATTCCGAATCTGTTTCAACCGAATGTGGTAGATAAAAAAAAGTGTTGCTTTACTTATTGAACTCCGGTGGTATATCAGTGATCAGTGGAGCAGAGACGAATGGAGAGCCATTCAGGCGGCGATAGGGGTCGCAAATGATGAAACACACTAACATAAACGACTGTGACAAATGGCAGATTTTTAAGGCTCGTCACCTGCCAACGAGTATTAGGGAATCAATGAAGCTGCTCGACTGTTCGTGAGCTACTGTCGTGCGCGTGAATGTACAGGCGTTGAAGGACGGTAGGCGATAAGGTGTTAGACATCCGCACCTTATCGCAAATTGTGGATTTCGGAGACTTTCACGCTCTGTAAAGATAGATAGGTGGTGATGTGTGGCAGATCTGAAGATGGAATACAATGCTGGTGCGGGCACAGATGTTCCGGAACACACCAGCCGACTAGCATGTTCCTACGTTGACCTAACGACTGTAGTGGGCACGATATCGTCAAGATTTAACAACTGACCAAGCTAAATGTGCCACCTGATTGTACGACTCACGACTCACGTTTTTTGTAACGCCATGTTGATAGTGGTGTCCGGATATGCCATCATTCAGGCAAACGGCTGCTCGAAACGTGCACCAGGCCACCGATGGAGGCCAGTGGGGATGGTATTTTACTATGGCGAACATTCACCTCGATTATATGGGACCTATAATATTAATTGAGGACATCTTGCAGAAAGAGAACTAAGAAAAGGCCAGATATGTGCTAAAGCGGTTTGAGAAGCATAACAATGAATTCTCGTTGATGTCTTGACCACTAAATCCACTTGATCTCAACCTGGTACAACACATCTCGGACGCTACCAGGAGCCAGCTCCGTGTTCACTAACCAGTGGCCCGTAATTTGAGGTAAGTGGTTAACCCGTGCGAAGGCACACCTCTGGAAACGTTCCAGGAACTTGACCAATGCCTGTCATGCTGAACTGTTACTGTATTGGTTTACAAAAGTGGACCAGCAGTCTACAATATAGGTGACTACAATGTTCTGGCTCATCAGCACATCTGGAGTTTCTTCCTACTATCCACACTAATAATATAAGTTGAAGAGCCGAGGAAAATGGTGTAATTGCCTAATATCCTGTAAGGCATCCGCAAGTACTCAGAAATGCCACAACACCACGTGGCATGGTGTCGACTAATGTCTGAAGTAGTACTGGAGGGAATTGACACTATGAATCCTGCAGGGGTGTCCATAAATCCGCAAGAGTACGAGTGGATCGAGATCTTTTCTGAACAGCACATTGCAAGACATCTCAGATACGCTCAATAATGTTCATGTCTGGGGAGTTTGGTGGCCAGCGGAAGTGTTTAAATTCAGAAGAGTGCTCCTTGAACCACTCTGTAGCAATTATGGACATGTAGGGTGTAGCATCGTCCTGCTGGAATTGCCCGAGTGCGTCGGCATGCACAAAGGATTTGTATAGATCAAGATGATCAGACAGGATTGTTACGAACGTATCACCCGTCAGTGTCGTATCTAGATGTATCAGGGGTCCCGTATCACTTCAACCGCGCACGCCCCACACCATTACAGAGCCGCCACCTGCTTCAACAGTCCCTGCTGACATTCAGGGTCCATGGATTCATGAGGTTGTCTCCATACCGGTACACGTGCATCCTTTCGATGCAATTTGAAACCAGACTCGTCCGACAAGGCAACATGTTTCCAGTCATCAACAATTCAACGTCGGTGTTGATGGGCTCAGGTGAGGCGTAAAACTTTGTGTCGTGCAGTCATCAAGGGTACACGACTGTTCTTCCGCTCCAAAGGCCCATATCCATGATGTTTCGTTGAATGCTTCGCACGCTGACACTTGTTGACGGCTCAGAATTGAAATCTGCAGTAATTTTCGGGAGGGATGCACTTCTGTCACGTTGACGATTCTCTTCAGTCGTCGTTGGTCTCGTTTTTGCAGGATCTTATTCCAGCAGCAGCAATGTCAGCGATTTGATGTTTTACCGGATTCCTAATATTCACGGTACACTCGTGAGATGATCGTACGGGAAAATCCCCCCTTCATCGCTACCTCGGAGACGCTGTGTCCCATTCCTCGTGCGCCGACTGTAACACCACGTTCAAACTCACTTAAGTCCTGATAACCTACCATTGTAGCAGCAGTAACCGATCTAAGAACTTCGCCAGACAGTTATCGTCTTATATAGGCACTGCCGACCGCAGTGCCGTATTCTGCCTGTTTACACATCTCTGTATTTGAATACGCTTGCCTATAGTTTCTTTTGCACTTCAGTGTAACTGTGAAAGGAAATCAGTTACGTGTCCACGACTAAACAGCTGAAAAAATTTCGATGACATGTTGGTAGCTTAAACACTGAGGAATAACACGGGTACTGCAGAAAGTAAATGAAACAAAAAAAGGAGCAGCGACGGCTATGAGGGTGAGATAGGGAATGAAACATCATTTTTACTTCAGTGAACATAAACCACCTTAAAATATTGTGAAATTCGTTGTAGCTACTTCGAAATCACGATGCACCGATGCATACTGCTGCCCATGGCCCTCTGCATGCAGTATTCAGCAGTGACGCTGCGTGTTTTACCGCATCGTGTGCTGGGCCAGTTGTAGTGGGCGATTGGGGACGTCATGAGCTATGGTTACCTCAACACACAGACACATGAGGGCAGCTGACGTCATTGCACATGCTATTCTTACTTACTCATCACAACAAAACTACTAATATGCGAGAGCACTTGCAGTAACAGTCATCTGTATTACCAAACGGCTAAAATACACCACTATGACAATTTTTGGTCCCCTATCTAAGCCTTGCAAGGGTAGCAGCATTTGATCTTCAAAGTTATCGAGTAAAACAGAGGTGATATCATTCCTCTGCTGTTCCTTATCTACATAAACTATTTAGAAGACAATATGAGCAGCCATCTTAGGTTGTATGCAGATGATGGTTTCGTTTATCGTCTAGTAAAGTCATCAGAAGATCAAAATAAATTACAAAACTGTTTAAAAAAGATACGTGTATAGTGTGAAAATTAGCAGTTGACCACAAATATTGAGAAGTGTGAGGTCTTCCACATGAGTGCTAAAATGAATCCATTAAATTTTGGTTACACGATAAATGATTCAAATCTACAGGCAGTAAATTCAACTAAATATCTAGGAATTACAATTACGATTAACTTACATTGGTAAGAACATACAGAAAATGTTACGATGATGATGATGATGATGGTGGTGGTGATGATTGGATTGTGGGGCGTTCAACTGCGTGGTTATCACCGCCCGTACAAATTCCTAATATTTACTCAGTCCAACCTCGCCACTTTCATGAATGATGATGAAATGATGAGGACAACAGAAACACCCATCCCGGCCGGGAATCGAACCCAGGACCCCGTGATGCAGAGGCAGCAGCGCACAAAATGTTACGGGGAATGCGACCCAAAGACTGCGTTTTATTGACAGAACACATCGAATATTCAGCAGATATATTCAAGAGAGTGCCTACACCACGTTGTCCTTCCTCTTTTGAAGTATTGCTGCGAGGTGTGGGATTAACGGAGTACATCGAGAAAGTTGAAAGAAGAGCAGCACGTTTTGTATTATCGAGAAATAGGGGAGAGATTGTCTCGGACATGATAGAGGGTTTGGGATGGACTTCATTAAAACAAAGGCGTTTCTCGTTGCGGCGGGATCTTCTTACGAAATTTCAATCTCCAACAATATCCTCCGGAAGCGAGAGAATTTTGTTGGAGAAACGATCATCATAATAAAATAAGGGAAATCAGTGCTTGGAAGGAAAGATACAGGTGTTCGTTTTTACGGCGCGTTTACCGCGAGCGGAATCGAACAGAATTATTTTGAACGTGTTTCGATAAACCCACTGTCAGGCACTTAAGTGTGATTTGCAGAGCATCCATGTACATGTAGATGTTCAACGATTCATAGAATTCTTGGCTGAATTTTTTAAATTTAAAATGCTGTCATCTCTACTTAATTACCAGATTTAACCTTAGGTTAAAAGTCGAACACAGTACGTCAACTATTACAGTTAGAGACCTTGTACCTGTCTTCGAGCAGTGTTAGTCACAGCACATCAATTATCCACAACACATTCATCCAATATTACGGAATGAGAGCGCTTAACGACTTGCAGTGAACTTGATACATAATTTCGAACGTTTTTGAAACACTTTCTCGCTGACTTCTCCCACAGAATAATGTCTAATAAGTAAGACACGTATCTTTTCCGAATTGCGATAAATGATTCAAATGGCTCTAAGCACTATGGGACAGCTGAGGTCATCAGTCCCCTAAACTTAGAACTACCTAAACCTAACTATCCTAAGGACATCACACACATCCATGCCCAAGGCAGGGTTCGAACCTGCGACCGTAGCAGCCGAGTGATTCCAGACTGAGAACTGCGATAAAAAGGATTATATTTAGTTTCATCCACTGAGAAGGAAAGACGGTATATCTACTTTTTCTTCTATATATGTAAATTAAAATTTGTGTAAGAATAAAATTTTGTTGTATGACATGTAAGTTATTTATTACATTTGTGCTACTGAAATATCCATGCAGTGTGTCATGTCTTTTGAGGACTGCAACATGTTCTTTGAAAACTGTGTTTGTTAATATTAAAGTGCAAACAAGGTGTGGGAGCTACTTGATTGTAAGGTCATGTGAGAAAAAAGTCCATAAAATTATGTGTATACTAAACGTTTAAAAAAATTTCAACCTGTATTCTTTTTTAATTAGATGTATGTAGTGTGACCAGACGTCCGGATTAATCCGGACATGTCCTCCTGTTTAGCTCTTTGCCCGGGTTCCGGGTGGATTTTTACAGTGTCCGGCTGTTACCCAAAGTTGGCGTAATACAGTTAAATTTACAATTCGTCATGTTCTATTGCTCTTTTCTTAAATCCTTTAACTATTGGCACAGCCTTCGTGGTAAACACGCACGAAGACGGTGTTAGTAGGTGGCACCAGGGTCGTCAATGTTATCGTTGATGTGCTTATAAGCCGATGGAAATATCGATTATTTAAGATTTTCGTTTCGTATCTTCGCTTTGTTTTGGCTTGGCTTCCTGTAGTGCACGTGTGATTAATGAGTGTAATTTTTAACCGAGTGAGTAACGTAAAATATTTGACTACGCCTACACAAAAGTGTACATTTTCTGATGTCCTTTCCTACAAATATCCGGCTTTAAGAAAGGGAGAAATGAATTTGAAGCGGAATGTAAGATTTGTGGAGCTGGAACGTACGTCTCAGTGGCCAATAAAGGTAAGAAATAACTCGACAGATTGTCATGGTTTTATTTCATTGATTCATAATCATTCAATTTATTTGTATCAGAAGGTTAAAGTGCAGTTTACAGCCGGCCAAAGTGGCCGTGCGGTTAAAGGCGCTGCAGTCTGGAACCGCAAGACCGCTACGGTCGGAGGTTCGAATCCTGCCTCGGGCATGGATGTTTGTGATGTCCTTAGGTTAGTTACGTTTAACTAGTTCTAAGTTCTAGGGGACTAATGACCTCAGCAGTTGAGTCCCATAGTGCTCAGAGCCATTTGAACCATTTGCAGTTTACATGTCGTCAGCTGCTGCTTGAATTGTAGATGTTGGTAGCGGTGCGTCGTATGAAGGGAGGTGAGTGATCTTAGGTTTTACGCTTCGTAAACAACTCCGTGTTGTTGCCATAACGAAGCAATTGACAACCAATGTTTTTTTTTTTTTTTTTTTTTTTTTTTTTTTACATTGCTCAGTTAACCACCACCTGATCATCAGTAACAATTAACTACTAGTTTTACCGGTAATTCCTGGCAGTCACGTGACTTGTCCAAAACTGACGGGTGGTATCCACATCTGCAGTTGACCCGTTTGATGTGTCCTCTTTATTCTTATTTTGTCCTCCTTGAAGCTGTTTGTCCTCCGTTCTAAACAACTGCATCTGGTCACCCTATATGTATCTACGAGGACAATTTCTAAAATAGCATTTAAGAATGCACTGTAACTCCTGCGGATATGACTTACTGGCGTGATGGTATCCTTACATAAAATCTGAAGCCATGATGATGAAACTATGACTTATAAATGTACACTGGACTTGTATACATGACAGCTGAAAGGACAAGAAGAGGATTTTGATACTCTAAGCATAACCATTGCACAACGGTTCTGAGGTGTCAGACGAGACACACTAATGGAGAATAACACGAGCGCTCTGAGGGAGGAGATGTAGCCGGTATGGGCAGAGCCCAGTGACGTGTAGGCCTACCAGCAGACGGGCTGCGGCTGGGCGGCTGGTGCAGGGCAGCAGCCGCCACTGACAGCTGCTGATGGACGCCCCTCACCACTCCTGCTGACAGTTCGACCCATCACCAGCAGCGGTGAGCGAGCGCGGCCAGTCCGCCGCACCTGTGGCCTACTACGCAACAGATTCGAGCATCGCTCGAAGCACTGGGCTCAGATCGATTGGCACTCAACCGGAATGGCATTCCTGCGGAGGAAAATAGTTAATAGTCTGGTGGGGGTAAAATCTAAATAAATCAAATCCTCGATATGTTGTTTAAAAAATTACATAGTTTTAGGAAATTCGTCAGTTCCAGATTTGAGGATGATCACATATTCGTCAAGACACCGCGAAAATACCATATAGGGTGACTAAAGTGCGCGTCATTTACGACGGCGGCCGAGTTTAGGTTCGTTCTGCGCATCTGACGGCACAAAACACAGTCAGCCAATGAACAGAGAACGACGTTGCCAGAGCTTGACTACAGTGCAGAGCACGGACGAGTGTCTTCAGATTTAGAAACGTTCAGTCATAAATAAAGTAATTGAACGAAAACAATGTCTTGATAGCAGACTTTCTATAAAAGAAAGTTTGGAAAAAGCATTATTTATACCAACTGCTTCATATTCTATTAATTAATTAAACGAAACATCAAGAAGCCTCCTAATTCAGGTGATAGCAAGGAAATTCATTATCACCAACCGCTTTTTCGCAATAAAGAACGTAGGTAATTGCTTATATCATACTGTACTTCGACGAAACGTGAGTAGTTCATAGTCATATCAACAGTGTTTGTCGGTATTTTGCGTGATTTTTTGAAGTACTCCAGGAATTGCATTGAACGACGAGTTGCAGTAGCATAACGGTGTAAGTGTTTGGCTGCTAAGCAAACGATTCCGAGTTCAAATCTTGTTCGGTGCTTAATATTTTCTTTATTTAAGAAAATATCGAAGTGTCTTACTCCATGAATTTTATTCGTTTGAATGTAATTTTTCGAAATTTCTAGTGGCAACTAAAATCGAGCATACGGAAAGTATACGCTGTGGACCTTTACCTCTGCAAGCTCTTCAAAATTTCGTGCAATGGTTTACTACATTTAACACTGCACAATAACTACGTTGAGCATCGAAACAAAATTAAGTCATTTATGGGGGGAAGGTCGCAGTCAAGAAGATGGGTAAAAATCAAATTTTTGGGCCAAATAGTTTTTGTGAAATCGAATGATAAGTGTGTCAAAGCAGTTGGAACACCATGTGTCTGCACAGGCGCGCAGTGCAGTGATGACAAAATCGCGCACAGCTCGGAATGCGGGGAGCACGTCTCTGTAGCGGCAAAAGGGTTAATGCAGCCGTGGTGGCTTTACTTACTTCATAAACTGCGCGCTCCCCCCCCCCCCCCCTAAATGTAAGTTTGGGAACTATACTGTACTACGGCGCTGCTTCTCTTGGCGCGTGCAACTGGCAACGCAGCAGTCTCCCGCGTCTGGGCGGGCATGCGCGAGGCGCCAAGATAAAAGAATTGAACTATAGTCGATGTGTACAGAAGCTTCGTCTGGGGGAAGAACACTTATGTGCAAAACGTACAGATGACAGTGGCTTTCGTATAATTTGTTGCTGCAGTCCCGGATCTACAATATTTCTCCGAACGGGGGCAAAGCTTGATAGTGGCGCCTACCCCCCTCCCCCCCGGCACCCCCCTAGTGTTTGAGATAGCCGTCAAAAATTTAAAATATCGATCTTTCAAAATTATGTTCATTTTGTATAGCACATATTTCTCAAGAGTTTGATGCCACGTTATTTGGTCTGAAGTGTGTCAAAGGACAGTGCCACGCCTCTTCACACAGCATACTTCCATTGCAAGTCACTGTACATCGTTCTGTGGAATTCAAGCGTGTATATTTCATAATGGATGCCATCAAGCCTGTATTCAGAGCAGTGCAAATTAAGCTGTCGTATGGTGTCTCTCCTGCTCCCAGTCGGTCAGTTTGACAACCTACTTCTCCTCCCCTTAAAAAAAAGTAAAATCTCACAATTAATACTGAGTGGGTTTATTTGTGACAGGGAGAATAAGAACTCTTTAGAAAATTTGCACTCTTTACTGCCTATTAGCTAATAACTTTCTCTTTTGCCTGACATAAAATTAAATTTAGGAAACATAAAACCAGTAAAGACAAGAGACAACCAAGACAGTACACATTTCTCCAAACCTTAGGTCCCAGCATTTTTTCTCTCTAATCTTGCTACAGCCTTACATAAGCGTGCTTTCCTTTCTGCGAAAGAATCTGTTACCTAATCAAAGTTCGTCAAATGTTTTGCTACATGAAAAATCAAAATATCGTTGTCTAATACTGAAAAGTTTGCTAACACGAACAGTACCCAGGACTGGTGTGGTTTCTCCATTTCATTGAGTCTATTTTGTCAGTGTCTCCTAGATACAGATGAAACAAAACAGCCCTTTCTAGTATTTGCAACAATTGTAACACACGCCAAAAAAGCGAGAGTGTTTTGGCACAAATTGTCATTTTTATGTACCTCATTTACGTAAATAACACGACAGAATGTAATTCACGAAGTACCAATATAAAGTGATTATTACGCTGACTACAAGCAAAAATTTTTATGTTAGAAAATGGTTTCACATTTCATTCATATGCTCCAGTTTCTCAACCATGAGATCGGAAAGCAGAAGTACGAAATTTCTACATAAATTTGAAATAGTCATATTCTTCCATGTAACTTGTGTGATGTCCCCGTTTCTTCTTTCCTCGTTCTAACAAACAATCTCGTCATCACTAATTCTGAACTATTCCTGCCATTGTCAAAGCTTATCCTCCGATTAAGCTTCCTAAACTTGCCAGAATCACCGGTTCCTTTAACCCCCGTTTATTCTCCGGCTAGGCGTTGTGACGTATTCGTACAATGCGTTTTTCTCGCTATTCCGAGAATAGAACATAAGCGGTTGCTAATCAGGGACTGCACAACTGGCCATTAGTGGTGTAGGTTTCTATCAAAAGTTTTTGTCAAAATTCCATTTTCTTGGATACACCGAGAAGTTAACATGTGCTCTTTCTTGCTCGTTTATTTCCACTTTGGTAGTCTGAATCTACGGATATCGCTAATAATTATAAGAAGTCTGTTCATTTGCACCCCCAATCAACCACATAAACAAACATCGATTTGCGTTCACCCGTTCGGGTTTATTTGGTTCAGATCGTATACCCCAGTCCCCTTTTGTCTGCGGGAAAATTTTTCATTTCTAGATGCGATGGGGATTCCCCTGGCAGAGATGCCACGTACATTATTCACGAATTCAAAAATAAAATTAAGATTCGTTCAGAAACCAACTCAGAATGTGTTCAGAAATGTGCAAAAAGCAGCAGAGATGCGTTTCATAATCATATGAATAATCGATAGACCAATTGGTGTTGGATCGTAGGCGACTTGTGAAACAAGGTTTTTTTCTTCCAGGATATGAATTTGGTGCCCCCTGTACTGCCGCCCGGGGTAGATACCCTGGTTTGCACCACCCGTAGACCCGGATCTGCGTTACTGCCAACTCATGTAGCTCGATGAAACATGGACTATATATGTAGAGAATTTCTGTATTATAGTGAAAGTATCATGGAAAAAATTATCTTTATAGGTGAAAGTATCTAACTAAAATTGTTCCCTTTTTAATTAGTGAAAGTATCAATGATAACATTGTTCCAAATTAATTATTGAATAAACCTGCATCTGACTGCGTCTGCGAACTTGTTTCTTGCACTCTTCCACTTTTCCAATTAATGAAACATGCGTTTGCCTCAGCATTCAAGTTTAAGAGAATAATGCCGTTTGTGCAATGGCGTTAATATGGTACGGAAAAATTAGCTTTAGGCCCTTATGTTTACTTAATGAAATTATATCTTGCCTTGAATAATGCCAGTGATGTAAATGACATAAAATTAGTTATTTGAAATAACTTTGTTCTGATAACTTTAGTTATACCAAAATCGATTTCAAACCATATATTGCATAGATGCCTCATTTTCTTTAGGTTATTTCATTGGTGGGTAACTTTACTTTACTACTCATTTTCATATTCAAGACAAGCAAAGGATGTGGATTATGATTCAGTCTTTTAGATTTAAGCACAATGTTGATCTCAATATATATATTGTTAAAATTTTAAGTCATACACAAAACTATCATTCCCAACATTTTTGTAGCACGTATCACCCCTACAAAAAATTTTACAAAACGCTTACTGCGTCAAACCTTGGACATACAAATCCTAACTCTATTATCTAAAAAACTCCATTTTGAAATTATTATATATCTCCTCTCATTTACGTGCTTAAGTTTGCTCAGTGTTATTACGCAGCTCGATTCCTTACCTTAAAGCTGTCACCACACGTCAGCTTCCTCCGGGCACCTAGCTGCGACTCCCGAGTTTTTTACTGCGCGCGCTCGGCTCTCTTAACCATCAAAGATCCTCCTCCTCAAAAATATTATACTCATTCCACTTTGTGGTTGGCAACTTCCAACTTGATTTTCTGGATCTACCCTGATCAGACCTTACCTTTCAATACTACAGAAAGTACTTGAAAGAATACGAAATGAGACGATGAGAAAAGACACTTTTATTAAAAGACAATAATCACACTGCAAGAACTCGTACTAAACCTCCAGAAATGTCTCAGTTCAGCAGGTGAGTCCATAGATGATGATATAGAGGGCCTGCGGTATAACTGGCCACGCTTTCCCACGCGAATCTTACCATAATTAAGTCATTCCGTCCTTGCCCTGACTAAGTGAGCAGCCGCGTAGTTTTATGTACCCCTACAGAGCCGTAGAGCGCCGTCGGATTCTGAAAGTACAATACCACTGTCAGTGTTTTACATAAATAAGCCGGGAAGAATTTTATTGCGCATATAATTTTTACACAGGATGCCGTTATGGTGCGTTTATTTAAGAAACACCGTAAAACGAACTTGTTCACAGGGACTAAAGCTGTTAACGGTACGAGAGCAAGGTCTACCGTATGAGTAGATCGAAAAGCATCCTATCGACGACTGCCGACCATGGTGCACAGTCTCCAACGTGAGCGTACAGTTGGCATAGTTCGTATTGAGACCGTACATCTTCGGTTATGCCAAAGTTATTCATGTATTTATTAATACTCACGTTACCTGGAATTGAAAAATTACTGAAAGATAGTATTTATAACCCATAGACTCCTGATATCTGAATAGCAAAAGAGAACTTTTGTTAACAAGTACCTTTATTAATAACAGTTACTTGATTCGCGCCAGAATGAATGTACTTTCCCTACGTATCTCTTCGGTGACGTCACGAGCGACTTCTGCTTCGGCACCTCATGCCACTGTCTCTGAAAGCGCCAGATGGCCAAATGCCTCTGCCAGCCAGTCTAGGAACTTACCGCTCGCACCTTACTCCAGAAACAGTGCAGAGCTGATACAGTCACTTCACGTACGCGAAATAGCAAAACTGGAAATAAAGTAAAATGCGCTGTTATCTGCAGATAAGGGATACGTTACAACACTGAGGTCAGCACGATTTATAATGTTCCTCCAGACATTACTTAGGCAGGACATGGTTATTAACACGGTGTGTGATCACCACATACGGCATCACATGCTCTGCACGTGCTCCCACGCTGGTCACCAAACTGGCAAGAAATTTTTCAGCTAGGGTGTTTCATTCTTCCATCAACACCGTTGACAACTGCTGGATGCTCTCTGGTGCACATGGAGTACAGTGTCAGAGTAATGTTGACCTGTCAGTCTATCGTCTTCAAAGGTTGGCGACGGTGCCAAACAGCGTAGGGATTGGACAGAGGAGGATTGGAGGTAGCATGCTTTCTTATTGGACGATTAATGATTATGAACGTGCCCCGATAACACTGGACAACACGTAATGCACCCAGATAGATTATCGCCCGTGATCGTTTTGGTGGTCTAGGTGTTGTGGAGTGGGGAGGCATAATTCTGTATGGGCGTATTGACATCCCAGTCTTTGAATACGGCTCACTCACTGGTCAACGCTGTTGTATACCTCAATTCAAAATGGTTCAAATGGCTCTGAGCCCTATGGGACTTAACATCTACGGTCATCAGTCCCCCAGAACTTAGAACTACGTGATCGTTTTGGTGGTCTAGGTGTTGTGGAGTGGGGAGGCATAATTCTGGATGGGCGTATTGACATCTCAGTCTTTGAATACGGCTCACTCACTGGTCAATGCTGTTGTATACCTCAATTCAAAATGGTTCAAATGGCTCTGAGCCCTATGGGACTTAACATCTACGGTCATCAGTCCCCCAGAACTTAGAACTACGTGATCGTTTTGGTGGTCTAGGTGTTGTGGAGTGGGGAGTCATAATTCTGGATGGGCGTATTGACATCTCAGTCTTTGAATACGGCTCACTCACTGGTCAACGCTGTTGTATACCTCAATTCAAAATGGTTCAAATGGCTCTGAGCCCTATGGGACTTAACATCTATGGTCATCAGTCCCCCAGAACCTAGAACAACGTGATCGTTTTGGTGGTCTAGGTGTTGTGGAGTGGGGAGGCATAATTCTGGATGGGCGTATTGACATCCCAGTCTTTGAATACGGCTCACTCACTGGTCAACGCCGTTGTATACCTCAGTTCAAAATGGTTCAAATGGCTCTGAGCCCTATGGGACTTAACATCTATGGTCATCAGTCCCCCAGAACCTAGAACTACGTGATCGTTTTGGTGGTCTAGGTGTTGTGGAGTGGGGAGGCATAATTCTGGATGGGCGTATTGACATCCCAGTCTTTGAATACGGCTCACTCACTGGTCAGCGCTGTTGTATACCTCAATTCAAAATGGTTCAAATGGCTCTGAGCCCTACGGGACTTAACATCTATGGTCATCAGTTCCCCAAAACTTAGAACTACATGATCGTTTTGGTGGTCTAGGTGTTGTGGAGTGGGGAGGCATAATTCTGTATGGGCGTATTGACATCCCAGTCTTTGAATACGGCTCACTCACTGGTCAACGCTGTTGTATACCTCAATTCAAAATGGTTCAAATGGCTCTGAGCCCTATGGGACTTAACATCTACGGTCATCAGTCCCCCAGAACTTAGAACTACGTGATCGTTTTGGTGGTCTAGGTGTTGTGGAGTGGGGAGGCATAATTCTGGATGGGCGTATTGACATCCCAGTCTTTGAATACGGCTCACTCACTGGTCAACGCTGTTGTATACCTCAATTCAAAATGGTTCAAATGGCTCTGAGCCCTATGGGACTTAACATCTATGGTCATCAGTCCCCCAGAACCTAGAACTACGTGATCGTTTTGGTGGTCTAGGTGTTGTGGAGTGGGGAGGCATAATTCTGTATGGGCGTATTGACATCCCAGTCTTTGAATACGGCTCACTCACTGGTCAAGGCCGTTGTATACCTCAGTTCAAAATGGTTCAAATGGCTCTGAGCCCTATGGGACTTAACATCTATGGTCATCAGTCCCCCAGAACCTAGAACAACGTGATCGTTTTGGTGGTCTAGGTGTTGTGGAGTGGGGAGGCATAATTCTGGATGGGCGTATTGACATCCCAGTCTTTCAATACGGCTCACTCACTGGTCAACGCCGTTGTATACCTCAGTTCAAAATGGTTCAAATGGCTCTGAGCCCTATGGGACTTAACATCTACGGTCATCAGTCCCCCAGAACCTAGAACTACGTGATCGTTTTGGTGGTCTAGGTGTTGTGGAGTGGGGAGGCATAATTCTGGATGGGCGTATTGACATCCCAGTCTTTGAATACGGCTCACTCACTGGTCAGCGCTGTTGTATACCTCAATTCAAAATGGTTCAAATGGCTCTGAGCCCTACGGGACTTAACATCTATGGTCATCAGTTCCCCAGAACTTAGAACTACGTGATCGTTATGGTGGTCTAGGTGTTGTGGAGTGGGGAGGCATAATTCTGGATGGGCGTATTGACATCCCAGTCTTTGAATACGGCTCACTCACTGGTCAACGCTGTTGTATACCTCAATTCAAAATGGTTCAAATGGCTCTGAGCCCTATGGGACTTAACATCTACGGTCATCAGTCCCCCAGAACTTAGAACTACGTGATCGTTTTGGTGGTCTAGGTGTTGTGGAGTGGGGAGGCATAATTCTGGATGGGCGTATTGACATCCCAGTCTTTGAATACGGCTCACTCACTGGTCAACGCCGTTGTATACCTCAGTTCAAAATGGTTCAAATGGCTCTGAGCCCTATGGGACTTAACATCTGTGGTCTTCAGTCCCCCAGAACTTAGAACTACTTGAACCTAACTAACCTAAGGATAGCACACAATACCCAGTCATCAATACCTCAATTCCTTCCAGGTTTTCGAGGGGCGCATTCGGCCCACACTTCATTCATATGGATGACAATGCACGAACGCGTCTAACTGAGCAGGCGGACGTGCTCTTGGGACGAGAGAAGTCTCGCTGAATGGACAGCAGTGCTCTCCCCCCCCCCCCCCCCCTCCCGACTTAAATCCCATCGAACAATATGCAGTGCGTTAGGGAGACGTGCATTACCGAGGCCAATAGGTTTACAGAAATTATGATTTGTACAAGGTAATTTATAGTTTGTAGAGTTATGGTTTAGCCAACGTCCTTGCCGCAGTGTTAACACCGGTTCCCGTCAGATTACCTGAGTTAAGCGCTGTCGGGCTGGGCTAGCACTTGGATGGGTGACCATCCGGGCTGCCCAGCGCTGTTGGCAAGCGGGGTACAAATGGTTCAAATGGCTCTGAGCACTATGGAACTCAACTGCTGTGGTCATCAGTCCCCTAGAACTTAGAACTAATTAAACCTAACTAACCTAAGGACATCACACACATCCATGCCCGAGGCTGGATTCGAACCTGCGACTGTAGCAGTCGCGCGGTTCCAGACTGTAGCGCCTAGAACCGCTCGGCCACTCCGGCCGGCAAGCGGGGTACACTCAGCCCTTGTGAGGCAAGCTGAGGAGATACTTGACTGAGAAGTAGCGGCTTCGGTCTCGTCAAATGACATACGGCCGGGAGATCGGTGGGCTGACCACATGCCTCTCCATATCCGCATCCAGAGACGCCTGGGGGCTGAGGCTCATACGGCAGCCGTTCGATACCGTCGGGCCCTCCAAGGTCTGTTCGGACGCAGAGAGTTTCGGTTTCCAGTATCATTTTTACGTATACATTGCGTGGTCACGAAATCATTATTAATTTTATTCCATTGTCAGCTACATCATCGTTATATCAAGAATTGGACCATTTAAAATTAACATCGTTACTTAATTGAACACAAAACTAAATGCATTTTTTGCAAACGAGACATGGCAAACACTTCACAACTCCTACTGGAAAAACTAATTGAACAAGCATTGTCCGTTAATTTCCTCAATGTGTTCTGTCCAATGTGTTTTCATTAAAGATCGAATGTTTACACAGCCGAAAAGTCGCTTGAATGGTGAAAACAAAAAGGAAACCTTGTAAATTATTGCAGACATTACATTCATTTACAACGAAAATTGAACGGATAGTTAAAGGCATTATAAACGAACGTACAAGTTAGTTAAGATATTTTAGAAATAACATAGGAGATCGATCACAGTGGTGCGTTATAGTTCTAAATATGGGCAGAAATATCACAACGCTAAAAACTGTTCTGAGCAAGATGAGCGGCAGCAAACTCCTTTTCCCGCTGATTCGTTCGCTGCCCCCTCGTGCTCCGCGTAACAGGGCAGCAGACGTTCCCTGCTCTCGCAGCTGGGTGTGCAGATTATCTCTTCTCGATGAGAATGAGCCGGCGAGAACTTCCGCAATATAATCCTCTGGCGAGAAGCCCTCTTTGTTCACCGAGCAAAGTTTGGACTAACGTTAACATTACCGAAACACGCTCGCGGCGGAAAATATCCACCCGGCAGCAGGCGCTGAGGGTGAAATATGGAGGAATACGTCTGTAGCCAACTAAATGCAGCACTCCAGCTTCCAAAGGGGTAATTTTCTGAAAAGCGAAGAACCATTACAGAAATTCGGACCATCCACTTGCATTTAAAAGCCTTTCCTTGTAAATGGTGGGTGTGGCATACGGAGAGGACAGAACAAAAACTTTTGCTGCAGAAATATAATGTACTTTTTTCAGCATGCGCTGCAGGCCGTTAAGCCCTACTGGACGCTCTTTGCCGAACGGGCACATAGTGTCATCAATTAAGCTGCATGTATCATTTTTTCTAGGGGTATTGCGGCAATGTAAGCGGCCTAGAGAAACTCTAGAGCTCTTTGCCAAGGTCAAAATTCACAAATAACCACATATAACCTGCATCATATTACGGTTCAAATGGCTCTGAGCACTATGGGACTAAACATCTATGGTCATCAGTCCCCTAGAACTTAGAACTACTTAAACCTAACTAACCTAAGGACATCACACAACACCCAGTCACCACGAGGCAGGGAAAATCCCTGACCCCGCCGGGAATCGAACCCGGGAACCCGGGATACGCAACGGACACAGTTCATTATGTGCCAGTAGTTCCACATGCAGGGATACAACAAAACACAGATAGTATTGTAAATGTGAGTTCATACCTACGATGCTGACTAAAGATGTATTATGAAGAATGTAGCACCGAGAAACATCAACCTAAAGACACACAGTGATAAATTATTTCTTTCTCACTCTTCAGTAATCTGATCAATGTTGTTATAGTCCATTGTGGTTCATAACTGATAGTAAAACGACTGTTCCCTTCCATGTATTTGTTAGCAACAAATGTAACTGCAGTAACATCTGAAAGAAGATGGTTCAAATGGCTCTGAGCACTATGGGACTTAACTTCAGAGGTCATCAGTCCCCTAGAACTTAGAACTACTTAAACCTAACTAACCTAAGGACATCACACACATCCATGCCCGAGGCAGGATTCGAAACTGCGACCGTAGCAGTCGCGCGGTTCTAGACTGAAGCGCCTAGAACCGCTCGGCCACTACGGCCGGCTTCTGAAAGAAGAAATTAACAACATGCTTAAGGACATAAATTAGTGAATTACATGAAAACGGTAACCGCAAGAAGTGAAATTTTATTTCGTTCTGTTGGCCGGGCGTTATTGATGGGTTCTCCTACTAAGTTCTTCTGACGTGCTAACAAGCAGTTACAAAATTTATTAGTGGAAACCATAGCTCTGCTTCAGCAGGTGTATCGAGAGACAGGGTTCGTCCTCTGGCTTCATTACCACGACCAATTTATTCAAGTCTGTTGCACTTTTTAATTATTTTTCACTACATTTGTTATCATTTTTCAGCGCTATTGAGATATGAGACCCCTACTGTCTTTCTTTCGCGTCTCGATGCGCTACGTTATCTGATAAATTCTGCAGATTGCGCTGTTAAATTTGTGTCCCACGGTGTGCGCCCATTTAACTTCTGTTCTTCCACACGATCAGTACTGAGATAAGTCAACGACATCTATGCAGTATCTAGCAGTGTCGGAGTGTCTTCGATCAAACTGCGATATACTGCAATCCTGTGCTTATAATAGCTTGAATTTGGTTTTGTGCATCTGCCGTAATGCGTTCCTGTGAAGTAATGAAGAGTTCGTCAGTTTTAAAATAAATCTTGTAACAAACGATGTGATGGTGAAATGAAAGGGAATCACTACGGGAGAATATATGACAATAATGAATAATTTATAACTTTTTGCAATACTGCTAAAAGTAAACCTTAGTCAATGTATGTGAAGTGTGGAAAAAATTGGAAATATGAGGAATTCATTACTAGTAATGTTTCTAATAGATTTCCCTCGCCTAAAGCGGGGTTGCTTTATCGAGCTCCAGGTTTTCTTTCGGTTTAACTAACGAATATTTACGGTGTGCATTGACTTGATGTGACGTTATATGCAACACAAAGTATTACGAATCTTTACATTTCTGTCGCGCATATCGAAAAACCAAATTACGACACGTAATACATTTATAAAAATGTAAGTAAACGAAGTGAGGGGTTTCCTGGAATAACGTTTACATCTGGGGAGTCTGGTGGCTAGCAGAAGTGTGTGACTCAGAAAATGTTCCTTCAGCCACTCTGTATCAATTCTGGACGGGTGGGTTATCGCATTGTCCAGCTGGAACTACCCAAGCCCGTCGGAATGCACAATGGACATGAATGGATGCAGGTATCAGACAGGATGCTTACGTTCGTGTCACATGTCAGAGTCATATCTCGACGTATCAGGCGTCCCATATCACTTAAACTGCTCACGCCCCACACCATTACAGAGCCTCCACCAGCTTTAATAGTCCCCTGTTGACTTGTAGGGCCTATGGATTCATGAGGTTGTCTCCATACCCGTACACGTCCATCCGCTCGATACAATTTTAAACTAGGCTCCTCCGATAAGGAACACGTTTGCAGTCATCAACAGTCCAGTGTCAGTGTTGACAAGCCCAGGCGAGACGTAAAGCTGTGTCATGCAGTCATCAAGAAAACCCCATATTGGCACATGTTGATGGCCCAGCATTGAAATCTACAGCAATTTGAGGAAGGGTGGCACTTCTGTACGCTGAACGATTCTCTTCAGTTGTCGTTGATACCATTCATGCAGGATCTTTTTCCGGCCGCAGTTATGTCGGAGATTTGGTGTTTTACTGGATTCCTGATGTTTACGGTACACTCATGAAATGGTCTACAGGAAAATCCCTACTTCATCACTATCACAGAGATGTTATGTCCCATCCCTCGTGCGCCGACTATAACATCACGTTTAAACTCACTTAAATCTTGATAACCTGCCACTGTAGCAGCAGTAACCGATCTAACAACTGCGCCAGACATTTATTGTCTTATATAGGGATTGACGACCGCAGCGCCATGCTCTGGCTGTTTACATATCTCTGTATTTGAATACGCATGCCTATACCATTTTCTTTGACGCTTCAGTGTAATTCTAACATGATGAACTGTTTATTTAGAATAAGCTCTAAGGACGGGTTACTTTAAAATTGCACTTAATCACTCTGCCATCGACCAGATAACAGAATGGAAGATATTTCAATTAGCATCTAGAAGAACTTCCGAGTTTCCTATAGTAAACTGAAGGATTATTTTTCGATACATGTGGGTCGATACTTCCTTGCAAGTATAGTTCGACGTTATGTCGTGCTGCTCATTCCTTTGATATTAAAAAAAAAAAAAGAAGATTTTGTTTTTCCTAAAGGCAAACCCAAGTTCCCACAATTTTTTCTGTAATTTCTGCACTGCACGCGTCGAAGATTGTTATTTCTGCACTGCTCAGTGTGTGCAGTTCTGCAGAAACAAACACGAAGTGTTTATCACAAAATTGTATTTTGGTTCACATTGAATATCTCCTAAAATTACCTATCATTGCAACCTTAATACGTGAATGTAGTTTACTGGAACCATCTGTCCACAGTCAGGATACGCGTGGTTTAGCGGTTCCTTTACTGTAGCTTCTCGTCAGGGAGTGTGTTCTCTTATACAAGTTGATATCTTTCTGAAGCATATTAACAGACGATGGCAGCACTGAAGAAGGAAGAAAATGTTCAGCAAGAACAGCTTTTTGTAAATAAAAAAGTATGTTAACATAAAAAATACAAATTTAAGTGTGCTCACTGTGTGATCATAAATGTCCGATCGACTGTTAGTAGACATTAATTAGAATTTGTTCACCCTTCGGCATTACCACGGCTAGGAGTCTTCTCGAGACACTTCAAACCTGGTGCTTGAATGCCTGTGGAGGAGTGGCAGACCATTCTTTCTCAGGGGTCGAAACCAGAAAAATAAATGATGTTGGACGCCAGAGTCTGGACTAAACTAGATGTTCTAACTCATTCCAGAGGAATTTTCTTGGGTCCAGATCGGCATTCTCAGCAGATGCGTCCATTCCAGGGATTTTATTGTCCACAAACCATTGCGTTGCTGATGGTGCTTTATGAGGGTACATTGTCATGCAGAAACGAACAATCATCCTCTCCGAGCTTTTCCATCATCGTAAGGAGTAAACATCATCCTCTCCGAGCTTTTCCATCATCGTAAGGAGTAAACAATGATGTAAAGATGTAAAGTGTCTTCATTTCCGTCACAATTAGCGTTTTCTTAAGCGCAACGAGGGACGCCACCGTAATTACTAAAGCGAACCCCATACCGTGATACCCCGTCCTCGGAACTTCACTGTTTGCACTATCGCAACAGCAGGTACCCTGCTCCAAACATACACCAAACCCAGATACTCCCATCGGATTGACACGGCCAATAGCGTGAGTCATCACACCCAAATCACTCGTTTTCAGTCATCCAGTGATGCCACTGTTTACAGCACCTCAAGCGATGCTTTTATCTGCATCTCGTGACGTCTCGTGGTCAGTTCCGTATTACAAGAGGTGTGCGGATAGTTTAGCGAATTGTCTGAAACTATTTGCAGTGTATAGTTGTACCAAAGAGAAACTTGGACGTTAAATACGAGCAGTACAGCAAATAAACAATATAAGCTTTCAAAATGTGTTTAAAACCGATTCTGAAGATTAGATGTGTATATCATATAAAAAATTAAGAATACACATCCTGAAGCATCAGAGAGTACTTGCTTGGGTAACAGCGCACTATTCGGGAATAAAACTTGTAGTCAGTGTCCAAGATTTTAAGGTTCAGGTGGCTGCGTAGATGAAGACGTTTGTACAGGATAATCTAGCGAAAGGAACTGAGTCAAACTAATCTTTGAAATGATGCCCACTAATAAACAAAACAACAACAATAGAACGAATATAGATTACTGTTCAACGTCACATCAACAATTTGTATTAGTGCAAGGAATGAAGTTCGGATTGAGAAGCCAAGTGTGATCGTTTGAAACGAATCATTCTTATTTTCCACAACAGATTTAGAAAAACTGCGTGGAGCTTAAATACGGATAGCCAGACGTGGATATGACCCGCTCTGCTCTAGATTACATGTCCAGTCTCTTGCCACAGCACCAATCCGGTCGCTAACAACAATAATTTTGTTATCAATAATAATTCTTCAGTAATATTCAGAGATTTGACACGGATTATAAAGTGTGTTACATTACGAAACAATAACATAAGGAAAATGGTTTTCTTTTATACCGGAAATCACTATAATACCGCCGTGTGTGTGTGTGTGTGTGTGTGTGTGTGTGTGTGTGTGTGTGTGTGTGAGTGAGAGAGAAAGAGACCGAGAATGAAGAGTAGGACTGGAAAAAGAGAACGGACATCATAAATCATAAGTAACTGTCAACGAAAGATAGAGTCCGCCCCCGGTAGCTGAGTGATCAGCGTGACAGACTGTCAATCCTAAGGGCCCGGGTTCGATTCCCGGTTGGGCAGGAGATTTTCTCCGCTCAGGGACTGGGTGTTGTGTTGTTCTAATCATCATCATCATTTCATCCTCATCGACGCGCAGGTCGCCGAAGTGGCGTCAACTCGAAAGACCTGCACGAGGCGAACGGTCTACCCGACGGGAGGCCCTAGCCACACGACATTTCATTTCAACGAAAGATAAAAGAAACATGCTTCTCTCTTCTTTTTTTTTCGTTCTTTGTAATAAAGGCAACGAATGATATACGTAGGTTTCACTCTAAACATTTACTAACTTTTCATATCGGGAGTATTGTCCCGTCATTTACTTTAATTGGTGAACTATACATTCTAGCAGTAAAAATTTTAGAAAGTACTGCTTTGGGCTAATTCGCGGGCAAATGCCCATCTACGTATTCCCTGCCCAATGGGCATTCCCCGGCCCACATCATTAATAGTACAGTTGCATGAGTCACATCACTTCGTCATGCGATTGCGCGGGAGCTAACTAGCAGATCAACAGCAATAACAGCAAGAACATTAATTTCCCCTTCTTCTGTCGACACTTGTCTCCTTCTGTTACGCTGTCTAGGTGTTGAAGAGATCAGTTTCACTTACCTTGTTGACGTCTATTGGGGTATCATGCCACATACAACATACAAGAGTGAACTGCATTCTTCCTACCCTCTCCATATAACATAAACATGTTGGCTGTTTCTGCATTGGTAAATCTCATCGTCCACTCACGACCTACCGTCGGACTGTCACACATTAACCAGCAAGTCGCACTGCACCCAACGAACACACAACCTAACTGTAAGCAGACATAACAATATCGTACCTATCAACCGCGCAAGTTGAATGGCATAAACAAGTGTCTCTGTGGAAACCTTTCAAAATACGATATCTTGTAAACGACTCACACTAGAATCCTGCAAAAAACCACTGATATTATAATTTCGTGTACTTTTAGTTTGTTAATGACAATTTTCATTAATCCCTTTAAAGAAGTACGTTTGTAATAATACTTGAAAGCATATTTTTTGTGCAATCTGCTGACTGCCTATCAATACGAGCTTCTGACTACCAATCCCTTCCACCGAGCGAAGTGGCGCAGTGGTTAGGCACTGGACTCGCATTCGGGAGGACGACGGTTCAGTCCCACGTCCGGCCATCCTGATTTGGGTTTTCCGTGATTTCCCTAAATCACTCCAGGCAAATGCCGGGATGCTTTCTCTGAAAGGGTACGGACGACGTCCTTCCCCATCCTTCCCTAATCCGACGAGACCGATGACCTCGCTGTCTGGTCTCCAAACAACCCAACCCAACCGATCCCTTCTATAAAAACTGCACATCAATAGCATTTTTCCATTTTCGTAATATCTGTGGTGCAAGTTTTAGGTGATTCACTCTGTATTCCTGTTTCTGTGTAATCTGAGTGTTCTGTGTGTCAATTTTTCGTGTATTGCCCGCAGAAGACGTCAGTGTGTACCGAGGAACCTTGTTCCTCGAACTTTGTATGACAATAGGAAACTTCGAACTGGTAGTTTTCGAGAACCCGGGCGGGTGCGCAAGTCTTTTGGCGCCAGTGAGCGATGGCTGCGCCACAGCTGGCGGCGGGCCTGGAGTTAGCGGTTCCCACCCCTTCGCCATCACACCCCTACACTCCCTCCCTTCAGCCCTGACGCGGCTGCAGTTCTGATTAAAGCTGGCTCGCAGCTGGCGCCTACCGTCTATCCGCCACGTGCGACGTCCCGGCTGATACGGTTGATGAAAACGAGCTCCCAGCTATTGTTTGTGACAACAACACTCTGTCCGCTGCCAGTCGCCGTGCGGAAACTCTAGCATTGTCACCGCGGACAACTTCCTAATGGGACTGGTCGGAAATTGCCTTCCTCGAATCGAATGGCCATCTATCGCGTCTGTCCTCCGACACAGTGGCTGTTCGGCACAGTGAACCGTGTTCCAGTATGCGTCAATGCAGATTACAAGATCTACGTTCCCGACGCTATTTGGCGAGGAACGTTGCGTGTGCGCTAAGCAACTGAACAAACAATCGTCAGCCGAGTGATGTGGAGCAGTGGTTGATATGCGATACTCGCTGTTCGAAGTGACGGCGTCTATGCAGGGTGTTTAACACGTTGCCTATCCCGCTTCACTCTGTTTAGCTCACTACACAGAATGTTTCAGTCATTACATCAAGGTGATAGTTCCAGTCATGGGGAACAACGTTTGTTTGGGACATAATGATCGCTGACGCTTTCCAGAGACTCTAGGCGCCCTTTAGTATTTCCCGGTCCTTGGATCACGAGATTTCACTGAAAGGGCAGGGTCTAGCATCCAGGCGTTCAGCATACTAAAGGATAGCTTTAGTTATAGTGCAGCTACTCATGAGGGTCTGGTGTGGGCTATAAATGAGAAGTGTTTGTGGGAAACCATGTGAGTGCCAGAATCACTCATTTTCGAAATTTTTGAAATTGTTCTATGTATTGCTGCTAATACTGTAGGCAATAATTCAAGTGCCATGCCATTCCCATTTAGTTCAAAGTATAGTCCTAAGATGGCACCTGGGGTATTTACATAACACTGTCCATGGAGACCGATGTAGCTGCCTACGCAGACTCTCAGTGTAGTAGCTTTCTCTGTGCTTTATCCATGGATCTAAATATACGGGGGTTGACTGAAAAGTAATGCCTCCACCTTCGTAACTCTTTAACAGTAACTTAGGTATGCGGCAGGTACTGGCTTGTCCTGTAGCCTCTCCTCTACAGCTACAATTGCCGGGAAGCCTTAGCATTGAACGGTTATGTTGTTACAGTGTACAGTATTGAACCCTGCGCAGACGGTCGGTCAATGCGATTTAAGTAACGTGCAATCATTCAATTCTTGACAGCAGCAGGTGTCACCCCAAAAGAGAGTCATCACAGAATGAAAGCAGTGTATGGTGGTTTTGTTGATGTGAATACTGTGCGACGCTGGGCGAGTAAGTTTAAAGATGTTGAGGCTGGAACATTTGACCTGCGTGAAAATCAAAGATTGGACGTCCTTTGACAGCAATCACAGAGTTTCACATTCAAAATGTTGACAGATTGTTTCAGGGCGATCGTCGTATCACTCAAAGAGAAATTGCAAACACAATCGGCATTTCACGAGAACGTGTGGGTCACATTATTGCTTTTCTTGGCTATCGGAAGGTCTGTGCACGGTGGGTACCACCGATGCCGACTTCTGAAATGAAAGCGCACAGACTTGAAATTCGCCAGGAAGTCCTCTCGCGTTTCAGCATGAAGGTGACGCCTTTCTCCATTCAGTTGTGACAGGAGACGAACCGTTGGTACACCATTACGATCCGGAGACGAAACGTCAGTCTATGGAATATCGGCGCAAAGACTCGCTCCAGAAGAAGAAATTGAAGAGGCAGCCATCAGCTGGAAAAGTCATGGCCACAGTGTTCTGGGACGCAGGTGGTGTTATCCATGTTAATTTCATTGGTCGTGGAACAACAATAAATTCATAGCGTTACATCACAACGCTGCGAACGACGGCTAACAAGGGCCCGAAAGGAAAACAGTACTAAATCACACACTTCACGTGCCACCACAGCAGAGCTTTAGAGACTGATTCTCACCACCGTACAGCATCCTCCATGCACTCCAGATTTTAGCACCGTCTGACTTCCATCTGTTCCCTATAATGAAAGACGATCTGAGGGGACATCATTATGCTTGTGATGAAGATGATTAGAGAGCTGTGAGACTGTGGTTGCGGAAACAGTGTGTCGACTCATTTCGTGACGGCTTCAGAAAACTTGTTCATCATTGGCAGAAATTTATCCAATTGGCTGGTGATTATGTGGAAAAGTAAACATTAGTAATTAAAGAGCACATTCTAAGGATTACTTCTGTGTTTTATTTATTAAAATATTCCCATCCAAACCCAATTAACGAAGGTGGAGCCATTACCTTTCATTCAACCCTCGTAGAATCTAATACTGTAAGAAAGAAAGCGGCAGATAGGAAAGACTTGTAAGTTCATGGGAAGGATTACTCTACATCTGTAGGTATAAATAAACCAGCAAAGTGCAGACCTATGGTTCCTGAAGAAGTTCAGTAGCTGGTCAGGTGAGCTGGACTGAAAACCCCCTTCACAGTCATTAACATGCAAGAATAAGACTTTTTTGATATGGGTGTACTAGCGGATCTGCACGTCAGTACATTCCAAACCAAGCTGAAACAACTCTCTTCAATTACAGTGATTAATTCTAATAAAATTCTGGTCAAGAAGACTTTCAGTGAAACTGAGGAATGCCGTGTTTGCTCAATCTTCAATTAAGGTTATACAGTGCAAAACGTGACGCTTCTGGAGGATCTTCCTCAGTTAAATCGATCACTTCAAATGAGTACCGAAAAAAGAAAGATATTTTTGTCTATGTTTTGTAACAAAGATAAAGAATACCGACTGTTTGATGGAAATGTTTGTTAATGAAGCAACAGAATTAAACTGACAGTTACAATTAAATTTCAAAACACTTAACTTTCCCGTATTTGCTATTTGAAAGCTTTTCTCCAAATTTTTTCTTTTCAGTATTAGTTGTATCAGTATTTATGATCCAATAGGACAATTATTAATGACAAACAAACATTACATAACATTTGAGATTTTTTCTTTCCGTTTCCTGAAAAAGATACCATTTGGCACTTACACCGTTCCCACAAACACTCCTCAGTTATCATACGTCAGGGAACTTAATACATACGGTAATGCGTTAATGCGGAACCTATTTATGCCGGAGAATGTTAATTACGATTTTCGCAACTAGGTGCAAATCTAGCGCTGTGAATGCAAGGAAGGTGTGTAGAAATGTTTCCATGTGTAATGGATTAGGAATGGGAAGTAGGTACATAAGGCCTAAGAAGTGAGAAAGGCGTAAGGTTGATTTTATTATAAGCCGCCACCTACACAGTTTGCTCAGTATGAGTACAGAAGACGTCGAAGAGATACTGCATCCATACCACCACCTTAACGTTTCTCCATTCTTTTAAAATCAAGCCTGTAACAAGAATTGTAGTGTCCACCCTCCAGAACCGAACGCCGGTCAGCTTAAAATTTTGGTACCTCATCCTGCTTAAACCTAGTGTACCAATCTGTTTTGAAAACAAGCTAGAGCTGGACTGTTAATTCATTTCTCACTCCCACGCACTGCACTCACTACACATGTTTTGTTTCATAATGTTGGACTACACACACTATCTGCTAGCGTGAGGAGTATGGTGGCAATGTCTGGTTTCCATTTTACTTGTCGCAACGCCCCATTTATTAGCCTGAAACACTGAGTAAGGCCGGCCGGAGTGGCCGTGCGGTTCTAGGCGCTACAGTCTGGAACCGAGCGACCGCTACGGTCGCAGGTTCGAATTCTGCCTCGGGCATGGATGTGTGTGATGTCTTTAGGTTAGTTAGGTTTAATTAGTTCTAAGTTCTAGGCGACTGATGACCTCAGAAGTTAAGTCGCATAGTGCTCAGAGCCATTTGAACCATTTTTGAACCACTGAGTGGGCTCTGGAGCTCAGATGGAGGTTGAGTAAGGTATTAGTAATATAAAATGCATACCTTTGGATGTAAGATTTTCCAAAAGAGAAAAAAGAAAGAAGATTAAAGGAAGGAAAAAATTATGTGAAAATTTTACGTAAAATAATAGAAGTTTTACTACCATTCTTACTGTTAATTTGTGTTATATTTTTTGGCAAATCCCTGCTCTGTGTTATCTAAGTAATATTTTACTGTACAGTATGCATCGCTTAATAGGTATTTTTTCAATTGCCTCTTTCAGTGAGATCATTTTAGCAATCTCTTTGATGTCATTGGGCATACAGTTTTATTCTCTGGTAAATATGATGCTTTCAGGTTTATCGCTCATTTAAGTTCAATCTACATCTTGTTTCAAGGTCATGAATTTTTGCAGTAACCATCAATATTACTTCTGACGTGCAGAAAAAACTGATAACTTCCCTCCTATGGTGAAGTTAAAAAAGCCAGTGTTTTGAACAGATCCTTACAACAAGATGGATTACTACGAGGGTTAGTCAAATGAAAACCTTAAATATTTTTTAAATATTATTTATTCTGCAGAGGTGGTACAAAGCTGTATCACTTTTCAACATAATCTCCCCCAAGCTCAATGCAAGTCCTCCAGCGCTTACAAAGTGCATAAATTCCTTTAGAAAAAAATTCTTTTGGTAGTCCGCGCAACCACCCATGCACCGCGTGGCGTACCTTTTCATGAAAACAGAACTTCTTTCCTCCCATTGCGTCCTGGGTAGTCCAAACATATAGAAATCACTGGTGAGTATGGTGGATGAGGAAGACACTAAAGATGCAGGTCTGTAATTGCTGCAACTGTTTTAGGGCAGTGTGGGGCCGTGCATTGTCATGTTGCAAAAGGACACCTGCTGACAGCAATCAACGTCGCTTTGATTTGATTGCAAGCCACAGATGAGTTTTTAGGAGATCTGTGTATGATGCACTAGTGACAGTGGTCGTTCTAGGCATGTAATGCTCCAAAATGACGCATTTTTCGTCCCAAAAGGGAGTCAGCATAACCTTCCCTGCTGATGGTTGCGTTCGAAAATTCTTTGGTTTTGGTAAAGAGGAATGGAGCCATTCCTTGCTCGCTCTCTTCGTTTCCGGTTTGTGGAAGTGATCCCAGGATTCGTCCCCAGTAACGATTCTTGCAAGGAAGCCATCACCTTCTCGTTCAACGCGCCGAAGATGTTCTTCAGAAGCATCAACACGTCGGTCTCTCATTTCGGGAGTCAGCTGCCGTGGCACCCGTCTTGAAGACACTTTGTGAAAGTGGAGCTCATCATCCACAATGTGGTGTGCTGACCCATGACTAATCTGTAAACATGCTGCAATGTCATTCAGTGTCACTCGGCTGTTTTCCTTCACTATGGCTTCAACTACTGCAGTGTTGTGTTGAGTCACAACTCTTTGTGCGTGAGCTGGACGAGGAGCATCTACCAATGAAACCGCATCATTTGCTAACTTCCTCCTTCATCCGTAGACTTGCTGCTGTGACAAACATGCATCACAGTACTGAACCTTCATTCTTCGACGAATTTCAATAGGTTTCACACGTTCACTATACAAAAACCGAATAACCGAATGGTGTTATTTCCTGGTGCAAGTCGCAAGTGAGGCGGCCATCTTTATACTGATACTGCGACGGTATGTGTGCATCTGCACTACGCTGCTACCTACAGGCCATTCTGCACGCTGTTTGTAGCACGCTTACCAACTTACAGGACGTTGTTGTTGTTGTTGTTGTTGTTGTTGTTGTGGTATTCAGTTCAGGGACTGGTTTGATGCATGCCACTCTATCCTGTGCAAGTTTCTTCATCTCCCAGTACCTACTGCAGCCTACATCTTTCTGAATCTGCTTAGTGTACTCACCTCTGAGTCTCCCTCTACGGTTTTTACCCTCCACACTGCCCTACAATGCTAAATTTGTGATCCCTTGTTGCCTCGGAACATGTCCTACCAACCGGTCTCTTCTTCTGGTCAAGTTCTGCCACAAACTCCTCTTCTCCCCAATTTTATTCAATACCTCCTCATTAGTTACGTGATCTACCCATCTAATCTTCAGCATTCTTCTGTAGCACCACATTTCTAAAGCTTCAATTCTCTTCTTGTCTAAACTATTTACCGTCCATGTTTCACTTCCATACATGGCTACACTCCATACAAATGCTTTCAGGAACGACTTCCTGACACTTAAATCACTACTCGATGTTAACAAATTTCTCTTCCTTAGAAACGCTTTCCTTGCCATTGCCAGTCTACATTTTATATCCTCTCTACTTCGACCATCATCATTTATTTTGCTCACCAAATAGCAAAACTCCTTTACTACTGTAAGTGTCTCATTTCCTAATGTAATTCCCTTAGCATCATCCGACTTAATTCAAGTACATTTCATTATCCTCGTTTTGCTTTTTGTTGATGTTCATCTTATACCCTCCTTTCAAGACTCTGTCCATTCCGTTCAACTGCTCTTCCAAGTCCTTTGCTGTCTCTGACAGAATTACAATGTCATCGGCGAACCTTAAAGTTTTTATCTCTTCTCCATGGATTTTAATACCTACTCCGAACTTTTCTTTTGTTTCCTTTACTGCTTGCTCAATACACAGATTAAATAACGTTGGGGAGAGGCTACAACCCTGTCTCACTCCCTTTCCAACCACTGCTTCCCTTTCATGCCCCTCGACCCTTATAACTGCCATCTGATTTCTGTAGAAATTTTAAATAGCCTTTTGCTCCCTGTATTTTACCCCTGACACCTTCAGAATTTGAAAGAGTATTCCAGTCAACATTGCCAAAAGCTTTGTCTAAGTCTACAAATGCTAGAAACGTAAGTTTGCCTTTCCTTAATCTTTCTTCTAAGATAAGTCGTAGGGTCAGTATTGCCTCACGTGATCCAACATTTCTACGGAATCCAAACTGATCTTCCCCGAGGTCGGTTTCTACCAGTTTTTCCATTCGTCTGTAAAGAATTCGCATTAGTATTTTGCAGCTGTGACTTATTAAACTGATAGTTCGGTAATTTTCACATCTGTCAACAACTGCTTTCCTTGGGATTGGAATTATTGTATTCTTCTTGAAGTCTGAGGGTATTTCCCCTGTCTCATACATCTTGCTCACCAGATGGTAGAGTTTTGTCAGGACTGGCTCTCCCAAGGCTGTCAGTATTTCCAATGGAATGTTGTCTACTCCCAGGGCCTTGTTTCGACTTAGGTTCAAAAATGGCTCTGAGCACTATGGGACTTAACATCTTAGGTCATCAGTCCCCTATAACATAGAACTACTTAAACCTAACTAACCTAAGGACATCACACACATCCATGCCCGAGGCAGGATTCGAACCTGCGACCGCAGTGGTCGCTCGGCTCCAGACTGTAGCGCCTAGAACCGCACTGCCACCGCGGCCGGCTCGACTTAGGTCTTTCGGTTCTCTGTCAAACTCTTCACGCAGTATCATATATCCCATTTCATCTTCATCTACATCCTGTTCCATTTCCATAATATTGTCCTCAAGAACATCGCCCCTGTATAGACCCTCTATATACTCCTTCCACCTTTCTGCTTTCCCTTCTTTGCTTAGAACTGGGTTTCCATCTGAGCTCTTGATAATCATGCAAGTGGTTCTCTTTTCTCCAAAGGTCTCTTTAATTTTCCTGTAGGCAGTATCTATCTTACCCCTCGTGAGATAAGCCGTTACATCCTTACATACTTACAGGATAACGGCGCGAAGTTTCGATTTGTTATTAGAAATGTAAGGTTTTCCTTTGACTCACCGTCGTATTTTTGGTTATTATCTTAGGACTTTTTTTCTAGTTTGGAAACAGTGCCCATGTTTTACAAATTATTATTGAAATAAATTACACAGTTGTGTATGGCATCAGAAACGTAGGTGTGCCATCGAAGTCGCATGGTAATCTCTATAGGGCACCTTGGTCTTGAAATGGACGTCAGACGGGTAATGTCATTCGGACACAATGCCGCGATACGTACTGTCCGTTATAGTAAAGCTTAGGGAACGTCGGTGGGCAAGTGGGAGAGCTAGTATAGGGGCGCTCGCCGGACACACGGTGGTAAACGTGGCGCGCGACGTAATTGAGTTTGTTGTGTCGCGGAAGGCGGCACTTGTTTAACATTTCCGCGGCGCGGCCGCGCGGCTTCGATTTATCCTGGCGCTGTTTGTCCTGCGGTAATTAAGCCCGCGCGTGCCCCGGCGGCGCCGGGACAGCACGGGACGCCACTGCAGGGAACGGGCCTCGCCCCGCCCGGGCGGCACTTGTGTTCTCTGCAAACAGACGCCAAGTTCCGCTCACCGCGCCCCCTGCAATATTTACTTCCCCGGCAAAGTTGCCCCGAGACAAGATGCAGCGCTGCCGGCTGACTTACGGTTATGAGCTGCGAAAGGCGCTCCCCACCCTCCCCTCCCCTCCCCTCCCCCAGACCCACTCTTCACTCAGGCAGCCCTACCATACCTCAGGCTCACCACAGCAGAGGCATGTGCCTCGGCGGCAACATTCGTATGCCTTGCTCACGGTATGCGAAGGGCGGAGCGACTCACAAGCTTCGGTTAAAGTGGAGCGAACATAGTGAACTTGTACCGACGTAAGGTGCTGCCTAAGTGCACTGCCGCCCACTTATGCCCAAGGATCTACTGGAGGGACTGAAGAAAGCACGGCACAGCGAGTATCAAAGCATACGAACACTACGAATGTCGCATTATAGTTTATCAACGGTAAAACAATTTACATGCAACTTTACTCGGAAATAGTCATCATTTGTGCTGTGGAAACTCACTTTCAGAGCACTGAATGGTGTGAATCAAGTGAACTTAGTTCATAGTTCGTGGTTTTTGTGGTTGCTCACGATAAGAGCACGAGAAGTGCTGTAGATTTCTCAGAAATATCGCTCAGTGGAAGGCGAACCAACATAAGGGAACATTTATCCCGGGTTGTGCATAGATATTCAACCGTTTCTGAGAAAACGACCGTTTTAATATTCGACCTAATTTTGGTGACTTTTAGCCGATGTTAAGCTCAGTCAAACTGGTGAAATAGTGGCTCCCGTGGCAGCCTCTAATTTTTTGCATCCCATGTTCGAAACACGATTAATGTTTTTATTTATTTTATTTATTTTTTCATTTGTTTGCCCATATCCATAGAAGGCTGCTATATGAATGCTTCTCATCAAGTAAGGCATAACATTATAAGTGGGGTTCACCATAAGTGTCATATATATATATATATATATATATATATATATATATATATATATATATATATATATAAGAATAAACGAGAGTATCAAGTATGGATTCAAGTAACGACATACGAATAAAATATAAGATAATGAAAATTTAAAAGTTTGTAACCCCTGAAAGTACACACACACATATATATATGTGTGTGTGTACTTTCAAGGGTTAGAAACTTCTTAAATTTTCATGTGTGTGTGTGTGTGTGTGTATATGTGTGTGTGTGTGTGTGTGTGTGTGTGTGTGTGTGTATATACTTTCAGGGGTTACAAACTTCTTAAATTTTCATTATCTTATATTTTATTCGTATGTCGTTACTTGAGTCCATATTTGATACTCACTTTTATTCTTCAATTAGATTTGGTGCATTCTCTTGGGTGATACCGATCTTAGAAACACTCGAAGCATAGATTTTCCGAACATCGTGGGACTCGCACGAAGTCAGGTTTGCCAGAAAGACATTTCTTCGTATGAACTTTACCCGGGAAAGAAACAATAATTTCGCAGCAACCCACGCAAAATGGATAATTTTTCCGAAAAATAGCGCTTGGAAATAATTATAAATCAAGATGCAGTACAGGAAATTCACCGAAAATGATTTCAAATAATTTTTACTTTATTTTTTGTTTCCTTTTCTTTCATTCATCAAACAGAATTAGTAGACTAATAAGGACAACGTTGAAAAATTTGTGTAGTCATCTTATACAGCCACAGGTAGGGACATGAAGAAACAAAAAATAAAATGTAAAAATAATAATCAGGTTTCGAACACGGGACGCAAAAGTGTGAAGCCGTGACCATAGCCACTGTGCCAACACTTCTGTTAGACTGTCTCTTTGGCAAAAGGTATATAAAGTACACCGCAAACTTTGACAATCGTTTTCTCAGGAAAGGTAGAATACATACGGATAAGCCGAGACACGTGGTTGCTTAGTTTGACAATTCTTCCACTGAGCGACGTTTCTGGTATATGAGGTTACGGCACTTGCTGTGTTCTGCTCGTCAGCGTTTTTCGTCAGTGGAATGTCCACACTCTTGCGCCAGGTTTACATCGATGGAATTCCAGACGTGCCACGCCCGCACACATCTGCTTACCAAGAAATACATAGAATCAACAGAAAAAAAAATTATAAGAACCTGAAACAGGCAAGTTTCGCTGCCTGTAGATCTGCGGGTCCTGGGCTTGATTCAGACCGGGTCGGAAATTTTCTTTGCATGGGGGACTGAATGTTTGTGTTGTACTAATCACCTTACCTTGATCAACGTGCAAGCTGGCGAAGAGGCTTCAAATAGAAATACTCGCACAAGGTGACCGGGTCTTTCGGCCAATAATCCCGTACTATGATTCCACCAATTTTATTTCGGGGGCCGTTCAAAATGTCAGAAGGACTGTCACCAAGTGACAGAAGGCATAGTTGCACGTAATATTGTTGTACGGTTAACACATTTTAATACTGCTATCAACTAATATGCTGAATTACATATCATTATTTAAATGGAATTATCAACTTTTTTGTAAAAATACTCGGAAACTTTAGAAAAGACGACTACAGTACAGTAACGGTTGTTACTATGGCGTTGAAACTTTTCGCGGGATTAAATCCGACAGACGGATTAAAACTGACAGGTAAATCAGCAGGGATAAATACCGCCAAGTGCTGCTCTCATGCGAGAATCATCCGTTATATGCAGTTACAAGGAGAGCAAGTATTACGTGCTGCACCCTGTGAAATGTAACGCCGGCCGCGGTGGTCTCGCGGTTCTTGGCGCTCAGTCCGGAACCGTGCGACTGCTACGGTCGCAGGTTCGAATCCTGCCTCGGGCATGGATGTGTGTGATGTCCTTAGGTTAGTTAGGTTTAAGTAGTTCTAAGTTCTAGGGGACTGATGACCTGAGATGTTAAGTCCCATAGTGCTCAGAACCATTTTTAAAAAAAATGTAACCCGCTATACAGTGTGTTCAACGAGGGCTCCATACAGATCATGAAAATGGATGCACAAAGGTATATATCCTCAGCTTTTCCTTATTCACTCGACCGATTTTAACTAAACTTAGTACAAATACTATTTACTGACGGGAAAGAATCAGTGTGATGAGAATAACCGTTCACCCACCAAAGGGATGAGGGCGGTTGTGGATAAACAGTGTAGCCCACGTGTACGCAGTCATCCACTATTTTAGACTGAGACTTCCAACAAACTTTACACGCAATTTCAAACCTTTAGGAAACTTTCTGTCGCTGAAAACCCCAATAAAATGACGAAGGGAAAAATGTTTATCGCTTACTACATTTTCGGCTTTCCTACAGTAAAACTGCCACAAGAAACATGACGTTTTAATTTATTGTTCTCTGCTACTAATTCTATTCCTACCATTTTTCACAAACAGTAGCCACATATAAAACAGGATGTAATTGCAAAATAATAAATAATATCAGTGTCAGCACATACTTCAGGACATACAACGTCATAAATATTAAGCTGAGTGCAAATCGAACTTCAGAGCAAAATTCGCTAGATGTACAGGTGTACAAATACGAATGAATTATGTTAAATAAGCGTGAAACATATCTGACAAATGTGGATGCGAGCAAAGCCACAGATGAAAAGCTCATCCTAAACCCCTCCAGAGATTTCAATCAAATTTGGTACACATGTTAGTTACCGTCAGGAAAGAACTATTGTAGGGGTAAGAACCAACAACCTCTCCTACGTGGGTGAGTGTGATAATGTGGAGAATAAATGGTGGATGAGGAGATAGAAAGCGTGCAGGAAGGAGGAAATAAGCATAGATAGGAGGAGGAGGAGGAGGAGGGAAATTGACACAGAAAGGAAAGAGCAGGAGATGTACAGAGGGAGGAAAAGCGATGAAATGTGCAGAGACAGGGGGAGGAAGAGATAAACAAACAGAGAGAGGGGAGGAGAAAATGGACAGAGAAAGCGAAGAGGAGGATATGGACAGAGGGAGGGGAGAGGAGGAGATGGATGAAGAAAGGAAAGGGAAGGAGATGAACAGCTGGAGGATTGAGGAGGAGATTAACAAAGGAGGGGGGGGGATGTCGACAGATAGATGTGGAGGAGTAGAGTGACAAAGAAAGGGGAGCAGGAGATGAAATTAGATGGGAGAGAAAGAGATGGATAGAGGCGGAAGGAGCAAATTGACAGATGGGTGACGAGCAAATTTACTGTAGGATGAGGAGCAGACTGACAGAAGGAAGGCGATAAACTAATTCCAGTGAAAATTCCGTATAACAGTTTCCTGCTGTTGGCTGGGACGCTCCAGCATAATATCAAAATACGTATTTAGCTTTTTATGTGTTTGTCTGTAGTTTAATTTTTAAGGTCCCTTTGTATTGTATTTGAGAGGTGTAATCTCGCGTTTTAGTAACTGTGAAGTGTACATACAATCTGTAGGGTAGATGACACTTCCTTTGAACAGGCAACTACACAGCCCGCTGTGGCGTCTGGAACGTAGGAAGTACATATTTAGCTATCTGTGTGTGCTTATATAATAAATTTATATGTTAGTAGTATTAGGATGGATGAGATGTGCGCTTGCTGTATGTGGATGCAGGAGGAGCTGGCCGCAGTTCGCGAACAGATGAAGACGCTTGGCCATTGTCAACCATCTTCAAGAAGTTGCCTCGGATTGTAGTGGTGGAATAGAATTTGGTGCATAGCTTGGCACACCTAATGTGTCGCTTGTTTCGTCCACAAGGGCTCTGATGACAAGGAATCTTGCCGTGTAGTTGATGCGGTGGATCCATTTTCAATGGAGAGTGGATTGTGTGTGGTGAAGTGCTCGTGTCGGTCGAGGTGGAGAGTTATTATGATGGCTGGCCACCTAGTCTCGCCCATTCAACCTGTGAATGGACAGGTGGATGCTCCTTCACAGGGGGTTCTGAACAGACACACAGGGAGGTGGGGGTTGGGGGAGGGGAGTTTACTAGGTGTCAGAAGCTGCACCTTTAGGCGCGTTATGCTGCCCCTTAGGAAAATATTGTCCTGAGCCGGAAAGAAATACAGTGTCCGCTCGGTACGTGTCATCCGAGGTGTAGAGGAAGTCCTTCCTGTGACTATCGAGTGTGCAGGGTGCAATCGTTTGAAATTGTGGCTATTTCGGCACCAATGCCGTCTGTTGCTAGGGTTTTGAGGCCTTCGTCAAATCATTTGAGTGACTGGCCAAAATGCTGAAGACCGCTGACATCGCATGTGGTGGGGGAGGGGGGGGGGGGCGGGGGGGTTTGAAGCAGAGCTCACAAATTGCAGGATCGTTGCGAGAACTGCTAAGATTCCTCCGGTCCGCCCATTCTGAGACTGTCTTGGCTGCAGATTTTTGGACATGTGTTATGGGGTGGAGAATTGTAGGACTCCCCTTGACCTGTCAGGGGGTACACTACAGAAAGGAAGCAGCTACTTTGTTAGTAAATTTTTTTTACGTTAGGTGGTAGTTTGAGGCGGGGTCCTCTGATGAACGTTCGCCAGTAGATACCCAGAGAGCGAAATCAGATTGCACACAAAATAGACACACATCAGTTGTCAAAATTTTAAGAATAAAATATTGAAGTATTCGCAACAATATTCCTGAATTCACTGTTGTCCAGGAAAGTTACCACGCTCAAATTTTTCTTGGAACCGAGAGCAGACTGACACCCGAAGTAGAAAGCTCCGAAATATTTAGCGAGGCATGCAACTTATGTCAGAAATACAGATTAGACGCCATACGTGGCGGAATGTTCTTTCCAGCCAGCGAAAAGATTAAGTCTGTCGACAGCGAAACTGAGTCTGGTTGTGAACCTCTCTGGACTCATGTAACAGGGCTACGTTAATTCGGTTTAGTTATGGCACGTGTTTACAGGCTACCCGACTCCGTCATGACAGTTTAAGAACAATTCAAATCAAGTTTACTGTCAGATCATGCAACCTTAGTTGGAGGCAAACCTAGCATACCGAGTATAGACTGGGGCACCTATGGATTCACTGCAATATAGATAATCAGTCTTGTACTTTTGAACACGTTTTCCGCAAACTGTCTTGGACAGCTTGTTCGACAGCCCATACACGAGGGAAATATTTCAGAGCTGGTAGCTTCAAACAAACCTGACCTTACGAACGGTGCCAGTATAGAGGTGGTTTAGTGATTGTGATATCACGATTGCGACGATGCCTACTCACGTTAATAAATCCATCAAGAGGTTTAGGACAGTATGTTTGTTAGAAAGAGAAGAAATGAATGGGCGTCACTTAGTTCCAGTATGATGGATGCAGAGGCATTAAGGGCAAAGTTTTAAACAGATTTCGAAAGGTAACTTGGAGAAGTATGAGCAGAACAAGCGGAGCAGGGTCGGAAGAGACTCACTGTAATTTAATAACAAAATACGGGAATTTATGAGAAGATAGAGAGAGAGGCACTCTTAGTTCAAAACGGAATGACGACAGACAAAAGTAGTCGGAAATCCGTGTATCTGTAAAAAGATCGATGCCCAAAGCGTACAACAACTGACCCCTAGAAAATTTTAGGGTCTACGGAAAATCGCGAACCGGGCAGAAGGCTTCTATGGAGTCCCTCGTTGACCAGTCCGGTGTAGCTATAGAAAGCATCAAAAGAGAAGCCCAAGTTTTAAATCTCGCCCTTAAGAAATCATCCACCCAGGAAGACCATATAAACATAGCGTCGTTTGACCGTCGTGCGGTCTCCCCTTTGCACGACACAGTAATAGACACCCCTGGTGTACAGAAGAAATTGGAAGAGTTGAAAAAAAATAATAAGTCACCCGAAACTGGTGGAATCACATTTCGATTTTACGGGGAGTACTCTTCAGCACTCGCCCCTCATCTATCTTGTGTCTACAGCGAATAATTCGCCCAGAGCAAAGTCATAGGCGACAGGAAGAAAGCGCAGGTCTGTCCCATACATAAGAAGGGTGAAAGAAATGACCCACAGAATTATTGATGAATACCCTTAACTTCGGTTTGCAGCAGAACATGTCCTCAGTTCGAATACACACTGAAGCGCCAAAGAAACTGGTACAGGCATGCGTATTCAAATACAGAGCTATGTAAACATGCACAATACGACGCTGCGATAGGCAACGCCTACATACGACAACAAGTGTCTGGTGCAGTTGTTAGAGCAGTTTCTGCTGCTACAGTGGCAGGTTATCAAGATTTAAGTGAGTTTGAACGTTGTGTTATAGTCGGCACACGAGCTATGGGACACAGCATCTCCGAGGTAGCGAGGAAGTAGGGATTTTCCCGCACGACCATTTCAAAAGTGTGCCGTGAGTATCAAGAATCCGGTAAAACATTAAATCTCCGACACTGCTACGGCCGGAAAAAGATACTGAAAGAATAGAACCAACGACGACTGAAGAGAATCGTTCAACGTGACAGAAGTGCAATCCATCCACAAATTGCTGCAGATTTCAATGCTGGACCATCAACAAGTGTCAGCGTGAGAACCATTCAACGAAGCTTAATCGATGTGGGCTTTCGGAGTGGCAGGCCCACTCGTGTGTCCTTGATGACTGCACGAAACAAAGCTTTACGTTCGCCTGGGTCCGTCAACACTGACATTGGACTTTTAATGACTGGAAACATGTTGCCTGGTCGGACGAGTCTCGTTTCTAATTCCGTCGAGCGGATGGACATGTACTAGTATGAAGACAACCTCACGAATGCATGGACTCTGCATGTCAGCAGGCGAATGTTCAAGCTGGCGGAGGCTCTGTAATTGTTTGGGACTTGTGCAGTCGTAATGATATGGGACCTCTGATACGTCTAGACACGAATGTGACAGGTGACACGTACGTAAGCACCCTGTGTGATCACCTGCATCCATTCATGTCCATTGTGCATTCCGACGGACCTGGGCAACTGCCGCAGGGCAATGCGACACCCTACATGTCCGGAATTGCTACAGAGTGGCTCCAGGAACACTCTTCTGATATTAAACACATTCGCTGACCACCAAACTCCCCGGAAATGAACATTATTGAATATATCTGGCATGCCTTGCAACGTGCTGTTTAGCTCTCTACCCCCTGGTACTCTTACGTATTTATGGACAGCCCTGCATGATTCAAGGTATCAATTACCTCCAGAGCTACAACGTGTACAACTTTGCAACCGCCGTTTTTTCTCCAACATTTGAGGCTTTAATGAAACAAATTGGTTACATATGTATCATTCAAAGTAGTTTCCATCGCTGTCCACTATTTTCTCCGATTTTTCGGGCAGTGTACGAATCCCGCGTAGAAAAAAATTCTTCATCTTTTGAAACGATCAACGAATGGATCCAATTTGTGACTTCTTCATGAGATCGGAAGTGTTGGTCAGCCAGACCATGAGCCACTGATCTAAACAGGTGATAGTCAGAGGGAGCAATGTCTGTAGAAAACAGTGGGTGGTGTAGGACGTCCCATTTTAACGCTTCCAAGTACGTTTTGACCTCTTTTGCAAAGTGGTTTCGAGCGTTGTCGTGCTGCAAACTCGCTTTATCTTGCCTCTTACTGTATTTCAGCCGTTTGTCTTTTAATGCTCTGCTCCAACTCATTAACTGCGTTCGATAACGAGCACCTGTGATTGTTTCATTTGGTTTAAACACCTCATAGTACACGACGCCGAGCTGGTCCCACCAAATGCAGAGCATGATCTTGGAGCCGTGAATGTTCGGTTTGGCTATCGACGTGGAAGCACGGCCGGGATATCCCCATGTTTTTTTGCGTTTAGTGTTATTGTAATGAACCCACGTTTCGTCCCCGCTCACAATTCGATGCAGAAATCCCTTCCGTTTTTGTCTCTGAAGCAACTCTTCACAAACACACATATGTAGGTGTAGATAACATGTGTCCAGTATTTGCTGGTTACAAATAATCAAAAATAATGGTTGAAATGGCTCTGAGCACAATGGGGCTTAACATCTGAGCTCATCAGTCCCCTATAACTTAGAACTACTTAAACCTAACTAACCTAAGAACATCACACACATCCATGCCCGAGCCAGGGTTCGAACCTGCGACCGTAGCGGTCACGCGGTTCCAGATTGAAGTGCCCAGAACCGCTCGACCACAACGGCCGGCTACAAATAATCACAGAAGGAGTTAAGCAAACGTATATGACCAAGTTTCAAGTCTGTTTTCACAAATTACACTTCAGACTGCAATGAACAACGACACGTGTATCTCTTCTGAGGTTGTCTTTCGATTCTTTTACAAGGACAGCACTGATCGTAATTTCAACGATCAACTCGGCTCTTGTGTTTAGTTTTCCTTCGTAGACTTCACCTTTAAGTCGTCACCACCAGCAAAGATCGAAAGGGGTCAAGTCGCGGGACCTTGGTAAAAAAGAAAGGCCACATTCTGTCGACCCGTTGATCGGATAATGTTAGGTTCAGATGATGTCACCTAGCGAGTATAATGAGCAGGAGCCCTGTAATACTGCGAAAATATACCGATTCCTCTAGTCAAAGGAACCTATACAATCAAACATAAAACTATAAAAATTTTAAAAACTGACTTTAAAACTTTTGAAAAATTCTCTAAATAATCTCTCAGTCTCTTTCAATACTGAATATTTTTGACCAGTTTCGGTAGCTTCACTGTCGCCTTCAGATTTGACAAATCAAAAGAAAAATTGCCGTAAGTAACAAGATATGTAAAAATTGCTTTTAGCTTACTTTAAATTGAAGAATATAACAGATTTCAACTGAATATATAAAGTAAGAATATTGTGCAGGATGATATGGTGTTGTACATTGCTATCTCCATTTATAATACCACAAGTTGTACGTTAATTCCCTGTAAATTTACTAAATGTACGTATAGGTATTTTTTCATATTTTTAAAATGTGTTGTAGGAAATTTTTAAAGCCTTGTAATTTTCGATTTGGTTATCTGCTTACGATCTCTTTCTCCTATCCCGGCAGTGTCAGATCTGTTTAACAAAGGAACCTCTCCCATTAATGCCGGATGCTCGTTTCCAAGAAAGCCCAGGTAACCGAGTCCTGGAGGGAGACGTGGTTATACAGGGCGACTCAGCTGACATTCTATTATTCCACAACACACATTTACAGGAAACCGTTCTGGATAATAGGTCGTGTGCTTGTTTTCTGGGCCATCGATGTGACTTAACAGCGTTAACCCAGACGTGAAGTGACACTTCACTAACAATAAGCCTCACATTCCTGGAAGCTGACTGGGCAGACATGATCATCACGTTTCATGGTCATGGAAGTTCTGTGAACTCACATTTTGCTTAACTCCTTCCGTTCTCTGTATATACTTATTGCCCGTGTTTCACTGATTGCAACATTACATTCTGTGATTTGTAGGGCCAAGTAGTGCATGTATTGTAACAAGATTGAGTGCAGTTATTTGTGTATTGGGTATCGTTGACTGATGAACTCACATATGGCGGCTACTGTACATTACAAAGCAATAACTTACCAGCTTATAAAACGGAAAATACATAATTGACCAACTATAAACTTGAATTAAGCTGTCTTCAACGATATGTACGTATTACTACAAGACAAGGAAAAAAATTGGTCTTTGTATTCCATTTGTTTTCCATTGAGCTGTGATCAGGTACACGCTATGAAAATTCAGTTAAATGAATATTGGATACGATACTGTTGTTTTTCATTGGACTAGAGAACCATGTAATAATAAATATCAAGACGTTCTCACTAACTGAGAATTACGAAAAGTACCATTTCGATTCCGGGACGTTGAGAAGCTCCATTTAACTATATACAAAATATATAAAGCGCTAGTCTTAGGGTATCGTTGCTACATCATAACGTGGATTTACTAGATGTGATGAATTAGTATGGGCCGGCCGAAGTGGCCGTGCGGTTAAAGGCGCTGCAGTCTGGAACCGCAAGACCGCTACGGTCGCAGGTTCGAATCCTGCCTCGGGCATGGATGTTTGTGATGTCCTTAGGTTAGTTAGGTTTAACTAGTTCTAAGTTCTAGGGGACTAATGACCTTAGCAGTTGAGTCCCATAGTGCTCAGAGCCATTTGAGCCAATTAGTATGGTTATAAAATTTAAACTTGCCATTGCAAGATGCATCTGCGAATGTGCGTGTGTGATGCACAACCTTCGTTGGATTGTTGCATAATTCTATATATATACGACCAATGAAAAAGGTTAAAAATAGAGATATTTATCATTTGTCACTAGCATCACGTTTTCTTGCAAGGAAGTTGGACACTGATTTTAATTTTTTTAGCCTTCACTACTTGGACAGCTGGTACGTCGGTGCTAAAATTTACCATAAACTTAGATATAATTATGTGTCACATTTTTCTCGTTTTATTTCTCCCTTCGTATTTTATTGAATAATAAAGTATAAAGGGAGAAATAAAAAGAGAAAATTGAATAATAAAATATGAATGGAGAAATAAACATAGAAAATTGAATAATAAAATATGAAGAGAGAAATAAACAGAGAAAATGTGATTCCTTATTGTTATATCGAAGTTTATGGTAAATTTTAGTACCGACATACCAGCTATTGAAGTGGTGAAGCCTAAAAAATTAAGAGTAAGTGTCCAACCTTCTTGTAAGGCCACTTGAACATTTAGGTCATTTGTGATGCGAGTGACAAACGATAAGTATTTGTATTTTTAACCTTTTACATCGGTGGTATATCGAATTATACCGTTTAAGGACGCTGCCTGTACCTTTCATGGTATAATACCGTCCGTAGATCAATGGATCGTGAAATATTGTATACGATTTAAGGCGTTACGTTGTTTATTAAATTTACCAATTGCTAATTGGCTCCCCTGAGCACTAGAACATTTGCTACAGGAATACGATATTATCCCTATATGTAGGTCATGGTCATCGGATAGTGTGAATGAAAAAGTAATGGACTAGTGTCACCCAAAGCTGCACTTAGGATGTGATTTAATTGCTAAGACATGTTTATAAAAGCATTTAGAAGAAATGTAAGCGTAGAACTAATGGTGTATACGAACTGGTAAATCATATCTCATGATTACAATATCCGCGTTTTTTTCTAGCGAAAATAATACTAAATTAACGAATTTTTGCAGCACCTTTATAACTTTTTTTTTATTTCCAGTCGGCTGGCACAACGAACCAATTAGTGCAGGAGGGAAAGCGAGCGCTGCCTAAATTGCAGCTCCGCTAATCCCTCGCCTGCCGGCGTTGGTGGATACGCGTTTGCGAATCATTAATAGCACGTACTCATTTAAATTTTTAAATTATAATGAGACTAAACTTAGTTACACAAGCTGTTGAAAATTCTCTCCATTAGCAGTGATACGAGGACTGGCTGATAAAGCTGGTAAATTTCCTGTGTAAAATGGAACTTTTATTGAGCTGCGTGATGACTGATACCCGTGATTGGTATAACAGGTCTGCTGAAATTATGAGATAGATCCTACGCGTGGTTGTCTGTTCTCAGCGACCTTCACTAATCGATGTCTCAGGTCTTGTATGAACGGATCAAGACGCTGGGTCCACACTAGCAATGGACAGCGATAATATTTTACCATTAATCATTTCCTTTCCTGTGCCACTCGCACTTGGAACTAGGGAAAAGTGACAGCCTGCATGCCTCCGTATGAGCCATAATGTCGCATATCTTCGTGGTCCTTACGTGAAATGTAAGTTGGCAGCAGTAGAATCGTTCTGCAGTCAGCTTCAAATGGTGGATCTCTAAATGTTCTCAACAGCGTTCCTCAAAGAGAACTGCGTCTGCCTTCCAAGGTTTCCCACACAACTTCCCGAAGCATCTCCATAAGACTTGCATATTGTTCGAAGCTATCGGTAACAAATGCCTGCCTTTGAATTACTTCGATGTCTTCCTTTAATCCGATCAGGTATCGATACCAGAAACTTGAGGAGCACTAAAGAACTCTGTACTAAAGAGCACTGACAAACAATATGCTGTCTCCTTTATAGATGAACCACAGTTTTCCAAAATTCACCCAATAAACCGAGCTCGACCATTCGCTTTCCCTACCAGTAACTTCACATGCTCTTTCCATTCCATATCGCCCCACAAAAGCGTCAAATCGTCGCCAAAATGGTGATTTCCGCTAAGTTATAAATCGTTCAACGAATCTGAATACTTTCACGGGCAGTGGTACATATGCCAGGTGAAGCTGACTGTTGAGAGACCCAGTGCATGGTAAATTAATGAGCTAGAGTGCTCCTTCCAGGACTGCTGCAAAAAGCACAGTTAGGTTGGCCACTTTAGGAGCTAAGATTTTCAAATAGCACCCAAAGCAAACGTTGGCACTCACTCTCTTACTTTTTGGACCATCATGAAGAAATTCATGATAGGTAGAGTCAGCCACACGGAACAATGATTTGCAGCGGTGAGTCTGAGTGATAAAGCCTCAGAAATTTATGGGAGGCTACCAGTTTTCAATGAGGCATCCGATTATGTACCTTTTTGCCTCCTAGTTATGACAACTTGATTAAAAAGTTCTTCTTCTCTCTCTCTCTCTCTCTCTCTCTCTCTCTCTCTCTCTCTCTCTCTCTCTCTCCCTCTCTCTCTCTCTCTCTTTCTCTCTCTGTTACTCGCTCTCTCGCTGTCTCTTTTGTCTCCATTTGCTCAGGTAATTCATTATTTATTGTGTGTGATTTTCTCCTGTAATCAAGTGGTGACTGCTATTCAGATAACCTTTACAAGATGAAAATTTTTCGAACAGACTTTGCCCCTCATTTCAGTACTGTTACATTGATCGATGAAGAGAAGATCTTGAATTTGTATCTGCGCGTTTAATTCAGTCTATACTTCTTTGCAACTGTATACAACTCTTATTGATGTTTCTTTATAATCTCCTCTCGTCCTCAATTTACTTTTAGCAGTTAGATCGTAAACACAATGATTGAGCCAGAGGTCACGATTAATTACCTCTGGAGTATTGGGACTTCAATTAATCTCGCAGTTTTTCGGACAGAAAACATATGTTTATTTTAGCAGAATGGTACAAGACAATTTACTCTCTCTCTCTGCAGCTACCACCTTTTCCCACTTTTCGGGCAACAGACGGATTTTGGGACAGAAAAATTTCAGGTTCTCTCGAGGCGATCTACTCTTGGAGCCCATTTTCGAGATCATTACAAGTTGTGAAGTGTTGGCAGAAACGACATGCTTAACCAATAGTGAGCGGTAAGGGCGATGCCTGGTGAATATTGCGGATACTATTCCCTCTCTTCATGGTTCTCTTCATTCGGTTTGCAAAATGTTGTTGGGCAAATATATGAAGCAGAATGGCTTTGTCGTGTCTTTTAAGCATATTGCGAGCCTTTGTGTCTAAGAGCACCGTTCAGATTGTGTAATTGTGCTTTGTAGCGTTTAGCATTCACTGTTCGACACAGTTGCAGCAGAACTTTTGTCTTGGAATCATCGAAACTAACTTCTGCCCGCTATTTCCCTCGACATAGCAAATTTTGCATATGCTTCCACTAACGAATGATGACTTTTCGCAGCAGAATCCTAGAGTTGAAGGCGGACACGTTACACGTCCCGCAAATATAGTGAAGCATCCAGAAAGGGAGGAAAAAACGAAATGAAACTTTACGTGTTGAGGGAGCATGTAATGATGTTAGAATTATTAATAAATGAAGTCAAATGTACAAAAAAAAACTTAGCAGGACAAGCACACTTAACGGTATGAAGTTGCCTATGATGGTGCAAGCAAACTTTTTTTTTCCAAATAGTGTCATAAAGTCGTCGTATCTTCTCCTGGAGGGAGCTGGTCCACAACTGTTGTAGATGGTTCTTCGTATCCTGCATACTGTCACTGGAGTGGAGTTTACGTTCTAACTGTCCCCACACATGTACTTGAACGGACAAGTCTGGGGACATCACTGAACGCGGGAGTGCTTCAACATCGCGTAGAATCTTCCCAGGGACACGTGCCATTTGTTGACGAGCAGCGTCCTGTTGAAAAATGGCACCATCGTGCAGTAGGTTGAGAAGTAACGCATAAGATACAGGATGTCCGTGACGTATCGTTATGTTGTCAGAGTGCCATTAATCATTACTAGCCGTGACGGTACGTCATATCCAATAACCCCCACACCATGACGTCAGGAGTATCACGGTTGTGTCTCTCCAAATAACTGGAAGAACAGGAACTCTCTGCAGGTCACCGCCATACTCCCTGACGATTGTCACTGGAGGCAGTGAAGAGTCGCGATACACTCAGATTACCACGCCAAACGCAGCCATCTGTGTTGTGGCTGAACGACAGCCTACGCGTGGAATCATAAACCTTCATTCCACTGTTTCTAGCCTCCGACCAATGAAGAAGGATGAAACAGAATGTTGAAGGGAGTCCATTGTTTGTTCTCGGATGACAGGCGCAGATGTGAGCGGATTACGGTCTGCATGGTGAACAGTACGGGGACCCTCTCTTGTAGAGGATGGACTTTATCGACGGGTAACTTGATGACGATTATATCTAATCTTAGCTCCACAAGCAGTCCAACATCGGGTCACTGCACACATTAGGACGCCTAATGAATCTGGATATTGCCTGATGCGACCAAATGGTAATCCATAAGGAGGCCACTTTCAAGTACTGTCAGGTGATGATAACGCTGCCTCACAGGTGTATGTGGCATCTCCGTGTCCTTCATAGTGATCACTCAACATCGATGGCTACAGCAGTGCAATCGGTCGCATAGAATTAACACTCTAATCATTTACGTACCCGACGATGGTGTGTACGTGAAGGAAGCTACACTGACGTCCGAGGATGCTTTCTGGGTGCTTTACTTTTTTGTCAGGCGGTCCATTTCAGGGGTAGCTGTCCGTCCCTACATTAATAGTCTACGCCCCGCTTGTGTTCCAGCTTCTCGCAGCAGACTTCCGGCTTTACTACCTCCTTCTAGACAGTAGTACAGTCTGCGAACAGCCTCATGGAGCTTCCAATGTCGTCTACTATGTCATTTCTACACAATTGAACAGCCACGGTCCTCTCAAACCTCCAAAGGATACTGCTAAAATTACTTTCAATCAAGTTTATAAAGCGCCCGTGGGATTGTTATGCATGCACAGATAATCCCTGAACACCAGAACAGGGGCTGAATAAATAACGACCGCGTGCCTAAACCTGATGTAAATGATTTTCCCCTCAGCTGTTGCTCTTGTCGCCTTGCGCTTCCTGCTTCGATGAGTCCTTTAATATTTATTATTTAAAAAGGTGCGGTGCCACCCATACAAACAATGCCATCTCAGTTTGGTAGAATTCTGTATATTCTGCTAAACATGTGGTCTCTAGGAAACCTATGTATTCGGTTCGCTCGACAAACATTCGTATTAATGAGTGTTATTACAAACAGTAGATTACAATATTTAACTTTTGCAATTACACAGATGTGTCGCATGCAAAGGGCGACGTATAAAATAATCGATCTTCATCAGTATAGACAATCCTCTGTAAGTGCGCCATAGCGAGTACAAGCGGTATAGCGTTGACCTTGCTATTCAAGTCGCTAGTCTTGAAGCGGCTATTGAAATGGGCCGTCGCGGTCCGAGCGCCTCCCCGCATCGGAGGTTCTAGTCTTACCTCGGGCATAGGTCTGTGTGTGGTCCATAGTGTAAGTTGGTTTAATTTAGATTAAATAGTGTTTAAGCTTAGGGACCCATGACCTTACCAGTTTGGTCCCATAAGACCTTACCACAAACAAAACAATATGGGCCGTCACCAGTCGGTCGCAGCCTCTTCTCATGCGCGCCTCTGCTGTCGCGTTGTCGTCCTGGACAGCGTGCGAATGGCTGACTTCTTCTCACAGCCATCTCTTCTCTATCGTTCCCGACTGCCGTGGCGGCTCTTGACTTTATGCCGTTACAAAGCACAAACGCAGGGTTGGAATACACTGTTCACAATTAACATCATTCCGTCTGTATTTACCTTCCAACCCCGTAACCCGCTGTGATGTATTAAATTTATTGCTGAAGTAACAGTATCCAATTCAGTTACATGGAACACAGAACACACACAAAATTCACTGTTCAGAAGTTGTTTCATAAGTCGTCGAAAACCATAGTTCATCTAGTCCAGTGGTTCCCAACAGTTGGTCCGCGGACCCCCAGTGGTCAGCGAGCTATGCTAGAGGGGTCCACAAGATGCTATCAGAATAAAAAGTATATCGATTATATTTCGTATGACAACAGATTTTTTTGTTTTGGCCGCTTCCTGCATGAGCAGAGCTTTAGCGAACGCCAACTTCTTCGTCTAGCGTCTTCCTAGAACGTAAAGACATCGGCAGTGGGCATGAGAAACTTCTTATTCATACGGAAGTAATTGAATTTCTCGAGGTGGATCTTGTCAAGATTTTTTGAACTTTGAGACGAGGTTCGTGTCTTCCTTCTTGACATAAAGTACGCGGATTTTCTCACTAACTTCTCTTGGCTTTGCTCAGTTGCGTACTTGGCTGATGTGTTTGAACACTTGAATGTGTTAAACTTGAGTATACAACGAAAATATGTAGACATGTTCAGAGTTGAGGATAAGATTAGTGCTATGGTCAAAAAGCGTCAGATCTGGGCGTCAAGGATAGAAAACGAGTCACTAACTTTTCTACTTTAAAACAATTCTTGTAGTCATCAAAGGAGAGTTTGCCCGACCAGATCAAGATCAATGTAGCCGACCATCTACGAAGCCTAGCCAGCACTTTTAGAGAACTGAAAATTAAAACTAACTGTATACTGATGGAATACTCTGTTGCAACTGTATTTTTTCAAATAAATAATACCTTGTATGCAATTAGTGTTTTCTTATTTTTCACACATGTCTACTCAATGCAATCTGAAGTGTAGTAGACTTGAAAGACCAATACACTCAGTTTCAATTTTTTCCTGTCACTTTCAGTTCGTACTCAATTTTTATTTTTTTAAGGACGTTGTTGTACTAAACACCCAAATTTGAAGACAAAGATTTTGAGCAATAATAAAAAATTTAACAATAACAATGATGACTAAATTGAAAAAGTCCTAAGCTCAATATTTTTTCAATAATCAATATGTCAATGTTTTTTCTAAGTACCAAAAATAGAAAACGTTAAAAGAGTCTTAATTTGGCTTTTTTAGGTACTTGATACTGTGATATAACAAGGTAACAATCACGCTCGATGAGGGGTTCCTCGAGAAAATTTGTTGGGAACCACTGCTGTAGTCAGTAGTAAACAAATATTTTAATCTTTGGACTGTACGCGACACCGAATGTTTCAAAAATAGTCGGTGTACAATATCCGAAACGAGAAAGTAGCTAAGCTTGTGAAATTCAAGCAGTCCAACCATACGTTCATCTTTTCACTTAGAACTGATAGTTCGAGTCAGTTTACCCAACAGACGAAAACCAAAATCGTCATCTTTTATGTAGACATTAATATTGAGCCGTAAACGCTGATATTAAATGAACAACTTCCGTGGCAAAACATTTTTAATAATTTGAGAAATGCGTGCTGCAGCCGCGACAACAACACTGCACGTTGTCCGAGCCCTCACGGTAACTAAGCTACCACTCGCTTGATGCGCTCTACCCTCGTCAGAGATGCGACTACCGATAGGTCAGCGATACAACAGAACGCTTACAAGTTCCGCCTCCTAGGAAGTCCTGAATTCTTTCGCGAAAACTGTCCAGTATTCTGTGGGCTCATGTATTACTAATTAAAGGATACTGCGGAGCCCTATCGAATGTCTTTCAGTAGTCCACGATACGGCTAGAAGCTAGACTCTGTCGTATTTACAGATTTTGGGAGTCTATGATCTATTATCAACGCAGTCAACGTACAGTACTTGTTTCCACGTTTGCCTTCGCTCTGATGAAGAACGTAACATGTGGCAACGTGTTGTGGAGCCCATCAAGCAGCTGCGTGCGGCCAGTGGCGGCTGCAGCAGCTCACAATTAATGAACTTATTGGCCCGCTGCGAGAAGCACAGCTGGTGGCCGGTGGGGGAGGAGCAGAAGTAAGCCGGTGCTTAGTGTTGCCATTAAAATGTAAAGCTCTCGGCCGGCAACCTTCTCCCCCATCCCCCCCCCCCCCCCCCCCCGCAACCCCTGCCTTCAGGCTGCAGCAGTAGAGCGTGCAACCTGCAAACACTTGCCACGAACAACCCGCCCACGCAATGCTGCCCTCGTCCTTAGACTGCCGGGCTCCTATTCGGCACTTTAATAGTATTTTAGGTCGAAAACAAAATACTACTATTTTTCGTTACTGCATTGTTCTAATATGACACATTATTACTCTTATTCAAACCTATCCTTATTTAATATATCAAATCATTATATGTCTGTGGATCACTCCATCACACAAACAGCCCCGTGTCCCTCACCCCCCACCACCACTGCAACCTCATTACAAATACTGAAATTTAAAATTTGTTTTAATCGTTTTTCGTCTCTAAAAATCATGTCACATTACACTAAAGAATGTAAGTAGCAGGGGCGTTCAATAAGTAATGCAACACATTTCCTTTCATGGAATATTTCGGTTGAAGAAATGCAGAATATGTTGTGGGACATCGTGGAATATTCCCGCTTCAGCTCCTATGGCTGCATGATTTTCCGAGATGTGGCTATATATAATTAGGCTTCAAAATTGTGTTTATAACAGAGGTGCGTTCCAAGCAGAGAGCTGTCACTGAGTTTCTTTTGGTGGAAAACCAGAATATCGCAGAAATTCATAGGCACTTGCAGAACGTGTACGGAGACCTGGTAGTGAACATAAGCATAGTAAATATCTGGGCGAGGTGTCGGTCATCATCGCAACAACGTCGCGCAAACCTGTCTGATCTCCCGTGTGCCGGGCGCACACAGCTTTAACTCCTGCAAAGCTGGAACGTGCGGACACTCTCATTGTAAAAAACTTCCTGGCAGATTAAAACTGTGTGCCGGACCGAGACTCGAACTCGGGAACTTTGCCTTTCGCAGGCAAGAGCTCTACCATCTGAGCTACCCAAGCACGACTCACGCCCCGTCTTCACAGCTTTACTTCTACCAGTACCTCGTCTCCTAGCTTCCAAACTTTACAGAAGCTCTCCTGCGAACCTTGCAGAACTAGCAGTCCTGAAATAAAGTTTCGCAGGAGAGCTTCTGTAAAGTTTGGAAGCTAGGAGACGAGGTACTGGCACAAGTAAAGCTGTGAAGACGGGGCGCGAGTCGTGCTTGGGTAGCTCAGATGGTAGAGCACTTTTCTGCGAAAGGCAAAGTTCCCGAGTTCGAGTCTCGGTCCGGCACACAGTTTAAATCTGCCAGGAAGTTTCATATCAGCGCACACTCCACTGCAGAGTGAAAATCTCATTCTGGACTCTCATTCTAGGTGATCGACGGATCACAATTGAACGCCTCGCTCCTCAGATGGACGTCTCTGTTGGCTGTGCTGACACACATGTCCACCAGTTGGGGTGCTGGAACGTGTCTGCGTGCTGTGGTCCTCGTCGCCTAGCAGATGACCATAGAGAGCAGCAAAGGATCGCCTATGAGGAATTGCTTGTGTGTCACGAGGCTGACAGTGACAAAATTTGTGGAACTTACAAGGGGAGGCCGCCAATTGTGAAATTCAGATTCGATTCATACTGCGCATAATAAAAGCTCATGGCCAGAGGTGTAATGTGGCAAAGCACCAAGATGCACTTCTAAGCCATTGTCGAGAAAATCGACAGTTAAAAGAAACCGTTGCGATGAAATACTCTCTACGATTAATAATTTTCCAGAGCGACCTGCCGCAGCGGTAAGCGCTCGGGTTCGTAATCCGAAGGTCGCCGGTTCGAACCTCGCGCCATGCAAACTTTTTTTTTAGTATTTGTTTTTTGTAATTTATATATATATATATATATATATATATATATATATATATATACATATATATATATATATAATTCTCGGCAATCAGTCGCAACAATTATGCATATAATAAGTTGTTCAAAGTCGTTTGTCGTGGAAAAACTGGCGACTTCGAACGTCATTATGTTTTCCGCAAACAAAGTTGTATTTCACAAATGTTATTAATTGTCTTCATAATGTTAACCACGTATAGTTAACGGAAGACGTAGAAACGATATTCCGAAACGAATATGTATCGCGTAAGTCAAACGTTCGAATTAGAATAGAAACCCCACGAACACAAATTTGCTGTGGCAAGTATGAAATATAAACTCCGTTACTCGCTCGTTACACTTGAAGGACAGATGTTGAATGGGCCGAAACGGGCCGCCGCTTAACAGCGTAGTTGCCTGCTAACTTCGAAAGAAGGTAGATGCGGTCCCTAGCGCAACTTATAACATCGTCGAAAATCAGTGCGGACGGGAGAGCTTTGGTACACTCTGTTAAACAAACGGAAAAATGGAGGCGGTGCAATTGGAGAACGATCCGCCTTCACCAACATGCATAAGCAATTCATATATATATATATATATATATATATATATATTTGAATTACAAAAAACTAATCATAAAAAAAAGTTGCATGGCGCGGGATTCGATCCGGCGACCTTCAGATTACGAACCCGAGCGCTTACCGCTGCGCCAGGACGCTCTGGAAAATCATTAATCGTAGAGAGTATTTCACCGCAACGGTTTCTTTTAACTGTCGATTTTCTCGACAACGGCTGAGAAGTGCATCTTGGTGCCTTCCCACATTACGCCTCTGGCCATGAGCTTTTATTACGCGCAGTATGAATCGAATCTGAATTTCACAATTGGCGGCCTCCCCTTGTTAGTCACAGATGATAAAACATGGATTCATCATTTCTAACGGGAAACAAAGCAGCAATCCATGGAGTTAGCCACGAGACCTCTCCTTTGAAGAAAAAGTTCAGAGCGGTACCGTCAGCCGCTAAGGTCATGGAGACAAACTTCTGGGACTCTGAAGGGCTCATTCTGTTTGATGTCGACCCCCAGGGTGCAACGACTAGCTCTGAAATGTGCTGTGCTATTTCCAAGAAAGTGATGAAACGACTTCAGCGTGTTCGTTGCCAAAAACGTGCAAACAGACTTCACCTCCATGACAGCGCATGATCTCACGCAAGTCTGCTCAACGGAGAGGAGCTGACAGAACTTCGTTGGACTGTTCTTCCTCATCCATCCTACAGCCCGAAACTCGTATCTACCAGCTTCCACCTTTTTGCGCAAGGAATAGTCCACACTGCGAGGAACAGTACGTGGATGATGGTGAGGTTACTGAGGTAGGAAAACGTTAGCTCTGACATTGATTAGGAGAGTGGTATGTGCGGGCATACAGGCTCTCCCCGTAAGGCAGCATAAGGCCGTCGCATTGAAAGAAGATATTTCGAGAAATAAGGTTTTTCAACCAAAAGAAACGGGAGTTATATGGTGTATTGGAAACCTTATAAAACCATCATGCTTTTAGGAGACAAAGGGGTTGCGTTACTTACTAAACGCCCTTCGTACAGCGTTCGTGGTTTCGTTACCAGTTATAACTCGTCCTACATAAAGCTGCCCCATGGATTGCTGCTTTGTTTCCAGTTAGAAATGATGAATCCATGTTTTATCACCTGTGACTAAGGTCGACAAATTTTGTCACTGTCAGCCTCGTGACACACAAGCAATTCCTCATAGGTGATCCTTTGCTGCTCTCTATGGTCATCTGCTAGGCGACGAGGACCACAGCACGCACGGATACATGTTCACGACTTGGTGGAACTATCGACTCGACTCGAGTTAGGCATGAACAGTGTGTGTCATGTCTTTACTCACTGCAGAGTAGTTACTGAACCAGGGCTCGACAGCTTGTGTCATGTCGTTAGTCGTTACCAATTCGGCACGCATAAAAAAATTAACAAAATTGGGATAAACGTTCGTTACTCAGTACCACTAGTGAGCTGGCCAGTGTGAGGCAACCCATGTGCCGTGTCGTTAGTCATTCCCAACTCGGATTGCAAGTACGGTAACGTAATGGAACAAGTATTTGTTGCTGAGTCAAACTCGACAGCGCGTACTTTGTCGTTACTCGTGCCAAACGGTCAGCATTAAAATTAACAAAACGGCGATACACATTTGCTACATGGTATCGCTACTGACTCGACCCGAATCAGGCACAAATATCATGAGCCGCGTCGTCTTCCGTTACCTACTCAGGCTGCATCAGTATTAACAAAATTGAGATACACATTCTCCACCAATTGTTCCTACCAATTTGGTCCGAGCCAGGCACGATTGGTGGCTTCAGTGTAGTTCTTCGATACCGAATCGGCCTGCATCGATATTAACAAAACTAGAATTAATATCCGTCACTTGGTGCCACAACTGACTCGATCCCAATCAAGTGCGGCCGGTGTGTGCCGTCTCGTTATTCGTTAACGGACCAGGCGCCAATCAGAGTAAAGTAACAGGATCTGTATTCGTTATACACTGAAACGCCAAAGAAACTGGTATAGGCATGTGTATTCAAATACAGAGCTATATAAACAGGCAGAATACTGCGCTGCGGTCGGAAACGCCTATATGAAGAAACAAGTGTCTGGCGCAGTTGGGCTCGCCGTTGTGGCCGAGCTGTTCTAGGCGCTTCAGTCCGGAACCGTACTGCTGCTACGGTCGCAGGTTCGAATCCTGCCTCGGGCATTGATGTGTGTGATGTACTTAGGTTAGTTAGGTTTAAGTAGTTCGAAGTCTACGGGACTGATGACCTCACATGTTAAGTCCCATAGTGCTCAGAGCCATTTAACCATTTTGGCACAGTTGTTAGATCGGTTACTGCTGTTACAATGGCAGGTTATCAAGATTTAATTGAGTTTGAATGTGGTGCTATAGTCAGTGCACGAGCTATGGGACACAGCGTCCCCCATGAAGCGATGAATAGGGGATTTTCCCGAGCGACCACTTCACGAGTTTACCGTGAATATCAGGAATTCGGAAAAACATCAAATCTCCGACATCGCTACGGCCAGAGAAAGATTCTGCAAGAACGGGACCAACGACAATTGGAGAGAATCGTTCAACGTGACAGAAGCGCAACCCTCCCACAAAGTGCACAGATTTCAATGCTGGGCCATCAACAAGTGTCAGCGTGCGAACCATTCAACGAAACATCATCGATACAGGCTTTCCGAGCCGAAGACACATTCTTTTAACCTTGATGACTGCACGATAGAAAGCTTTATGCCTCGCCTGGGCCCGTCAACACCGACATTGGACTGTTGATGACTAGAAACATGTTGCCTGGTCGGACGAGTCTCGTTTCAAATTATATCAAGCGGAAGGACGTATACGGGTATGGAGACAACCTCATGAATCCATTAGCCCTGCATGTCAGCAGATACTACTCAAGCTGGTGGAGGCTCGGTAATGGTGTGGGACGTGTGCAGTTGGAGTGATGTTGGACCCTTGATACGTCCAGACACGACTCTGACGGGTGATACGTACGTCCTGTCTGATCACCTGTATCCATTCACGTCCATTGTGCGTTCGGACGGATTTGGGCAATTCCAGCAGGACAATGCGACATTCCACACGTTGAGAATTGCTACAGAGCGGCTCCAGGAATACTCTTCTGAGTTTAAACACTTACGATGGCTACCAAACTCATGAGACATAAAAATTATTGAGCGTATCTGGGATGCCTTGCAACGTGCTGTTCAGGAGAGATCTCCACCCCCTTGTACTCTTACGGATTTATGGAGAGCCCTGCGGGATTCATGGTGTCAGTTCCCTCCAGCACTGCTCCAGACTTTAGTAGAGTCCTTGCCACGTCGTGTTATGGCACTTCTGCGTGCTCGAGAGGGTCCTACACGATATTAAGCGGATGTTCCTATTTCTTTGGCTCTTCATTGTTGCTGTCGTCACCGAGACAGGTACCAACAGTGTGCGTCGTGTTGTTACTCGTTAACGACTCTGTCCGCCGAGGCGAACTGGTGAAATACGAAAACTTATCGGGATTGAAATGAGAAACGAATTTCCACGCTGGAGAGAAAACACGCTAAGACGACCGAAGCAGTGATGAGTGTCGTACAGTGTCAGTTACTCAGTGACGAATACATACACCTTTCAACGTGGGTACTGATTTGGTTCTGTCGCAGCCCTGTCCTTCGGTTGTTCCCTCTTCCCGTGGTGCCGTGTGTTCGGCTGCTATGGCCGGCAGCCCAGCCTTTCGGCTCTCCGCCATCCATCAGCGGCTAGGCGCGGCGCGGCGCCGTCGCAGCCAATATTTGCCGTTTAATTAGCGGCCCAGCTGTCGATATCCAGCGCAGGCAGCCGCACAAAACAACGCCGCCAGCTCCACGGCGTTCCTTTGCCGCAGCGGCAGCGGCAGCGGCAGCGGCAGCGGCACCGGGCTCGTCAGACTAATGGCAGCCTTGTATGGCGGGGTGAGGGGGACGGCCGTGTACCAGGCGCCTTAACGCTCAGCCGCCTACGCCAACGACTCACGCTTGCAGTTGTGCACGGTATCACTTCAGACAGACGTCGTAACCTCGCAAGTGGCGCCCTGAAAGTGTTTCTCTTTTACTAACTTAATTTACATCCGATATGCTCGAGACAGACTGACGTTGAAGAGCCATTTACAGGTGAAAGGAAGGCAACCGTAAAGAAACCTTGGGTTGTTGTTGTTGTGGTCCTCAGTCGTGAGACTGGTTTGATGCAGCTCTCCATGCTACTCTATCCTGTGCAAGCTTCTTCATCTCCCAGTACCTACTGCAGCCTACATCCTTCTGAATATGCTTAGTGTATTCATCTCTTGGTCTCCCTCTACGATTTTTACCCTCCACGCAGCCCTCCAATACTAAATTGGTGATCCCTTGATGCCTCAGAACATGTCCTACCAACCGATCCCTTCTTCTGGTCAAGTTGTGCCACAAACTTCTCTTCTCCCCAATCCTATTCAATACTTCCTCATTAGTTATGTGATCTACCCGTCTAATCTTCAGCATTCTTCTATAGCACCACATTTCGAAAGCTTCTATTCTCTTCTTGTCCAAACTATTTATCGTCCATGTTTCACTTCCATACATGGCTACACTCCATACAAATACTTTCAGAAATGACTTCCTGACACTTAGATCTATACTCGATGTTAACAAATTTTTCTTCTTCAGAAATGCTTTCCTTGCCATAGCCAGTCTACATTTTATATCCTCTTTATTTCGACCATCATCAGTTATTTTGCTCCCCAAATAGCAAAACTCCATTACTACTTTAAGTGTCACATTTCCTAATCTAATTTCCTCAGCATCACCCGACTTAATTGGACTACATTCCATTATCCTCGTTTTGCTTTCGTTGATGTTCATCTTATATCCTCCTTTCAAGACGCTATCCATTCCATTCAACTGCTCTTCCAAGTCCTTTGCTGTCTCTGACAGAATTACAATGTCATCGGCGAACCTCAAAGTTTTTACTTCTTCTCAATGGAATTTAATACCTACTCCGAACTTTTCTTTTGTTTCCTTTATTGCTTGCTCAATATACAGATTGAATAACATCGGGGAGAGGCTACAACCCTGTCTTACTCCCTTCCCAACAACTGCTTCCCTTTCATGTCCCTCGACTCTTATAACTGCCATCTGGTTTCTGTACAAAATGTAAATAGCCTTTCGCTCCCTGTATTTTACCCCTGCCACCTATAGAATTTGAAAGAGAGTATTCCAGTCATCATTGTCAAAAGCTTTCTCTAAGTCTACAAACCTTGGGTAACAGGTGAAAACCTTCAATAGATTAACGAAGGAAGGAAGCGCAACGTAGCACATGTAAGGACCGGAATACAGCAATATACAGTAATAAGCGGAAACATTGTGACCACTCCTCACTGCCAGGTTTGACGCCCGCTGCTGACGTTGCGGGCACGTGACGCTTTATGGAAAGTATCTAAGAGCAGCAGAGACGGCTGACGATCACCCTAGCGAAGATACGCCCTACAGATGGGGAAATTCATTGAGATAAGCAAATTTGTCGAAGGACAGATTATTATTACGCAGAGCCTGAGAACGACTACCTCAAAAACGGTAAAGCTGGTCGAATGTTCATGCGCTGCTCTCATGAGGACCTAGGGAAAGGAGTACAAGCACAGTGAAACCACCACTAGACGCTAAATGGATCTAAGTCCACGACTCTTCACAGAACGTGGAGTTCGGAGGATTGTGATGATGATTATGATGAGGTCGCATACTCCGAGGAGCGTAGGGGACGAGGACGGAGACCCGCACCGCTGTACTAGGCAAGGTCCGAGGAAGACGACACAACAACACCTAGTCATCTCGAGGAAGTAAAAATCCCTAACCCCGCCGGGAATGGAACCCGGGCTTCCGTGCGCGAGAAGCTAGAACGCTACCGCAAGACCACGAGGTGAAGACCTGAGGATTGTGTGCTCTGTTAAGTAAGATCGATGGAGATCTATGGCATCTCTGCAAAAAGAGAGCAATGTTGATGCACGCACATATGTTTCGGAGCACACCGTTCACCGTATATTGTTGAAGATTGAACTCCGCAACAGCTTATATGTTGACCCAACGACATCGTCAATTGCGATTGCAGTGGTCTCGGGACAATCGGGATTCGACCGTCGATCAATGGACACGTCTCAGTTGTTTGGATGCATAACATTTTTTCTACACTAGGTAAATGATCGTCTCCACTAACGTCGTCATCGAGGTGAACAGTGGTTGCCGGACCTTGTGGCCGAGCGGTTCTAGGCGCTTCCGGAACCGCGCTGCTGCTGCCGTCGCAGGTTCGAATCCTGCCTCGGGCATGGATGTGTGTGATGTCCTTAGGTTAGTTAATTTTAAGTAGTTATAAGTTATAGGGGACTGATGACCTCAGATGTTAAGTCCCATAGTACTCAGAGCCATTTGAGCCATTTGAACAGTGATTCGAAACGCGCAGCGCGCAACAGGCGCGTGCTGGTGGGACCAGTATTATGCTACGGGAGACATTCTCCTGCGCTTGCATGCGACCTGTAGAAGTACATATGAAACGACAAAATTTCAGATGCGTTAGTGCTCTCATACAGATATGATTTTTTTGTTTATAGACAAGCGCTCGTGAAACGTTGTACCAAGGTCGGAATTGAACCTGGGTCTCCTGTTTACGCGGCAGGTGAGTTAGCCACTAACGTGATTACTTGCGACAGCGGTTCACACAACTGCACGGATTACCCGGGCACACCTACTTCCTCGATAAAAATTCTCACTGCCACCCCATTCTTTTTTAAATTCCCCCTTTACAGACGAACAGAATATCCGAGGTTCTCTAATTTCTATAGCAGCACGCCAGCGTCCAACGTAAATGGGAGATACAGTCTAAAAACAAGTGCAGGTACTTATACAAATGATTTGTCACAGTTTCTAAGACTTTTATGTCTGATACAGTTTCCCGGTCTTTGTACAAGTTTTCACTCCCGCCTTCATTCTATATACATAAAATCATATCTGTGGTAGTTATCTAAGACGCTCTGACAGCTGCGAACCACTTGCATCCCTTCGCGTTTGATGCCTTCCTCGACGGCGATGTCATCGTTAGCAGTTTTATTGTCCATGTCCCGAAACCAGAATCGTGCTACAATGGTTGGAGGAGGATTATAGTGAACTCACATTGATGTCTCGGCTATGAAATTAGCCTGATGTAAAGTCTATGGAAGCCATCTGGGTCTCTTTCGGGTGCTACCAGCGCGTACGGAAATCAGTGTCCCGTTATTTACGCCAATTACATCACCTGTGCTTAGACATGGAATGCCACATAGCTCTAAAAACCTTCCAGAATCAGTTCCAAAGACGGACGAACAAGACATTAAGCAGATGGTCACAATGTGTTGTCTCATCAATGTAAATGAGACGTTAACAATCATAAGGTCCTAAAGCTCACCGTCATAGATTTTGAGAGTGTAGCATGTATGCATGCTCTTGAGATCTGTTGGTCTTATGGTGAACCAGTTTTATCTTTATCTGTAGAACCATTCTGGTTACATCAACATTTGCCAAAAGCTGCCCTAACGAGTCCTCAGATATTCTTTTATATATAAGCACAAAGAATAATTTTGTTGCTCTGCCCTGCTCAATTGTTCTGTGAGGTCGCCATCATGATTTAGTGTACGTAGTAGTAGTACTTGGCAATCGGAGGTATATTGGCAATTTTATCTGAACCTCAATCCACAGAATGTAGTTAACTAAAGTTATTAAGTGGTGGAGTTGGTTACAACTGAGAATTTGGTGCACCTAGTACATATTCTTTACGTTGTTCCGCTAGTTCCACATTAATTAAAAACTTTACAACTGTCAAAAGACGCTACTGTCACTAGCTTAAGTATGGAAATTTTGTTAATTAACGCTAATCATAAATACAGTCCAAAATATTAATTAATATTTAATAACATAAATAGAAGTATAGGCTCCAATCAAATTGATGCTTAAAACGTACACTCCTGGAAATGGCAAAAAGAACACATTGACACCGGTGTGTCAGACCCACCATACTTGCTCCGGAGACTGCGAGAGGGCTGTACAACCAATGATCACACGCACGGCACAGCGGACACACCAGGAACCGCGGTGTTGGCCGTCGAATGGCGCTAGCTGCGCAGCATTTGTGCACCGCCGCCGTCAGTGTCAGCCAGTTTGCCGTGGCATACGGAGCTCCATCTCAGTCTTTAACACTGGTAGCATGCCGCGACAGCGTGGACGTGAACCGTATGTGCAGTTGACGGACTTTGAGCGAGGGCGTATAGTGGGCATGCGGGAGGCCGGGTGGACGTACCGCCGAATTGCTCAACACGTGGGGCGTGAGGTCTGCACAGTACATCGATGTTGTCGCCAGTGGTCGGCGGATGGTGCACGTGCCCGTCGACCTGGGACCGGACCGCAGCGACGCACGGATGCACGCCAAGACCGTAGGATCCTACCCAGTGCCGTAGGGGACCGCACCGCCACTTCCCAGCAAATTAGGGACACTGTTGCTCCTGGGGTATCGGCGAGGACCATTCGCAACCGTCTCCATGAAGCTGGGCTACGGTCCCGCACACCGTTAGGCCGTCTTCCGCTCACGCCCCAACATCGTGCAGCCCGCCTCCAGTGGTGTCGCGACAGGCGTGAATGGAGGGACGAATGGAGACGTGTCGTCTTCAGCGATGAGAGTCGCTTCTGCCTTGGTGCCAATGATGGTCGTATGCGTGTTTGGCGCCGTGCAGGTGAGCGCCACAATGAGGACTGCATACGACCGAGGCACACAGGGCCAACATCCGGCATCATGGTGTGGGGAGCGATCTCCTACACTGGCCGTACACCACTGGTGATCGTCGAGGGGACACTGAATAGTGCACGGTACATCCAAACCGTCATCGAACCCATCGTTCTACCATTCCTAGACCGGCAAGGGAACTTGCTGTTCCAACAGGACAATGCACGTCCGCATGTATCCCGTGCCACCCAACGTGCTCTAGAAGGTGTAAGTCAACTACCCTGGCCAGCAAGATCTCCGGATCTGTTCCCCGTTGAGCATGTTTGGGACTGGATGAAGCGTCGTCTCACGCGGGCTGCACGTCGAGCACGAACGCTGGTCCAACTGAGGCGCCAGGTGGAAATGGCATGGCAAGCCGTTCCACAGGACTACATCCAGCATCTCTACGATCGTCTCCATGGGAGAATAGCAGCCTGCATTGCTGCGAAAGGTGGATATACACTGTACTAGTGCCGACATTGTGCATGCTCTGTTGCCTGTGTCTAAGTGCCTGTGGTTCTGTCAGTGTGATCATGTGATGTATCTGACCCCAGGAATGTGTCAATAAAGTTTCCCCTTCCTGGGACAATGAATTCATGGTGATCTTATTTCAATTTCCAGGAGTGTATAAGAGGAGACATACCGTGTGACTTTCGGGAAAATAACACTCTCATAGTCCCGAAGAAAGCTAAGGTGTGTAAGTGTGAAAGTAATTATGCAGTCGACTTAACATTCCATGCATCCCAGTCACTGTCAAGAGTAATATACAGATGGTTCAAATGGCTCTGAGCACTATGGGACTCAACTGCTGAGATCATTAGTCCCCTAGAACTTAGAACTAGTTAAACCTAACTAACCTAAAGACATCACAAACATCCATGCCCGAGGCAGGATTCGAACCTGCGACCGTAGCGGTCTTGCGGTTCCAGACTGCAGCGCCTTTAACCGCACGGCCACTTCGGCCGGCTAATATACAGAAGAAGTGGGTCTGTTTGATTATGATTATTTTGGTTTTAGGAATGGTAAAGACACCAAAGAGTCATTTCTTACGATGAGCTTAATAATGGAAGAAAGACGCATAGAGAATGAAAGTTCCTTCATTGGACTTGTCGAGCTAGAGAAAGTGTTCAAAAGTGTAAATTTGTTCAAGAAGTTCGAAATTCTCAGAAAAACATGTATAAGTAATGGAGGAAGACAGGTAACACTCGATATGTGGAAGGACCATGAAGGAACAAGAAGAATGGAATACCAAGGAAGATGTGCTTGTACTAAAAAGGATGAGAGACAAGGATGCAGCCTTTCTACCCTACAGTTCAGTCTGTTCATCAAAGAAGCAGTTTTGGAAATAAAAGAAAGGCTCTGCAGTGGAATTAAAATGATGTGTGAAAGAATATCAACACAACCATCTGCTGATAACATTTCTATCCTTAGTGGAATCGAAAGTAAATGGCAGGACTGTCTACTGAATACAGAATATGGACTAAGAGTAAACCAAAGGAAGACGAAAGTGATGAGGAGTAGCAAAAATGGGTTTAGTAATAAAATTAACGTCACAATTATTGACCAAAAAGTTCACTAAGTGAAGGAATACTGCTGCCTCGGATACAAAGTAACGCATGACCGATGAAGCGAGGAGGACAAAAATAACAGTCAAGCACTCGCAAAGATGGCATTCATGGCCATAAATAAGTCTTATAGTACAAAAGAATTTGCCTTAATTTCAGGAAGAAATTTATGAAAATGTACGTCTGGAGCACAGAACTGTATCTAAGTCAATATTTGACTGAGTTACAAGGTGAAAAGAAGAGAATCGAGGCGTTCAAGATGTGATGCTATTGAAGGAGACTGAAAATTAGATCGAATGTTAAGATAAGGATTCAGGAGGTTGTCCGCAAAATCTGGGAGGAGAGAGAAATGTAGCAACATTGACAAGAGGAAGGGATAGGCCGACAGGACATGTGTTAAGACATCAGCGAATAGCTTCCACGGTACTAGAGGGCAGTATGCAGTGTAAGAACGTCAGGGGAAAACGAAGACTGGAATATACTCAACAAATAATTCAGGACGTTGGTTGTTGGTGCTACTCTGAGTAGAAGAGGCTGCTACAAAAGTGAAATTTCTGTGGGCAGCATCAAACTAATCAAACAACTGATGACAAAAATAGAAATACAAATACTGAAAACTACCTTTAAACGTTTGCTTCCCAGCGGAAGTCAAACGACAGTCAAAGCTTCACACTAAGACAAATTTTAGAAAAGTCATTTGAATTCGGGAGTGACACGTGTAACATCTGTATTGACTACAAGTCAGATTACGACACCTTAGACCGACAGTAAGTGTGCCATGCTTTGACTGAACTGAGAACTCCTGGGGAAACTGGTAAGGCAATGAATGAGGTGGAGAGAAATTAAGAACTGTAGGAACGGTGTCCGATTCACAAGAGGGTGAAGACAGTGTAAGTCAATGAGATACGCTAGTGTGGGTTCTCTTTAATGTTGCCTTGGGCGAAAGTTATGAGGGATGACAACCTGCAGAGTAGGGAAACGATCTTTTATAAACCACGCATACAATCGCTTATGCCGATGACATAGACAGACACTGAAGGAGACATTCATCGCACTTGAGCAGGCCTGTAGGGTTGCAGGAGTGAAAATGAACCAGCGGAAAACAAAACATATGGCCGCTGAGAAAGCACGCAAGGGGAACATTCAATCATTTTGGGCAATTATATTTTTGGGGAAGTTGAATAGTGTAACTAAGTTGGATCCAGAGTAACCCACTCAGATGAAGCCTCTTAGGAAAGTAAATAGATATTAACAGCGAGACAAAACTTGACCAACGATTTATCCTAGAAGATATGTTGAAGAAAGGTACACCTAGGTTCTATAACATAAGTATATTTAGATAAAGCTTTTCAGGAGAAGTCCACAAAGATCAGAAAATTCACACCTCCGCCAAATTTGATGTCGCTAGAACCAATGATTTGGACTGGGCGTCGAGTCTTAGATTGCACCGTCTTCGGTCCCCTGCCACACTGCATAAGATCAGTGGATAATTCAATATTCTACTTCGCCAAACGGGGACCAGACATATGCAGAAACACCTCATCGCCACGGAAAGAGACCTTACCGCAACGCATAGGACACTGCATATCGCAGGGCACCGACAGAGTGAGTGGACGAACACAACCGTTGCACGCTCAGGCCACAGAAACAGGTAGCCCGAACAGTCTGTTAAAATATTATTACTAAAAAGGAGAGGATAAACATAGCGCCCCACCAATTTTGACGAGATTCGCCATACGCGTCGGGGAAAACGTGAAAGTAAATCCCATGAAAGGTTTAGCTGCTACACATCTATTTTTGATAAAATTTGGAATCGTTAGGAAACTTGAAAGTACACCAAAAATTTCTGATACGTACAAGAAATTATTATTTAATCGCATGCATATACACTTAAAGACAATAGCCCCTAATAAATGAAGTACTGTCTACGTTGTATGAGGCTACCATTTAGATTCAGTCATCTGTCAGAGCACGTGGTTCCATCCAAATTTTTACTCCTGCTAAGACGCAATGGTCAAAAAAATGCAACTTCTTGTTATACGCTTTCTTTGTTATACCCTACCTCTATTAATCATTGGCTCTATACTTTTCCGTATACACACAGAATTCCGAATATGTTATTTCACTTTATATTATACAATACTTTTCCTATATTTGCTGCACTGAGCCTTAATTTGAGATATTGTTGTACGCAATACGAATTCTGATTCTTGAACGTATTTATCAAGTGTATCCTAATCGAATGCTTAAAAATAGGACTGCTTGTTTCAAGAGATGTTACTCCACAACTTTATAGTATTCTAAGTCAACCATGTCTCTCCTTCTCATCCACACCATATCACTAGGACTAAATGACTGTCCTATTTTCCCAGTAATTTCATACAAACAAGGGACACGTGTTCACAAGATATGGTTGAAACTGCTCTAGGCGTTCCTGCGTAATGCTTTTATGTCATCCTTTTTCATCCCTGGCCTAAGGCATAGAGATGATATGGATGTCTTACTGTCACAGTGATATGTGTACAAAGTTTGGTAGCTTCTGTCGTTACAGGTATGTACCAATACGTCGCTGCCCCCATGCACCCCAGCTCTTAAGAATGCAAAATTTTTGGAACTGTCGGCAGTGAGCCTAACGACCCCTAAAACGGTGGGTTCGATACCTTATCGGATGGTAACAAAAGAATTTTACATGTCATTGCTCCTCAACGCCACACCCACACCTACCGATGCTAATGGTATAGACTACTAGCCAAACAGCAGTTTACAATGATAGCGGATTAGTCCTTAGATCTGTTCCGAAAAGCCGCTCTAGTCATTCATTGCTCGCTGAGGTCGCACATGGGAACTGTAACTCAAAATATTAGCTTACTTTATTGTTGTTGTTGTGGTCTTCAATCATGAGACTGGCCCGATGCAGCCCTCCATGCTACTCTAACCTGTGCAAGCTTCTTCATCTCCCAGTACCTACTGCAGCCTACATCCTTCTGAATCTCCTTAGTGTATTCATCTCTTGGTCTCCCTCTTCGATTTTTACCCTCCACGCTGCCCTCCAATGCTAAATTGGTGATCCCTCGATGTCTCAGAACATGTCTTGCCAACCGATCACTTCTTCTAGTCAAGTTGTGCCACAAGCTCCTCTTCTCCACAATTCAATTCAATACTTCCTCATTAGTTATGTGATCTACCCATCTAATCTTCAGCATTCTTCTGTAGCACCACATTTCGAAAGCTTCTATTCTCTTCTTGTCTGAACTATTTATCGTCCACGTTTCACTTCCATACATGGCTACACTCCATACAAATACTTTCAGAAACGACTACCTGACATTTAAATCTATACTCGATATTTCTTCTTCAGGAACACTTTCCTTGCCATTGCCAGTCTACATTTTATATCCTCTCTACTTCGACCATCATCAGTTATTTTGCTCCCCAAATAGCAAAACTCCTTTACTACTTTAAGTGTCTCATTTCCTAATCTAATTCCCTCAGCATCGCCCGACTTAATTCGACTACATTCCATCATCCTCATTTTGCTTTTGTTGATGTTCATCTTATACCCTCCTTTCAAGACACTGTCCATTCCGTTCAACTGCTCTTCCAAGTCCTTTGCGGTCTCTGACAGAATTACAATGTCATCGGCAAACCTCAAAGTTTTTATTTCTTCTCCATGGATTTTAATACCTACTCCGAACTTTCCTTTTGTTTCCTTTATTGCTTGCTCAATATACAGATTGAATAACATTTGGGATAGGCTACAACCCTGTCTCACTCCCTTCCCAACCACCGCTTCCCTTTCATGCCCATCGACTCTTATAACTGCCATCTGGTTTCTGTACAAATTGTAAATAGCCTTTCACCCCCTATATTTTACCCCTGCCACCTTCAGAATTTGAAAGAGAGTATTCCAACCAACATTGTCAAAAGCTTTCTCTAAGTCTACAAATGCTAGAAACGTAGGTTTGCCTTTCCTTAATCTTTCTTCTAAGATAAGTCGTAGGGTCAGTATTGCCTCACGTGTTCCAACATTTCTACGGAATTCAAACTGACCTTCCCCGAGGTCGGTTTCCACCATTTTTTCCATTCCTCTGTAAGGAATTCGCGTTAGTATTTTGCAGCTGTGACTTATTAAACTGATAGTTCGGTAATTTTATCATCTGTCAACACCTGCTCTCTTTGGGATTGGAATTATTATGTTGTTCTTGATGCCTGAGGGTATTTCGCCTGTATCATACATCTTGCTCACCAGATGGTAGACTTTTGTCAGGACTGGCTCTCCCAAGGCTGTCAGTAGTTCTAGTGGAATGTTGTCTATTCCAGGGGCCTTGTTTCCGGCTCAGGTCTTACAGTGCCCTGTCAAACTCTTTACGCAGTATCGTATCTCCCATTTCATCTTCATCTACATCCTCTTCCATTTCCATAACACTGTCCTCAAGTAGGTCGCTCTTGTATAGACCCTCTATATACTCCTTCCACCTTTCTGCTTTCCCTTCTTTGGTTAGAACTGGGTTTCCATTTGAGCTCTTGATATTCATACAAGTGGTTCTCTTTTCTCCAAAGGTCTCTTTAATTTTACTGTAAGCAGTATCTGTTTTACCCCTGGTGAGATAAGCCTCTACATCCTTACATGTGTCCTCTAGCCATCCCTGCTTAGCCGTTTTGCACTTCCTGTCGATCTCATTTTTGAGACGTTTGTATTCCTTTCTGCCTGCTTCATTTACTGCATTTTTATATTTTCTCCTTTCATCAAATAAATTCAATATTTCTTCTGTTACCCAAGGATTTCTACTAGTCCTCGTGTTTTTACATACTTGATCCTGTGCTGCCTTCACTATTTCATCTCTCAGTGCTACCCATTCTTCTTCTACTGTATTTCTTTCCCCCATTCCTGTCAATTGTTCCCTTATGCTCTCTCTCAAACTCTCTACGCCTCTGTTTCTTTCAGTTTATCCAGGTCCCATCTCCTTAAATTCCCAGCTTTTTGCAGTTTCTTCAGTTTTAACCTACAGTTCATAACCAATGGATTGTGGTCAGAGTCCACATCAGCCCCTGGAAATGTCTTACAATTTAAAACCTGGTTCCTAAATCTCTGTCTTAGCATTATATAATCTATCTGATAGCTTTTAGTATCTCCAGGGTTCTTACATGTATACAACCTTCTTTCATGATTCTTGAACCAAGTGTTAGCTATGATTAAGTTATGCTCTGTGCAAAATTCTACCATACGGCTTCCTCTTTCATTTCTTAGCCCCAATCCATAGTCACCTACTATGTTTCCTTCTCTCCCTTTTCCTACTGACGAATTACAGTCACCCATGACTATTAAATTTTCGTCTCCCTTCACTACCTGATTAATTTCTTTTATCTCATCATACATTTGATCAATTTCTTCCTCATCTGCAGAGCTAGTTGGCATATAAACTTGTACTACTGTAGTAGGTGTGGGCTTCGTATCTATCTTGGCCACAATAATGTGTTCACTATGCTGTTTGTAGTAGATTACCCGCATTCCTACTGCTTTATTCATTATTAAACCTACTCCTGCATTACCTCTATTTGCTTTTGTATTTATAATCCTGTATTCACCTGAGCAAAAGTCTTGTTCCTCCTGCCACCGAACTTCACTAATTCCCACTATATCTAACTTTAACCTTTCCATTTCCATTTTTAAATTTTCTAACCTACGTTCCCGATTAAGGGATCTGACATTCCACGCTCCGATCCGTAGAACGCCAGTTTTCTTTCTCCTGATAACGACGTCCTCTTGAGTAGTCCCCGCCCGGAGATCCGAATGGGGGACTATTTTACCTCCGGAATATTTTACCCAAGAGGACGCCATCATCATTTAATCATACAGTAAAGCTGCATGCCCTCGGGAAAAATTACGGCTGTAGTTTCCCCTTGTTTTCAGCCGTTCGCAGTACCAGAACAGCAAGGCCATTTTGGTTAGCGTTACAAGGCCAGATCAGTCAATCATCCAGACTGTTGCCCCTGCAAGTACTGAAAAGGCTGCTGCCCCTCTTCAGGAACCACACGTTTCTCTGGCCTCTCAACAGATACCCCTCCGTTGTGGTTGCACCTACGGTACGGCTATCTGTATTGTTGAGGCACGCAAGCCTCTCCACCAACGGCAAGGTCCATGGTTCATGGGGTGGGGGGGGGGGGGCTCACTTTATTACATCAATGAATAATACTTAAGTGTGACACACTTCTCTTCCACAGGAGCGCTCGATAATTTACAACTGATATTGGCTAGCAAAACCTCACTTGTTGCACTAATTAACAAACTGATCTCTTGAGGTACGAATTTCGACATTTACAGCTGAAACATTCCCTCACAAAAATTTATAAATGACAGTGCTAGAAAACCTCAGCGTTATTTGGTTTTCAAACAGCTGAGCAAAACTGAACGTAATCAGAAAAAAATGGTTCAAATGGCTCTGAGCACTATGGGACTCAACTGCTGAGGTCATTAGTCCCCTAGAACTTAGAACTAGTTAAACCTAACTAACCTAAGGACATCACAAACATCCATGCCCGAGGCAGGATTCGAACCTGCGACCGTAGGGGTCTTGCGGTTCCAGACTGCAGCGCCTTTAACCGCACGGCCACTTCGGCCGGCCGAACGTAATCAGACATTTCTCTCTTTACTTATTCTGATCAACAATAAACTGGCACACAATATTTTTTTTTTTTCTAGCGCAACGCTATCTGACTTTCAATAATCCCTACAAAAGAATGACCGTGACTAACAATAACCTATACCTTTCATGAATGACTTACCTCACAAAAATCTTCGTTACTCGAACTGCTGCAATACAAATGGCACCAATATTTACCTTAATAGTGTTCAAATGTCATAATATATCAGTTCATGACATCCAGTCTTACAAATATCCTTTTTCTGACGGACATACGTCCAGATCGTCCGCTCTCAAAACTCTGCCATCTCTCTCCCCACATCCACCACTGCTGGTGGCTCACCTCCTATTGCGCAACGCTACGCGCTGTTCCCATCCAACTGTGCAACACTACAATAGTGAATATTCCAACAGTGCAAACCAACCACAGACAGCACACAGCAAAGTCAGTGATTTTCATACAGAGCGCTACGTGGCGTTACCAACATGAAAACCTAAACAACCTACTCGCACAGCACCACATCTTTTTTATCAACTTCAACATCTGGTTGGTCCTGCACTGAGATGCTTACTCCTTCACGAACTGGGATAGAACTCTTCCTTGCTGAGGTGTATATTGATCTCAATACGAGAACAGCCGGTCGGAGTGGCCGAGCGGTTCTGGGCGCTACAGTCTGGAACCGCGCGACCGCTACGGTCGCAGGTTCGAATCCTGCCTCGGGCTTGTATGTGTGTGATGTCTTCAGGTTAGTTAGGTTTAAGTAGTTCTAAGTTCTAGGGGACTTATGACCACAGCAGTTGAGTCCCATAGTGCTCAGAGCCATTTGAACCATTTGAACGAGAACACTGCAGAGCTGATAGGAGAGTCATGGTCTCCAGCGGTGCTTCTCATATCTCGTTGCGGATTGCAGCAAGCCCTCACTAACGTCTGTGGAATCGATATGCGCTGCCAACTTTGGTGTGGCACCACGAGCTATGGACGATACCACAGTGGAACATGTGGCACGCAGGTCTCCAACCTTTCTGCCAATTATTGTTAGTAAACTAATTCTGATAATTTCGCTGCTTCTTCATCCAAACAGCCCCACGAGGCAGAACGGATCCGGTTACCTCAGAAAACTCCAAGGGGATACCGGGAATCTAACCTGTGTCCTTCTGTACCGAAGACAGCGATGCTGGCTATTCAGCTACAAAGGCAGTCAACTTCCTCCTTCCCCCCATCCCCTCCCCACCACACAAACATAGAACGGCGTAGTTCTGTACAAAAGGTTATACGAATGAGTCACATCGCTGGCATCGGGTTCTACACATATCTGGTGACTACTTTGAAGGACAGTAACAGGTGAAAACATTAACTCTTTTGTATCGGTTAATGGTTCAAATGGCTCTGAGCAGTATGGTACTTAACTTCTGAGGCCATCAGTCCCCTAGAACTTAGAACTACTTAAACCTAACTAACCTAAGGACATCACACACAGCCACGCCCGAGGCAGGATTCGAACCTGCGACCGCAGCGGTCGCGCGGTTCCAGATTGTAGCGCCTACAACCGCTCGGCTATGAGATGTAGGCAGTTGTAATCCCATCAGCAGCCTTCGCGAGAGTGTGCGCACCTCAGTGAAAATTCATATCAGTCGTATGAGTGCTATGGAAGACGAAAACACAAATGTTCATTTTCATATATTTAATTGTTCAGCATTTTCCAGGTCAAAAAAGCTATTCTTGTCTCAGTACAGGTAACTATAACAACGGCAGTAGAAAGTAACCAAGACTTCTGCCGCTTCTACGCTGAGCCATAAAGTCGCGTTTCCACCGGCTGGGGATTGTGTTATTCAGTGAGGGGAGACACCGGAACGGCGATAAAGCGAATACGTAAGAGCGTGCCGGGCAATTTTTCCGCGGAATCTGAAAGATGGATGCCCCGGATGAAGCAGTGCCCTAGGCGCGGCGCGGCGCCGCGCAGCTGGCGGTATTGGCCGCTTTAGAGCCGGCAGAGCCGCTTTACGACCGGGCCGAGCCGAGCTGAGCCGAGCCATGCCCCGTCTGACGGCGACGCCACGCGGACAGAGACGTCGCCGCCGCCGCAGCTGCCGTGGGCCGACACCGCTCTATTACCGCCGGCGAAAGCCTCCCCAAAAATCTCTATACACTGTGCCTGCTTCACCGGGGTAGCGCACTTTGTTGGCCCCGTATTAAAGTCGTAAACTTTGTCAGCGATTTCGATTCAAGTATTAGAAGAGTGTTGAGGTGTCTTCTACACAGAATACATGCGTCTATTTTATTAAAAACCGTTTGGGGTTTTAATATACAGGATGCACTGTTTCGGTTAAGTATGGCCAACTCGCAGGTTGCAGTCATTATAGGTTCATTCACCGGACTGTACCTGATTTAAGTAGGGCGACAAACCAACAGCAATATTAGCCCTGTTTTTCCCCCACCAAAACTAATTTTGTAAAAAAAGAAAAAAATAGCTGGTAGCCAAGATCACACGAATTCTTTTTATTCCACGATTAACGGTTTCGGCGAAACTAAAGCCACGTTCATCGGATCTTGGGAGGGCAGAAAACACTATAAAAGTGGGCTTGTATTCCACTTATATACACTACTGGCCATTAAAATTGCTACACCAAGAAGAAATGCGGATGATAAACGGGTATTCTTTGGACAAATATATTATACTAAAACTGACATGTGATTACATTTTCACGCAATATGGGTGCATAGATCCTGAGAAATCAGTACCCAGTACAACCACCTCTGGCCGTAATAACATCCTTGATACGTCAGGGCATTGAGTCAAACAGAGCTTGGATGGCGTGTACAGGTACAGCTGTCCATGCAGCTTCAGCACGATGCCACAGTTCATCAAGAGTAGTGACTGGCGTATTGCTCGGCCGCCATTGACGAGACGTTTTCAATTGGTGAGATACCTGGAGAATGTACTGGCCAGGGCACCAGTCGAACATTTTCTGTATCCAGATACGCCCGTACAGGACCTGCAACATGCGGTCGTGCATTATCCTGCTGAAATGTAGGGTTTCGAAGGGATCGAATGAAGGGTAGATCCGTGGGTCGTAACACATCTGAAATGTAACGTCCACTGTTCAAAGTGCCGTCAGTGCGAACAAGAGGTGACCGAGATGTGTAACCAATGGCACCCCATACCATCACGCCGGCTGATACGCCAGTATGGCGATGACGAATACACGCTTCCACTGTGCGTTCCCCGCGATGTCGCCAAAAACGGATGCGACCATCATGATGCTGTAAACAGAACCTGGATTCATCCGAAAAAATGACGTTTTGCCATTCGTACACCCAGGTTCGTCGTTGAGTACACCATCAGAGGCACTCCTGTCTGTGATGCAGCGTCAACGGTAACCGCAGCCATGGTCTCGGAGCTGATAGTCCATGCTGCTGCAAGCGTCGTCGAACTGTACGTGCAGATGGTTGTGGTCTTGCAAACGTTCCCATCTGTAGACCCAGGGATCGAGACGTGGCTGCACGATCCGTTACAACCATGCGGTTAAGATGCCTGTCATCTCGACTGCTAGCGATACGAGGCCGTTGGGATCCAGCACGGCGTTACGTATAATCCTCCTGAACCCACAGATTCGATATAATGCTAACAGTCATTGGATCTCGACCAACGCTAGCAGCAATGTTGCGATATGGTAAACCGCAATCGCAATAGGCTACAATCCGACCTTTATCAAAGTCGGAAACGTGATGGCACCCATTTCTCGTCCTTACACGAGGCATCACAAAAACGTTTCACCAGGCAACGCCGGTCAACTGCTGTCTGTGTATGAGAAATAGGTTGGAAACTTTCCTCATGTCAGCACGTTGTAGGTGTCGCCACCGGCGCCAACATTGTGTGAATGCTCTGAAAGCTAATCATTTGCATATCACAGCATCTTCTTCCTGCTGATTAAATTTCGCGTCTGTAGCACGTCATCTTCGTGGTGTAGCAATTTTAATGGCCAATAGTGTACATACCTTAGGACACATACAGGTTACAACATCAAGGCAAACAAAAGTGATATTAATAGTTGTCTATAACATGCAGGCCCTACAAAATTGTCGTAAGTAGCACATAGGCGTCCAAGAGAGATGACATTATAAATGTTAAGTGTCTCCATCAGATACAAGCACAAGCTAGGTACTACCGCGACTCCGGCTCTGTTCTTACACTACAGGCCGCGTCGCGAGATGGCGCTAGCAGAAGGGCCGCCAATGAATGTCACAGCTCGCGTCATAACAGGCACTGCGTGTGTGGTAACACTACGTCATTAGGGCTTGTACGTATTTCTAGAGATTACTGTATCGCGTAAACATATACAAACCTTATGAAAGCTGCAGACCTTCACAATTGCACATCTGTCTTCTCACATATACTACATATCGAAATCAAATGCAAATTTCATGTTGGATTACAAAAATGCGCACCTGTCTGGTCCTGTACGTAATACGATACGATCATAGATAGATATTTTATGGGATCTGCAGGGCTATACACAGCACATCAGTCTGGTGATATATAAAATCTACCGAGAGTATATACAAATTTGAAGGACATTACAGGGTTACACAGTGCATAGCCGTTTGGTCATATAAAAATACCAATAAAACACACCTTGCGTATGAGCACAGATTTTTCCGGTCATATCAAATGCACATCTGCCTGTTACATATAAAACATACCGAAAAGAAATGCAGATTTTCTGGAACTGCCCAGTTACACAAGTACACATCTGTCTGGTCACATATAAAACCCACCAAAATTCATATATATATATATATATATATATATATATATATATATATATATATATGTAAGAACACTGTAGGGTTACACAAATGCATATCAGCCTATTCATATATTAAAAACTTACGACAATTTTATAAGGCCTGAGTGTAATAGGCAACTATTAATATCGCCAATGTTTGCCTTGATGTTGTAACCCGTATGTGTCCTAAGGTATTTAACTACATTTATGTGTGTACATGCTATATAAGTGGAATCCAAGCCCACTTTTATAGTGTTTTCCGTCCTCCCTCGATCCGATGATGGCGGCTTTAGTTTCGCCGAAATCGGTAATGACGGAATAAAAAGAATTCCTGCGATATTGGCTGCCGGTTTATTGCTTTACAAGCATCTAGATCACTCGCTCATGAGCACAATGTGCTCCCTACAAAACTAAGTTTATCGTGCAGTATCTCCTCCTGTGATTATAGTAAGGCGAGCTAATAGTCTGTAAGAGAACTGAAAGACCCTTCACTAGATCTTCATCATGTACAGTCTCTTCAGCAGGTGTTAACCGAATCATAATTATTTTTTTTCTTGAGACGTTTTAATCTCATCTTTACCTACAATAATGATGGAAGCTCAAGAAATGAATTAAAATTTGGGCAATGTCCAGGGCGAACCCAATCTTCCGGTTTGTATTAGGAAGGGCACTGGACTAAGGTAATCGATGCAACTCTGTTAGTTGTAATGCTGTGGAGGTGTAATGACTAGCATACCTGCCTAGTATGCAAGGAGATCTAGGTTCAATTTTTGGCTATGGCACAAATTTTATTTCACTTCTTCAGCTTCCATCATTAACAAAACATGTTGTGTCTATTGGCCTCCAGGGCTCCTTAATTAAAAATTAAAAGTGGTGAAGTTCCATCCTCTACACCTAAGGGCTTCTTTCTCCATACACACAATGTATAGGTGTTCTTGAAATCCCAATTGTCAATCATTAAACATACCATGAGTGTAATATGCTTCCTGTTCAACCCCCCGATTGCAGGACTTCTGTTTAAACACGGTTTCGACCTCATTGTCTTGGCATGTTCTTGTTTTGATCCAGATACGTATGAGGACGAGCTAAAAAGAAATACTCCCTGATTTTTTATGGTCAGCTATTATAAGTTTTCAGATAAAGTGAACTTTATGAACAATTTACGTGTTTACATGAAGATGGTATCTGTTCTTTCGGTCAGATACCATCTTCATATAGTTAAGGTTAACCGGCCATTGACCTTCTTCTGTGCTGGATGCACATGCAGTGCCCGAACTCTTACGGGGCTCAGTAAAATTGTCTGCCGCGAGTAATGAGTGTAATGGGCAGGGGCACTACGAATGTAGTGTGTGGACATTAAGTTGGGAATGTGGGTCTCACGGGGAGCATGCAAGGGATAAATCCCTGCAGTCGCACTATTCTCTGTGCCCTCGGTGGCTCAGATGGATAGAGCGTCTGCCGTGTAAGCAGGAGATCCCGGGTTCGAGTTCCGGTCAGGGCACACATTTTCAACTGTCCCCGGTGATGTATATCAACGCCTGTCGACAGCTTAAGGTTTTTGTTATATTATCATTTCATCTACGTGTTTATTCTTCATGTTTACATATTTGCATTGCTCTGACGCTAGAGGGCTCCTAACTGTAGAGTGTAATATGGAGGTCTGTAACGTAAGTATGTCTGTGCGTGAGAAACAGAGTGCTGTAATCGGGTTTCGAATTCGAAGGGTTCGTCCATACACGGAGCACCCTCTCATTCAGCATGACAATGCTAGACCGTGCTTGAGAGCTGCAACATCAGGAACAATCCGGCGCCTTGGGTTCGCTCTCATTGATTGTCCTCAAAACACACTTTCGAGTACTTCATTCTGATAGTGATGAAGCTATGCAATCAGAGGTGAGGTTCTGACTCCGCCAACAAGGTCAGAGAGTCTACAGTTGCTGTATCAATAGACTGATCTCTCGCTGGGAGAAATGTGTTCGTCGCCAGGTTCAAAATGGTTCAAATGGCTCTGAGCACTATGGGACTTAACATCTGAGGTCATCAGTCCGCTAGACTTAGAACTACGTAAACCTAACGAATCTAAGGACATCACACATACATGTCCGAGGCAGGATTCGAACCTGAGACCGTAGCAGTAGCGCGATTCCGGACTGTAGCGCCTAGAACCGCTCGGCCACAAAGGCCGCCGTTCGTCACCAGGGTTACTATATCGGGAAATAAATATGTAGACGTGAAATATAAAGAAGCAGATTGTTAGTAACGTTTGTTTTATTTAGAAATCATAAAAGAGTTTTCACAAACAAGAAAAAAAAATCAAGAGGCGTTACCTTTCAGCACCCTCTTGTCATTTAGATTTCATCATCATTTTAGCGATAAGCAGAACAGGTTCCAGTCAAACAAATGGAGTCGTTGCCTCTGTCCTGTCTAGCCAATCAGGCTATTCATTATCCGTAATACCTGTCTGATCACAGACCCACAGCAGTTTTACGCTGCCACTTTCCGCAGGCCTCACAACGGATTGATGGCATTCTGTGACAAACTTTGATCTTTGATCTCGTTGCAGTGGCTGATAGAGATTTCGGATGTACTTGGCTCTCTCAATGAATGTAGATGCTACGATCCTTCCACTACCCACGTAGGTTTCATTCAATGCAAACTCTGATAGTAAATATCTCCTTCTGGAATACCGTGGCCAGCTTCGGTAGAGAGAGTGCGCTCTCTAATCTGGGCTGTACCATGTCTATCCCAGACCCAGCACATTCGTCTTTCATCTGTCTCTCAGTAAACCATACATTTACATCGACATCGACATCTACATCTACATATACATATATTTTATTGTATTGTATTGTATTGTATCTTAACCGGGGACCTAGAAACGACGGAGAGGCTCCGTCCACGCCGCAGCCGCAGTGGTCCACAACCCCACGACGACTACCGCAGTCCACTTCACCCCTCCGCCGCACCACGAGGTACCCAGGGTTATTGTGCGGTTCGGCCCCCGGTGGGCCCCCCAGGCAACGTCTCACACAAGACGAGTGTAACCCCTATGTTTGCGTGGTAGAGTAATGGTGGTGTACGCAAACGTGGACAACTTGTTTGCGCAGCAATCGCCGACTTAGTGTAACTGAGGGGGAATAAGGGGAACCAGCCCGAATTCGCCGAGGCAGATGGAAAACAGCCTAAAAACCATCCACAGACTGACCGGTTCACCCGACGTCGACACAAATCCGCCGGGCGGATTCGTGCCGGGGACCAGGCGCTCCTTCCCGCCTTGAAAGCCGTGCGTTAGACCGCACGGCCAACCGGGCGGGCAAAATTTGTAGCAGAGACTAGACTCGAACCCAAGTTTCCTACTTATGAGAAAGACGCACTAGCCGTCACACCACGCTAGCACTGCCATATACATATATACTCCGATAGCCACCAGGCGGTGTGTGGCGGAGGGCACAATTCGCGTCAAAGTCATATATCCCTCCCCACTGTTCCACCTGCGGATCGCGCGAGGGAAAAACTACTGTCTGAACGCCTCAGTACGAGCTCTAATATCCCTTGCCTTTGAATGGTGATCATTGCACGATTTGAGAGTTGGTGATAATAATATATACTCTACATCCTCCGCGAAGATCGGATTTCGGAATTTAGTCAGCAGCCCCTTCTGTTTAGCGCGTTGTCTATCTGCAAGTGTGTCCCACTTCAAACCTTGTATGAGATTTGTAACGCTCTCGCGATGGCCAAATGTACCAGACACGAATCTTGCCGCTCTTCTTTGGACCGTCTCAATCTCTTGAATGAGGCCCAACTGGTAAAGGTCCGATACAGAAGAACATTACTCTAAGACCGGACGAACTAACGTATTGTAAGAAATTTCCTTTGTTGAAGGACTGCATCGCTTCAGGATTCTACCAATAAACCGCAGTCTAGAGTTCGCCTTGCCCGTTACTCGTGTAATCTGATCATTCCATTTGAGATCATTTCGAATAGTCACACCCAGATACTTGACGGATGTTACCGCTTCCAAAGACTGCGCATTTATTTTGTAGTCGTACATTAATGGGGATTTTCGCCTTGTTATACACAGTAGGTTACACTGCCAGTCATTACACTGCCAGACATTACACCACGCACTTATTTTCTAAAAATCTTCACTGACTTGTTCACAGCTTTCGTGTGATACTACTTTCCTGCAGACTACAGCAATATCGGCGAACTACGAGTATGTATCCCGAACGGTGCCGTGGATTATTCTTTCACTAATGTGTACTTACACAGTCGTTACTATATTTACCAAATTCTTTATATTAGTGTGGAATTGTGGATGTCATAAAGATTTTCAGTTTTTTCCATTCTTTAACTTGTCTGCCCCTGTTATTCCACGCCCATAGAACAGCTGACCATAATGAAGCGTGTCTGTTAGGCATGTTCACTGAAATACCAACTGAATCACATGACAGGTAATGCATATAGTTCCCATGTGTACATCTGCAGCAGTACCGTCAGCATGATTCGCATGGCGAATTACATCTAGTTTAGGCAGGGGGAGATCCAAGACTTACCGTTCGCAGTAATTACGGTTTAGGTAGGGCCACCATAAATCGACATAGGCGAACATGTATGCTAAAAATTAAGGTAATGGCCCCAGTGATGCATGGTTAATGAAGCGCCACAATCGCACCGTCGTAGGTTGTTGTAAGTACGTTCTGATTGCAGCGTAAACGTGTGATAAAGCAGCCGGCCGCGGTGGTCTAGCGGTTAAGGCGCTCAGTCCGGAACCGCGCGACTGCTACGGTCGCAGGTTCGAATCCTGCCTCGGGCATGGATGTGTGTGATGCCCTTAGGTTAGTTAGGTTTAAGTAGTTCTAAGTTCTAGGGGACTGATGACCACAGATGTTAAGTCCCATAGTGCTCGGAGCCATTTGAACCATTTTTTTGTGATAAAGCAGCTGAGGCGTTAGCTTCCTCCTGTCCCCAGAATGCATCTCAGCACAATGTTTATACCCTCAAACGGAGAGCGTTCGTGCGGAAGGATTCCAGGCCTCTGGTAGGTTGACAAGGTTTCCTCCAATAAAAAGCGGCAGATGCAGCAGCTAAGAATGCTTCCACGTAAAATACAATTTTCAAATGTGCTACAGTGTATATGTTGTTACCTCGCTGTTGAGGGAGAGGAGGAGGAGTGGTTAAGGTTTAGAAACAAAAAAAAAACTGCAGTCAGTGAAACAAGCGACCACTGCGTCGTGAGGAAGTACTCTTAACGCACCTGCCGATGTGCCACAGTGCTCTGACGCAAAGATTCCTCGTATGGCGGGAGGGCACACCAGTATATAGTGTTGCCGGTGTACAGGTATCTGTGTGCAACATTTTGATTGAAAGCATCTTGTGTCAAATTACGAGGGCTGCTACCGACTTACCACTGTAGTTTGAGAAACAGTGGACGACTTGAGACTAAGTGTCTGGCCCCCAGAGGGCCTGGTCTCTACCTGTGCCTACTATAAACCGTGTTATTTTGCTTTTCCATCGTAGTCAATGGTGGCAAAGCAGCCATATGATGCTTTGCAATTATACATAAATTAGCTTCTGGATGCATGGACGGTATTTAATTTTTTTATTCTATGCAATAAAGAAATCACAAATGATACTTGCAGCTAAAAGATAATTTAATTGTAGTTACATATTACTCCATCTTCTGCTTTCCCTTTTCTCTGTCCATTTCCTCCTAGCCTCTCTCTTTTCATCTCCTGTTCCCCCTCTCTCTACCTATCTCTTCCTTCCCATGTCTCTGTCTATCTCCCCCATTCCCTCTCTATTTCAATGCCCTCTTCCTCTGCCCTTCTGTTCCCCTCACATCTGTGTCCATCTCCTCTTACCCCGCACTGGCTCTCAATCTCCTCCTCCCCTTTTCTCTTTCGACGGTATAACGCTCACGGCAATAGGAGGACGATGACTCTTAACCCCACAGTATTTCTTTCCAGACCGCAACTAATATGTGGGACAAATTTCATTGAAATCGTTCCAAGTGTTGAGGATGGGCTTTTTACTCGTGACGTTGCCCACTTACGCACATGCTAATACATTTCACACAAATTCTACATGTTTCACACGTATTTGTACACAAAATTCATCTCTACTTCTAGCGAAATTCGCGTTGCATTTTCATTTTAACGCAGCTCAATGATTATGATGTCCTATCTCTTGAATTTCTTGCTGTACAATGATATAATTTTGCACATACATCCGGCGGTACATGTCGCTACTATCCACGAAATGTGTTGTGAATAGAGTTAGTAGTAGGTAAGTAAGTAATAAATTAAAACGTAATGCATTAAGTGCCAACTTTCATGCTTCTCAGTGTTTTATAGTGCCACATCTCCTGAACTGTATGTCTTACAGTGATATAATTTTGCTGATACATTCTGTGTTATGCATGCATACTGCTATTAAAATATGTAGCAAATACAGTTACTTGTAAAGAAGCAATAAATTAAAACTTCATGTTCCATGCGGGGGTTTTACTGAATATATAAAACGCAGTAAGCGATTAAACTGTTTCCTTTTATCATTTTGCGAGGGTCGTCGGGGAGAAACAATTCCGCAAGGGCTTCAAATTACGTGCAAAGTTTGTTGCAAGTTTCAAGGTGGTCCTATTATGAAATACTGGATGACTGAAATATGGGCATTCTCTTGTCACGGGCTACATGCTTTTTCAGCCACCTCGCCACCCCCTACTATTGGTGGGGGTTGTTCGTACCTCCACAGTGATTTTTTCCGAACAGTTAATGATATGTGAGTCACGTTTGGCCGAAATCTGTCCAGTAGTTTCGGAGGAGATGTGGAGCGTACATACATACATATACGAGGATGAGTCAAATGAAAACCCTAAATATTTTTAAATATTATTTATTGTGCAGAAGTGCTCTAAAACCATATCGCTTTTCAACGTAATCTCCTCCACACTCAATGAAAGTCCTACAGCGCTTACAAAGTGCATAGATTCGTTTAGAAAAAAATTTATTCGGTAGTCCGCGCAACCACTCATGCACCGCGTGGCGTACCTCTTCATCAGAACGGAACTTCTTTCCTCACATTGCGTCTTTGAGTGGTCAAAACATATGGGAATCACTTGGGGCAAGGTCTGGTGAGTATGGTGGATCAGGAAGACACTCAAAATGCATGTCTGTGATTGTTGCAATTTTTGTACGGGCAGTGCGGGGCCTTGCAGTGTTATGTTGCAAAAGGACACCTGCTGACACCAATCCACGTCGCTTTGATTTGATTCCAGGCCGCAGATGATTTTTTAGGAGGTCTGTGTATGTTGCACTGGTGACAGTGCTCCCTCTAGGCATGTAATGTTCCAAAATGACGTATTTTTCGTCCCAAAAGAGTCAGCATAACCTTCCCTGCTGGTGGCTCTGTTCGAAACATTTTGGTTTTGATAATGTGGAATGGCGCCATTCCATGCTCGCTCTGTTCGTTTCCGGTTGGTGGAAGTGAACCCAGGTTTCGTCCCCAGTAACGATTCTTGCAGCTAAGCCGTCATCTTCTCGTTCAAAGCGCCGAAGAAGTTCTTCACAAGTATCAACACGTCGTTCTCTCATTTCAGGAGTCAGCTGCCGTGGCACCCATCTTGCAGACAGTTTGTGAAACTGGAGCACATCATGCACAATGTGGTGTGCTGACCCATGACTAGTCTTTAAACATGCTGCAGTGTCATTCAGTGTCACTCGGCGGTTTCCCTTCACTATGGCTTCATCTGCCGCAGTGTTCTGTGGAGTCACAACTCGTTGTGCCTGACCTGGACGAGGAGCATCGTCCACTGAAGTCACACCATTTGCTAACTCCCTCCTTCATTCGTAGACTTGCTGCTGTGACAAACATGCGTCACCCTACTGAACCTTCATTCGTCGATGAATTTGAATAGGTTTCACACCTTCACTACGTAAAAAACGAATAACAGGACGCTGTTCTTCCCTGGTGCAAGTCGCAAGTGCGGCAACCACCTTTATACTGATACTTCAACGGTATGTGTGCATCTGCACTATGCTGCCACCTACAGGCCAATGTGCACGCTATTTGTAGCACGCTTGCCAACTTACAGGACGACGGCGCGAAATTTCGATTTGTTATTACAAATTTAAGGTTTTCATTTGACTCACCCTCAATGTACATCCCTTTTTATAATATGTATGGAGTAATAGTGTGTCATAAGGAGGAACTTTCACTTCTGGGGGTCTGGCTCAAACAAATTGTATGTTTCTTACGTTACTGACAGGGTTCTTCGATTGTTTGTTGTTGGACCTATTGAAGAACCGTTCAGTTACAGAGTGCTGCAGATAAACAGTACATACAATATGAGTGGGGAGTGCCAGATGCAGTGACAAAAGCACGAAATGACATCACGCGAACCATGTCAGCGTGCCGGAGAATCACGCATGAAACGCTAATCTGGACAAAACACAGCTCAATCTCGTGCATGCAAGAGGGAGAAGAGACAGTTGCGACAACTTTGATGCTTCCAGTAACACGTCAAATGGGGCGTCGGTTTTCACGGTTGGATGCTCGCAGTCGCAGTTACTCGCCGTGTCGCGCACAACAACGTCTGCGATTTGACAGCTGTGGTCGGCCCTGCGAGCCGCCATCTGCCGCGTTTGTAACAGCAGCTGCTGCGCCTGCGCACCCTAGCGACAAGTGGACAGATAGCAGCCTTTTGTACTCGTGTGTGGCGTCGGCGCACCGAGCTGCTAATCTACGCCCCCCGCCACGGGGCACAGACACCAAAGCGACGCACGCGGCCGCATAGCTGTATCAGCGCACCAGGATTTATTCCGAGATATGGCATTTTCCATTTGCCCGGAACGCCTCCATACGCTCGCCTTTGAAGGGTATCGAGCAGCTAACATCCTCCACGTGCTACCTGCTCAATTCCAGCTCGAAGTCTTGATGCTGGCAATAACGAGAGGAAGGCACGAGATTGCAGACTTCGAGACAGCTAGAGGTTGTTAGTCACCCCAGTCTGATGCTATTATTCCCCGTAGGACATGGGCTACCATCTTCTGTTACGACTGGATTTTGTGTATAGTGTTGAAGCAGTTGCCGACTGCAAGAAATGAATGATTTCATTTCTCTCATCAAAATGGAGAAATCATTCCCGATCAGTTCCCAACGTTGAGTATAAAGGCCGTTCCACACCACTGCTTACATATACACGAGAAATTCGCCATAAGCAGTTAGCTTTCCTTAGCTGCAGTGGTTTAATTCATCGTCTGATTAGTTTTAAAATATTATTGGTAATGTCGTGATATCAAAATTTAAGAACAACGGAAGTAATACAATTCATATACTGATAAAATTTAGATACATACATCTAATACGACAAGGATGAACGGTGTTACGCGGTCAGTCGCTCTGAAACTGTCCCCCAACATATTTCAGAAAGTTTTACGCTCAAAAAATGGTTCAAATGGCTCTGAGCACTATGGGACTCAACTGCTGAGGTCATTAGTCCCCTAGAACTTAGAACTAGTTAAACCTAACTAACCTAAGGACATCACAAACATCCATGCCCGAGGCAGGATTCGAACCTGCGACCGTAGCGGCTTTTACGCTCATTTTTCTTGATCAGATAGCTGATTACTGACTGTGCGTATAGTAATTACAATCAAGATTCAGCACCTCCAGTCACTGTTCCTTTATTGCATTCTGCTCACTTCTTTTTTTTTTTTTCTTGTCACGGTGGAGGCACTGATCAGGTGGGAGCCTACGAGCTGATTAGCGATGGAGAACTACCCTTTTAAGAAGAGCTGGCCACCATAAAAATGTTCCAAGCCGATTTGAAATCGTATCCGCAGGTAGACGAACATGTATTCAGTACCCTAAATGGATGATCTCCTAGCATGATTTCGGCAGCCGCCTTTTGTCGAAAAAACGTATTGTTATTCGCAGAAGCCTTTTAGCAAGGTAACAGATCTGTAGTCAGGTGTCGCTTCCCCCTCGAAACAAAGTTCGTTTAAAACTTTCAGAACCCTGCGTTCTGCTTGCTTCTTAATGTATGTTTTTGTAGAGGTCCCAGTTTCTCGTCCTTGCCTACGTCTCAGGCTTCTTATACGTTCTTTTAAGTATTGTGGCACGTAGTTGGAGAGATTTTCTGCCCTCCTTCACGCCTCGGAACGTTATTGGTTGAAAATAGTAAAAATCCGCAAGACTAGGATATTGTTACAATCCTTACTTACATTTTGTTGGAAGAAAGTCGCAGTTACGAGGGCAGTTCAATAAGTAATGCAACACATTTTTTTTCTCGGCCAATTTTGGTTGAAAAAACCGGAAATTTCTTGTGGAATATTTTCAAACATTCCCGCTTCGTCTCGTATAGTTTCATTGACTTCCGACAGGTGGCAGCGCTGTAAGGAGCTGTTAAAGTGGCGTCTGTAACGGATGTGCGTTGCAAACAGCGGGCAGTGATCGAGTTTCTTTTGGCTGAAAACCAGGGCATCTCAGATATTCATAGGCGCTTGCAGAATGTCTACGGTGATCTGGCAGTGGACAAAAGCACGGTGAGTCGTTGGGCAAAGCGTGTGTCATCATCGTCGCAAGGTCAAGCAAGACTGTCTGATCTCCCGCGTGCGGGCCGGCCGTGCACAGCTGTGACCCCTGCAATGGCGGATCGTGCGAACACACTCGTTCGAGATGATCGTTGGATCACCATCAAACAACTCAGTGCTCAACATGACATCTCTGTTGGTAGTGCTGTCACAATTGTTCACCAGTTGGGATATTCAAAGGTTTGTTCCCGCTGGGTCCCTCGTTGTCTAACCGAACACCATAAAGAGCAAAGGAGAACCATCTGTGCGGAATTGCTTGCTCGTCATGTGGCTCAGGGTGACAATTTCTTGTCAAAGATTGTTACAGGCGATGAAACATGGGTTCATCACTTCGAACCTGAAACAAAACGGCAATCAATGGAGTGGCGCCACACCCACTCCCCTACCAAGAAAAAGTTTAAAGCCATACCCTCAGCCGGTAAAGTCATGGTTACAGTCTTCTGGGACGCTGAAGGGGTTATTCTGTTCGATGTCCTTGCCCATGGTCAAACGATCAACTCTGAAGTGTATTGTGCTACTCTTCTGAAATTGAAGAAACGACTTCAGCGTGTTCGTAGGCACAAAAATCTGAACGAACTTCTCCTTCTTCATGACAACGCAAGACCTCACACAAGTCTTCGCACCCGAGAGGAGCTCACAAAACTTCAGTGGACTGTTCTTCCTCATGCACCCTACAGCCCCGATCTCGCACCGTCGGATTTCCATATGTTTGGCCCAATGAAGGACGCAATCCGTGGGAGGCACTACGCGGATGATGAAGAAGTTATTGATGCAGTACGACGTTGGCTCCGACATCGACCAGTGGAATGGTACCGTGCAGGCATACAGGCCATCATTTCAAGGTGGCGTAAGGCCGTAGCATTGAATGGAGATTACGTTGAAATATAGTGTTGTGTAGCTAAAAGATTGGGGAATAACCTGGTATATTTCAATGCTGAATAAAACAACCCCTGTTTCAGAAAAAAAAGTGTTGCATTACTTATTGAACTGCCCTCGTACCATCATTATTGGCCGGCGAGTACCTGCTGCGGCGAAATATCTGTCATGTTACAGAGCATCCAGAAAAAGAACGGTACACGCTAGCCTATATGGTAGGAGATGTTGTATTGAAGACTTGTCGCTCGGCGATCGATGAGGCGAACCTTGTGGTCACACAGAAAGATGTTGCTACTTGTGTATTGTGGACAGAGAGAGAGAGAGAGAGAGAGAGAGAGAGAGAGAGAGAGAGAGAGAGAGCTGAACTCAAAGTCTCCTACGCTGCTGCAGTTCCCTTCCGCATTACTCTGCAATTATGGAAAGATGTGCCATCGTCGCGGTAGGAGTTCTATGGGGACAGGGTATTAGTTCACTCCCTTCACGATCTACTTATTGCGTTTTAATACAGGGTGTTTATAAATGAATATCGGGGTTTTAACGTTTAATAATATTTATTACATTAAACTCACAGTTATAAATGATATTTCAAATGAAAGAACAACTCAAACAGTTTTATCAAGAATCTCACTGGCATAGTGAGGCACATGAGTGGTTGAACTTCACTGTACCCAAGCGCTGGATAGGCCGCAAGAGGCCCAATGACAGGGCTTGCTTTGCATGGCCACCACGTTCAGCCGACCTAACGCCATACAATTTTTTCCTTTGGGGCTTCATCAAGGATCGTGTGTACGTGCCTCCGCTACCAGCAGACCTCCCTGAATTAAGAAACCGGATTGAAACAGCCGTTGCTGCAGTCACTGAAGACACACTTACCAACGTTTGGGAAGGACTCTGCTGTAGACTTGATGTGTGCCGTGAGCTAAACTGGGCTCACAGTGAACGTTTATAAGGTTCTCGGTAAAACTGTTTGAGTTGCTCTTTCATTTGAGATATCATTTACAACTGTAAGTGCAATATAATAAATACTATAAAGCGTTAAAACCCCGATATTCATTTATAAACACCCTAACACCCTGTACTTCACAGCCAGCTAGTTTGCCTTCTATATGCGCTTTGGCGATCTCATTGTAGGTGTTCGAGCTTCTCTCTTCGTGTTGTTCCTATAATTTACAAACCATACTGTGGTGTCACCGCCAGACACCACACTTGCTAGGTGGTAGCCTTTAAATCGGCCGCGGTCCGGTAGTATACGTCGGACCCGCGTGTCGCCACTGTCAGTGATTTCAGACCGAGCGCCGCCACACGGCAGGTCTAGAGAGACTTCCTAGCACTCGCCCCAGTTGTACAGCCGACTTTGCTAGCGATGGTTCACTGACAAATTACGCTCTCATTTCCCGAGACGATAGTTAGCATAGCCTTCAGCTACGTCATTTGCTACGACCTAGCAAGGCGCCATTACCAGTTAATATTGAAATTATAAAACATGTACCATCAAGAGCGATGTTCTCCAATTATGGATTAAAGTTAAGTATTACATCAACTACGTACTTTATTTGCTACTATTAATTCCTTTACCTTGTTCCAGACCTCACGCCAATCTGCGTGAGCTTTTTTAAGCATTTCGGCCTCCTTTAGCAACACGGTGTTGACACTTCTGCCAACACTTCACATACTTACAGTCACTGGCCATATTCGTGTATTATCAGTATAAATTTGCATTTATCGTGCCCAGCCACCTGTGGCAACGTTACAGTTCGCCAGTAGAGGCCCCCTCCCCCCCCCCCCCCCCCTCCCATGTTGATGTATTCAGTATTCAGTGCTCATTTATATCAACGGGTAGCTCAAGGTTTTCTTAACGATAGCAAATCTCATTGCTACAGTGACTCTCTGTGTTTCTTATAGATTATATGATTTTTTTTCTCATGAACATGTATATGTACATGTTTTGGTACCCATATTGTTATGTGCGACTGGGCCGCCCTTATTAACTTTTATTCAGGAAGACATTTCCATTGCGCAACATTGTTATTGATTTTAATTAACTTGCATGATCGTATGGTATGTTTCCCTTTTCTGTCGGTCACCAGAGATCGGACTTCAGCGTCATATGGGTATGCAATAGAGCACAACCGACAGCCCCCAACAGGTAGTCAGCCATGGTCTTATAAGAGGAACCACATTTGCATTAATTAATTTAATACAATTCTAACTTATTCTGCCGTCTCAGTTACACGATTTTAAATACATGATATATTTCGATCTCTCTGGATCTTCTTCAGCTCTATGTAGTTGCATCAGGAACCTTCTGTTTCGGTGTCAGATCATTATATCAGAGTACTGTGATCCAAACATGTCACGAATTTAGAAATGTGCAACTGATATTTAAGAATGAATAACAATTGCCGATACAACTGCTGTTCTACCGCTACGATTTATCAGCTATATTGTGAAGTACTTTAGGGAGACCTCGGAAAACCTAAATCGGGATGACCAGATTAAGATCGGAATCTACATCCTCACGAATTTCTGATTAAAACATTGCTACATCCCTCACCGTATTCCTAGTGTACAAGAATGTTTTGTAAAAGAGATATTTCATAATGTAGAAGGCTAGCGCTACACTGCTCATTTATTTCTCGCACCAAGTCACTGCACCCACTACACACGACATACGCACATTATTTCATTATGTAGCCCTATCCTCACTATTACCTCGCATCAGAATCACAGCGGCAGTTTTCGATTTCTGTTTTATGTACTGCAACTTTACATTAACCAGCCTGAAAAATTAATTCATGTTAGTAAGGCTAAGGCGATAATACTTTTCACTAAATAGCTTTCGGAGTAGGTATTTTCCGAGTAGAAAAAGAAAAACGGAAAAAAATAATGTGACAGTGTTGTGTCAAATGTTTCATTATTATTAATATTGGTATTATTATCATTTACTTGTGTTACATATTTCATCGAATCCCTGTCTGGAATCATCTAAGCAACCTTCACTGTATAGACAGCATTACTTATCAGGTAGATCTTACTGTTATCTGAACACATTTCTTATAATCGTCTCCATAATCTCCTAGGGTAGTTTTACATACGCGGCCGGCCGATGTGGCTGTTCGGTTCTAGGCGCTTCAGTCCGGAATCGTGTGACCGCTACGGTCGCATGTTCGTATCCTGCCTCGGGCATGGATGTGTGTGATGTCCTTAGGTTAGTTAGGTTTAAGTAGTCTAAGTTCTAGGGGACTGATGACCACAGATGTTAAGTCCAATAGTGCTCAGAGCCTTTTACATACAGTTTCATTTCATGTTAAAAATGCTGTTCTGTGTTTTATGTTTATTCTTTCATGGCAAGTTCACTCCTGTCCTTGTTCCATGACTATGGAAAGAGCTGTTGGTTCAGTAATTATCAGTGTCATTTTTGATATGGAAAACTGCTGGGTAAATATACTCATTTGGTGTAATAAAAATACCTGCTTTCCGACAGACTTTTACAGTGACCTCAGGTACAATTTATGGTTATTATTCTTCGGAAATTTTCCCGCAATTGAAAGGTCTGTTCATATTTTGTGCATTTGTTGCCCAGTAAAACACTTCAATAGCTAATTATTGAGCGTACTTATGAACAGTATGCAGCTAAAACACACCGTCTGTTACACACTAATGACTAGATTCTAAGGACGTGCTACCTGGCATAGCTGTGCTCTGCTCACATGCATTCGCTGGATTTAAAGCTCCAGATGATGAATATTAACAAGAATTATATAACCACACACGTTTTATGGGATTTTTTGACTCCATTAAACCAAATTATGTCGTTCCATTTACGAATCCATACTCATTCACTATCTCGACTGATACACAATTTAAAAATAGTACAACAATATTGTATGCGCTTCTGCCTACACCCGTTTACCGGAAACCTCATGTCGATATATTAAACAATTCACGATACAAAATGATTGTAAGTATTGGGTTTATCGAGGTATATCGGATCTCTACTGGAACCGTCATTGATCCTTGAGCCGCGCTGGGTAGCCTTGCGGTCTGAGGGGCCTTGTCACGGTCCGTGCGACACCCTCTGTCGGAGGTTCGAGTCCTCCCTCTGGCATGGGTGTGTGTGTTGTCCATAGCGTAAGTTAGTTAGATTAAGTAGTGTGTGTGCTTAGGGACCGATGACGTCAGCAGTTTGGTCTCATAAAACCTTATCACAAATTTCCAAAAAAACTGATCTTTGAGGATATTTAATAACAACTTCATCTGAGCGGCGGAATCCGTAGTTGTGTCTACTAGTTGAGCCATGTAGCTCAGGTGTCTAAATATATACCACAAAAACGTTACTTTTCATTAATTACAGCTGAAATTTCTTAAAATTAGCGAGTCGGGCATCATTAAGGCATGCTCAACATTTTGGGTGAAGTTGCGGCAGGGAGCTCGTAATACAGATGTTTTTCCATATGGATTAATGAATTTGTTAATGGTATTCTCACTTGAGGAAACCTCCATAAATAGCTCTACGTTACGTACAAATATTGCAATTCTGAAGGCGAGACACTAATGGAAAGCAGTTCATGAACTCAAAATTTTGGGAAAGACACTACAGTACTGGAAATCGGGAGTCATTAGTAATATTCTTTCAGGCACTTATCTTACGAAAGATTTTAGGTACGCTTTAATCTCTGTGTGAAGTGTTCTAACCTGGTGGACCATTACACGTTTTGGAGACAGACATTACTACAACATCATTGTGGTGTACTCTTTGGAAAAATGTGGTCGCTGTCGTATCATGTTTGAGAGAATTATAGTGTTATCTTTCCGTTTTTCGAAAGTGTACTTAACAAAAATTACACCTGTGTGGATATTATTCAGTTGCATTTTCAACATTCGTTTCCTTTACTTTGCCGATATCTATTATGCGCGCTTGTTGAGAATGATCTTTCCGTTTTGTTTCTTAAAGGTATTAACTGTAACACTACATGGTGGAGCTGTTGTTAACATGCCAACAAGAACGGCTAAAAAATCTTACGCCGTAGAAAAGAATAGGAAGGTTTTCAAAGTATTTCACAATAGTTACATATGATCTGGCGCAAACGTCACAGGTACACTAAAGAATCACTTCATGATGTTAGATTCAAGACATGTTTGGCGTATAATAAATAACTTATTCTCAAAATGTTACAATTCTTTAAAAGAAGAAACCATTTTCTTGCTCTTCAGCTTAGAGAATGGCTCACCGACCTGACTTGCAGACTTCATTAAATTGCTTGTCTGCTACAGGCGTTCTGGAATAAATCTTGTCACTTACAGACTTGTTCTCAGCTGTAAACAGTTACTTGATAGGAATGTTAAGAGAAAAGAATACAAGCACATAGTTTTACTCTGTTCCGACGGTTTGAAAATTCAATGATTAAATTCGTGTTTTCGCTTAAGTGTTTAACTGAGTAGAGAGAAGCAGCTGTTATCGTTGATACTGTGCCCCTGACAAAATTTCTTATAAGTGTGAATCGAAATTCAGCATCCAGCAGCTTTCGAAACGTTATGTGTCAGTTAACGAAACGAGCAGACAGTGTTTTAAAATACGCTTCACTTATATCAACAGTCCATTGCCCTACGTTTCTAACAGCACTGGAAATGCGCCTTACTCGTCTCTTTACCGACATATTTTAATATTAATAGAAGCCAAATTTTGATATAACAGCCCTATGTATGAAGATACCGTTGCACTTCAAAACAGTTTCACCATGATTAGCTTGGAAGCGTTTAAGTTAGATGCACAGTATTTGAATCATTGCTAAACAGAATGAGGGACACTTTTATGTAAGACATTAATCATGATCAGATCATAAACAGTACGTTATCGGCACTGGGTGAAGAGAGTGCTGAATGAAGCGGTAACGTACGTCAAGTTTCTGGGTGTGACTATTCGAAATGATCTCAAATGGAATGATCAGATTACACACGTAACGGGCAAGGCGAACTCTAGATTGCAGTTTATTGGTAGAATCTTGAAGCGATGCAGTCCTTCAACAAAGGAAATACCTTACAATACGTTCGTTGGTCCAGTCTTGGAGTATTGTTCGTCTGTACGGTACCCTTACCAGTTGGGTCTGATTCAAGAGATTGAGAAGGTCTAAAGAAGAGCGGCAAGATTCGTGACTGGTACATTTAGCCATCACGAGAGCGTTACAAATGTCATAGATAGTTTGAAGTGGGACACACTTGCAGATAGACGGCGCGCTAAACAGAAGGGGCTGCTCACTAAATTCCGAAATCCGATCTTCACCGAGGATATGGATAAAGTATTATTACCTCCTACTTTCAAATCGCGCTATGATCATCATTCAAAGATAAGGGAAATATAAGAGCTCGTACTGAGGCGTTCAGGCAGTCGTTTTTCCCTCGCGCGATCTGCGAGTGGAACAGAGGGTGAGGGGGATATGATTTTGGCGCGAATTGTGCTCTCCGCCATGCACCGCTTGGTGGCTAGCGGAGTATATATGTAGATATGTAGATGTCACCCGAAGTGATGTTTCACAATTTCTTTGAAAATTACAAGAGAGAGAAAGAAGTTTAGTTTAAGTAATAAAGGACTGCATGATGAGCCGGCCGGAGTGGCCGTGCAGTTCTAGGCAATACAGTCTGGAACCGAGTGACCGCTACGGTCGCAGGTTCGAATCCTGCCTCGGGCATGGATGTGTGTGATGTCCTTAGGTTAGTTAGGTTTAAGTAGTTCTAAGTTCTAGGGGACTGATGACCTCCGATGTTAAGTCCCATAGTACTCAGAGCCATTTGGACCATTTTTTTTAAACTGCGAGATGAAATGTGATACCAGCATCATTACTTTCCGAAAATGGCCTGAAGACATCCAGGCGACACAGTATACGTACTTGCTAGTAGATACGTCTCTCCGAGCTTAGGGTCACATATGTCGCTAGACAGAAAGCTATCATGTATCCACGGAGAGTGATGCAAAAAACTTCCCGAGGCTGGGAAAATGTGTGTTTTCTGTCACCAATGTACACGGGAACATCACTATTGTCTTTTTTATAGTTTAGTCACAATTCATACCTGGTTAAAGATTTACATTGAGACCCCTTAACAAACTCTGTAACCACGTCAGTGTTGTGGGAAAGGCGTGAATAGCGACACATGTATTTGCCCCTGGACCGCTTTTCATGTTGGGAGAGTGTACGCAATGGCATGAGTTTCCTAAGGCTTCTATCGTGCATGCTGTTGTCTGTACAGATTACGTACTGCAACGGCGTGTCTGCCTTTGTAGTGGTGAACACTGAATTCGGTTAATCTGATAGCAGCTAATGCCGGACCGCACTCGGCTTGTTTGGTGGAAGGGTGAAGGGCACTTGCAACGTGGTGACACAGGCGCGGACGGAAGGGAGAAGGGAGGTGGCATGACCAAGCCCCCTCCTCAACCCCTCAAAACAGATTTCATTAGAAATTTTTTAATTCTTACCTATATCGCTATCAGATGCAGGGTGAAGAAAAATTCGCGCACTCTGACTTCGCAGCGCCGTTCCCCACGTACTAGCAATTCAGAAATGTTTCTCGCAAAATCTCGTCCTACACTTATTTCGGGCAGTAGATAGACGTTAACGATTTGTAGTTTGGCAACACTGTAGTCGCGTGTACAATAACTATCACTGTCATCGTATAGCACAGCACTGTGCAGATTGTGTAGCGGCCAGCGTTTTGGGTAGGCATGCGGGAGGCCGATGATTCGATTGTGGGCTGAGGCGTATTTGTTTTATTTGCTAAATGTAGTTTGGGTGGTATGGTACCAGGCGTCTGAATCTTCATTCAGCGATTACAGTGGGTGTTCTGCAAAACATTAGCAGTTATGTACGACGAGCACAGAGAAAGAAGTACAATCGGTTTCATTGGTCAGCTTTTAAAGAAGTATTTTGCAAGTCATGAACGTGACCTGTTCTGCGCCACTGCATGTACTGTATGCCGTATCTGAATGGTCCCATCGAAATTGTTTGCAAACCATGTTGATAGCCCTGTTGGTAACGTAAGTCCCGCATCTCGTGGTCGTGCGGTAGCGTTCTCGCTTCCCACGCCCGGATTCCCGGGTTCGATTCCCGGCGGGGTCAGGGATTTTCTCTGTCTCGTGATGGCTGGGTGTTGTGTGCTGTCCTTAGGTTAGTTAGGTTTAAGTAGTTCTAAGTTCTAGGGGACTGATGACCATAGATGTTCAGTCCCATAGTGCTCAGAGCCATTTGAACCATTTGGTAACGTAAGACCCTAATGAAATGTAATGGACCTGAATGTGGCAAGAGTAATAGTTGGTATTAACGGATGGGACTAACTAGGGGAGGGTACACGCAAAACAAGTTTGGAACCTAGTAGATGCAATGGCGGGAAATAATTCGCGTCCACGACATGCAAGGTCTCCTTTGAAAGGTAACCCACGAAAACGATTGTACTCCCATTTTTGTGTTTGTAGTATGCAACTGCTAATTTTTTTGTAGAAGTCCCACTGTACACGCTGTATGGCGATTAAGACGCCTGGTACCCCATCACGCTGACTAGATGTAGCAAACGGAAACAAATACACCTGAACCTTGCCGGCCGCGGTGGTCTCGCGGTTCTAGGCGCTCAGTCTGGAACCGCGCGACTGCTACGGTCGCAGGTTTGAATCTTGCCTCGGGCATGAGTGTGTGTGATGTCCTTAGGTTAGGTTTAAATAGTTCTGAGTTCTAGGGGACTGATGACCTCAGATGTTAAGTCCTATAGTGCTCAGAGCCATATGAACACCTGAACCCCGAGTAGAACCCTCTACCTCTTGCGAGCTAATCCAAAACGCTATACCCAGCACCAACTGCACACAACTACTGTGTATCCTGACAGAGGTAGCTAGCGTACATTTGATTGTAGTATTGCGAGAATTCAAATCTTTAACGTCCAATTACTGCCCGAAATGTACGCAGGACGGAGTTTTGTGCATGTGGGGAATCGGAATGCGACGTCCGAATGCGCGAATATTTCTTTGCCCTGTATATCAGACGCGGTAAAATGCCTTCATATTTGAAGGAAGAAGAAATAACCATCTTGGGGTTGAAGCTCTTTTTCCCGTCTTTGCTTTAATAATACTTATGTTTTTGGATAGGATTCGCCTTTAGCAAAACACAATTTTGTTTTTTAACTCAAACATAATTACACGTACACAAACAGTAAAGAAAATTCTTTATCCTTAACAGCTATAAAATAAAAGCCCACTGAAGATGCCGCAACTGCAGTGAAACATTACTTTTTAAATCGTAATTACAGATATTTGAAAAAAACACATAAAATTATGAATACACACCTTTTTGCCACATGACATGGTTTTTCTGATGTATTGTGTTTCTACAGTGACACACACACACACACACACACACACACACACACACACACACACACAGAGAGAGAGAGAGAGAGAGAGAGAGAGAGAGAGAGAGAGAGAGACAGAGAGAGAGGAGTTAATACAGAGTTAATTAATTTCAGGCATAGCCATAACAACTTTCAAATCGTAATTTTGGCCTAAACAATTTATCTACTTTAAGGTGTAAGTGGTTGCATATGAGAAACTGTGAAACCAAACAGTCACTGTAGAAACAAAATACATCAGAAAAACCACACCATATGGCAAAAAGGTATGAATTCATAATTTTATGTGTTTTTTTTACAAATATCTATTATTAAGATTCAAAAACTAACAATTACATGTATACAAACAGTAAAGAATATTCCTTATGTTTAACAGCCATAAAATAAAAGCTCACTGAAGATGCTTCAACTGTAGTGATACATGTTCGGATTAAAAAACAAAATTGTGTTTTGCTAAAGGCAGACCCTATCCAAAAACATATGTAAAGAAGAAACAATTGAAATTACAAAGAAGGCAGGTGCAGGTAAGTGTGACACACTGGGGAAACAAAAGTCACGGGATAGCAATATGCACAGATACAAATGACAGCACTGTCGCGTGCACAAGGTATAAAAGGGCAGTGCATTGGCGGAGCTGCCATTTGCACTCAAGGGGTTCATGTGAAAAGTGTCCAAATGATTGTAGCTACACTGAGGGATTAACAGACTTTGAATGCGGAATGGCAGTTGGAGCCAGACGCATGGGACATTCCATTTCGGAACTATGTATGGAATGCAGTACTCCGAGATCCACAGTGTCAAGAGTGTGCCGAGAATACCACATCTCACTCATTATCTTCCAACACGGACAACGCAACGACCGACGGCGTCCACTTAACGACCTGGATCAGCGGCATTTGCATAGAGTTGCCACTGCTAACAGGAAAGCAACGCTGTATGAAATAAGCACAGAAATCAATGCGTGAAATAACCATATAAATCAATGTGTGAAGTGCGTCGAACGTATCCGTTTGGACAATGCCACGAAATTTGGCGCTATTGGGTCATGGCAGTAGACGACCGAAGCCACTGCCTTTGCTATCAGCACGACATCGCCTGCAGCGCTTCTCCTGGCCTCGTAACCGTATCGATTCGATTCCAGACGACTGTAAAGCCCTGTACTGGTCAAATGAATAGAAATTTCAGTTGGTAATAGCTGATGGTAGGTTTCGAGAGTGGTGGGGACCTCACAAAGTCATGGACCCAAGTTATCAACAAGGCACTGTGCAAGCTGGTGGTGGCTGCATAATGGCGTGAGCAGTCTTGAAATGGAATGGACTGTGTCCTCTGGTCCAACTGAAACGATCATTGAGTGGAAATGGCTATATTCGGTTATCTGGAGACCATTTGTAGCCATTCATGGATTCAATGTTCCCAAAAAGCGATAAAATTTTTATGGATGGCAATGCGCCATGTCTCCGGGCCACATTTGCTGTCGACCGGTGTGAAGAACATTCTGGACTTTTCTAGCGAATGATTTGGCAGCCCAGATCGTCTGACAAGAATCCCTTCAAACTTTTATGGGACGTAATAGATAGGTCAACTCGTGCAGAAAATTCTGCATCGGCAACACTGAGCAATTATGGACAGCTATAGGGGCAGAATGGCTGAATATTTGTTCAGGGGACTTCCAATGACTTGTTAAGTCTATACCACGTCGAGTTGTTCCGCTGAAAAGTGCAGAAGATGGTCCGATTCGATAGCAGGGGGTATCCAATAACTTTCTTCATCTCGGAGGAAATCATGATTGCAAACACTGACACGATAAATACGTATAAAATAATGACAAAGCTGGTAAAAACCGATCTCAATGAAGATCATTTTGGGTTTGGAGAAATGTAGTAATACGCGAGACAATACTGGCTCTATGACTCAACTTAGACGGGAGAAAAGTAAACTTAAGTTTATACCGTTTGTAGATTTAGACAAATCTTTTGACAATGTTGACTAGAATGTAGCCTATGAAATTATGAAGGTAGCAGGAATAAAATACACGGAGCTAAAAGTTATTTATTACTTATACAGCAATCAGATTGCAATTATGAGTCGGAGGGCGCGAAAGGAAAGCAGCTTTTGAGATTGGAGTGAGAGCCATTCTTAACCCCTCGTCGATGTTATTTGAGCCGTACATTGAGCAAGTAGTAAAAGAAAACAAATTGTAATTTGGTAACGGAATTATAGCTCAGGGAGAAGAGAGAAAAACTTTGCTGTTTCACGATGACATCCTGACATAGGGAGCCAAGGACCAGGGGGGTGGGGGGGGGGGGATAGGTGTACGTACGTATTGTGTCCTAGAAATAGGTTAAAATGATCAAAAGCACAGTAAAACAAGGGTAATGAAATTATATCAGGTGATGTAGGAAGAAATATATTTGCAAATGAAACACTAAAATTAGCAGATGAATATTGCTATTTGGGCAGCGTAGTAACTAATGACTGCCGAACTAGAGTCGTGTAATTGTCATTCCATACAGCTGTCACAAACACCATCGCTCATAACGAGACGTTGTTTGCCTGCGAAAGAGAAAGTTACCGGGAGTGACGTTGGGTGGAAGAACCAACGTATTGGAAGCCATTCCACATCTGTTAATGCCACGTGACAGCATCACAACCTGTACAGATCTTCTGTGCGCCACCGTCCAAGGTACAGCAGACATTAAGTGCTAGTAATAGCCGATGGCCGGTTTTAACATACAGCTCGTATCAGTACCGCTGTGTTATGTTTCAGTTTATGTTGGACGCCTTTCAGTGCATATACTATCGTCATGCGCCGTATCGTATCGCTGTCCTCTTAGACAATTTATGTGCGTTGTACAGAACGTAACAAAACGATACCAACAAATTTCGAGGAAATGAGGGACAAATTGAGAAAAAGAAGCTATTTCGGGAAACATAGTGCGATGATGATTCTGAGCGTCACCCTACTGATGAAGGCGATGGCACCACCGCCGTCATCCAGACGGTGCAAATTCTGATGATGGCCCGTAATTAAAAGGCCGAAACCGGTCAGAAGTTAGCATCGACTACGACCAAGACTCTTTTTAAACACTTTTATGACAAAGATTGCTGTTCTCCAACAACGTTATATAAAATTATTAATATCGAATGTTGACTATCAAGAGATTTAGTAAATTGTATCAGGGAACCCGGGCGAAGCTTTCCCACTTCTATTATTTTAAGTAATCACATTATTTGAAGTAACTCTAGTCGTTGGGATAGCGGTAGTTATGGGAATCAAGAGAAAACATTTTCAAAAATGAACCGAACGACGTGAAATTACAATCACGAGTTTATGATACATCCTCGTATATACGTTTCCATGAATCCAAAAATGTGTTTTGTATGCGGAATGATTGTCCCGGCTAGTAAGACGACCAGAGATTAAGGACCGTCAGTAGGGTCACATAACCAATAACTTTAACTCGAAAAACTTTTTCAATTGCAGTAAGAGTATTAGGCCGCAGTTGCAAGAGGTAAATCACAATTCAAGGCGACAATAACGAATACGTTTGTCGAAAGCAAATTCGTTTAGAAAAAATCAACTTGTAGGACGGGTAGAGATAATGGACTACCGCACGGGTCATGTTTATTTCTTATGAGAATGCTGTATACAAATTATCCAGGTAATAAGTACTTTCAAACAGACGGAATGGTGTATGTAGTAAGATAATGTGAAAATGGAGTCTCTTATTCGTGAAGAGTAAGTTAGTTTCTTAAAATAAGAGTATGAGCTGGACATCCATGATAGCCTTTTGCCTAGAACTGTCAAGTGTTTCTTACGTTAAAATTTTTCATAATTAGTAAGTTTTAACCCAAAACAGGTATGCAGTGTGAGACGACGGTTAAAAAAGCTTTCTAATTAGAAATCTTCCATATGCACACAATTAGTATGTGTTGAGTAAAATAGATGTTGACTTGAGAAATAATATACACAATGTTTGTGACAGAAAGCAAGTAGCAGGTACCCCTACATGAAATTTGAAAGAGGACAATGAAGAACTAATGGTAAAGTTGATTTGGTTTCACATACAGCTAGCATGTTTCTATGAATCTGGAGTGTTATGAATGGTGTAAAAATTTAAAAACTGTTTACTTTATGGTCAACTTTACATTGTCAGCTGTAGTCGGTCCTATTAACTGTATTGCATTGCAAATTGTTTCAAAATCTACAGTGAGGATACTTTTAGTCCTTGGTATCCTTGTCTTATAAAAAGTCAAGTGAAGTGAGACACTCGTAGATGTTAGCTTTTGAATTCCCTGCTAATGAATGAAACATTTTGGATAATCGTTCCCGTGTCGCTCTGAAGCAAATAATAAAATTTCGTTCGACTGTCAAGTTCTGCCTCGTGACTAAATTCAGCACTCGAGTTATGCTTCCGACCAAGGACATTTTTGACACGCTAAATTATACCGAAATATACATTTACATGCCTTCAGCTTTCGAACTCCATCTTTCTTTTACTGTTAACTATTCCGACACGCCGCGTGAGTAAGTTGATATTGCTATTTTCTCGCGATGCAGTGCCTTACTGGTCCCAACAGTAAAAGCTTGCGGAGTTAGGTGAGAGCAAACTGTAATCGAGCGGAAGGAATTGAGAAACCGTTTCTGTAGTGAAAGAGGCAATACATTGTTGTCAGTTACATTTTCACAAAGACGATTCATAAGCGACAGTTTCGCCAACACTATTCGTAATGCGATAGTTCCATTTTCTCCGATGTCGATATGTAGTCCCTGTTACACCACCCCTCTATTTCATTTTTCTTCTTCTCTGCCGGCTCTAACACCCTCAGAGCGCTAGCACTTTGTGTCAAATATATTCTCCTTCTGTGCGCTCTCGAAGGATCGAGAAGAAAACTCAATGCGAATACGACGAAATAATTCAACGTAAGAGGTCTCCCGATACTCGCGGGCAGGGGAGAGGCGCTGGAAGGAAATGTTGCCCTTTCTGCGGCTTCCACTCGTGGCGAGGAAAAGTTTCAGTGCTGTCGAAAGGTGTATCACTCGCATTCCTCATAGTTTCCAATCTGTTCGCGTATCTGAACGAAAGTCCGAACTTAAGAAGTTCTTTGTCCCTACCAATCGACCTGGAGCATTACTAAAGCACAGGTCTCTTATTTAAGGATACGCACGTACCGATTTCAATGCGTCATTTCCCTAAATTACCCCACAGTGAAGTTCGGATGGCTGCTTCAGAGACGATGCCGATGATTCAGTAACTATAACTGCAAAACAAGAAAGAGTAAACCAATAAAAAGGTCGCCAGCGACCATTTGCTGTCGTCACGCTTCCTACCGGAAATCAGAAAAGGAAATAATTAAGAAATGGAACATACAAATTTATGCAGCATGCGTATTACGTTGCAGTTCGATTTACTGAAAAATGTTAATAATTTTAGTACACAGTACATCTCAATTTATTGCTGTTAACAGCTCGAGGAAGAGATTTCCTGGGCTCCATTATACGAGCCATTAGTCTAGGCTGATGACGACACACCGTGATGAGCGACAAAGGGTCACGTTGTGCCGATAGACCGTGACCTGTTGATGACCTACTGTGTCAGTAGAAGCCAGAACACTGCGGCGTATATGTAGCACATCGCACTGCTCGCCTTTAATGTCCGTTTTTCCAAGGTGAAGACCTTTGGTTTACTTCAAGTGGGTTCTGGGTTTAGCTCAGGAGGTTCAGTGCAGCGTGCTCCAGAAAAGGTTGGCCGAAACAGCCTGCGTAATCTGAACTGATTGAGCACTAGGTACCTCCGCTAAGGTACATCTGAAAGGCCACCAAGGATTCACCCTCTACGTTCATAGAAACTGCGTTAGTATCGTAGCTCTAGCGATTGCACTTTCAATGGGGCGTTAAACCGAGATTCCGGAATCTGGAATCCATTTTGTTATATCCAAAATTGTTACAGTAAGGTTTCTCCCATCGATGTGTAATACATAAATAACACGTAACATTTAATGTGCCCTTTACAATGAGTGACCAATTTTATACAGAACTGTGGAAAAAGAAAAGTGAATGACAGTATAAGGAAGGTGGTTTCATGGAGTTTGATGCAGTGAGCAGCACAAAAATAATAATTTGGTGTTAATTTGGTCGAACAGAGATACAAATGTTCTATGTGTGTGACTACTCATACCACCGGATTTTATTGGGGGTTGTAACTCGTGTTTCCGTTTCAAATGACGTTTTCTAAGATGTAGAAAATTTAGACGCTGGTAAACACAGATAATCCGTGTTATACGGCTGACAAAAAAAGAAAATTTTTAAAGCGCTATAGCTTCGTATCATAGCCATTTCAGAAAAATGATAAACTCATTTATCGGAATTCGATGTTTGTTTTATTACACATCAATATTTTGCAAATATTTGCTTGAGAGTTCCAGCAGAATCCTTACGATTCTCGGGCACATCTTCAAATCTAAGGCTCCCTCACAAACTTGGTTCTTTTGGGGTATTTTTTCAGTATTTACTTCTGCTCTTACCCTGTCAACTTCTTACCACGTTTATTGCATGAAACACTACTCGGTCGTCCACAAACGATGTTCGCCAAAGACACGCCTATTCCGAATTCTGAAATTCCTAAATCAGTTCAGTTCATGTAGTACATGCTGTGTTGGCAGAAGAGCCAACACCGTGTTGCTAGAGGAGGTCGAAATGCACACGTTTAGGCTCACGCAGACTGGCGTCAGGTCTGGAACAAGGTAAAGTAGTTGAGTCTAGTAAGAAAAGAACGTAGTTGCTTGAATACTTAACTTTAATCCATAATTGGAGAACATCGCTCTTGTTGATACATTAATTACAATCTCAATATAAACTGGTAATGGCGCCTTGCTAGGTCGTAGCAAATGACGTAGCTGAAGGCTATGCTAACTATCGTCTCGGCAAATGAGAGCGTATTTGTCAGTGAACCATTCTTAGCAACGTCGGCTGTACAACTGGGGTGAGTGCTAGGACGTCTCTCTAGACCTGCCGTGTGGTGGCGCTCGGTCTGCAATCACTGACAGTGGCGACACGCGGGTCCGACGTATACTAACGGACCGCGGCCGATTTAAAGGCTACCACCTAGCAAGTGTGGTGTCTGGTGGTGACACCACAGTACACATACTTTATCAAGCTACAAACTTATTTGTTCAATTTTTTCAGATCTTATGCTCAAAACACGATTTATTGTTGGCTCACCTTGCATATTACCAGCACTCCATCCCAGTAATTGGTACATTCAGTGGAATTGTATTGAAGGTGATGACTACCATTGCATCAACGGAACAAAATGGCTGTTGTTTTCTAATGTTCAACTTCTATTGGAGGCTGGATAAAGCGCAGAACAGCTTCGTTTTCAAGAATTGTCGTTGAACAGATGTTCATAAGGAATAATTATAGTCCTACATCTTCGTTACACAACTGGCTCTGAAATGTCTACACATCTGTATACTGCCTCAACTGGAATGTCTTTTCCCTGTTCGTAAATGTAAGCATAAGAGGAAATAGCGACCAATTTACACTGCTATGTGAATAAACGATTGCAAAATGGCAAATCAACTAAAACCACTAAACAGTGGAAAGGGATCTCGACAGGATGATCAGCTCTGAGACTGTCCTCGTCGATAGCAGGGCGGTTTGAGATTTTTTCCGCTCGTCGACTGTGTGGTGTGTTGACCTCACGACTGAGTGATTGTAATTGAGGTTCTACTACTGAGCTGCCTGTATTGGGAGGTTCCGAAAGCCAGTGCATAAAAACTATGAGGTTGTATATCGAATATGTGAAAGGACTTGCTTCAGTTCTAACAGCTCTTTGTAGTTCATGGCAAACAAGATCCTCAAGAGACTGGACAAACGCAGCTCATTCCCGGTCTCAAGAAGGGTCGTTGGACAGATTTATATAGTAGGTTATTACAGTCTTACGTCTTAACTGTAGCCCCACATCGCCGAAGTAAGTCTTTTTGTAAGATTATAGAACAAGTTTTATGCTCATGCATCACGGTGTTTTTGGATAATGAAAATACACTCTATAGAAATCAACACTGATTCCAAATACAAATATCATGCGAAACCTATATCGTTCTTTTCGGCCGGGGGATCCAAAGCGCCTTGCCTTCCGGAAGGCATTCGATACAGTTACACACTGTTGTTCACTGAACTACATACGAAATAACTGGGTATCGAACTCCGTTCGTGACTGGATTTATGACTTCCATTGCAGATACAAATGAACACGTCGTTCTTGACAAAACGGAATCGACTAACATAAATGTAACATTGGAAATGCGACAAGGGAGTACTAAATCCGTTCAAGTTCACGAAATGTGTATAAATGATCTGAAGAATAGCGTCAGAAGCTACGTGAGATTTGTCGTGGGCGAAGCTATTGCTTATTGGAAAGATGCACCTGCAGAAGATGTACCGAACTGCAGGACCGCCGATTCGTGCAAGAACTGGTCGTTGCTCTTGAGCTTGAGTGAATGTGACGTACTGCGCCTAAATATGTGATGAGATCCATGATTGTTCCACTACGGTGTTGGATAAAAATCACTGGAAACGTTAGCAGCGACGGAGTATCTAGAAGTAACCATTCTGGGCGACCTAGAATGGAGCGACCTCGTGAAAGCAGTTGCTGGATAAGCAGTGCCAGACTGGGATCGTTGAAAAATTATGAGGAAAGCGCAATTCATCCATACAAGAAGTGGCTTACCTAGCACTGGTATGACCGGTTTTGGGGTATAACTTGTCAGTCTTAGACTCTTAAAACGCTGGATTAACCTGCCGTAGGGCGCAGTGTTTCAAATTCATTATATCGCTTAATCACTCGCTTTCTCATCAAATTTAACTAATTACACACATTATAAAGAGCAAATAGCTTTACAGAAAGAGAACAATGGCGTAAGGGTACGACGACAATATACATGCTAATCATTCAACTCTCTCCTCCTCCTCCTCCTTCTCCTCCACATCATCATCATCATCATCATCATCATCACCACCATCATCATCATTGTTGGGCTGTGTTTATAAATGAGGAATCATACCGGAATCAGATGAAAATTTTATGAGCTGCATCAAACAGATCCGCTTTTGACAGTTTTTATAACAATATTCTGGCAGTGTTTCCTGAAACAAAAAACAACGTAAACGCTTCGGAGAAGGGGAGCTACCGTCGAGGAGGCGTCACTGCTATCGTTTGTTGATAAACAATTGACACAAAACTTAGAAGTCTCTTAAATCGAACTGATCTCTCGATATGTGACTTTCATATGGGAGTTTGTCAAAGACCTAGCCTATGAGCGTTGCCTTTCACAAATTTGCGTGATCGACCTGGGAAAATAGTTCCACTCTGTGACATAGGGCAAGATGTTCAAAACTCTCAGAAAAGCAGGTGTAGGGAAAAACGGGTGATATGTAATAAGCACAAAAACGAAGATGAACAATAAAAATGGAAGGGCGAGAATGACGGCCTCGGTTTAAAAACGGTGTAACACAGGGATGTAGTCTTCTGCATCTATCCTTCGATCTATTCATCGAAGACGGAAAGACAGAAAAAAAGATTCAACAGTGGGATTAAAATTTAAAGTGAAAGAATATCATTATTGATAAGGGTTAGCTAGTGTCACTGTCATCCTCCGAGAGAGTGATGCAGAATTTTAGGACCTGTTAAATGAAATCAACCGTCTAACAATCGTACATTATATGAGAGTAGACTGAAGAAAGACGAAAGTAATGAGAAGCAGTAAGTTTAAATTTGGTATACAAATGGCATGAAAACAGGTGACTACGAAATACAGTGAATGAAGAAATTCTGTTACATTCGAAGAAAAACTGTATATGACGGACAAAAAAGATATAAAAAGCAGCCTGTCACAATTAATATGCTCATTTCTAGCAAAAGAAGTGTACTAGTATCGAATATTGGCCTTGATTTGAGGGAGAAATTTTGAGGAACGCATGTTTCGAACACAGCATTGTAAGGAAGTGAATCACACACTGTTGGAAAATCAGAAATGAATGCAATCCAAGCATTTGAGCCGCGATGCTATAGAGGGATACTGAAAAGTAGATGATGTAATAACATAACAAATGAGAAGGTTCCAGCAGAACCGCGAGGAGAGGAATATACGTAAGATACTGACAAGAAGAAGGTATAGGATGATATGACGTGTTACGGTGAGAAGGAATAACTTACACTGAACTTGAGGGAGCAATAAAAGGTAAAAACTGTAGGGAAAGGCATAGATTGGAATACATCCAACGACAAATTGAGCACGTTGGATGCAAGTGCTCCTCTGAGATATACCGATTGGTATAGAAGAGGAATTCGTGACAGGCCGCATCAAACTAGTCAGAAAAATTGTGAATAAGAAGGTGAAGGAATGAGAGAGAAACAAGATTCGGAGAAGAAGTACAAATTTGATCACAGGATCGCGTAGTATGCGTGAGAGCGTTACGGAGATGCTTAACAAATTTCGGTGACAGACGTTACAAGACAGGCCTCATGCATCGTGGAGAGATTTCTTGTTAATATTTTGCGTGCAGGAAGAGTCCTGAAACGTGTTTATTCTTCCCACATACGTCTCGCGAAATGACCACTACGGAGAAATCAAAGTGTTCTAAGAATGCTTACCTAGAGTCGCTTCTACCCGCGAATGATGGAGGGAGGGAATTATAAAGCTTCCGCCACATTTCGTGAGGCGGATTATAGAGTATAGATGTACATGTATGACGGCAGCACAGATTTGTTACGAAAACCACAAGGTTTCGTGACGTATTGTGTTAGTTTCGTGAAGGTGCAATGCCGTGAGCTATGAGACTGTTTACCTATCGACCGCTCTTGTGTCGACGGAAAGTCTGAACCGCGTATCACCGCTGGACAAGTCTCCGTGGCGCCCCTTTAAACTGTGGATCAATGGTCATTAGTTAATAAAAAGCCATCCCTCGACGCGCTGTTCAAAGGCAGATTGCCACTGCTTCATCGATCTTTCCATCATAAATAGCGGGAAGCCTATAGAGGCGAGCGAGGATGACAATGGGAGTCTAAAACCGCGTACAATGGACGTCGCTGCCTTTGCAGAGAAGAAGACGAATTGTCCGTCGCGGTGCAGAAGTGTCGATGGAACGGGTATGGGAAAAAGGGGGGGGGAGTTTGAGGGAGAGGGGGGGGGGTGGAGAGGAATAGAGAAATGGCAGGCGATTGGCGTGAGACAGCTGGAGGTGGCAATCATGAATAACGACGTGTTTCCAGTGCACGCTTCTGTCCGCAGAGACAAGTGCCTTCTTATTCACACCCGATCTGTCAACACTGAAGTAAAGGGCTACGGAAAGCGTCTGACTTGATAATATAGTCACTCTGTAAACGGAAAAGCGACCTGTGTTTGTGGTAGGGATAAGTGGCATTTCACGGATGAACACTGAGCCATTTCTCGCAATGTTTCTATACTTTTGTCCAACACTTGCACCGGGTGGTTATAATCAAAGCGCAGCTACACACGGAGATCCACTGTAGGCTGCAATTATCGTACGTCGGCGAAACTGGATAGATATTCTGATGTGTTAATACGGAACCGATTTAGGCTGAAAACAAAATTAGTTACAGTTTTAGCCGCCAGGTGCAAATCTGGCGCTGTGAATGGCAGAAACACGTATGGAAATGTTTCCGTACGTAAAGGATAATGAACGGGATTTGGGCAGAAAAGGTGAAACAACTGTGAAAGGAATAATGTTGACTTCATTATTAACCATCGCCTACACAGTTTGTTCAGTACGAGGAACCGAAGACGTCTTCGAGATGATGTAGAGCACCACATGTGCGCCTGGTGGCCAAAATTGGAACTAACATTTTTTTTTTTCTTCAGCGTAAATCGGTTGCACATTAAGTCATTAGAATACCCTCCAAGTATCATTACCACATATCAATTACAGCGCACACTAGATCTCTGCCAGTAGCCATACCTTAATTGTAACCACCCAATACATAAACTAATTTCTTTGATATGGCTGAAATTTTTAATTCCTCATGCATTGATTTTATAACGAGGTGACAAAATGGTTCAAATGGCTCTGAGCACTATGGGACTCTTTCCCGGGTTCGATTCCCGGCGGGGTCAGGGATTTTCTCTGCCTCGTGATGGCTGGGTGTTGTGTGCTGTCCTTAGGTTAGTTAGGTTTAAGTAGTTCTAAGTTCTAGGGGACTGATGACCATAGATGTTAAGTCCCATAGTGCTCAGAGCCATTTGAACTATGGGACTCAACTGCTGTGGTTATCAGTCCCGTAGAACTTAGAACTACTTAAACCTAACTAACCTAAGGACACCACACACATCCATGCCCGAGGCAGGATTTGAACCTGCGACCGTAGCAGTCGCACGGTTCCGGATTGCGCGTAACGAGGTGACATTCAATCATAATACGACAAAAATGGCGTTTATCTACCGCACAATAAGCACAGACAGATGCATTAAGTCTTCAACGACTCTGTTACCTTCCACGCATACTAATTCTCCGGCCTGAATACCTATCATTAAAAGAAAACGTTCAGTACAAATACCCCCGCCTCCTTACGGAACGTAAAGACGTCTGCTGTAAACGACAGCCATTCACGTTCCTTCCTTGCAAAGGATCTCGCCAAGGTGCCTCCTCCGTCGCATCAAGTGGTGTTCGCTGTCGGCTCCAGTCGTGACAAAAACAGCTAGGGGTGTTCCCCCGGGTAGGGGACTCACAGTTCGCTGCCAAGTTAGGCGAGGTTGTCGCTAGAAGACGCAGAGTCGCGAGCTCCTCCCTCTTCCACTTCCATTCGCCCCCTCCCACCGTCCCCACCAAAACCTGACGGCGGTTTTGTGAGCTGAAGTCGGCAACGTGTTACTCGATGGTCTCACATCCTGAACTGTGCAACAAGAAAGAGACCTCCTCTCCTACTTGTGATACTCGCGGCACGGGTAACTTAGGCGAGGCAAAGACACAAATATACTCCTGTAAATAAATTGACTACCCAAACGTACGATTCTAAAGGCATGGATGTAGCGACAGAAGATCCACAGCAGTAGCCTTGCAACTATCCAGCGACATTCCCTTAATGTAACTAAGAGCAACCCTTTCAAGAGGAGTTACTATACTCGTGCGAAAGCAGAAACGTTAAAACATAGCTCGAACTGACTGCTCTGCGATTGTCGCGCGACTACTGATGCACTTTTGGAAGGCTTCTAGTTTATTCTGCGGATCAGCCACCTACTGTCTCATCTTGTACGAAATAAAAATTAGGTCACATTGTGTTCTGAAATCCTTGTTTTACGACATGGCGCACAGAAGTGTGATTCACAAGCCTTGGTTATTGCGTGTGAACGTAAAAGCGCCTAAATATGCTACTCTGACAACGGAAACGATCTACGCAGTGACGCATGTTCTGATTTAGTGTAATATGCGCGCAACATATGGTATCCTGCAAAAGTGTTCGTACCATCAACGCTTTCTCTACGCTGGCATGTCTAGTAGTGACGTTAGAGTAGCTGCTACAGTTGACGGCAACACCGTGATTATCTCCGGCTCAGATGCAGTGAAGACAGGTCACCACACTGACTCTAATACATGCAAACCAAAGCACATCCGAGGCAGAGCAAATGTTTAATAGTTCTTTATCAAAATGCGCAATACTCTGCAGTACACACAACACCCATTCCGAGCCTAATGCCCTGGTAATGCAACCACTCTCTTCTGTCATCGGCTGTTCCATGTCACTATCGTATGTTATCCTCTTCTCGATGCCTTCTACGTACTTCTTCCCAGGCAGTCCTTTCTCTTTCTTTCCTACCACTCTCCCTTCAAAAACTTTAATGATGAAGGCGTTGCGTCTGACAATATGTCCGACAAAATTTAATTTTTCGCTTTTCCACTTCTCTTAATAATCTACTATCTTCTTTGACCTCGCTCAAAGCTTCCAGATAGGTTTTTCTTTTCATTCAGTTCCTTCTGTGTCATTTTCACCTGATCCACAATTCAGCAGTTCCGGTCGATCCATTTCCGATGTACCTAGATTCCAACTTCCGCTTCCATAGAGCAGTGAACACGCAAATGATGCTATGACATCTATATTCATATATTTGCTGGTAAAATATCTTTCTTATCCATAAATGCCTGTTTTGCCAATGCAATTCTTCCCTTCATTTCCATTATGCATCCTTTGTTCTAAAAATGGTTCAAATGGCTCTGAGCACTATGGGACTCAACTGCTGAGGTCATTAGTCCCCTAGAACTTAGAACTAGTTAAACCTAACTAACCTAAGGACATCACAAACATCCATGCCCGAGGCAGGATTCGAACCTGCGACCGTAGCGGTCTTGCGGTTCCAGACTGCAGCGCCTTTAACCGCACGGCCACTTCGGCCGGCCTTTGTTCTATGTGACTACACTACCGACATAAAATTCTTTCATCTGATCAAATCCGATGTCATCAATATCCATATTAGTTTTAACTTCTTCCACACTTTTCCGTACAAACATTACTTTGGTTTTTCATTTATTTACTTTTCATTACCATAGTTTATTAGAGTGTGGTAGGACTTCCGACACACCATTTATTTCTTTTTCGGAGTCTGCGACTATCACTAAATCATAAGAAGATCTTATACAATGTATCCTTTTCACCTTTGGCTTCTTTACACCATGTTTTCACCTTCAAAATCTGAATAGCTTTCTCAACGAACACTTTAAATTAATAGGCGGGTAGGGGACATCCTTGTACACTCCTGGAAATTGAAATAAGAACACCGTGAATTCATTGTCCCAGGAAGGGGAAACTTTATTGACACATTCCTGGGGTCAAATACATCACATGATCACACTGACAGAACCACAGGCACATAGACACAGGCAACAGAGTATGCACAATGTCAGCACTAATACAGTGTATATCCACCTTTCGCAGCAATGCAGGCTGCTATTCTCCCATGGAGACGATCGTAGAGATGCTGGGTGTAGTCCTGTGGAACGGCTTGCCATGCCATTTCCACCTGGCGCCTCAGTTGGACCAGCGTTCGTGCTGGACGTGCAGACCGCGTGAGACGACGCTTCATCCAGTCCCAAACATGCTCAATGGGGGACAGATCCGGAGATCTTGCTGGCCAGGGTAGTTGACTTACAACTTCTAGAGCACGTTGGGTGGCACGGGATACATGCGGACGTGCATTGTCCTGTTGGAACAGCAAGTTCCCTTGCCGGTCTAGGAATGGTAGAACGATGGGTTCGATGACGGTTTGGATGTACCGTGCACTATTCAGTGTCCCCTCGACGATCACCAGTGGTGTACGGCCAGTGTAGGAGATCGCTCCCCACACCATGATATCGGGTGTTGGCCTTGTGTGCCTCGGTCGTATGCAGTCCTGATTGTGGCGCTCACCTGCACGGCGCCAAACACGCATACGACCATCATTGGCACCAAGGCAGAAGCGACTCTCATCGCTGAAGACGACACGTCTCCATTCGTCCCTCCATTCACGCCTGTCGCGACACCACTGGAGGCGGGCTGCACGATGTTGGGGCGTGAGCGGAAGACGGCCTAACGGTGTGCGGGACCGTAGCCCAGCTTCATGGAGACGGTTGCGAATGGTCCTCGCCGATACCCCAGGAGCAACAGTGTCCCTAATTTGCTGGGAAGTGGCGGTGCGGTCCCCTACGGCACTGCGTAGGATCCTACGGTCTTGGCGTGCATCCGTGCGTCGCTGCGGTCCGGTCCCAGGTCGACGGGCACGTGCACCTTCCGCCGACCACTGGCGACAACATCGATGTACTGTGGAGACCTCACGCCCCACGTGTTGAGCAATTCGGCGGTACGTCCACCCGGCCTCCCGCATGCCCACTATACGCCCTCGCTCAAAGTCCGTCAACTGCACATACGGTTCACGTCCACGCTGTCGCGGCATGCTACCAGTGTTAAAGACTGCGATGGAGCTCCGTATGCCACGGCAAACTGGCTGACACTGACGGCGGCGGTGCACAAATGCTGCGCAGCTAGCGCCATTCGACGGCCAACACCGCGGTTCCTGGTGTGTCCGCTGTGCCGTGCGTGTGATCATTGCTTGTACAGCCCTCTCGCAGTGTCCGGAGCAAGTATGGTGGGTCTGACACACCGGTGTCAATGTGTTCTTTTTTCCATTTCCAGGAGTGTATATTGTGTAACGTCTTTCTTCATCCTGGCCGCTTCCTCTACCTCATTGCTGTTTGGCTTTGTGTTTAGGTTATGACACAGTTGATTTATCACCCTACCCTTCCAATCAAGTGCTGTTGTTCTCATAGTTCTAAACAGTAGCTAATAGTTCGGATTGTCAAAAGCTTCTTCTAAGTCAATGAAGGTAAGATTACTTCTATTAATACTTTCCATTAAATATAAATAAAACAGTTTTCTTCGTCAGCCATATTTGTGTTTTACCACTTTGCATTTTATGGTAGACACCGTCATTTTCAATTGGAGCTTTAAATAGTTGAATTTTTGGTACTGAAGTGTCTGTACTCTGAACTACAACCAAGACTAAAACTTCGTCATTCCACACCTATAGTGACTTAAGTAACATAACAAGAGAACAAAGCAGAAACCTGTGCCATTGGCGCATAAATCTCGAAATACTAAGAGGGTGGCAGGGGGAGGGGGGGGGGGTAGCTTTGTGCCCGCCTTTTGATAATATCATAATCTAGTCGGGTACTTAATATTTTCAAATTTTGAAAAAAATAATTATTTTTAATGATTTCTTACATCATTTCCCGAGACTCTTAATTTTTCAATAAAATTCACCCAAAAATTTAAGTCTTAATAGTGAATGTGACTTCTTGCGACGAACGTCATCTTCTTATTTTCACGCTCTGTACAATACTTACACATCAGTAGTTATTAAAAAAGTATGTTGTTGATAAAAAACTCATTTAACCATTTTTTCAATATTTATGATGATGTCCACAAAATACCCATGCTTGATACCACGTGTTATGGAAAACATGTTGGTATTGCTAACATTATCTCTCAGTCGCAGTCTTCATGATGCAATGCTTTATGGACGGTATAATTACTCCGTATTAAGTAATGTGTTAATTAGTTGTCACGGCTAACTGATTTAATATTCAGAATGAATGTGTCACTCTTTGTCAATGTGACGCTGTTCTGAAACTTCTTGGTATATTAAAATGCGTACCGTACGATTATTCGAACGTAGAACCTTGCCTGTTTACTAAAGAGCTATCCACACACGATGCACGACTTGCCCTCAAAGCTTTACTTCCGCCACTAATTCCCTCCTACTTCCTAAACAATTTCAGATAAACTCTGTCCACCTTCCCGGAAATCATTCCTGGAAGAAGGAATACAGCGGGAAATGACATAGCCAGAGAACACGGATGAGTCTCTCGAACGCCGAAACATTTTATCCAGGTGTTTTATTACAGGAGTGGGTTACTGCCAACAGGAAAGCTCGGAGGTCAGATAGTGAGTAAACTCGTCGATAACTCAGTGTGTATGTGTATTACCGCGCTGCGGCACAAAATTTTAGTCTCAATATGCTTCTACACTGAAGAGCCAAAGAAACTGGTATACCTGCCTAATATAGTGTAGGAACCCTGCGAACACGCAGAAGTGCCGCAAGACGACGTGGCATGGACTCGACTAATGTCTGAAGTAGGAGGGAACTGAGACCATGAATCCTGCACGGCTGTCCATTAAACCGTAAGAGTGCGAGGGAGTGGCGATCTCTTCTGAACAGCACGTTGCAAGGCATCCCAGATATGGTGAATAATGTTCATATCTAGGGAGTTTGGTGGCCAGCGGAAGTGTTTACACTCAGAAGAGTCTAGAAATTCTGGACCTGCGGAGTGTCGGATTGTCCTGCAGGCATTACCCAAGTCCGTCGGCATTCACAATGGAATTAAATGGATGCAGGTGATCAGACAGGATGCTTACGTACGTGTCACCTGACAGTCGTATCTACATGTATCAGGGGTCTCACATCACCAAAAGTGCACACGCCCCACACCGTTACAGAGCCTCCACCAGCTTGAACAGTCCCCTGCTGTCACGCAAGGTCCATGGATTCATGAAGTTGTTTCCATACCCGTACACGGCCATCCGCTCCTTACAGCTTGGAACGAGACTCTTCTGACCAGGCAACATGTTTCCAGTCATCGATAGTTCAATTTCGGTGTTGACAGGCCCAGGTGAGGCTTAAGGCTTTGTGTCGTGCAGTCATTAAGGGTATATGAGTGGGCCTTTGGGTCCGAAAGCGCATATCGATTATGTTCCGATGAATGGTTCGCACTCTGACACTTGTTGATGGCCCAGCATTGAAATCTGAAGCAGTTTGCGGAAGGGTTGCTCTTATGTCACGCTGAACGAGTCTCGCTAGTCGTCCCTGGCCCCGTTTATGCAGGATCATTTTCCGACCGCAACGAAGTTGCAGATTTGATGTTTTTCCGTATTCCTGATATTCACAGTTCATTCGTGAAATGGTCAGATGGGAAAACCCCCACTTCATCGCTACTTCGGAGATGCTGCGCCCCATTGCTTGTGCGCCGACTATAACACCACGTTCAAACTCACTCAAATCTTGATAACCTGCCATTGTAACAGCAGTAACGGATTTAACAACTGCGCCAGGCTCCTGTTTACATATCTCTGTATTTGAATACGCACACCGATACCAGTTTCTTTGGCGCTTCAGTGTAAATAGTATGTGCTGTTACTCACCTTTAGGTAAACCAGAGGGCGTATCAGAACGAACTTCAACAAAAGGGTAATAAAATAGAACATATAATAAAAAATGTGTGCGCTGTAGCGTAGAAGGATCGCCAAGTGCCGGTGAAAAGGTTGCAATAGGAAACATTGTTTGCAACAGATAAACAGATGAATTCTGTATTAACCTGGATTTAGTAGCTGAGACGTTTGCTGCCTCCTGCGACCTCCAGCGACCGGTTGACATTGTTTGCATCCGTGTGAGCGTCGTGGCGTGGAAGCCGGAGAGGGCTGCAGCGCGGGCCTGCCCAGCCGTATCGGCTTTCCAGCCGGCTGGCTCCTGGTTACTCGCCTACACAGTGCAGCATGCCTGTTCGGTGTATGGCCTACAAGCCGGTACACGAGCCTGCAGCTGTGACTCTAACAAACGACACGGAAGCGCCTAACAAACTGGTAAAATAGGCAAATGTTTTCAGATGACGAGATGTGTATACAGGAAGAATACGGTGCTGCGGTCGGCAACGCCTATATAAGACAACAAGTGTTTGGCGCAGTTCTAAGATCGGTTACCGCTGTTACAAAGGCAGTTTATCAAGACTTAAGTGAGACTGGACGTGGTTTATAGTCGGCGCACAAGCGATAGGACACAGCATCGCCGAGGAAGCAATGAAATGGAGACATTCCCATACGACCTTTACACGATTGTACCGTGAATATCAGGAATCCGATAAAACATCAAATCTTCGACGCCGCTGTGCCCAGGAAAAGATCCTGCAAGAACAGGACCAACGCCGACTGAAGAGAATTGTTCAACGTGACAGAAGTCCAACCCTTCGTCGAGTCCATGCCACATCGTTCCTCGGCACTTCTGGATGCTTTGGGGGGGGGGGGGGCCTTCATGGTATTATGCAGGTGTACCAGTTTTTTTGGCTCTTCAGTGTAATATAGTACAGCCCCACCAAACATGGTATGACTATCCGTCACATACACATAAAAAAAACTGCCTGCGGATCGGTATAAATAATCCAAGATCGTGGTTAATGTATGTAGGATGGGCCAAATAATAGTGACCCAGAAAGTATTTAAAGCGCCTGAAGATAGACAAACCAACTTACATCAACTTACTCTCGGAGCAGATGATATAAGCCATTTCCCTTTGAGGTGCTTGCAAACGTTAGGAGGCATCGAGCGAAGTGGCTGTTTCGTACAGGTCTTCCGGATATGAGTAGCAAAATAGAAATGAAATACCTATCGTGAACGAACATTCAATCCAGTGTCTGATAGGGATGTGTGGTTGCGGAAGGTGCCTGCATTTCATACGAGGGCAGTAGTGTCTATTTTATAGGCAAAATATGGCTCTCCCTTTTGTTAAATCAACATACATAGGTAAAAGTAGATAATTTCTAAAGGGAAAGAGTCACGATATTTTACGAATGATCAGTTTCTGGAATGTGCTAATATATCTACAAGTACAAAAACTTCAGAATTTTACATGGTAGTTGTTGAGGAACAACTCGAACCTGAAAGGACATGCTAAGATAGGATGGACAGTGAGACGAAATGTAGCACATTTCTCATGAGGTCAGCTTAAAGGAAGGTATATAGTAGTAGTGACTACGACAAAGGAAGTGGAAAAATCTGTGGAAAATGAAGAGTAAGAAAGTAATAGGGTTACTGGTGTAATGCTAAAACCAATACAAAAAGACAAATGACTACACAGGTCTGTGTGCCAGCTTCAGAACATGATGGCCAGCTCGCAGAGGAAAGCGTGCAAAACAGCAGAGAAAATAGTGGACCACTATCAATAATGCTGCAGAATGATACTGGGTGAACGGAATGTCATCACTGGAAAGATGAAATGGGAGACAACAGTAGGTCTTAGAACGAGGAACAGTAGACATGAGCGGTTGTTGACGTCTTTAGGGATAGGCAACAATTTGTGAAAAATACAAGGTACAATAAACAGGCGAAGGGTAGATAATTAGAACTCATCAGGGAATAGCTGTAGAAACAAAACTGATTTTGTGTTGATGGGATAAAGTACAAAACCGGAACCAAGGAAGTGCGTACAGATATTAATGGTGTTCAAAATAGTCTTATGTCAAAAATATAAATGAAAATGGAAAAAATGGTAACAGTTCGCTGAAGTGAAGAATTACTTTTGTAGTGTTAGAGACACGGTTTTCGGGGAAGATTGAACGTCATTTCTGATGCTTCGACGATGCATCATACCTAGGAATCATGAGAATAAGCTTAGACACATTATGTCTCGTTCAGAAGCACACAGATTCTCTTTTTTTTTACATTTTTGTTAAGTGAACAAAACAAAGTTTTAAGAAGTAAGAGGTGCTTGTGAAGTACCCATGAGCATGTATATTCCACCTTCCAAGTATAGTAACATAACATAACACTTTCTCCAAACAAATCTAAAGAAATAATGTTGTTGAGAAAGTGAAGGAAAGTAGAGCTCATATCAAGGTTAAAAACCAATAGAACAGGACAGGAGGGAAATGATTGTGACACTGAAGTACCCTCAACCACACACCGTAAGTTGGCTTATGGAGTATGGACGTAAGTGTTGTGATTAAATGGGCCGCTTTGTAAACCATTCATTTCGAAAATAGGAATTTCGGTTTAAGTTGGAATGGATTCTGTTTTTGTAAATTGAACTCCTTTATGTACCGGGTGATCAAAAAGTCAGTATAAATTTGAAAATTGAATAAATCACAGGAATAATGTAGATAGAGAGGTACAAATTGACACACGTGTTTGGAATGACATGGGGTTTTATTAGAACAAAAAAAAAAAAAAAATACAAACGTTCAAAAAATTTCCGACAGATGGCGCTTCATCTGATCAGAATAGCAATTATTAGCATAACAAAGTAAGACAAAGCAAAGACGATGTTCTTTACAAGAAATGATCAATTTGTCCACCATCATTCCTCAACAATAGCTGTAGTCGAGGAATAATTTTGTGAACAGCACTGTAAAGGATGTCCGGAGTTATGGTGAGATATTGGCGTCGGATGTTGTCTTTCAGCATCCCTAGAGATGTCGGTCGATCACGATACACTTGCGACTTCAAGTAACCCCAAAGCCAATAATCGCACGGACTGAGGTCTGGGGACCTGCGATGCCAAGCATCACGAAAGTGGCGGCTGAGCACACTATCATCACCAAACGACGCGCGCAAGAGATCTTTCACGCGTCTAGCAATATGGGGTGGAGCGCCATCCTGTATAAACATCGTACGTTCCAGCAGGTGTTTACCAGCCAGTCTGGGGATGACGCTATTCTGTAACATATCGGCGTACCTCTCACCCGTCACGGTAGCAGAATCACGCATTTCCTCGAAGAAAAAAAGCACGATTACGGTAGATGTGGTAAACCCAACCCACACCGTGACTTTCTCGTCGTGCAGTGGAGTTTTCACGATAGTTGTAGGATTTTCGGTAGCCTAAAATTCTACAGTTGTGGGCGTTGAAAGACCCTCGGAGCGTGAAATGAGCTTTGAAGGTCCACAACACGTAACCCAACCAATCGTCATCTTCCGCCATCCTTTGAAACGACCACACCGCTAATGCCCTCCGCTTCACTAAATCGCCAGGTATCAGTTCATGATGCCGATGGATTTTGTACGGATAGCATCGGAGGGTACGCCTAATTGCCAACCAAACAGTAATGTATGGAATGCCGGTGCGACGTGCGACTGCACGAGCGCTGACTTCCCCGTGCAAAGACAAACCCGCTACAGTCTCCATTTCTTCCTGGACCGTCTCAGCAGCATTACGCCTTGTGCTCGGTCGTCATCTACGGGGTCTGTCGTCTAAACAACCCGTGGCTTCGAACTTCGAAATCATTCTCGCCACAGCTGCATTTGTCAACGGACCTTTACCCGTTCGAATCCCCTTCCTATGGCGATAGGATCGTAACGTTGAACTAGCACATTCCCCATTCTGATAATATAGCTTCACTAAAAGCGCCTTTTCAGGTAACGTCAACATGCTGCAACTACTGGCGCATCTGATCCTCTCATTACCGCTCCTTTTATACACAATTGTCATGCGCAGTCACTGACGTTTTGCTGTCCAGCGCCATCTGTCGGACATTTTGTGAGCTTTGTTTTTCTTTTTTGTTTCTAATAAAATCCCATGTCATTCCAAGCATGTGTGACAACTTTTACCTCTCTATCTACATTATTCCGTGGTTTATTAAGTTTTCAGATTTATACTGACCTTTTGATCATCCGGTATAAAGAGCATTCAGATGAGCCGATTACGAAAGAATTCCTTTGCCTACCGGTTGGAGAACTTGCTGGGTACACTCTCAATAGGCATCTACACTGATGGGTGAAACCATTGAGACTACTTCCCACCGCCATTGGTGGCGTGACAGGCATGTGAAGCCATCATCCACGGGAATGGTTGCTCGTAACATACAACACGCCACTAACATAGTCGGATGAGGGCTATATTATGATTGTGGCGACATTAACGGAAGGATTCACGAAGACTGTGTTAGTAATCGAAAACACAGTGACAGCTGTGGCTTACGCGAATTTCATTGCGGACCACCTGCATTCCTTCTTGCTTAATATCTTTCCCGACGGCGCTGGCATATTCCAACAGGGGAACTGCGTGTCACTTCACCATAATGTTGCAACAGTGGTTTCAGGAGCATGATAGTAAAGTCACGCTGATGTCCTGGCCTCTGAATTCAAGGGAACTGTGTGCAGAAATCAGTCCCGTAACGTAACAGGTATTTCACGGATCCATGCCACGCAGAGTCGTTTCTGTGTTTCTTTCAGAAGTTGGGTCAACATGACATTAAGGAGTTGATCATAACAATTCGGTTCATTAGTGCATTGTACAAAGCAAGAAAATCAGGACATTGCCGCATAAAGCCTTTTAAGTACCGGCTTAAGGAGTTGTTACGTACGCTGCCGATTGGTATCTAACAACGAAACCGTGCCTACTCGTCATCATCGATTTATTCGAAAATTTGTAGCATATTCAAGGCTTCACCAGAAATGCTAGTCACAAAAATGTAAGTTCCAGATGACCAAGCGTTTAGAAAAAATAGTCTTTCTGACGCGGGTTGGACGAGGCATAGCCATTTATGCTAGCGTAGATTGTTGAGAGTGGTTGGTGCAGCGGGAAGAACAAGGATCTGTAATCCAAGGGTCGTGGGATCAGCTCCTTCCATGGCAATTCCTATTTCACTTTTTAGTTTACTTACGTTGCAAATAAACCGAGATAATACACTCCTGGAAATTGAAATAAGAACACCGTGAATTCATTGTCCCAGGAAGGGGAAACTTTATTGACACATTCCTGGGGTCAGATACATCACATGATCACACTGACAGAACCACAGGCACATAGACACAGGCAACAGAGCATGCACAATGTCGGCACTAGTACAGTGTATATCCACCTTTCGCAGCAATGCAGGCTGCTATTCTCCCATGGAGACGATCGTAGAGATGCTGGATGTAGTCCTGTGGAACGGCTTGCCATGCCATTTCCACCTGGCGCCTCAGTTGGACCAGCGTTCGTGCTGGACGTGCAGACCGCGTGAGACGACGCTTCATCCAGTCCCTAACATGCTCAATGGGGGACAGATCCGGAGATCTTGCTGGCCAGGGTAGTTGACTTACACCTTCTAGAGCACGTTGGGTGGCACGGGATACGTGCGGACGCGCATTGTCCTGTTGGAACAGCAAGTTCCCTTGCCGGTCTCGGAATGGTAGAACGATGGGTTCGATGACGGTTTGGATGTACCGTGCACTATTCAGTGTCCCCTCGACGATCACCAGTGGTGTACGGCCAGTGTAGGAGATCGCTCCCCACAACATGATGCCGGGTGTTGGCCTTGTGTGCCTCGGTCGTATGCAGTCCTGATTGTGGCGCTCACCTGCACGGCGCCAAACACGCATACGACCATCATTGGCACCAAGGCAGAAGCGACTCTCATCGCTGAAGACGACACGTCTCCATTCGTCCCTCCATTCACGCCTGTCGCGACACCACTGGAGGCGGGCTGCACGATGTTGGGGCGTGAGCGGAAGACAGCCTAACGGTGTGCGGGACCGTAGCCCAGCTTCATGGAGACGGTTGCGAATGGTCCTCGCCGATACCCCAGGAGCAACGGTGTCCCTAATTTGCTGGGAAGTGGCGGTGCGGTCCCCTACGGCACTGCGTAGGATCCTACGGTCTTGGCGTGCATCCGTGCGTCGCTGCGGTCCGGTCCCAGGTCGACGGGCACGTGCACCTTCCGCCGACCACTGGCGACAACATCGATGTACTGTGGAGACCTCACGCCCCACGTGTTGAGCAATTCGGCGGTACGTCCACCCGGCCTCCCGCATGCCCACTATACGCCCTCCCTCAAAGTCCGTCAACTGCACATACGGTTCACGTCCACGCTGTCGCGGCATGCTACCAGTGTTAAAGACTGCGATGGAGCTCCGTATGCCATGGCAAACTGGCTGACACTGACGGCGGCGGTGCACAAATGCTGCGCAGCTAGCACCTTTCGACGGCCAACACCGCGGTTCCTGGTGTGTCCGCTGTGCCGTGCGTGTGATCATTGCTTGTACAGCCCTCTCGCAGTGTCCGGAGCAAGTATGGTGGGTCTGACACACCGGTGTCAATGTGTTCTTTTTTCCATTTGCAGGAGTGTATATTTCACTTATTGGTATTTTCACAAAGGTTTGAAAAGGAAAGCAAAAAGAAAATTATATGTTTTATTTTATTTGATGAATCCCTACGTACAGGACTAATTTATTCTGTTAATTGACTCGTGGGGAGGGAAATCAAATCCATAGATGTACGACGTAGTTTTTCAAGACGGAGGAGGACTGTCATCACGTAGTAATAAAGTGATTCCCTCCAAATGCTCACTGTCAGCGCAACCCTGCGGTGTCTATTTGTATCGACATGCAAGGAATTTCACCAAAAAGCTTCAAAACTGCTCTTATTTCGCAGAGAGAGAGAACGAAATCACATCCCGAAAATGTTACATCAAAATACTTTCCACTGTACATCACAACCTTTCCTCACCAATATTCGACGCAATGACGAGTTACGCGCGGTTTGCTGCCAAACTATGGGATGAAACAAAATCTATGATAAATGTAAATCAAACTTGTTTTTGTATAGAAACTTTAAAACAACCTTGTAATTGTAAAAATTCGTCATTTATAAAGTATTGAAGTTGGGAACAAAATCGATGCTTCCCCTGTTTTTACGATGAATATTACATTAGCAAGTGTAAATCATCAACTCAAAAATAATGAAAATATCCGATTTTATATCTGAAGTTCCCATGTACACTTCACAATCCCTTTTTCGAAATTTATTTACAATCTCAAACTTTCCTTTGGCTTTTCCTTTCATCCATTTTATGAATATATTAATGAATATAGTTTCTTGGGCTTGATTCGGTTCATTTGGTGTGTAAGTTACGTAAGAACTAAAAATAAAAGTCTTTTTAGAGGGACTCGATCCCACGACCTTCAAATTGTCGTTCCGTACTCTTTACTCTGCACCACGTGCTGCTTGGAACCTACGCTAATGCAATTGGGACAAGCCTGAAGTTATGCTCTACCAAAATTACGGTTCGATAGTTTTGGTACAGTACGGAAATGACGTGGTAAATAGTAGGATTACGGTAGCACTGTTTGGGGAAGAAGCGTAAATGAATGTGTGAGAGAGAAACTGGGAACCAACGACTTCTTATTATTTCGTAGTTTGTTTTGCACATAGGCAGAACTGTACATCATCAGTGTTAGTCCACTGTGTACTTTATATCCTTGCAGAATTGCCGGGATGGTTCCTTTGAAAGGGCACGGCCGATTTCCTTCCCCATCCTTCCCTCACCCGAGCTTGCGCTCCGTCTCTAATGACCTCGTTGTCGACGGGACGTTAAACACTAATATCCTTCTCCTACTTGCAGAATTTGCTGAATATAAATTACATTTTATTAGTAATAAAAACTGATTGATCGCGAAACTTCTGCGCTTATATGTAACGAACGCAAATACTTTCGATGCGATGTATTTTACGTGCGCAAAATATAAATAATTCGTATAATTATTGCTATTTCGTAGTCAATAGAACGTTTTTAAAATTCAGGGAGAAGAAATAAAAACCCTGGTATTTGCCGATGTCACTTTAATTCTGTTAGAGACACCAAAGGACCTGGAAGGACAGTTGAACGGAGTAGGCAGTGTCTTGAAAGGATGTTATAAGATGAACATCAGCAAAAGCAAAACGAGGACACTGGAATGTAGTCGAATTAGATCAGGTGATGCTGAGGGAATTAGGTTAGGAAATTAGACACTTAAAGAAGTAGTGAGTTTTGCTATTTTTGTATCAAAATAACTGAGGATGGTCGAAGTAGAGAGGATATAAAACGTAGACTGGTGGTGGCCAGGAAAGCGTTTCTGAAGAAGAGAAGTTTGTTAACATCAAGTATGGAATTAAGTGTCAGGAACTTTTTTTTCTGAAAGTATTTGTATGGAGTGTAGCCATGTATAGATGTGAAACGTGGACGATAAACAGTTTAGACAAGCGACAGTGCTGAAGATTAAATGGGTAAATCAAGTAACTAATGAGGTGGTACTGAACAGAATTGGGGAGAGAAGGAATTTGTGGCACAGCTTGACTAGAAGAAGGGATCAGTTAGTAGGCTATGTTCTGAGGCATCAAGGGATAACCATTTTAGTACTGTAAGGAAGCGCAGAGGGTAAAAATAGTAGAGGGGGACCAAGACATGAAAACACTAAGCAGATTCAGAAGGATGTACGTTGCAGTAGTTACTCGGAGATGAAGAGGCTTGTACAGCTTAGAAGAGGATGGAAAGCTGCGTCAAACCAGTCTTTGGACTGAAGACATCAGCAACAACAGAACGTTCTCCGTTATGATCGAAGGCAAGAAAATGGTTCAAATGGCTCTGAGCACTATGGGACTTAACATCTATGGTCATCAGTCCCCTAGAACTTAGAACTACTTAAATCTAACTAACCTAAGGACAGCACACAACACCCAGCCATCACGAGGCAGAGAAAATCCCTGACCCCGCCGGGAATCGAACCCGGGAACCCGGGCGTGGGAAGCGAGAACGCTACCGCACGACCACGAGATGCAGGCCGAAGGCAAGAGTTTCCTGTTGTTATTGATAAATCCGAATTGTCTGTGAATAATAGAAACATGTTTTATAAATGTTCGACGAAGTATTGAAGGGATGTGTGACATTTTTGTATTGCGCTTTTTTTATTTTACCTATTTTTCCAGTGCTATAGTTTTCTAGTGCTATATTATAGATCCGTATTCTTTTCTTTATTTTTACTGCGATATCTCTCTATTCCACGTTACAAATCAGCAATTTCCGAAGCAAACACTGAATATTTAATTTTTTTCGTAAATACTGTTTATTTTGGCGTGACAGTCTGGAGGGTACGTAGAAGATAAATGCACCGTAGGCTACGTGGTGCTATATATATATCCTGGCTTACTTTCTTGATGGTTAACTGCTTTCTGCTTCTAGGGAAATCTCGTAGCACACTGATAGCATACGTAAAGAAAGCAATCGAATGCGACACACCTAACGTATAGGTAACGCGGCTGCGACCTTAACTGACAAAAACTACTTGGAAAACTACCGTACTCTATGTTTATTTACAGTAGTCTACGGTAGGCTACAGTATATTTGTAACTCTGCCCATGCCTTATCCGACCCCCGTAATAAATGCTGTTTCTTTCTTATCGCTTGCCCATCTGGTGATCCGTCGCTCTGACCAAGTCCTGCATGTACCATAAATTTGGATGAAATGGGTGATGAATACTAGGTGCGATTCTCTTGTAAGTTAGAACCGAGTGTCAATTTTATGCTAGTGGTAAGGGCTGCACACTTTCTGAGTCAGGCAGTCGGGAGTCGTGAAGGCAGAACTGCGGAAAGCCATTAGGGAAGACATTGGGCGTCGTGTCTAGTTTCCCAGTTTCAAGTTCCGAACATGGCATAGGAAGGCGACGACGACGGCGACGGCGACGTCCGGTGCGTCCAGCGACGCCGCTTTACGAGTACTGGCGTCGCGACGCCGACGTCGCCACTGAGCGGAAGGCGGAATCGATGGCGCGGCCTTTATGTGTCGGCGAACTCTGCGGCAGAATACAGCCAGGCGACCCTGGAGGACCAGACACCGGGTTGTTGACAACTGGCTCCCACGTGCCAGTGAACGCCCAAGGGCCACTGCCTCAGCGACGACCGAACACGTGCGCTCGCGTCCGTAAACATCGTCCGCCGTCAGCGACAAGTTGTTTGCGATGGTTATTACGGCGGGGGCGGTAATGACTGGGAAAGGAGTGGGAGAGAAGGGGAGGGGGAAAGAAAGAAAGAAAGAGAAAGAGAGAGAGAGAGAGAGAGAGAGAGAGTGAGAGAGGGGGGGGAGGGAAGGAGGGGGGGGGGGCCGGAACTGGGGGAAGGGGCAAGGGAGAGAACACTGTGATCGCATAAGCTGTCGTCAGCGTTATTGCCTCGTTCTCGTTTATTGGCCGTTCTTGTCGCAAGAACAGAGATCAAACTGTCCTTCTCTATTCCTCGGAAAGCTCAAAGTCCTTTCAATTGTAACAGTAGACTTCTAAGATTACAGCCACAGTCTGAGAAGTATCACATGTAACTAACAAAATATAATACTTAGAAACGATGTCCTGCAGTGGGCTACTGTAGGATTGTGCCAACAAGAAAGTGAACTTTCCCCCTATTCTCCCTTAGTGTCTCTCTCTTTCCTATATTTTATCACATCACATTGGTTTCCACACTTTCGATATTTTTTTTTCTTTTAAATTTTTATGGTTCCGTTCCTCCGTCTATAAAAAATGGAACTCCTATTGGGTCACTTTGTTGATTATGTGTCTGTCTGTCCGTCTGTCCGACTATAAAGAACCCATTTTCAGAGGAACAGGTAGATATATCAAGTTCAAATTTACATCGCGTATGAAGGCCGATGGTCCGTTGGAAGTGTAATAATTTTAAGCCTCTAAGTCAGTTCCATAAAAAGATATGGCCATTTATGCAATATATATTGATACTACAAAACACGCTCGTCAAAACCTATAGCGTACTTACTGTTGACCTAGAATTTGGAAAGAAGCAAAGTTTCACAGTATAAGTGCAGGAAAAAAATCCGAAATTGTTAATTTGTAGTTATATCACACAAAAAAAAGTTTGTTTTAACATCTGTTATCCGCCTTCACACTTGAAATTAAAACATTCTCGAAGGTCTTGGAATCCCTGGGACTGATATATTGGCAGTACAAGTGTTGATAACAGGCAAGTATCCTCGCTTATCTTCGATTCATAGTTCCCAGAACAAAAGGCATCGATGACAGGTAATATGAGGGCTAGTAATCATCGTAAAATAAATGAATCTGAATCTTTGTCAGTCTGGGTAAAAGGTATTGACAATTGTAAAAAAAATAACTCGTCGGTGATCTCACCCATCATTATAGAACTTAAATAAATTATTCCCTTTCCTGTATCCTTATCAAAAAGAACTACAAATCGCTTACTTAATGAATGAGCATATTGCATCAGCCACGTAGGATACACTCTGTCTGAGCGTTGACCTCAGTGATTACGCAACTGCTTACTCACTTCGGAGACTGGGCGTCAGTATTATCCATACCCATATTAATACTACAAATGTGAAAGTAACTTTGTCTGTTACATTTTCCCGACAAAGTATCTGAAGAAATGTATGCGGCTCGTAGTCTAATTGCTAGTGTTGCGGCCTCTGGATCACGGGGTCCCGGTTTCGATTCCGGGCTGGGTTGGACTGGGTGTCTGCGTTGTTCTCATCATCATGATCATCATCATCATCATTTGTGACGGTGGCTAGATTCAACTATGAAGAAACTGAACCGTGCAATAATTGAGACTTAGTACGGGCGCCGACGACCGCGCAGTTGAGCGCCCCACAAACCAAACATCATCATCATCATCATCATCATCATCATCATCATCATCATCTGAAGAAATGTCGACGAAATTTTGTATGGAGATAGGCTGAACACAGAATACTTACACAGGTTACTTTACGTAGAGTGAAGCTATCTGTTGATTTCAATTATGTAACGTGGAGTATGGGAAAGGATTTTCTCTACGAAAATGCTATTTACTCTAATGGATCATATTTGTGATAAAGCTTTTATCGGTTGATGTGTTCTGTTTTTGTATGTACCACGACTCAACGTAATGAATACAAAGGATTAATAGTCCTCAACATGTTCAATCCATACTTCAATAACGAAGTCGTTACATGCGAGAGTTCCTGTTACGTTTCCCTATTAAATCGCTGAACTAGTTCGATGAAATTTGGCATGTAGATTAGCTCTTGTCATAACATACACTCAGTGCATTTTGAAAACGTCTACTTCCAGTTAGATTAGGGTATAGCTTACAACCATCTGTTTCAATCCAAAATTCAGTTCAGAGAGATAGCTTCCCTCAGTTTAAGCACTAAATTCAAGTTCTAGGAAGTAACTTTAGTCACTATAAATGCACGGTTCAAGAAGACCGAACCAGTTTCAAGCATAGAACAGCTTAATTCTATGTGAAGGAACTACCCGATAATGGTTGTAATTCAGTGAGCGAACTAATTCTTTGTGTCAGTAAGGTGAGAATGAAGGCCTATAACTCCCCGAGGTGTATGCTAATATTGGCGAAAGTTTGGGGAGGCTGTTTTCGAGTAACACTTAACTGTAGAGGAAAGTTTTGTTGCCATAAATTGTAGGGATGCCAGCAGATGATCGACATTGGATACAGGAGCTGCCCGTAAACACTGAGCCCACTAACTGTAACGTATTTAACATTAAATAGGGGAAGAGGCATTACAGACTGCCCTTAAGCAGACTGGCCAAATGAAACTTGTTTTAGGGGAAACAGATACTAGACAGATATTCAAAAAAGGGATTACAATCAAAGGTAAACCTACTCAGAATATCCTTGTTTGAGAGATGAGCATGGATTATAAATTTAGTGCTCGTACCAGGTAGGATTACCAGAGGAGGTTGCGAAGATTCAAAGAAGAGCGGCGTATTTGCGAGCAGAGCGCGAGAGCGTAACCGAGCTATTCAGCGAAGTTCAGTGATATTTCCAGAATGAATTTTCCACTAGGCAGCGGAGTGTGCACTGATACCAAACTTCGGGCGGACGTTGTGGCCGAGGGGTTCTAGGCGCTTCAGTCCGGAACCACGCGGCTACTACGGTCGCAGGTTTGAATCCTGCCTCGGGCATGGATATATGTGATGTCCTTAGGTTGGTTAGGTTTAAGTAGTTCTAAGTTCTAGGGGACTGACGACCTCAGATGTTAAGTCCCATAGTGCTCAGAGACATTTGGACCATTTGATACCAAACGTCCTGGCTAATTAAAACTGTGTACCGTACTAGATCTCGGTACTGGCGGCACTAAATGTGTTAGCACAGGCCGTGGGTCGTGCTTAGGTTGCACAGTTGGTGGAGTACCTGCCCGCGAAAGGTAAAGGTTGTGGTTTTGATTACCTGTCCGGGACGCAGTTTTAGTCTGCAAGAAAGTTCCAGTGACAGTGTCTAGAAACGAAGAATTCTTTCCTATGGAGAGCTTTTATTATTAAAGTACGTGTCCATTCGAAGTAAAAACATGATAACTTCCCACACACATCTCACGGGATGGTTGTTACAGATAAATCAGAGAAATCAATGCAGTTTTGACAATGTTGACTGCAAAACAATTTTTTGAAATTCAGATGGTGACAGGGGTAAAATGCGGACCGTGAACTACTATATAGAGATTGTATAGAAATTAGAGTGCAGAACTGTAGAAAATGAAAAGGAAGTAGAAGTTGAGAAGAGGGCCACAGATAGAGTTACAGCGTATACCTGATGTTGTTCAATGTGCATAGTGAACAAACAGTAAAACAAATCAAGGAGGTGCTTTGAATTGGAAATGTAGTTCGGGTAGAAGAAGTAAAAACTCTGAGAATTTGCGACGACATTGTTACTTCGTCAGAAGCGGCGAAGGACTTGAAAGTTGGGTTAAACGGAATCGACAACGTATCGTAAACATGGAATAAGAAGGACAGCAAGATATTTAATATAAGGGTGATGGAATTTATTATCAGTAAATTAGGCGATGCTGAGGGAACCAGATAAGGCCAACACTAAAAGAAGTCGATAAATTTTCCTATTTAGGCACAAAAACAACTGACGATTTACCGAGTATGGGGGATATAAAATTCAACCGGGCAATAGCATTTCTGAAGCTGAGAAATTTTTTAATGTGGCATATAAAATTAAGTAAATCTTTCCGTTGGTCTACAGCTGTTAAATAATTTGAAGAAAGCATATTTGTGCCATCACTTGTACAATTTTCTTTTTATTGTCTACCAATTTTTTCTTGTACAACCATCTTCAAGGAGAAAAACGTTGTAGATGAATGGATCAACCATACATTTCCGTCATATTCGAGCCATACAAATGTAGAACATATATGTCATAAAATCTGTCTTAACACAGTCCATGCAAACACGTTGTGCCGGCCTGAGTGGTCGAGCGATTCTAGGCGCTACAGTCTGGAACCGCGCGACCGCTATGGTCGCAGGTTCGAATCCTGCCTCGGGCATGGATGTGTGTGATGTCCTTAGGTTAGTTAGGTTTAAGAAGTTCTAAGTTCTAGGGGACTAACAACCACAGCAGTTAAGTCCCATAGTGCTCAGAGCCAACCAAACACGCTGCGCCTTGGCGCAACCACGGTAGTGCTCCTACTATTGTAACTGTACCAAGGCACAGTGTGTTTATATGGATTGCTTTAGAACAGACTATTATGACCCTTACGCCAACGGTCTTGCCGCAGTGGTAACACCGGTTCCGTCAGATCACCGAAGCGGTGTCGGGCTGGGCTAGCACTTGGATGGGTGACCATCCGGTCTGTCTTGCGTTGTTGGTAAGCGGGGTGCACTCACTCCGTGTGTGACAAACTGAAGAGCTACTTGATTGAGAAGTAGCTGACATACGGCCGGGAGAGCGATGTGCTGGCCACATGCCCCTCCATATCCGCAACCAATGACGCCTGTGGGCTGAGGATGACACGGCGACCTGTTGGTACCGTTGGGCCTTCCAAGGCCTGTTCGGACGTCGTTTAGTTTCAGTTTTGTTATGGGCGTTAGGTATGTTCTACATTTGTATGGCTCACGTCTGAAGAAAATATATGACTGAACCACACACATACAATGTTTTTTCTCCCTGAAGGTGACTGTAACAACAGAAACAATAAACAGAAAATTGTACATATGATGGCATAAATATTCTTTTATAAAAATAAATGTAAGTATTAGGAAGTCATTTTCAGAAGATGTTCGTTTCAGGTGTAGCGCTGTACGAAAATGAAACGTGGTTGATTTCAGACACAAATACTACTAATACAAGTGATGGCATCTTGCAGTGAGCCCATCTCTGGCGATCAGACTTCTTTGAGACCTTGCGTTGTCATAGAGAAAGAGAAGTTCGATTGCATTTCTGTGGCGACGAACACGCTTCATGAAAATGGTTAAAATTAGATGAGAAGATCGAATAATTATTTGAAAGGTGATGAATCGAATTGAGGAAAAAGAAATTAATGGAACAAGTTGACCAAAAGAAGGGACGGTTGATAGGACAGATTCTACGACGTTAAGGATTTCTCAATTTAATAATGGAAGCAAGTGTACAGGATTTAAAGTTGCAGGAGGAATCAGGGTTTGATTAAAATACGCAGGATCACACGCATGTACGTTCCAGTGGTTATGCAGAAATGAGGACCATTGCTGAGGGTAGACTAGCGTGGAAATCTCCAGAAAACGACAACAAAAAAACAACAACGGTAACAAAATCCATATTCCGCACCCTCCGAAAATGAGATACGAAGAAGGGACATTGCTACTAGGGCACGTAGTTCCCTCCACCGCACACAGAATATGTTGACTCTCTGTAGAGAGAGAGGAACAGGCAGGTACCTCACTGTGGCGAAATTAGTATTGAGAAGCGCTCATTTACGCTCGAGCAGAAGACACACTTCTGTTCGTGGTTTCTGGACGCCACGCTACATCTCCATGGCGTCGCCAGTGTTCTACAAACGGAAGATCCACACTTTTCTGATCGCTTGGGTGATACTAGCGCATCGATCTAATATAGGAAACAGTGAAGGTAATCAGAACACTTCCACTAGTTCGTCTCTCTGAGTTTTTCGTTGTCTACGCCAGCTTAGGTAGCCGTGAGAAGAATGTGTAGCATTAATTATTGAACGCCCTTTGTACTTGGAGAAACTGCCTCCTACCATTTATAACAGAAATGGGGAGTACGGAATGGTCTGTATTGCCAACAGTAAGTCGTCAAGAATTTCGCTATTTCACGAAATAACTATTTTTCCAGAATGCCGAACTATACGAAACTATTCACAGAAAACAGAAACGTAATTCGAGTGCTATAGTTTCATTTCAAATTTATTGCGCTACTCCTCAGACACGTCTCGTTTGCGTTTAAAATGTATCAAACGCACAGTTTCTGCAAGGAACACCGAGGGAAGGCGTTCGTCGATATTGCATCATTTTGTCGAAAAGAGCCCAGGCACTATGAGGCAGATTCCTTCTCCGGTGCCAAGGGAGTGAGGGATCCCGGGGAAGGCACGTTTGCTGCCGAGAGGTAGCGCCAACTACGTACCTCCTATTGAGACGTTTCCTTCAGATCCTTCCACCCCCGCCTCCCCATCCCCCCCCCCCCCCCCCACTGAATATCTCAGTCAGGCGGCCGTTTATCTCTCAGGCAAGGGTGAAATACCGGTACATCGTAACTCGATTTAAAATCGCTACTCTTTCACTCGCGGGCGGCGAACCCTAAGCAGCGGGATCCGGTCCCGAGAAATATCCTAAAAAGCACTCCGGCATCCCCACGGTGAACCAGAATACGAAGCTCAGTGCCTTGCGTAGTCAAATGCAATGCAACTCATTTTCAGATGGCACCGGTTTGATGTCTCAATCTCTAGCGTTTTTTTTTTTTTTTTGGGGAGACATACTATAATACATCCGATAAACTATACTTACATACCGCAAATAGTAGTAGAATCCGTGCTTTGACCTGGACGGTAAGTGCTTTTTCTTTTTTTGGTTTGATCACCAAATCCGCTAAATTTTGAGATGAATGCCATTAGTGTATCACGATAAAGCTGTTGTTAAAACATTACTTCAACTGTACGTTACATCATTTGTGTGAAACTAAATCAATGGAAGGCAGGGGAAATCAGATAAGACAGATGTACACGAAGTTAATAGTGTTTGAAGGACATGATGGGTTTTCTTGTAAACTGACATACTTAATGTAGATGCCAGCCACATTTCAGTGTCTGAAAACTGTAGAAATGGGTAACACAGTATTATTTAGCTTTAAACTTGTTAATTGCTGTAGACTATAAACGTGGTCTATTTTTTATCTTTATTCCTATATGCTTTAAAACAGGAATATTAAACTGTCATTTGAGATGTATGTTTCACCTCTGTACACAACGCACAAAAATGTTTGTGAAATATTATGGGACTTAACTGCTAAGGCCATCACACTTGTGCAACTTTCCAGTTTTCAGGTACGGATTCTTCATAGATCGAGCGGTTATACAGGGTGTTTCAGAAGTGATGGTCAATAATTCACACGTGGAAACTACAGGCCAAATGTGGCTAGAAAGCTTCAATAAGCAAATCAACCGTTTTCAAGGTACGGCATTAATTCGAGTTGGAAAACAACTGTAAACGCCCCTGGACATCGCGGTATTTGCGTTGGTATCTCAAGGATTGGGATCGACTATCTGTTTACGCATGCGCAACAACATCCCTTTCCCCACAATGGACTGGGATCGACTATTTGCTTACGCATGCGCGACTACTTCCCTTTATCCCTCAATGCATTGTACGGCATTGGCCTCACAAGCAGTTGCAAACGTGATGGCAGCATGGACAGAAGTTGCAACAGTGAAGAGTACGCTGATATGCACTTCACGTATGGCAAAGCGAATGCCAGGGCCCTTGAGTCTGCACGATTGTCTGAAGAAACTTTCCCTGTCCGCAGGTAGCTCGAAAGGTGTACATTTACCCGGTTAGATCAGTGCTTTAGAGAAACATGGAGTTTCGCACACCACGTATGAGGAGGTCGATCCAGATCCATAATGCCCGAAGTTGAGGAAATGGTGTTACGCATTGTGCACGAACCTCCGAATGCTTCAACAAGGAGGACTGCTGCCCAAGAGCACGTCCTGAATCATAGCAGTATGTGGCGGATTTTACATCGGCAAGCACCCAAATCACCTCCAGCGAGTGCGAGCCGTGAACAACGCAGACTTCCCTCCTACAGGGAGTTTCTGCCAATGGGTACAGCAGCGCTGTACCCTATATCGTCTGTTTGTAAGCAATATTCTGTTCACGAATGAGGCTGGATTTACCGATGACGGTATTTTAACTACCATAACTGTCATATTTGGGCCTCCCTCAATCCTAATGCAACACACGTATCACGGCAACACGGCAGGACTGCTCGGAGGCCGCATAACTGGATCACATTCCCCACCACCGAGACTAACCGGACAGCAGTATATGCGGTTTCTGCGGACTGTACTTCGAGATGTACATGATGATGTCCCATTAAATCAACGCCTGAACATGTGGTTCATGCATGACGGTGCTTAAACACATTTTCAGTTACGAGACGTATGATCAACACCGGATAGGTTGAGGAGGGGGTGTGCCATGGCCTCCAAGGTCTCCGGAATTAAATCCCATAAATTTCTGTATGTGGGGTCAAGTTAATAGCCTGGTATTCGCTACCAAGGTTAACTGTCTTGAGGAATTGGGCTTGCGGATTCCAGTGTTTACATAATTCCCAAGAATTGCTTGAGAGGATTCGCAACTCATTTCAGAGGCGGGTTCAATGTTGCATTCAGACGCATGGTCAACATTTAGAACACCTACTTAACGTTAGAGATACTATGTGTTCTTAGAGACTGATGAATCGCAACACAAAATGTATTGTATCTCTATAAGTGATGATTTGTTGACACATGATTATTGGAGCTTCTTAGCTACTTTTGGCCTGTACTTTGCATGTGTGGTCGGCCCCGATAGCTGTGTGGTCAGCACGGTGGTCTGTCACGCCAAGGGGCCTGGGTTCGATCCCTGACTGGGTCGGAGATTATCTCCGCTCAGGGACTGGGTGCTGTGTTGCCCTCATTATCATTTCATCATCATCAGTGGAAGGCGACGGGAAACCACCACCGGAATCACTTCCCTAGACGCTCTCTGACGAGGCTTCTCCCATGACAAGACCTGCCGTAAGGCAGAACTCAAAGTTAAGTTTCATGCGTGAATTATTGACCATCACTTCTGAAACACCCTGTATATTATTATTATGTTTGGATCCCTTGTATCAGGTAACTCTCTAATCCATACGGCAAGTGAACACACGTGGCTTAGCCTGTTAATCTAAACTGTGCTGTTTAGAAATCTGAAAAATACAGACGTAATTAATCGCGACGTACGTATGGTGAAGTCCCACAACCTCTCTCTGCATCTCCATAGGCTGGCTTACTTTCTGAGTTCAATAATAACAGAAGCGTACCGCTGACAGCTGTTTTGAGAAATGTATTTACTGATCACAACAGTGGCTTACTAAGACTCGTATCGCTGATGAAGGCATAGTCTGTAAAATTACTCGTAGTATTATATAGATACGGATCTTTCCTCGAGCGAGAGGTTGTATATCATTGACATGCATGGAGCAACTGTGTCAGCATCTCTGGAACGAATTAAACTCGTATACAATTTGGACTGGAACACTTGCCATTATTAAGCGAGGTTGCTTCGCTACACTGAGGAAATGAAACTCTTGATTCAGATTATGGAATATTCACTTGGCCAGGTCACGGAATTTGGGACGACTGTGTTTAGTAATCGCGCTTAAGTGCCACCGTCGTCGCTAACATCACCATTGTTATCGGGCAGTCATAGTGTTGATTCTGTCTCGCCACTGGCGTATTTTACATATGACCAGAATCTCTTTGGATTTTGTGCCGCATTTTCAGATGAGTTCCAATGTGGAAGCTATTAAATTCGTCTGATATACGACATACCGGGGAAGCCATTGGTTCCTGGACACATTGATCACTATCGTTTCTACATATAATAATCGAACACTCAATGCTACAGAACACTGGTAATTTCTGGTATGAATAGGCAAACCTGTTGGGCTGAAAAGAAAATAAGCTTTCAGATGGAACTGTTCTTACACGGCATCCCATCGCCATATGGGCGTCTCCACACACGTCTTCGGCCTGGAATATCATTGACTAGAGTATTATTGTCTTCAGTAATCAGTCCCTCTTCGAATAGAGCCCAGACGACCAGGAAGACAGCAATGGGACACAAATCTGACTGTCCCCACCATACAGTCCGATAACCAGGAGTGATGGACTGATGTGCCATTTCTTTTAGGAACAGGACCCCTTTAATTGTTATCCACGGCTCACTTTCAACACAGCGGTACGTCGACGACATTCCACGGCCCGTTTTGTTGTTCTTCATGGGAAGTCATCCTGGACCTATATTTCAGCAAGATAATGCCTGTTCGTTCTAGGCGAGAGTCTCTACTGCTTCTCTTTGTTCTTGCCAGACCCTCCCTTGGCCACAAATGGCTCCAGAATCCTTCCCAATTGGGAACATTTGGAGCATTATGGGAATTTCCGTCCAACCAGCTCGGGATTCTGACGATCTAACGTGCCAGTTGGACAGAATTTTGTAGGATATACCTCAGAATGACATCCAGCAAGTCGAATGACTGTTTGCATAAGAATTAGAGTTTTATCAAAGAGTTATTGACGTGTTCAATTTATGATTCTTTTTCTTTTGAATAAAAGATCCATTTTTCTTAAATTTTAACCATTTGTTTGTCTGAACGTGTAATCACAAGTACCGATTTACATAATTCCTTCGTGGTGCGTTATTTCTTTCGACTTAGACTGTATAGTTGAAGTAGCTACAGAGGAATAATGGTTTCAAATATTAACCAGAGAAAAATTAGGCAATTAACTTTTATTTCTCAATGTGATAATTAGAACTTTATGGCCGCCCCTCCTACTTGTCCTCTCATTTTCGCAGCACGAGTCGTGTTCTACATATACATCTGTACTGATACTCTGCAAATCACATTTAAGTGCCTGGCAGAAGGTTCATCGACCCACCTTCACAATTATCTATGATTCCAATCTCGTAATGCGCGCGTAAAGAATGAACACCTATATCTTTCCGTACGAGCTCTGATTTCCCTTATTTTACCGTGGTGATCGTTCCTTCCTATGTAGATCGGTGTCAACAAAACATTTTCGCGTTCGGAGGAGACAGTTGGCGATTGGAATTTCGTAAGAAGATTCCGTCGCAACGGGAAAAGCCTTTCTTTTAATGATTTCCAACCCAAATCCTGTATAATTTCTGTGACACTCTCTCCCATATTTCACGATAATACAAAATGTGCTGCCTTTGTTTGAACTTTTTCAATGTACTCCGCCATTCCTATCTGGTAAGGATCGCATACCGCGCAGCGGTATTCTAAAAGAGGACGGACAAACGTAGTGTAGGCAGTCACCTTAGTAGGTCTGTTACATTTTATAAGTGTCCTGACAAGAAAACGCAGTCTTTGGCTAGCCTTCCCCATAACATTTTCCATATGTTCCTTCCAATTTAAGTTATTCGTAATTGTAATACCTAGGTACTTAGTTGAATTTACGGCTTTTAGATTAGACCGATTTATCGTGTAAGAGGAGTTTAACGAGTTACTTTTAGCACTCATGTGGATGACCTCACACTTTTCGATATTTAGGGTCAACTGTCACTTTTCGCACCATTCAGATGCAGTTTGTTTTGATCTTGTGATGAATTTATTAGTCGATAAACGAAAGCGTCATCTGCAAACAACCAAAGACGGCTGCTCAGATTGTCTCCAAAATCGCTCATATCGATAAGGAACAGCAAAGGACCTACAACACTACCTTGGGGAACGCCAGAAATCACTTCTGTTTTACTCGATGACTGTCCGTCAATTGCTACGAACTGTGACCTCTCTCGCAGGAAACCAGAAATAAAAACTGAGAGATATTCCATAAGCACGCAATTTCAGTACGAGCCGCTTGTGTGGTACAGTCTCAAAAGCCTTCCGGAAATCCAGAAATACGGAATCGACTTGAAATCCTTTGTCAATAGCACTCAACACTTCATGTGAATGAAGAGCTGGTTGTGTTTCACAGGACTGAGGTTTCAGAAACTCATGTTGACTGTGTGTCAAGAGACCGTTTTCTTCGAGGTAATTCATAATGTTCGAACACAATACATGTTCTAAAATCCTGCTGCATATCGACGTTAACGATATGGGCCTGTAATTTAGTGTTGTGACGTTATACAGGGTGTGCTTGGACCCTGGATTTTGGCACCTTGAGGCGTTCCTTGACCAGAGCAACACACGCTTCGCCAGTGACCGCAGGCACTCCCCGAGGCGCCACGAAGCGTGTAACGGTCAAAGGGAGCGGTTAATTAGCGCGCGCTCGCAGCCCGTTGTCCGGTGTGGCGCGCAGCGGCGCTGCGGGCCTCTGCCGTTGCTATGGCGACGCGCGGCTGCGCCGACACCGGAACGACGCCCCAGGGAGGTGGGCAGGCGGCGCGCTTACCGGCCTCGCGGGACGCCCTGTGTGCCCGTAATTGAGCAGCCAGAAGCCGGCGGCTGCGGTAGGCTGCTTCAGCCTGATGATAGTTGCGCGCCACGTGTCGCGGAAGACACTCTGTCCCGGTTCGGGCGCTGCCGCGTGCGTATTCGCAGCTGCTTCGCATGCCTCCGTCAACTTTGTCTCACTATAACCGCTTTGGGACCATCTTAACATAACCTGAGGTGTCGGGAAGATATACGCCTTCTTCAACTGAAATGAGATTTTCACTCTGCAGCGGAGTGTGCGCTGTTACGAAACTTCCTGGCAGATTAAAGCTGTGCGACGGACCGACACTCGAACTCGAGACCAGGAAGTTGCATAACAGCGCACACTCCGCTGCAGGGTGAAAATCTCATTCTGGAAACGTCCCCCAGGCTGTGGCTAAGCAACGTCTCCACAATATCCTTTCCTTCAAGAGTGCTAGTTCTGAAAAAAATGTTCAAATGTGTGTGAAATCTTATGGGACTTAACTACTAAGGTCATGAGTACCTAAGATTACGCACTACTTAACCTAAATTATCCTAAGGACAAACACACACACCCATTCCCGAGAGAGGACTTGAACCTCCGACGGGACCAGCCGCGCTAGTTCTGCAAAGTTCGCAGGAGAGCTTCTGCAAAGTTTGGAAGGTAGGAGACGAGGTACTGGCAGAACTAAAGCTGTGAGGACGGGGCGTGAGTCGTGCTTGGGTAGCTCAGATGGTAGAGCACTTGACCGCGAAAGACAAAGGTCCCGAGTTCGAGTCTCGGTCCAGCATACAGTTTTAATCTGCCAGGAAGTTTCTCATTCTTTAACTGCTCGAAGCTCCAGAGAATAATAGGCTTTGCATAGTTATATGAAATTATGTGGTCAACTGAGTAAAAACGGTAAAAGGTTTTGGTCATCTGTAAAATCAGAAAGCGGTTCTAAATCGCCTATTGATTCACCGAGCGACCACACTGCCACTGAAACGGAAGATAACGGAAAGAAGGCCGAAATATTGTATTCGCACTTCGGAAACTCGGAAGACCAAAACACGTTACCTCTTTTTGATCACTGTAATACGACGAAATGACAGACTTTGAGATAACCGATCGCGGAATAGAAAAGTAGCTACAATCTCTTAGCAGTGGAAAGGTATCAGGACCAGACGAGACAAATACGAGCCGCTGAGAGCCGAAGTGGTATAACACAACTTTTCCCAGATCTGAGAAATGAAAGGTTTTGCGTTGCGTTTGATATAAATACATGCTTTACAATAATCCGTGATACAGTTGATAAAATATACAAATTAAATATTTTAATTACATTTACTACAGACACTTTAGTTATTTTGACCTTAAATTCGTTTTTATAGCCCCTAAAAGTTTGAGTACCACTTTTCCTCTCAACAATTTACCCTTTGTGAAAGATAAAGTGGTATAAATCAAGAGTTGTACCATTTTCCTTATAAACGTTTTGGTGAAGTTGAATCCCTGAGAAGGAATACGGTGTCTTTTAATCTCCATCATTGCTATTTGTTTATAAAACATAAACATAATGAGATACAGTTAATGTGAGTCTGCACCACGATAAATAAATCGTTGTTTCAAAATGTCCGAATTTCTTAAGGTGCAATTCTCTTCATGCTGATATTTCAGGAGGTTTTCTAACGGAGCTCGTCTGTTTATTTAATTTCGCCATCCACATAGTGTTTCCCTGCCGAAGGGTCAGCTAGTCCAGGTCAGATTCCTGAGCTGAACTTGCTGTTGTCAGTTGGTTGTAGAAAGCATTGTTGAGAATGTTGAGTTGAACACAACACAAGCAAGGACGGCCTCGAACATGATCTAAAGTTATAATATGCATATGTTTGAAAGTGATTCCTACTTCAAGAGATTCCTTGTATAAAACGAGATGTGGGCAGTCTTTTTCCGTGTTATTCTTTCTAAATGTCACACTTTTCTCTGGATCCTTTCTGAGAGAAAATCATTAAGTTCCATTCCACAAACGGGAAAGGGTCGTTTTCTCCTTGCCTTTTGAATGATGTTACACCGATCATCCGAAGTGAAAATTTGAGCGATATTTAATTTTCTCTCGATAACTCTGAAATTTCGATCGTTTGGCGGAAACGAGTGTCCCGATAACATAAAGTTATGGTCAACCATACAGACCTCATTGCTTCAGTTCTTTACAATCTCTGTCGAAACTAGTGCAAGTTTCGAATTCCGATTCTGGCCAGTTGCTGCGTCACCGTATGCTATTACGTTGGTGAGCACCATAGGCATGGAGTTCCACATGTTGCAGAAGACGGGAACCTACTTCTTGGGAGCCTTTTGATGACAAAGTCTCATCCCAAATGTACATAAAGCCATCTGGCATGCGAATATTCTGTTGTTAGCTTTTAAGAATAGATCAGAAAAGCATAATGTATAGTTTATGTATTTAATGTGACTTCACTGCTTAATTCGTGTAGGCTTTAACCTACACTCAAACATGGAGCGCAAATTTCCCTTATAAAGACATAGCATCTAGATATTACAAATCCAAAAAAAAGAAACAATGCTACTACTTACTAGCACTGTTGCAATGCCTTTTTGATTTTAGAGCGTAAATAAACACGCAAAACAACAAAGAACTACACGATCACGTGACCTCGCAGCTTGATTTCTACCACTATGCCACTATTACCGGGAGCGCACTTCACTGTGGCGTAAGAGGAAGAATGCATTTGGACCTCTCAATCGGCTCCGGTGGGACTTATTATTATATCACTTCTCCACAGTAAATTTCGTACATTATGAGTAAACTGAGTGCTATAACTCATAAAATCAAAATTGTTTGGCTTAGACCACTTTGGTTCTCAAAGCCTCATATAAGATTCTACAAAAATAGTGCGAAAGAACTTGCTTCCCTTCTAGCTACAGTTTATCGCTGGAGCAACGAAGTGTACCTAGCGACTGGAAAAAAAGCGCAGGTCATTTCCATTTCCAAGCACCGCTGAAGGACAGATTCACAAAGTTATAGACCTATATCGTTGAAGTCGATCCGGTGCTCAATTAAGGAACATGTTTTATGCTCAAGGATTATGACGTTTTTGGATAACGAGAATCTCCGCTACGGAAATCAACATGGATTCCGGAAACAAAGATCCTGCGAAATTCACCTCGCTCTGGTCTTCCGTGAGATACATAGCCGTAAACAACGGCGCTCATATTTACTTCAGGAAGGCATTTGGCAATGTCCCACACCGCCGTTTACTGAAAATAAAAACTAGCTTATGAAGTTTCTGAAAAAAATTTGCGACTGAATTCTAGACTTCCTTGTAGACAGAACTGAACATGTCGTTCTTAACGGAACAAAATCGATAGAATGAAAGGCAATTTCTGCATTAAGCCAAGGAAGTCTGATAGGACAGTTTTCTTTCCAGTACGTAAAAATGATGTATTAGAAAGCGTAGGATGTTCTTCGAGACTGTACACAAACGATGGAGTTATCTACAAAAAAGTAGCAAGGCCGTAAGACAGAATCGATTTGCAGAATGATCTTCAGAGGATTGATGAATAGTGCGCCCTCTCGCAGTTGACGCTAATCGTAAATCAACGTAACATATTGCGCGTACATAGGAAAAGAGCCGGCCGGGGTGGTCGAGTGGCCGTGCGGTTCTAGGCGCTACAGTCTGGAACCGCGCGACCGCTACGGTCGCAGGTTCGAATCCTGCGTCGGGCTTGGATGTGTATGATGTCCTTAGGTTAGTTAGGTTTAAGTAGTTCTTAGTTCTAAGGGACTGATGACCTTAGAAGTTAAGTCCCATAGTGCTCAGAGCCATAGGAAAAGAAAACCACTACTATACAATACAGTATTGATGAGAAACTACAGTATTTAACATAAAATATCTAGCGTAACTATACAGACCGACCATAAGTGCAACCACCAGGTAAAAAAACAAGAAAATCGGAAGCATACTGGGAGGAATAGGAAGAACCTTAAGGAAATGTAATTCATCCACGAACGAAGCGACTTATAAGACGCTTGTTCTACCGATTCTTGACTATTGTTTATCAATATGATCCTTACCAGTTAGTAATCACAGAAGAGAGAGAAGATCCAACGAAGAACGGCACATTTCGTCACGGGGTCGCATAACCGGTTCGAGAGCGTTACGGAGATGCTCAACAAACTCGAGTATCAGACGTTACAAGAGAGGTGTTGTCCATCACGGAGAGGTTTTCTGCAGAAATTTCTGGAGAGCACTTTCTACGAAGAGTCAGACAGCATATCACTTCTTCCCACATAAATCCCGCATAATGTCCACGAAGATAAATCGAGGACTTAGAGCCAGTACAAAGGCACATTGACAATAATTCATCCCACGCGCTACTCTAGATTGGTACAGGGTAAGCGGACTCAGTTAATGGTACCAGAAGTACACTCAGCCACACACCGTTAGGTGGCTTGCGGAGTATGATGTAGATTTAGATAGCACTTGGCATTACATAAGGCCAGTAAAGCAAGGACGGATAGCTGATGTTGCACACAATACAGCCACAAGACAGAGGTAATGGCCACATACCATGAGAGCTGTGTTTCCAAACCTACAATGAAGCAAAATGAATTGTAGAGAGGGGATGATGCCGTCACTAAGTTGACCACACAGAGTTCAGTCAGAAGGCGTAGCCTGCACACAAGAAATATTATTCGGTTTACTGCTGCAGTATGTGTCCATCATGGCCCTGAAAGGTGAAATTGAGGCATATTTCAGGTCCAACTAGGGTGACCAGAGCAGCTGTCCAGACAAGAAAATCACGCCAGGTGACGTCTCACAGTGGCAAAGCACACAGGACAGCCCTGTATAAGTATTACTCCTGTTTCAGTGGATAAGTGCTTCTCTGTAGCTAACTACGCCAGAGGTGGGATCTGTGTTGGCCTGGCATCTACAAAGTTCGTAGGTGTCCAGCTCAGAGATTGTGTCTATGTCAGTGTAACTCCTGGCCGTCTAGCCTCTCAAATGGTTCCACCTCGGGGAAATTCCCGCTGCTGGCTGCTAGCGCCACCATCTGACTCAAGACCAATGGGGGTCTCTTGGAGCTATCTTCCAGTGGGCTTTCTGGTGGCGTAATCAGTGGAGCCAGAGAGCAGATCATAATTCGTCATCGTCGTGGTGTGCCACTGCTGGCACTCGCCTGTATTCTTGTTGGCAGACTTCGATGGTGCTGGCTTTTCTCCTGATGAATGCATACACTGTCAGCAGAGTTGGTGGGTGCCTTCCAGGACGGCATCTTCAGTGCAACCAAGTGCTTCCCAGTTACCTACTTTCTGGAGCTCCGTGTAACTATACACAGTGCGGATGATGACACTAGTACGGTGTGGATAGTGACCCTGTGATGCTGCTGGGGACTGCCTGCACGGCTTCCTCTGCTGATGCAATTGAAACAACACACAGAACCTAGGTATCAGAGCACTCCAGCTTCACATGTGCCATCACTGCCCCTCTGCTAATGCAAGCAACCCGTGAATTAAGACAACTGTGTATCTTTGAACAACCAATGTTTATTTTGTTAATGACGTTTGTTTGGTACCATCGGATGCCAGACAACGCATCCCACACGTAACCCCTGCTAACGCACACCCGATCCATCAAGATTCGGACATCGATGACCTATAAGAGCAATCCAGCGGGCGTTACATGGCATTACGGTTGTACAGAGTGCAACAAAATTGTACGGAAAAATTTACAGGAGCCCTAGGGGTGTTTTGAACAACGAAGGGAGGAGTCTAACCCAAGAAACTGCAAGGTTGGTGTATCTGGAATGTATATTTTCGAGGACACCGACCGCCGTGGAAGCTCTCAGAGGAATTGTGAGATTCTGGTTCATCAGCGTATAAACTTGCCTTTTCTGCATAAGGGTGGCCCCTAAAGTTGTAGCATTATTGGACGGTTGTTTCCGGAGATTGACTACTATCGTTATGCCTTTCCTCAAGACACACTCTACAATCAATCGAAGTTTGTCGGTATGGTTTCGTTGGTCAAAAATGTTCCGCAACGTCCTCTTGAGTAGCATATTCACAGTTCTTTTCGGAATCAACTGTCTCAATGAAATTTTCACTACAGGTTGTCACCACATACTGTCACAGTTTAATAGCCATAACTGTAAATCTGCATTTTCCTCACAGTTTAATAGAAGAGAAACGGGAACACTGCTACGCTCATACACTGACTGCCATTAAAACTGCAGCACCGTTCAAATGCAACAAATGTTAAATTGTCTTGAAATGTTTGGATAGGCAAGTAACTGGCATTTCAGCAAGACGGCAAAAAATAATTAATTGTAATGCAATCTTCATTCTACACATAAGCAACGTTTATACAGCGTGTTTTCCATTCAGAAATCGCGTTTCAAAGCTGTCTCTGCTGTTGTGGTCATCGTCCACCTAAATGGAGGCCAGAGTCTTTTCTATGATGCCAGAGAAGATGGCAAACCCAGCCAGATATAGATAAGGGTAGTTTCGCTATTACTGTAAAGACTGGGCACTGGAAGTGTGCTTTAGAGGCCTCCTACGTTTCCCGGCCAATTGTTAAATGATCAGATTCAAACTAGTCTACGGTGAGTGCTGTGAACAATAAAGTATGTAGTGCCTGAGAGAACAAACGTTTGAGACATTCGTGTTGGAACTGTATTAGGTACTTGAAATACTTCTGGCTGAGGTCGAGTGGATACTAAAACAAACGCAAATTATTAGATCACTTTATTAAAACGTGAACAATCTGAAATATGTCACTTGGAAACTATCCATGACCACAGGTTCAAATAGTTCAAATGGCTTTGAGCACTATGGGACTCAACTGCTGTGGTCATCAGTCCCCTAGAACTTAGAACTAATTAATCCTAACTAACCTAAGGACATCACACACTTCCATGCCCGAGGCAGGATTCGAACCTCCGACCGTAGCAGCAGCGCGGCTCCGGACTGGAGCGCCTAGAACCGCACGACCACCGCGGCCGGCTATGACCACAGGTACTTTACGACTTAACAGCTCATAAAATTCAGAATGATAGTCTCATCTCAATGTCCAGTTTAGTATGGAGCTCGATACCGTTCTGATTTCTAATACAAATTGCGCTGCTCGATGTAAAGTAAGACGATGCTGTATACAGACTGAAGCTGAGCGGTTCTGCACTCTGACGTAAATACTCTTTCAGCAGCGGCGGCGCACGGTTCAAAATGGTTCACATGTCTCTAAGCGCTATGGGACTTAACATCAGAGATCATCCGTCTCCTAGACCTAGAACTACTTAAACCTAACTAACCTAAGGACATCACACACATCCATGCGCGAGGCAGGATTCGAACCTGCGACCGTGGCAGCAGCGCGGTTCCGGACTGAAGTGCCTAGAACCGATCGGCCACAGCGGCCAGCCCTACGGCAGGTGAGTGAATATTATATTCCCTGTTTTGTTCTTCTTGTTGGTTCTGGCAATACCGGCCATGACCTCCTTCTTCTGTGCGGATGCACACTTATTACCCGAGCTCTTACGGGACTTGGTAAGAATGTCTTCCACGAGTAATGAGTGTGTTGGGTAGGGACACTATGACTGTAGTTTGTGGACACATAAGGTGAGAATGTGGGTTTCGCGGGAGGCGTGCGCGAGATAGTCTCTGCAGTTGCACTATCCTCCGTGCCCTCGGTGGCTCAGATGGATAGAGCATTTGCCATGTAAGCAGGAGATCCCGGGCTCGAGTCCCAGTCGGAACACACATTTCCACCTGTTCCCGTTGATATATATCAACGCACGTCAGCAGGTGAAGGTATTAATATATACTTCTAATTCCAAAATACCGATGGACGCTATGCAGGCTCTGTGAAAGCTACAACAGGTATTTATGGCGTTTTGCTGTCGCCAGAACACGCTAGAAGAGGAGTGAGGATTCTGTAAGTGTAAGACTGCAAGTTCGTCGTCCCAAAAGTACCTGCACCTGACGCCTCATATGTACAAAGTAGATGGGAATTTTAGGAGGTTCCTCCTTCGAGGCACTGAGAAGACAGCCAGATCACATATCTTTCTTTAACTGGCCTCTGGGCGCGAAAATGCGGGAATTTCAATGGTCAGCCTGCTCTGACGCGGTAGGTTTGGAAAATCATTGAAAAGTGGGAGGACGCTCCAGGAGAATGGACTCCTGTCATAGGATGACTGCTCGTGAGAGGCTAGTATTTCCTCTCAAAGAAGGGGCGAATGTCACGTGGGAAAAGAGGAGGAACTAAGGTGGAACCTCGTCTGTTACTAGAGAGAGAATCACTTCGGATTCTGCTCACTGAATCCTTTGTGAGAAGTAGTCATTTCACTTTGCAGCTCGTACTGTAGCATGATTTAAAGTTTGCGTTAGATAGCTTTTGCTGATTCACAGCTATCGTCCCAAAAAGTAGCCTCCTAGAGCACCACTGGCGGCAACACAATGATCCTGTTTTTAAAAACGAAAGGTAAGATCTTCAATCGGCTTAGGCGTGTATGGGTCGCAATGCACTCAGTAAACATTACAGTGTTAATTAGTAGGAGGAAGAAGCCCTCCTGCCATGCATACTTTCATGAACTCAAATTTTGGCAATCGCTGTCGTCAGATCGCAGGAATGGATCAATGTGCTAATAATGTAGTAAGCGACCTATCAGTCCGTTGTCTTTAATTTCTGCCAGCCTTAGCTACTCTTAACTATTTCATGTTCTTTAGGTAATTTGCCAGTAAATAACATGTTATTAAACGTGTTCGTGTTCTCATATTATACTTCACTGCACTCGGTTTGTGTGAGGATTTGTAATAAACTATAGAACTTGTGGTAATTTTGACCTTCCTTACAAACGTATCACACCCGGTCACAAAATTAAATTATGTTATTATTCCACTACCTTTTGAAATCTGTAGAGTCATAATTTAGCCTTCATAAAAATCCTTGCATAACAAATTATAGTTTACAGTCTTCATGGGGAATCTACATACAGATACACGCTAATTACCTAAATGCGTTGGCGGTGAGGTAGTACACCTCTTTCTTCGTGGGTGAGTTATATTTCATTAAAGTTCATCTTACGAATCTCAGTCGAGCTCGTGCTAGCAGGTACTGTAGGTAATTTCATTACTTTGATTCTTTCTTCCAGTGGAAGGCGATCACGAGAAGGACGCGATATGCTCGTGCACAACGCGTTGAAAGCAAACCCACTGCTTAAATGTTGTTAATAGGGCTGGTCAGTGGGTCGGAGAAACCTATCACGGTACGGAGGAGCCCTTAAACTACCCTCGACATTGATGAGGCGTGCCCGACATACCATCATGATACCGGTTCTGAATGCGTAGGACCTACCTCCCTCAGAATCCCGTGTCTGGAACGACCATTGACGTCCACCCACCTCCACACTTGTCTACATAATCATCAGACGTGATTCAAGTCAGTGATTCGTTGCTGAAGAACACCCGAAGTTGTCAATTCTTCTTCCATTTCGAGTGTTTTCGTGCCACCTAGATCACGTACCACCTTACTATGGGGTTCGTAACATGGTTCGTAATTTACTCCTAGAGGCCAAACTGATCATTCGGAGGCGGTCTCACACTGTCTGCGTCTACACACCACTCAGAGTTGCTTTAAGAAAGGCAGCGCGCATTTCTTTTGAATTCTCCTCAGATTATTTACATGCTACAATCTGTATGCAGCGTTAGCCAGCTGCTGATGTGGACTGCGGACAGCCACTACGATGCAAACATTGAACGTTTTGGTCGCATGATACCTGGCGAATGTTCGAATGGGTTTTGCGACGCCTGGTTGGGAAACCTACTTTGCTGACATTGCTTCTTGTCGAAAAGTGACAACGCCCGCACAGTCTCAGCTTGTAATGACCTTTCCAGGGACATTTACCGATTGAAAAGTGAACAGAAGTGTCGGTGAGCTGTTCACGATTGGTGAGACAGCACGCTGTACTCGAATGCTGCGAGAATGGAGGTTCACTACTACCTCTACCATACATGAGGCTGCACGCAGCAGTTTTCTGTATTCCAAAGAGTGTGGGGAAAGAGGTTTCAAACTAAAAAAGGAAAAACAACTATAAAAGTCATGAGGATGAAGACAAAACGTATTTCACAACAGTTTTTATGCTTCAATCGCATTCACTGTAATGGATTTGAGTATTATTTTGTTTAAATAGATTAATTTTCTTGACACAAAACGAGAAATAGCCAGGAAAAGAACTGGGGACTACAAAGAAGAGTCGATGGAAAACGGAGCCGGCCGCGGTGACCGTGTGGTTCTAGGCGTTCCAGCCCGGAGCCGCGCTGCTGCTATGGTCACAGGTTCGAATCGTGCCTCGGGCATGGGTGTGTGTGATGTCCTTAGGTTATTTAGGTTTAAGTAGTTCTAAGCGTTAGGGGACTGATGACCACAGCAGTTGAGTTCCATAGTGGCAGAGCCATTTGAACCATGGAAAACGGGTAGGGGTGGCATGCAGAGACACCTGTAGATTGTCAGGATGGTGGTGTTGGAACTGTTGAGCTTCATTCAACCCTAATAAAACATGATTTGCAAGTTAACAGTTATTCGGTAGATCAGCTCTGTGTCCTCTCGTCAGTCTTGGCTGAGCCTCGTGCCTGCAACAAGGTGGAATTCGGCTGACCTCTGTCGTTGGCTCGGCTGGCTGGTCGTCGGAACCGCTATGCCAGCAATTCGAGTGATGTGTTGCGGGCTGCCATTTGGCAGTCTGCAGGCGAAGTTGTAGCGTGAGGATACGCACCCACACTGTTAGAGGGTTCTCGATCCCATTCCAGAAGAAAACGCTGACCTGTAATGTTGCAGGGTGTGCTGTCGGCTGATCCTGACCTCAGCTAACGGGTACCCAGTAGTGCCTATGGTAATGACCAGGAACAAAGGCGCTAGATGGCCTCTAACCCAGAAGTGATAATGAAGTTAGTGCGATAAGCTGTGCTAGATGTGCTGGTGTTCGAAGACCCCTCAGTCTTCCCTTGAGTGATGTGATAGGTGGCAGAAAGTGCAAAGTGCCACAAGTCGCAGGTTACGGTTACTTGGATGTTGTCATTACAGGAAGAGCAAGCGGTGTATTCACGTGAAGTGCTGGAACATCTAATGTATGGCTATTACTAAACTGTAATAATAACAGATCGAGTGCTTCAGTACAAAGACCATCGATCCTAATGACCAGCTGGATTTAGAGCTGGAAAATTGCGGTGTTTATGGACAAAGGTGGGGCTAAAGCTGAAAGTGGCCTGCTTCTTTACCAATTGTCAGTGGTCCTCTTTCCACTGTGTTCCCTTAAAAATTTGTTACAGGCTATTAACTGCATTGTCAAGTCTTTGAAAGGTGTTATTATTATATCCGGAGTAAAGCCTATCTCTCTTTCTCTCTCTCTCTCTCTCTCTCTCTCTCTCTCTCTCTCTCTCTCTCTCCCGGTGGATATTTTGCTGAACGTGTAACTGTGCAACTTGTGCTTGGTGACTGTTGCCGATGTAGCAGCATGTGTTCCTGTATGCGATGTATGCGACCGTATTAGAGTGCTGATTGTTCCTTTCTGCTGCATAACTACGTCAACATCTCTGCCAGTTGTAGCCTGTGGCTGTGCCAGTACGCACTTATGAAGTTCAATGCCTTCCCTCCCTAGTCTGTGACGTAACAGACCTTTGCTACCTTCAAAATAAAGTAACGGATTACAGACGTAGGAAGGTAATGGAAAAGCCTGTGGAACTACAGCTGTGGCTCTTACAGGCTAACTATGCGTAGAACAAAGCCTTTCGTTTGCCACAGCGATACTGGGGCATGGGTGTTGAACTCACCATTCTAGTCGCCCTTCACTTCCAGGAATAACCGCAGTATTCAATTTTGTAGTGGATTCGTGGACCTGGGAGTCTCCTGGGGAGAATCTTACTGAAAGGATTCCCCACTCCCACCTGGAAATGAACGTGGTACTTTCATGGACAGAGTCTAGTACTCACACTGCTCGACCAGTGTTGGTCAACTGGTGCCCACTTTGCAGTTTTCATGGTAAGCCGTAGGTAGTAGGCTTTTTAACAACTTTACTGAGCATATGTGGGATGCCTTGCAACGTGCTGTTCAGAGGAGATCTCCACCCCCTCGTACTCTTACGGATTTATGAACAGCCCAGCAGGATTCATGGTGTCAGTTTCCTCCAGAAAAATTTCACACAAAATTTTCACATAAATAACTTGGTAAGTAATGATTATTATATACTCAAATGCCAAAGACACTAATACACCTGCCTAATAGGACGCGCGGGTTTAGCCGAGCGGTCTTAGGCGCTGCAGTCATGGACTGTGCGGCTAGTCCCGGCGGAGGTTCGAGTCCTCCCTCGGGCATGGGTGTGTGTGTTTGTCCTTAGGATACTTTAGGTTAAGTAGTGTGTAAGCTTAGGGACTGATGACCTTAGCAGTTCAGTCCCATAAAATTTCACACACATTTGAACATTTGAACCTGCCTAATATCGTTTAGGGCCCCGCGAGCTAGCAGAAATAACTCAACATGGCGTGGCATGGACTCGAATAATGTCTGAAGTAGTTCTGGAGGGAACTGACACCATGAAACCTGCAGGGATGTTCATAAATCGCGTAAGAGTACTTCGGGGTGGAGATCATCTCTGAACAGCACATTGCAAGGCATCCCAGAAATTGTAACAGTAGTAATAATGTTCATGCCTGGGGAGTTTGTTGGGAAGCGGAAGTGTCGAAACTGAGAAGAGTGTTCCTGAAGCCACTCTGTAGCAATTCTGGAGGTGTGGAGTGTCGCAGTTTCCTGCTAGAATTGCCCAAATCCGACGGAATACACAATGGACACGAATGGATGCAGGTGATAAGAAAGGATGCTTACGTACATGTCACCTGTCAGAGTCATATCTAGACGTATCACGAGTCCCATATCACTCCAACTACACCCGCACCACCCCGTCATAGAGTCTCCACGACCTTGAGCAGTCCCCGGCTGACATGGATTCGTGAGGTTGTCTCCATACCCGTACACGTCCATCCGCTCGATACAATCTGAATCGAGACTCGCCCGACCAAGCAACATGTTTTCCAGTTATTAACAGTCAAGTGTCGGTGTTGACGGGCGCAGGCGAGGCGTGAAGCTTTATGTCGTGCAGTCATCAAGGGTACTCGAGTGGGCCTTCGGCTCCGATAACAAACATCGATGGTGTTTCGTTGAATGGTTCGCACGCAGACTCTTGTTGATGGCCCAGCATTGAAATCTGTAGCAATTTGCGGAAGGTTGCCCTTCTGTGACGTTGAACGATTCTCTTCACTAATCGTTGGTCCCGTTCTTGCAGGATCTTTTTCCAGCCGCAGCGATGTCAGAGATTTGGTGTTTTACCGGATTCCTGATATTCACGGTGCACTCTTGAAATGGTCGTCCAGGAAACCCCAAATTCATCGCTTCCTCGGATATGCTGTTTCCCATCGATCGTGCGTCGACCATAACACCACGTTCAAACTCACTCACATCTTGATAACCTGCCATTATAACAGTAGTAACCGATCTAACAACTGCGACGGACACTTGCTGTCATATATAGGCGTTGCTGACTGCTTCGCCGTATTCTACCTGTTTACATATTTCTGTATTTGAATACACATCTCTGTACCAGTTTCTGGGGCGTTTCAGTGAATAATTTAACTTGCTGTTACTCTACTTTGTAAATTTTATGATGTAAAGTTGCTTCTCTACTTTATAATGTACTGTTACTGTGGAACCGGAGAGCGCTCAGATAATTTTACTGTTAACCGAGATACACAAGTGGGTGGTAGGTACAAAAGGTTGAATAGCCCTGGGCTAGAGTGTCATAGCTACAAGACGTAGCAAGGAGAACATAAAAGTCTGAGTGGCAGAGAGAAAGAGAACATCTGTGGGGAAAGAGGTGTGCTAGTACGAGGGATATCCACAAAGTACATTACGTTTTGGAATTAAAAATAAATAAAGTATTGGAAATTTTTTTTATTATATACAGATGAAAGCCACACTTAAATACTACTTTTCTACATAGTTGCCATTTAAATTAAGGCACTTATCGTAGCGATCGACGAGCTTGGAAATTCCTTCGTCGTAAAATTCGGCAGCCTGCGCCTTCAACCACGTGGTTACCTCTTCTTTTGGGACAGAAAAGGTGTGATTTTTGTGGATTTCCTGGAAAGAGGCACTACAATAAACTCTCAAAAGTATTGCCAAACTCTGCACAACCTCAGAAGAGCAATACAAAACAAGCGCAGGGGAATGTTGGGCTCAAAGATCTTGCTGATTCACGACAACGTCCGGGCCCACACGGCAAATGCCACTCGTGAAGTTCTCGAATCTTTTAAGTGGGAGTTGTTTCCTCATCCGCCGTACAGTCCCGACCTGGCACCGAGCGACTTCCACTTATTCCCAGCAATGAAGAAGTGGTTGGCTATGCAGCGTTTTGATGACGACGCACAGCTTCAAGAAGAGGTAACCACGTGGTTGAAGGCGCAGGCGGCCGAATTTTACGACGAAGGAATTTCCAAGCTCGTCGATCGCTACGATAAGTGCCTTAATTTAAATGGCAACTATGTAGAAAAGTAGTATTTAAGTGTGGCTTTCATCTGTATATAATAAAAAAAATTTCCAATCCTTTATTTATTTTTAATTCCAAAACGTAATGTACTTTGTGGATAGCCCTCGTATCAGTCACTGACTTTTACATGAGAAACCATAGGTTGAAGGAAAGCTTGAAAAGATGAGAATCAAAGCTTTTGACGTGATGATACATGTGGATGCTGAAACTTGGGGAGACTGAGAAAGTAAGACAAGTGAAGGTCGTGTGTGGAATTGGAAAGGGGTGGAATATGTGGATAACACTGTCCAAATGTAGGATTGTATTGACAGGATATGATCAAAGGCTTCAGGAAATAATTTTTACGGTACCAGAGGAAACCACAGAGCGTAACAACTGTGGAGGAGCATAGAGATTGGAATATGTACAGTAAATAGTTGAGAAAACTGGGTATGATGTTCCAGCTTTCATTCCTCACAGCAGGCAGTTGGTAACCAACAGGCACAGGTCCATAGGGGTGTGCAGAAGGCTCAAATGTGCACGTTTAGGCAGCCAGGATGCAGCCTCTGAAGTGGTTTTGCAACAGCCGAAAACATGCGTGAGGTGTTGGGAATGTAGTTAGTCCAAGCACAGAATGCGTGAATAAGGCATATATTAGCTCCGCCTGCCTGTGAGCGAGCTGAGGGTCACTACGTCGCGCCTGTAAATTTTTGGGCAATGTCGGAATAGCATAATGTAGGGTTGCGGCGGCGCGGTTCTTTCCGTCCCTTTACGACTAACCTGCACCTACCTGTGAACATTGTCTCAGCATATCATCAGTAGGGAGGCCGAGCGAAACCTACTGTACTTCGACGTGAACCAGGCTGCAATTAAAGTGACTAATCTACGTTTCGGGAGAAAGTTTCACACGAAATGAAAGGTTGGAAATTTTGTCCTCAATTAACATATTCTGAAGCTTAGGTGAACAAGTATCACTGCCAAGCCCGTGCTAGTCTTAACACAGTCACTCACAATCCCTTTCTCTCACGTTAGCAAGTTAATGGTGTTGCATTTCCCGGAAACGTAATAACTACAAAAATACTGATTGTTTTTGATTGAGAATGCTCGCCAAATATTAAGTCTGTCGGTACAAAATGCAGTCACAGTTTTTAGCCACCGACCTGCTCAATACGTCACGCGGAATAGATGCCTTTTCTCGTCACGAAATTCACTTAAAAATTCCGAAATTTCTACACGCCCATCGGAATAATTATGCCGTCACTTTACCACACTTTTGATGTATGAAACACTGCTAGATCTGGCAACTTATCGTTTCCATCGGAACTACTACTACACACGTCCGAACTGTGTCATGGCTAGGCTCCCACTCTTCTCTAGAATACTCTAACTCTTCTCTATCAGCAGAGAAAGGCGCGCGAAGAATATTGCTTTACCATTGGTCAGTTTACTCAACAGCCAGTAGCAAAACAACATTCTCCCGCGTCAGTCCGCGCTTTTCATCAATAACCAATCGCAAAATAGTAAACCTAACGACTGCACTTTTTATCGACGTAATTATCTAATCTGCTGAAGTTTTGTTTAAGCATATACAGGGTGTTTCAAAAATGACCGGTATATTTGAAACGGTAATAAAAACTAAACGAGCAGCGATAGAAATACACCGTTTGTCGCAATATGCTTGGGACAACAGTTCATTTTCAGGCAGACAAACTTTCGAAATTACAGTAGTTACAATTGTCAACAACAGATGGCGCTGCGGTCTGGGAAACTCTATAGTACTATATTTTCCACATATCCACCATGCGTAGCAATAATATGGCGTAGTCTCTGAATGAAATTACCCGAAACCTTTGACAACGTGTCTGGCGGAATGGCTTCACGTGCAGATGAGATGTACTGCTTCAGCTGTTCAATTGTTTCTGGATTCTGGCGGTACACCTGGTCTTTCAAGTGTCCCCACAGAAAGAAGTCACTGGGGTTCATGTCTGGTGAATAAGGAGGCCAATCCACGCCGCCTCCTGTATGTTTCGGATAGCCCAAAGCAATCACACGATCATCGAAATATTCATTCAGGAAATTAAAGACGTCGGCCGTGCGATGTGGCCGAGCACCATCTTGCATAAACCACGAGGTGTTCGCAGTGTCGTCTAAGGCAGTTTGTACCGCCACAAATTCACGAAGAATGTCCAGATAGCGTGATGCAGTAATCGTTTCGGATCTGAAAAATGGGCCAATGATTCCTTTGGAAGAAATGGCGGCCCAGACCAGTACTTTTTGAGGATGCAGGGACGATGGGACTGCAACATGGGGCTTTTCGGTTCCCCATATGCGCCAGTTCTGTTTATTCACGAAGCCGTCCAGGTAAAAATAAGCTTCGTCAGTAAACCAAATGCTGCCCACATGCATATCGCCGTCATCAATCCTGTGCACTATATTGTTAGCGAATGTCTCTCGTGCAGCAATGATAGCGGTGCTGAGGGGTTGCCGCGTTTGAATTTTGTATGGATAGAGGCGCATTGGACGATACGTGGACGTTGGCGTCATTTGGACCGCAGCTGCAACACGGCGAACGGAAACCCGAGGCCGCTGTTGGATCACCTGCTGCACTAGCTGCGCGTTGCCCTCTGTGGTTGCCGTACGCGGTCGCCCTACCTTTCCAGCTTGTTCATCCGTCACGTTCCCAGTCCGTTGAAATTTTTCAAACAGATCATTTATTGTATCGCTTTTCGGTCCTTTGGTTACATTAAACTTCCGTTGAAAACTTCGTCTTGTTGCAACAACACTATGTTCTAGGTGGTGGAATTCCAACACCAGAAAAATCCTCTGTTCTAAGGAATAAACCATGTTGTCCACAGCACACTTGCACATTGTGAACAGCACACGCTTACAGCAGAAAGACGACGTAGAGAATGGCGCACCCACAGACTGCGTTGTCTTCTATATCTTTCACATCACTTGCAGCGCCATCTGTTGTTGAAAATTGTAACTACTGTAATTTCGAAAGTTTGTCCGCCTGAAAATGTACTGTTGTCCCAAGCATATTGCAACAAACGGTGTATTTCTATCGCTGCTCGTTTAGTTTCTAATGCCGTTTCAAATATACCGGTCATTTTTGAAACACCCTGTATTTGCTATTGTTGTTTATACCACAATTAACTTTCCCTTTACCATAAACTTACTTTACAAATCTATTCTACAAAAATCCTTTGTCCACATCCATACTTCTTCGACATGTTCCCACACTAAATCCCACTACATAACTCGTTAAACAATTATCTTCATATTAACCTTAAACCACACTCACGCATCATTCATACTACTGAAACACGTTTATAATATTTTACATACACAAAAAGACATAATAACACTTAATGAAAAAACTAGAACAATTTATGAAAAACATTCTGTTACTTTAGTGCACTCTAGTAGGCACAATCGAAACTAAAATCACAGTCCCCCTATTCAATATTGTCCTCTATCGATGGATGCATAAACTACGTGCGCGTCCAGTCTCGCATCTCCATCTGTCACTATCCAGCTCTGAGACACATCTCCCACTTAACCGCCTCCAAGGCAAAATCGTTATACGGCGCTACGCCTCAGAGTGTAAGTGCTCTTATGAAATGTAGAGGTTGACAGGAAAGAGCAAGTCATGGCAGCCTGCATGGAACCCTTCAGAAGACCAGTCATAAAAAAAAATTGAAAACTTGAAAATTCCTGCTGCACGATATATTGGACAGCGTGTGTGAAGTGGGAAAAATTTGAGGTCCTGCTGAGTTGGAATTCTGTTCCCAGTCACCTCCGCAGATGAAGCGCTTTTCTTGAAACTAGCGTCCCTTAACGCGGCCACGCGGGCTGTGCTGCTCTGCGCTGCCGTCTGGCCTCAGAGAGCGTGTTGCGTGTTCTCGCCACGCAAGGCGCTCCTGTTCTGCGGCCGGGCGCGCAGCTGCTCGGCGCCACTTTCGGCGCGACATCGACTCTAATAGCGAGCAGCCGCTTCCGAGCGCCGGGCTGCTACGGAAAGGACACGTGGCGGCGGATTACCAAGTCAAACGTCGCTCATCTGCATACAACAGGCGCGCCGGCGCCGTCTCGCCATCCGGCCCGCGCCTCTGTAATCCCTGCCGCAAGGGCGCTACCGGCTGTTTTATGGGCACCACTGCCGGATGCCGGAGGTGAAAGCTGCTGCTAGTACGCCACAAACTAGGATCTCTCTCGCCGATACGAAACGTAAGTTCGTCACACGTCCCTTATCTACCTCGACATTCATTCTTCGGAAATACTAGAAAGTGCATGGCAGGAGATATTTGCATTGTACGAATAGTACGTATTCGTGATCGATCCCAAACTTATAGCTACATGTACACGCCGCAAACCAGTGTGATATGCTTGTCACAGGTTACTTCTCATTGTGTCACATATCAGATACTAAATGTTAGTTGCTTATGTGCATCATACGTAAATACACACTACACAAATGATACTTCCAATCGTGGCACATACCAGCGATGAAACTGCCCTTATGTCCATCTACATCCATACTTTGTGAAATCTTTCGGAAGGGCAAGTCAGTGTGAACTCCCCATCATACAGTACACTGTATATCAAGCATAGTCCCGAATTTCAGTTTTATTTCTGAATCTGTACTCTGCAAATCGCCTTGAAGTCCATAACACAAGGTGCTTCCCATTGTACCATGTACGAATCCTATCTAGTTGAAATGTACAAGCACATCCTTACTCTTCGAACCACTGAAGTGGTTGACAGAAGGGACTTCCTATTCTGAAGGCCGGCCGAAGTGGCCGTGCGGTTAAAGGCGCTGCAGTCTGGAACCGCAAGACCGCTACGGTCGCAGGTTCGAATCCTGCCTCGGGCATGGATGTTTGTGATGTCCTTAGGTTAGTTAGGTTTAACTAGTTCTAAGTTCTAGGGGACTAATGACCTCAGCAGCTGAGTCCCATAGTGCTCAGAGCCATTTGAACCTATTCTGAAACATATCAGTATTCCTTTCCATGGTGTTCAGGGATGATAAGTGGTTAAACGTTTCTGTGCGTGTTGTGACTACTATCATCTCATCGTCATGAGACACCGTGGACAGAGAAATAAACATAACACTTAATACTGTTTCTTGAAGTTATTTTATGTGGTTGGTACCGTTCGTCTTAGGACAATTGGCCTTTTCACGCTATTCGGTCTTTTTATATGTGTCAAATGTATTAGGCCATGATTAAGTTTAAACACAAGGAAGTCAGAACTGGTTTGGAAATACGCTTTCTTTTTAACAATGGAGGACCGTCCACAACAGTGTGTTGGAAGTCATCGTTTCGCATTGTTTAACTGCACAGGAACATACTAGCCGACCCGTTTGTGCCTGTGGCGACCAATACTTTCAGCAAGATACTGCATCACCTATGATGCAGAGGTATTGTATTGTTTTGTATTGTATGTTAATCGGGGGCCTAGAAACGACAGAGAGGCTCCGCCCCCGCCGCAGACGCAGTGGACCACAACCCTCGACGACTACCGCAGTCCACTTCACCCCTCCGCCGCCCCACACCGAACCCAGGGTTATTGTACGGTTCAGCCCCCGGGGACACCCCCCACCCCCCCGGGAACGTCTCACACCAGACTAATGTAACCCCTATGTTTGCGTGGTGGAGTAATGGTGGTGGTGTACGCGTGTACGTGGAGAATTGCGCGGGAATCACTGACATAGTGTACCTGAGGCGGAATAGGGGTAAGCAGCCCACATTAGCCGAGGCAGATGGAAAACCGCCCAAAAACCATGCACAGACTGGGTGGGGTCACAAGACCTCGACAGAAGTCCGCCGGTCAGATTCGTGCCGGGGACGAGGCGTTCCTTCCCAATACCGAAAGCCGTGAGTTAGACCGCACGCCTAACAAGGCGGGCTGATGCGGGGTTCTTAGAGGCAGTGGCGAATGCATAATCACAATCTGCGTGGAGGAGTGCCTGCGAGGTTTGAGCGGACACTATGTAAGCGGCAGCTGGATTAATGTGACGCTTGACGTGTACTGAGACACTAACCCACACCTCGAACTGTGACTCAACGTCTCTCCTTCTCGCCCGGGCTCCCGGGTTCGATTCCCGGCGGGGTCAGGGATTTTCTCTGCCTCGTGATGACTGGGTGTTGTGTGATGTCCTTAGGTTAGTTAGGTTTGAGTAGTTCTAAGTTCTAGGGGACTGATGACCATAGATATAAAGTCCCATAGTGCTCAGAGCCATTTGAACCTCTCCTTCTCCGAGAACCAATTTTACTACAATTTCGCACAACAGTGTTAAATACCAAGTACAGTTCACCTTTTAATTTTCAATGAAATGTCTTTCACTGTTTCTATGCTGCAGATAATTACATTAAACAAATATTTTGCGTTTCTGTGCTACAGACAATTCCTTAAAACGAACATTGTACATGCTTACAAACAAAATGACGTTTATATGTTAATGTAATGTGTTTTAATCGAATAAAAAGAGTATGTGAAGAAAGGATTTTGGATTTGTGGGCTGTTAAGAATGTCCCTAAAGTTGTGTGATGGTGGAGTGGCCACATGCTCTGAGACGGCATTATTAAGTAACATCAGGCACTACTTGTATCGGAAAAATATATCTTTAGACCTGCCCTTATTTTATATAATATTTGCTATTCATCAAACTGGGGATTTCCCTTGTTATGTGAAAATAGACGCGATTTACACTGGCTGTAGATAGGACCAGGCAATCTTAAGGGTGTGTGTTCCTGTGCTCTGATATAATCAGCACAGAGTAAGTGTGTGTGTGTGTGTGTGTGTGTGTGTGTGTGTGTGTGTGTGTGTGTGTGTGGGCTAGTAGTACTATTTCAGTTAAATCTTGCAAAAGTGCAATCTGGCGAGGAATACAGAGATTTCAAACAGTGCAAAGTGAAAATGTTAAATCATACATGATTCGGATGACATTTATGAGAATTTACTTTGAAGACACGATATTTGATTTCTTGCTACATATCGTTGCTCAGCTTGGCTTTTACTGAAGTACATCAGGTCAACACTAAGTAATGAATTATATAGTACTTCGGCAAGCCTAACAAACCATTGAATAACATATGACATTTAGACGTTAAAAAAAAGAGACTATGTCGTGGTTATTTAACAGGGGGGCGTGGCTTCGATATAGATAATGATTGCTAGTGCGAGTGCAATGTGAATGACCTCCAAAGTGAGAGGATACTAAAAAGCTGAATTATGTTCCTTCAACAATGCATCAAAAGCTTGTATTTACAGTTAAAGTATGGACATTGTAAATGATTTCATAGTTTTAATATTTGGAAACATAAATCAGTTACTCTCCAAAGAACTTATATCAATTAGTAGAGACCATAATCCGGGGGCGCAGAATGAACTCTCAGCAAATTATGTGCGAAATGCCAATCGAACTAATAACAAGAGCCTTCCGGCCACTGTAAAGATTTGCATCAGGTGTTCTACTGAGAGAGCGATCGCTCCCCAGCGAACTCAGATACTGAATTAAGAACTGCTGCGCAACGTTTCAAAGAGTTGGCCTTGGTAGTAAGTCCAGGGTGTTGGTTTTCATATGATCATTCATCGGTACGCATGCGACGTCATCCATGACCAATATGTTCCTAAACGCCGCACGTAGAAACGGGATTCCTTTTGGGGCTCATGAATCGGGCCGTGTTGTTAATAGAATGGGAGAGTCAAACGTTGTGGGCAGCCCTTGGGCTAGGGATCATTTGTATAAAGGAAGGGTCATCTTACTGTAACTGTCTTCCACAATAGGGGGTCAGGGTGCAATATTACACATTTCCTCCAGCGTAGGCCAATGGAGCACACTGGTTGCTTCTTTTTGCACTAGATGTGGTCCATGGTGAATCTTAAGGGGCTTGTGAAGGTACCATTTACTTTACAGGCGGTTCCTGAGAAATCCCCCAAGAAAGCATTTTTCACCAATTTTTCGCTACCAGCAACGGACATCTTAAGATCTAACGGCAGCAAATTGCTCGAATTTTAACGGTATATTTTATAGGCATTTATATAGATCTGTCATATTTGCAGTTTCAATGATCTTTATCTGTTACAGAGAAACACACGAAAAACCTGGTTTTTGAGTAACAAAACTGAGGTGCCGATATCAAGACGGCGACGCGCAGTAAATGGCTGCAGTTTTTACGAATTCCTGCATCTCCGATCTCGAACAACGTTTAAAACATTCTCGATGTCATTATCCGTTTTTATAATACGGAGGTTCAAAGATCATGTAAAACCCCGTGTGCAGTGAAAACGTAGTTTATACAGTGACATAGCACAGATAAATATGTTGCAAACTGTCTCCGTTATCATCAAAATAGTTCTGGGAACCCTGCGTTGTGGTACCAAAGCACGTGCAAAAGTTTTGTGCACATAAAAACAGGCCTGAATTGTAAAATTCGTTTTGAGTTGTTTCGATTTTACCTGAATAAACTATCAACATTTTACTGGCCGACAAAGTTCTTTCCATATGTTATGAATGACGTGCCCTACTGTAGAAGGGAAAAGAAGAGCAATAGCGGAAAAGGTTCCTATTGGGGACAAGAAAGACGAATATGCCCCTGTTTAAAAGACTCTGACTGAAAAGTTGGGTATCACTTGGCTTGTTCAACCTTCCTCATTACGTTTAAAAAATTTTCCAAAAGTTTAGGCATGCTAACATATTCGCACTTTTTTATGCTGAGACAGAAGGAGACAGTGGCCGTGGTAAAAACACGGAAAAGTCAAAAATTCTCGAAGATAGTAGCCGGTGGTTGTGGTATATAAAAGAGCTAAGGAAGCAGCGGCAGTCTAGAGACAGAGAGGGACATAGTGGCAGTGGAATATAGCTGACTGTGGCAGAGCAGTGCTAGGGAAAGAGTGAGTGCCAGTGTGAGAGAAATAAAGAAGTGGAAATAGGTGAGAGCCAGTTATAAGAGATTTAGAGTCTATGACAATGACAATGAGGAAGAAAGAGAGAGTGACAGTGGGAAATGACAGTAGCATTGTAAAGGAATAAATGAGATAATAGCAGTAAGAGAGAGTCAGATGGAGACAATCATAGTGAGAACAGTGAGAAGAGACAGTAGTAGTAGTAGTAGTGGTAGTAGCGCAGAACGAAGGAGACTAAGTGAAGGCCGCGGGCCACTGTGTTGTTCATTGTGAGGGTTAATGCCAGAAATTTGGTATTCTCGGCACAGTTTGACACTGTGCATGTCGGAATATACAATTCCCTAACAATTTCCGTAACTGAATGTCCCATGCGTCTAGCTCGAACTACCATTCCACATTCAAACTCGGCTGATTTCCGTTGTCCGACCATAATCATGAACCCTTTCACATGAATCACCGGCGTTCAAATGACAACTCTTCCAGTGCACTGCCCTTTATTACGCTGTGTACACGACACAGCCGCCATCTGAATGTCCGCATATCGCTATCGCATGAATTTTGTTACCTCAGTGTTTTATAGACTGAAAATCAAAGTTACAAAAAACATACTGTCCACAATTTGTGTGGACCGTATTGAGGCATAGGGGACATAAATGTGGACTTTATCAAAGAAAATGTAATAAACCTTCAATGCAAATCAAATGTTACATTGAAAAAGTTGTTACTAAGACTCAGCAATATACGGGATAAGGGATGGAAGCATGAAATGAATGATTCACTTATTCAACTTTCGTACAGAGGATAGTATAGAAACAAATGTAACCCTGGGGAGTACAGAAACAAAGATTTTCTTATTGTTCATATACACGAGAGTACATGACTAAAGTTTCTGGAGACTTGGTTGTATACGGGATGAGAAATGTAGTACACAGTGCTGACACCTCTCGAACAAGCAACGAGTCAGTCCCGACTGGGCATGGAAATGAACTGATTGAGGATAACGCAGACAGGTACGTTATTCAACGTCGCTTCAAATCTGTGTCAGAGTCCATCAATCTTAGTAGCTGGCAAGTGATGGCCTTTAGGCAACCTATAGCCTAGTGTTTTCAGTGGGGGAGAGATAGGAAGAATGTGCTCGCCATGGTCACAGTCGAACGTCCTCTGTATCGAGATAAGGTAAGGCAGGAGGAGAACACGGCAAGTACCATAATCCGATTTCCGAGAAACTTAGCTCTGTGGAATGGGAGTCAAAATAAACGAACACGTGTCTCGGCTTATCCGTAGATAGTCGACCGATTCTGAGAACACGACGGTCAAAGTTTTCCAGGTACTTTATATGCCTTTTAGTGAGTAAATCATTCAGCAGAAGTAGTGGTGCAGTGGCCAGTACAGCAACTTCACACTTTAGCACCCCGTGTTCGATACCTTATTATTAATTTTATTTTTGTTTTTAATTGATGTACCCGTCTCTGCAGAAAGTTACTACACGATCGTTTTCAAATGTATAAAATAATAATTTTGTCCTCACTCATCTCCTAACGTATGTCTGGTGAAGAAATTTAAAGAAAAAGCAACAAATGAATGAGAAAATTATTTGAAATCGGCGAAATTCCTTCAGTGAATCTTCATTCATAATTAATTGCAAGCACCAGTTTTACGCAAAGTGATCCATTATGCGTGGTTTTACACGAAATTGTTGCTAATGCGTGATATCTTCAATAATATAAACGAAGTTTCTTTCCCGAGTGAGATCCTTATGAAGATATGTCACTCGGGCAAAACTGCCTTCGGGCACTGCTGGTGGTGTCCGGAATTTCTACGTTTCGAATGCTTCTACGTTCGGTATCATCGACGGCAATCCACGAAATCTTCCTTAAGAATGAACGTGACAATAAAATATAAGAATTGGTATAAGAATGAATTACAGGGTGTATGAAAAAGAATCATCCGATTTGGAACGACTATTTATATGAAACTAATAATCATATATGATGAGTTTTGTTTTTTAATGAATGAGAAATTCTAAAGATTTTTGTTCATACCTTTCGTGGGTGTTCAATATGTCCCCCTTGAGATTCACCGCATATATAAATGCTGCATGGCGGATGCTTTCGACGCCTGTGTCGGACACTCGGGGACGTCCGACGATTTGCGTTTTCGCAAATAACCTGTTTCCCGGAAATGTTCATGTCGTCGTCTATTGCTCTGCGCTGTAGGAGGATGCACACCATACATAGTACGAAAGTTACGCTGACCAATTATTACTGACCCGCACTGCGCTAATCGTAGAACACAAAACGCTTTCTGTTGTCCCGATCCCGTTTTTACTAGAACAGAAGAGAGCGCACACTGCTGGTACCTAGCGGGAACCATGTAAAACTCGAGATTTTGCTCTTTCCAGTAGTACGTTGTTTGCGTATGTATCTCAAATAACATAATAGTTACGATTTTTTAAAATCGTATGATTCTTTTCGATACATCCTGTATAAGAATACGAGTATTTAAATAGTTTGTAACCCCTGGGAATACCATACACAAGTATATTACATAGTAAATGCACGACACGTATTGAAAAACCGATTTGTAATTTTGCAATTAATATAAATCCCTTGTGTCCACTAACTTGATGAGAAACATTTGTGCAGTAACCTTCCACGGACATTAGTGCATAAATGAAAAATAAAAATAGGAGTAATTATCGGTTTCGTACCTGGAGTGCAAAGGTGTGAAGCCGCGACGCTAGCCACTAAGCAATCACTTCAGCTGAATGATTTACCCCCAAAAAGGCTCATAAAGTTTAGTGTAAATTTTGACTGTCGTTTTCTCAGAAGTGGTCGGGTATCTACGGATAAGCTGAGACACGTGTTTTTTTTTCATTTTGCCCCCTCTCCCACTGAACGAAGTTTCTGGGAATTCGGTTAATGGCACTTGTCGTGTTCTACTAGTTAGGTTGGACGCAACATAAGTTACCGCATATGTCAGCCGCAAATGACAGTGTTGGGGAACCAATGGCATTACACAATACCAGAACCGGCGCTGAACTCCAGTCAGAGCGAATAATGCTACCTGGATAAATTCAATATCCTCAGAGTCCCTACACTTGGAAACGTCTGTCGTACTGCTGTATGGGGAGCAGATGTTCGTCTGAAGAAACGATGTGGTGCCGCTTATGCGTCCAGTGTTGTAGTTGGGCGTACCACTGTCGTCTCTGCGACCGGAATAGGAGACGCCGCAGTAACGGTTGTCGTGGTGACTATTCGTGGTGCTCCAGAGGTCATCGAAATTTAATTGTGGATAAGTGCCCTTGTGGATACTTTTCTTTCGGCAAACAAGACCACTTCCTAACTCGGTGTGCGTGAAGTGCCTGTGCGATCATGCACGACTGTTCTAACAATTGCAGTGTTTCTCGTATTTTACACAGCATATTATTTTATGAATTTGACATGTTATTCTCTAAATTTTACATTTTATTGGGTTGCTGCAGCTAGCAGAAAACATTCACTCCCTTAAGCGCCACTGCAGAACACAGCAGTAGGAACATCAAGAGAGAATAGAGAATCTGTTTCCCACTCAGGCACCTATAAATGGGCGGGGGGGGGGGGGGGTGTTATGTGGCGCAGTCGTGCGTCGTTGGAGCGACGACGGGATGTGCTTGGGCCATAATAAAGAATGTTGCTTGGCGATCTTTACATAGGAGAACAACATTCTTTTACTCGTGAATCTGAGAATATACTTTATTAAATATTAGTTCTCAAAGTCCCCTTTGGCACATGAAATACTAGGAGGATCCTACGTGTCAACATAGCTATAATACGACGGTACTTCTAAGCAATAAACTGGTTAAAAAAGGAAATAAATGAATATTGTTAAGTTACTGACGATATATAAATAGCTAACACCTTTTGTGAACTATGAAATCTGTTTCCGCTACGAACCAATCTAATCTGTCGGCGATAGGACGTTATTCCAGTCTGTCCTCTGTATTAGTCGTCTTAACCTAGTCTCGAATTTTACTAATTTTTTGCGAAAAATTGTTTGAACTACTACATTGTAAAGTTCTCGCTAGCAAATGCACCGTAATGGTACCTCGTAACTTATTTAAAGTACATTAGGTACTCCCACTTCCACTTAAAATCACATGTAAGCTGCCTGCATCTTCTAAGGGAAGAACTGTTTCGATGGGCAACACCAACGCGAGTGCCACAGAAAACAGGAGGCAGAAGGAAAATGGTTTAAATGGCTCTGAGCACTATGGGACTTAACATCTGAATTCATCAGTCCCTATGCCCGAGACAGGGTTCAAACCTGCGACACTAGCGGTCACGCGGTTCCAGACTGAAGGACGTAGAACCGCTCGGCCAGCAGAAGGAGCTCCTAAGCATCGATTCCTTAGAATAATCAAAGGACCAGTTAACTTAATGTATGACTTCTCGACTGGGAAGGTATGATCAGTTGCCCTGTGATTCAGATATAAAGCTTTCTACGGACCAGTGGCTAAGTTGAGAAAATTATTTCGAGATTTTGTACCACGAGGCTATCTTGCGATTTTTGTTTGCCCTCTGTAGAGCTAGTTGCTTGGGGCGCTATAGATATTGCATATCTTTGAGTATGGCTCTCCTGAATCCATAAATTAAATATTAGCATCACAGTCGTGGGAAATCGACCAACACAGCGGAAAGAGAAACCGTTGCCTCGACAAGCCACGATCGCTACCTTCTGAAATTACGTGGTGATAGACGTTTATCCTGACACGAAGACTAATATGATCTCCTCACTCAACAAAGCACTTTCAAATAAACTACTGGCCACTAAAATTGCTACACCACGAAGATGACGTGCTAATGAAACGAGATTCAACCACAGGAAGGAGATGCTGTGATATTAAAATGATTAACTTTTCAGAGCATTCACACAAGGTTGGCGCCGGTGGCGACGCCTACAACGTGCTGACATGAGGAAAGTTTCCAACCGATTTCTCATACACAAACAGCAGTTGACTGGCGTTGCCTGGTGAAACGTTGTTGTGATGCCTCGTGTAAGGAGGAGAAATGCGTACCATCACGTTTCCGACTTTGATAAAGGTCGGATTGTAGCCTATCGCGATTGTGGTTTATCGTATCGAGACATTGCTGCTCGCGTTGGTCGAGATACAATGACTGTTAGCAAAATATGGAATCGGTGGGTTCGGAGGGTAATACGGAACGCCGTGATGGATCCCAACGGCCTCGTATCACTAGCAGTCGAGATGACAGGCATCATATCCGCATGGCTGTAACGGATCGTGCAGCCACGTCTCGATCCCTGAGTCAACAGATGGGGACGTCTGCAAGACAACAACCATATGCACGAACAGTTCGACGTCGTCTGCAGCAGCATGGACTATCAGCTCGGAGACCATGGCTGCGGTTACCCTTGACGCTGAATCACAGATAGGACCGCCTGAGATGGTGTACTCAACGACGAACGTGGGTGCACGAATTGCAAAACGTCATTTTTTCAGATGAATCCAGTTTCTGTTTACAGCATCATGATTGTCGCACCTGTGTTTGGCGACATCGCGGTGAAAGCACATTGGAAGCGTGTATTCATCTTCGCCATACTGGCGTATCACCCGGCGTGATGGTATGGGGTGCCATTGGTTACACGTCTCGGTCACCTCTTGTTCACATTGACTGCACATTGAACAGTGGACGTTACATTTCAGATGTGTTACGACCCGTGGCTCTACCCTTCATTCGATCCCTGCGAAACTCTACATTTCAGCAGGATAATGCACGACCGCAAGTTGCAGGCCTTGTACGAGCCTTTCTTTATACAGAAAATGTTCGACTGCTGCCCTGGCCAGCACATTCTCCAGATCTCTCACCAATTGAAAACGTCTGGTCAATGGTGGGCGAGCAACTGGCTCGTCACGATACGCCAGTCACTACTCTTGATGAACTGTGGTATCGTGTTGAAGCTGCATGGGCAGCTGTACCTGTACACGCCATCCAAGCTCTGTTTGGCTCAGTGCCCAGACGTATCAAGGCCGTTATTACGGCCAGACGTGGTTGTTCTGGGTACTGATTTCTCAGGATCTATGCACCCAAACTGCGTGAAAATGTAATCAAATGTCAGTTCTAGTATAATGTATTTCTCCAATGAATACCCGTTTATCTTCTGTATTTCTTCTTGGTGTACCAGTTTTAATGGCCAGTAGTGTAAGATTTCCGATTCAGAAACTTACTGCACAATAATTCGTCTTAGCCGGTATGTATCAGGTTGGAGCGTAAGTTCGTCGAGTTTTTTTTTTCATGTTGGTATTCTGGTTGGTACGGGGTTATTTATCGATTGGTATTTTATATTTGTATTTCACTGTCGATATTTAAGTTAACGTATTGTCTTCTTGTCATTTAGAGATAGTGAGTGGAGCTGTGGACGTCAGAAAATTGAGTGGTAAGTGGAGAAATCGGAACATTTCCGACACAATCTTCTCTTTGAATTCACTAGATGGGTGACAGCAGCGGAGGCAGCCAGGAATATTTCAGTACTAAAAAATGGTTCAAATGGCCCTAAACACTTAGAACTACTTAAACCTAACTATCCTAAAGACATCACACATATCCATGCTGAGGCAGGATTCGAACCTGCGACCGTAGCGGTCGCGCGGTTCCAGACTGAAGCTACTAGAACCGCTCGGCCACCATTTCAGTACTGAATGAAGACTTTTCCGAATCTTAAAAGCTTCTCCCGCATTTAACTGAAACACACTCTTCGTAACCCTCATGTAATCAGGAACAAAATACTGGATGCGAAAGGCTAATTTTAATCCATCTAGGGACCATACTACAGTTACAGGAGTCGAAGAAAACGAAAAGCAGGCAATAGTTGTGAACATAGTGAGACAGATTTGTAGAGTATCTCCCATGTTATTCAGTCTGTACGGGAAGGAGGCTATAACGGAAACCAAAGAGGTAATTCGAAAATGAATTAAGTTTCAAGGACACGAAATAGAAACTTCACGGTTTGGAGATGACATAATGAACAGCACTAAATTTGAGGAAGACCAGCTAAACGGAATGGATATTTCGTTTAAAAGAGGTTGTAAGAGGAAATAACAAATACAAACCAAGAAAAATGGAGTTAGACCAATTAAATCAGTTGAGAGAATGACATTAGGAAATGAGGTACTCCAAGTACACTGCTAGCTGTTAACATGGTAAGTACTACGGAAGCGGCATGGCCTTCTTGCATAGGCCAATAACTAATATTTCAGCACAACCACATAAATTAATCAGGAGCAACAGAATCTACTGGGTCGGTGCATAAGTTTGTAGTGTTTTTCCGGAAGTTTAATAAACGCAACAGATACACACAACAGAGACTTTAGTCATCAATACTATATGCTCCTTCACTATTTACAACAGTCTGCCAACGCTGGTGTAACTTCTCGTTCCAGCGACTGTAGAAATGAGGTGGCTTTTGAGACGAAGAACGCGTCGAGACATGTTCGCCATTTGGTAATGAAGTTCCTTGAAGGTTGTTCGGCAGAGAATGGGAAAGGTGAAAATCTGAGAGCGCAAGATCAGATAAATAAGATGGGTGTGGAATGACTTCCAAACCATACTTCTATACAGTGCTTTCTGTCAGTCTAGCAGAATGCAGGCGTGAAGTAGCACAACATCACCCAGTCTTCCTGGCCATTGTTCTAGGACTGCACAGAGATAGACAATAACATGCTTGAGTTCAAGACATTTTTTCTTGTTGAATGTACAATAATCCTTTTCTTATTGCTACGAAGTAAGTATCATTGTACTATTTAATTCCATTTATTTATTGATCTATTAATACTTACAATATTGGGTCAGGTCTTCATTAACATCTAATCAAGCATTCGGTATATTTTACATCATTTTCGTAAGAGCACCCACGTTAATAACAAGACTTATGTTTAATGTGGGATACAACAGCTAAAAATAGCTACAACACAAATAATGGAAAACAGTAACAGCTACATAAGGAAAAGACGGTTTATATTACTTCTCGAGAAGTATAACAACAAATTCATTATTTAAAACAGCTGTAATGATGCAGATAAAATCCAACGCGCCCGAGGGAACATCTATCATCCAAGGATCACACAGGAATTAGGTAAGCAGCGTCCACGGTGGTTTTTTTGGAGTCGTCGACAGAACCAAAGAAGAAAGAAAAACCGAGAACATTCCCAACATCTGTTTTATACGTGATGGTATCTGGTGTCTTACCCCAGGAAACTTATTTGGCGGCGCTTGCTATGCAAATGAGTGGAACTAAAGACCCCGTGCAGGCAGGCAACCCGCGCTACTCCGCCTCTGGCGGTCCATGTCCGTCGACGCCTGACGGGAGATAATCCGCGCAGCGCGCAAATTTCATAATCTCCGTAATGGCAGAATTTATTGGACGCAGCTTAGGGGATAATTACTGGGCTCGCCAGCGATACTGTTATACCCTCCGCAACGTGCTCGGTATAAGTAGCTTTCTTATCTGACTTCGTTACCCGCCGTATTATGGAGCGGGCGAACAGTACCGAATTTCGTGTACGGCCATCAACGATTCTTAAGCTACTAAGGGCTTATTCTTTGCATCACATGCACAATACGTCACTAACACTGTCTCTTTTGTTTCTTTTACTGCTTGCTCAATATACAGATTGAATAACATTGGGGAGAGGCTACAACCCTATCGAACTCCCTTCCCAACCACTGCTTCCCTTTCATGCCCCTCGACTCTTATAACTGCCATCTGCTTTCTGTACAAATTGTAAATAGCCTTTCGCTCCATGTATTTTACCCCTGCCACCTTTAGAATTTGAAAGAGAGTATTCCAGTCAACATTGTCAAAAGCTTTCTCTAAGTCTACAAATGCTAGAAACGTAGGTTTGCCTTTCCTTAACCTTTCTTCTTAGGTAAGTCGTAAGGTCAGTATTGCCTCACAGGTTCCAATATTTCTACGGAATCCAAACTGATCTTCCCCGAGGTCGGCTTCTATCATTTTGTCCATTCGTCTGTAAAGAATTCGCTTTAGTATTTTGCAGCAGTGACTTATTAAACTGATAGTTCGGTAATTTTCACATCTGTCAACACATGCTTTCTTTGGGATTGGAATTATTATATTCTTCTTGAAGTCTGAGGGTACTTTGCCTGTCTCATACATCTTGCTCACCAGATGGTAGAGTTTTGTCAGGACTGGCTCTCCCAAGGCTGTCAGTAGTTCTAATGGAATGTTGTCTACTCCTGGGGCCTTGTTTCCGGCTCAGGTCTTTCAGTGCTCTGTCAAACTCTTCACCTAGTATCGTATCTCCCATTCCATCTTCATCTACATCCTCTTCCATTTCCATAATATTGTCCTCAAGTACATCGCCCTTGTATAGACCCTCTATATACCCCTTCCACCTATCTGCTTTCCCTTCTTTGGTTAGGACTGGGTTTCCATCTAAGCTCTTGATATTCATACAAGTGGTTCTCTTTTCCCCACAGGTCTCTCTAATTTTCCTGTAAGCAGTATCTATCTTACCGCTAGTGAGATAAGCCTCTACATCCTTACATTTGTCCTCTAGCCATCCCTGCTTAGCCCTTTTTCATTTCCTGTCGATCTAATTTTTGAGACATTTGTATACCTTTCTGCCTGCTTCACTTACTGCATTTTTGTATTTTCTCCTTTCATCAATTAAATTCATTATTTCTTCTGTTACCCAAGGATTTCTACTAGCCCTCATCTTTTTACCTACTTGATCCTCTGCTGCCTTCACTATTTCATTTCTCAAAGCTGCTCATTCTTCTTCTACTGTATTTCATGTGGGTTCAAATCCTGGCCCAGCGTACAGTTTAGATTTGCTCATTATGTACATCGCAGCATATAACGTACTGTTCTCATGTAGGTTCCTTCCAGCTTTTGAAATATTTTTAGCTACTTTTCGTACACAGAAACGCATGATTATGGCACACGGATAGCAGAATACCCTGTAACCAGGTTTGTCACTGCTAACTCAATTCAATACGGCAGACTCTTTAATTGCGAAGCACGATAATAATTATTACTAATAAACATAAGGCGATGCATTATGAAGTAGCAGCGTGTGATTAAATGCTGTGAAATTATTTTATTTTATCGCATAGATTCCTTAAATATCCTCCATGAAGACTGAGTTGAAATGAGAAAAGCAAATAGTAATGGTTAAGAACTTATTTATAGGCTACAGGAAGCAAAGGCCTAAGTCGACACAAGTCACTTGCAGTAAACTATGCCTAGAACTGAAATACTAGGAATGACACAGAGCTAATTTCATTGAATGTCCTTAGAAAGTGAGTGCTGAGAGCCAGTAAAGCGGAAGTCCCTCAATTACTCTCGCAATTAGAATTGTCCCTCCCTTTTATCAGCAATAATGTAAACCTTGTAGTGTGATACGCTCCTCTGTAACCCGATGGACAGTTAAAATTTCAGCCGCAGACGCTTTTTATGGCGTCGAACATATGTCAGCAAGCAGGCAACATGGTAAGCACGGACGCCCGAGATGGAACTGCGATTGGATGATGTCTTGTCGCTACAGTTCTGGCTACTGAAATGAGAATAACGAAGTTCTTTTAATCTAAATGTAGTTGAAAATTTCAGATTACGGAAAAAGGATGGAAAACTTCCTTTTAGTTGGTCTACTTTCAAATTCAGACGTGCTGTGGCCAGCACTTCAACGAGGCGTTTTTAGTGTTCCGTATTTCAATCGGTAAAGACGGAACCCTCATAGGATCATTTCACTGTCCGTCCGTCCGTCTGTCTATCTGTCCGTCCGACTTTTCAAAACCCTTTTTCTCAGGAAAAAGTCGGCGTATCAAGTCGAATTTTATGTCACAAGTTAATGTCCATGGTCCCTTGGCTTCGCAAAACGTGTAGCTTCTAAGTCAATGCAACCAAAAGATACGGCCATTTACGTCACTTATACCGATGTCATGTTACTTTATGTTAACCGGGGACCTAGAAACGACGGAGAGGCTCCGTCCTCGCCGCAGCAGCAGTGGTCCGCAACCCCACGACGACTACCGCAGTCCAAAAATTGGTTCAAATGGCTCTGAGCACTATGGGACTTAACAGCTGAGGTCAGAGGTCCCCTACAACTTAGAACTACTTAAACATAACTAACCTAAGGACATCACACACATCCATGCCCGAGGCAGGACTCGAACCTGTGACCATAGCAGGCGCGCGGTTCCGGAGTGAAGCGCCTAAGACCGCTCGGCCACCACGGCCGGCACCGCAGTCCACGCCTCCGCCGCCCCACACGGAACCCAGGGTTATAGTGCGGTTCAGCCCCCGGTGGACCCCCCAGGGAACGTCTCCCACCAGACGAGCGTAGCCCCGATGTTTGAGTGGTAGAGTAACGGTGGTGTACGCGTACATGGAGAACTTGTTTGCGCAGCAATCGCCGACATAGTGTAACTGAGGCGGAATAATGGGAAGCAGCCCGCATTTACCCGGGCAGATGGAAAACCACCTAAAATCCGCCTCTACACAAATCCGCCGGGCGGATTCGTGCCGGGGACCGGCGCTCCTTCCCGCCCGGAAAGCCGTGAGTTAGACCGCACGGCCAACAGGGCGGGCACATACTCCTATACTCACAAACCTATTCATAGAAACTTACAGGCTGCTTCTCGTTGACCTATAATCATGAAATTCGCCAAGAAGCAAGGTTTCACGCTAAAATTAAAGAGAAAAGCCCGAAAATGGGTAATTTTAATTATATCACACTAAAAAAAAATTGTCATCTGCCATCAGACTGCGTGTGTCTCCGTTCGTTTGCTAAGACCCCTTCTTATCAGGAACGGATAGACGTATCAAATTGAAATTCATGTCACATATTACGGTCTACGGATCCTTGGAAAAGTAAACATGAGGCCTCTTATGTCACATATATTGATACTCGCGTTGACGCAGAATCACGAAATTAGTCATGAAGAAAGGTTTGATTGTACAAGTCAAGAAAAAAATGAGAAAATGGTTAATTTGTAATTACATCACACGGAAAAATATTCTTTTACCATTCGCTATCCGACTTCAAACAGGAAATTAAAACACTGTCGAAAGTCTTGAAATCCCTCGGAGCGGTCACTCGCCAGTATAAATATCGATAACGGGCCAAAATCGTCGGCATTCTCAGTATCGGGATGGATGAGCTATGTAAAGAATTAGATTTGTGCGGAATCTTCAGTGAGCGTCCTACTTGCACTTAGCAATATCCTTTTATTTCCTTTGTTATTTGTATGCTTGGTTTATCATAATATTATCCGCCTCCGGTAGCTGAATGGTCAGCGTGACGGATTCGGATTCCTGTGGGCCCGTGTTCGATTCCCGGCTGGGTCGGGGAATTTTCTCCGCCCAGGGACTGGGTGTTGTGCTATCCTCATCATCATCATCCTTTGATCCTCATCGAATGCAGATCGTCAAAGTGGCGTCAAATTGAAAGACTGGCACCCGGCGAACGGTCTGCACGACGAGGGGGGGGGGGGGGGGGTAATCCATACGATAAAATAAATAAAATGAATAAAAATCATAGTATTATAGCGTGCAACTAGCATGTCGCCTTAAGTAGGCATTTGAGATGGGACGGTATCGCATGCAGCATACGATGGTATCTAGCTGTGGCAGCTGGAGACGGGAGGGGATGTGTGGCGGCGGTGGGGGTTGGTGGGTTAGTGTAAGGGGTGGGGGTGGGTCGCCGCGCCGGATTAGCGGCGGTGATCGGCGGTGGCGTTATGGCCACTCCAAGATAAGCCGCGCCACCGCGCATCCCCAGCTCGTAGCTACCTGACTTCCCAAGCCAACCTACACCTGCAACCACGGGTGTAGTCTGCAAACAAATCAAGTGCACGGTAGAAGGCACTTCTGATTATACCACACCTTACCTTAACTTCTCAGCCCATTCGCAAGTAGAGAGCAGGGACAACGATTGTCTAAATCGGTAGTAGTCAATGTAGATCAGATTCTATGGTAGTAGACGTCTTAAAAATATTTTCATTAGATTTCCATAAAATTTTAACAATATGTATTTCATACGTAATTACTGTTTTGAGATTCCGTAAATCTGCTTTAAAAATTTAAAAAGTACAGTTACTTCCCTGCCTAACAAATCACCATTACTGTGCACGTAGCGGGCAGTTAGGAAATTTTACTACTAAAAGAGATGCAAAAGTGAGCGACAAGCAAAAATTGTTGACTATTCCGGGCTTAAACGGAATCCGTACACTCTATAATTATCCCACTATTCTCTTCCCTTACTCTTTGGCAACGATTCAAGCCCAACTGTGATTCTTTCCCTGGCTTAACTTGTATCCCATGACGTTACAGCCTTGCATCATGATGACGTCGACTTCTTGTCACAATATTCCGACTGTCAATATTCAGCCATCTTCAGGTGAGTTTTACACTGGAGATTACTAGTACACATCACTGACTTTATACCTAAAATTGGTGTGGTGACGCAGCTGTATAGGTTTTCGTTGTATGGTAGCCCTCTGTCGAATTATCGCCCTCTTCGTACACTGCAGCAACTGAGGCAGGGAGGCGCATGATCGTGTTCTTGCGTGAACTTCTGTAGAATGACGTGTCTCGGGAATAAAAGTACAGTTGTCAAAATAATAAAATTAATTGTTGCTGCGCGCGTTTTTAGGCTAAAACTTTTTCTTTCACAAGATATAAAATAATTTACCTCATCTTAAGCGTTATCAACTTCAAAGATGACATCAAAATTAATAAGATCTTCCTTGAAACTTGTTTCCACTAATTCGTTAATAACTGAATTCTGGGACATTCTCGTTATGACTCAGATTTTCATTGCAGAATAATCCAGTACTCTCTACGAATTATTCTACTATGAAAATCTTGACCGGGATGTGATCCTTCTAGCATTCAAGTATTAAGATGCCACTGGAAGTACGTTTCTTATTAATCATGATGATGGCTTTCAACTGAAATAAGGCTTGTCAACTGGTGATTTTCTGATATTTTGAGAAAGACATAATTTTACCCCTAATCACTGAATTTTAACGTAAGAGGCCTTCAGTTCAACAGCGGACGATCATGCAATATCATGGGCGAATACCTATGTAGCAGAAACCTATGCGCGTGTGTCACGACCCCAATTTTCGGTGTGCAGTGTGATTCAGCTTTCCCGATCGATTCGTTTTATGCAACCCCACATGACAGAACAATGTTCTTGGCCATTTCGCTCTGGAGATGTGAAGCACATTTTCAAAATGTTGCAGTACAACTGGTAAAATATAGAAAGTTATCTAAGACCTGTTGTTCAAAAACATGAATCTGGCCATCCTGGTTTAGGTTTCCTGTAATTTCTTTAAATTGCTCCAGACAAATGCAGAATAGTTCCTTTGAAAGGGGACGGCCAGTTTCCTTCCCCGTCCTCGAAATAATCTGAGCTCGTACTCCGTATGTAATGACCCTGATGTTGATAGGACGTTAAACCCAATCTTTCTTTCTTCCAGTTGTTCGAATTTGCTGACGAAGTCAGCACGTTCACCCAGCGAGTCAATATATCAATCTTTTCTTTCTGGTTATGTACCGGAAAGTTGTTAATTGCACGCTTCCAATCTTGATCTCATGGGTTCCGATGGTAAAACGCTCTTTCTATGGCAACCTTTCTGCACAATTTACGGAAGATTAGGTACTATAAATGGAATAAACTTACAGAGACATCCAAAACCTCTATGACTACACCGATAATTACACAAAGAAATATTGGACATACTTTCGTTTAATTGACTGGACCTGGATTTGAACCATCGTCCTCTTGAATGCAAGTATAGTGTGCTAACCACTGAGCCATCTCACTCGCTGACACTTTGGTAACTGTGGCAGAGATAAGTTATATCTTGGTCCAAAAATACCATGCAGCTCACAGCCATTCCTCACTTGTATTTTGTACAGTATGATTTCCGTTTGTTACCGCCCAATCTCTCTTCTGACTGCCTTATCCAAAATTCTTGAAAAAGTAATGTATTGTACAGTAGCTTCACACCTTTGTAAAACTAAAGTTTTAACAAAATGTCAGTTTGGTTTCCAGAAAGGTTCCTCAACGGAAAATGCTATACATACTGTCAGTAATGAAATATTAAATGCTCTGAGTAACCGGAAGTCACCCGTTGGGATTTTTTGTGATCTCTCAAAGGCTTTTGACTGTGTAAATCATGGAATACTTCTAAATAAGCTCAAGTACTGTGGTATGATAGGACAGCGCTCAAATGGTTTAAATCATACATGACCGGAAGAGTTCAGAAAGTTGAAATAAGCAGTTCACTTGATATGCAAAAAACTGGTGATTTCTCAAACTGGGGAACAATCAAGAATGGGGTGCCGCAATGTTCGGTTTTGGGTCCTCTGCTGTTTTTAATACATATTAATGACTTGCTATTCTATATTCACGAAGATGCAAAGCTGGTACTTTCTGCCGATGATACAAGTATAGCTATCACACCCAAAAAACAAGAATTAACTGATGAAATTGCTGACGATGTTTTTTAGAAAATCATTAAGTCGTTCTCTGCAAATGGGCTTTCATTAAATTTTGACAAAGCACAGTATATACAGTTCCACGCAGTAAATGGAATGACACCATTAATAAATATAGACTTCGATCAGAAATCGGTGGCTAAGATAGGATATTCAAAATTTCTAGGTGTATTGATGAGGGGTTAAACTGGAGAAAATACACTGAAGATCTGCTGAAACGGTTGACTTCAGCTACTTATGCTATTAGGATGATTGCAAATTTTGGCTATATACATCTCAGTAAATTAGCTTACCACGCCTAGTTTCATTCTCTGCTTTCGTATGTCATCATATTCTGGTGTAACTCATCATTGAGTAAAAGAGTGTTCATTGCACAAAAGCGTGTAATCAGAATAATTGCTTGGAGCTCATCCAAGATCATCCTGCAGACACTTATTTAAAGACCTAGGGATCTTCACTGCCGCCTCAAAATATACAGTTACGGAATTTGTTGTTAACAATCCGAACGAATTCAAAAGTAGTAGCAGTGTACATGGCTACAACACTACGACAGAGGATGATCTTCACTACTCAAGGTTAAATATAACTTTGGCTCAGAAGAGGGTAAATTATGCTGCCACAAAAGTCTTTGGTCACTTACCTAATACCATCAAAAGTCTGGCAGATAGCCACATAGCATTTAAAAGGAAATTAAAAGAATTTCTGAATGGAAACTCCTTCTACTCATTAGATGAATTTTTGGATATAGTAAATGGTTAATTTCCCCAATCTCACCCAAAAAAAAGAATTAAAAATATTGATTGTCATGTAATATTTTGTGTAATGTAATGTCTTGCATAGACACCTTTTATTAACCCGACACGTCACACATCATTACGAAGTGTCGTTTTCATGATGTATGGAACAAGTACTAATCTAATCTAATCTAATCTAATGGTGACCCCAGGCTCTAAGAGGGAACTTACATCGATTATGTGTCTGGAGCCTGTTTGGCTACCGTTAATGATGCAAATGTAATGCAGATTGCATGAAAAGCTATCGGTAGCGGACAGCTGAATCACCATGTATAGCCAGCGATATGCACAAGCAAGCCTCAGTGTAAAACTCACCTGATGATGTTTGAATGGTTGTCAGCCAAAACATCGTAGCATAGTGTCAACGTCTTCAGTCTGCATCCCGAGCCTCATACAATTCGTAGGCGGTTGTAGAGAGATACTCATAAAGTTTGCAGATTCACTTCGAAGCAGCATATGGTAGTGTGTCCTGTGCCGAATAAGCCGTGAGTTCTCTCCATTCTCCGTCTTGACAGTCTCCAGGAGTATCGTCTGGAGACTTTTGGTACTATTCTCCTGTGATAGTTTGCCCCTTATGGGCATAATATGCTAGTACTACACCATCGTCGCCTCCGATTACGTTTCGGTATTGGTCATTTTCAGCAGTACTGAAATAGAATGTTACCGCTGTTGGTTTTGATCAAAATAGTTCAAATGGCTCTGAGCACTATGGGACTTAACATCTGAGGTCATCAGTCCCCTAGAACTTAGAACTACTGAAACCTAACTAACCTAAGAACATCACACACATCCACGCCCGAGGCAGGATTCGAACCTGCGACCGTAACGGTCGCACGGTTCCAGACTGTAGCGCCTAGAACCGCTCGTCCACTCCCGCAAACTGGCTTTGATCTTTTGTATCATAATCATACCGATACTTCCAGGACTCGACCATGCTGAATAGGAGGCTAAAAAGTCTTCCATATGCGCGTGACACACTACAGCATGTTTGCTGCTGCCTTGGCTCGACGACCTCTGTCATGTTCAAAACGTCGTACAAACTGTTTAATCCGTGATTGATTTCTTCTCTTGCACTAATGCTTATGCCGAGATACATGAGTCTTAGAGCATCAGGGCACCCTCTTCTTTTACGTATTTCGGTCGCACATTGAGAGATTGTCTGCGACTTCGTTCTTCGCCAATCACACTTATTAATTTCACTGGAAATCTTTGCACCATCGGTATGTGTTGTTGCAGCGTCGTTCGCATTCAGCTGCAGACAACGAACTAGCGCAAGATACTCCAGTTTTCAACTAGCTACGTCAATTCATCTTAGCTGTTCTTGCGGCGAGTTACGGGAACGTACTAAATTGGTGATCCCTTGATGCCTCAGAACATGTCCTACCAACCGATCTCTTCTTCTAGGCAAGTTGTGCCACAAACTCTTCCTCTCCCCAATTCTATTCAATACCTCATCATTAGTTATGTGATCTACCCATCTAATCTTCAGCATTCTTCTGTAGCACCACATTTCGAAAGCTTCTATTCTCTTCTTGTCCAAACTATTTATCGTCCATGTTTCACTTCCATACATGGCTACACTCCATACAAATACTTTCAGAAATAACTTCCTGACACTTAAATCTACACTCGATGTTAACAAATTTCTCTTCTTCAGAAACGCTTTCCTTGCCATCACCAGCCAACATGTTGTATTCTCTCTACTTCGACAATCACCAGTTATTTTGCTCCCCAAATAGCAGAACCCATTTACTACTTTAAGTGTCTCATTTCCTAATCTAATTCCCTCAGCATCATCCGACTTAATTCGACTACATTCCATTATCCTAGTTTTGCTTTTGTTGATGTTCATCTTATATCCTCCTTTCAAGACCCTGTACATTCCGTTAAACTGCTCTTCCAAGTCCTTTGCTGTCTCTGACAGAGTTACAATGTCATTGGCGGACCTCAAAGTTTTTATTTCTTCTCCATGGATTTCAATACCTACTCCAAATTTTTCTTTTGGTTCCTTTAATGCTTGCTCAATACACAGATTGAACACCACCGGGAAACGGCTACAACCCTGTCTCACTACCATCACAACCACTGCATCCCTTACATGTCCCTCGACTCTTGTAACTGCCGTCTGGTTTCTGTACAAATTAAAAAAATGTGTGTGAAATCTTATGGGACTGAACTGCTAAGGTCATCAGTCCCTAAGCTTACACGCTACTTAACCTAAATTATTCTAAGAGCAAACACACACACCCTTGCCCGAGGGAACTCGAACCTCCGCTGGGACCAGCCGCACAGTCCATGACTACAGCGCCTTAGAGCGCTGTGCTAATCCCGCGCGGCTCTGTACAAATTGTAAACAGCCTTTCACTCTCTTTGTTTTACCCCTGGCACCTTCAGAATTTGAAAGAGAGTATTCCAGTCAACATTGTCAAAAGCTTTCTCCAACGTAGTTTTGCCTTTCCTTAAACTTTCTTCTAAGATAAGTCCTAGGGTCAGTATTGCCTCACATGTTCCAACATTTCTACGGAATCCAAACTGATCTTCCCCGAGGTCGGCTTCTATCAGTTTTTCCATTCGTCTGTAAAGAATTCGCTTCAGTATTTTACAGTTGTGACTGATAGTTCGGTAATTTTCACATCTGTCAACACCTGCTTTCTTTGGGATTGGAATTATTATATTCTTCTTGAAGTCTGAGGGAATTTCGCCTGTCTCATACATCTTACTCAACAGATGGTAGAGTTTTGTCAGGACCGGCTCTCCCAAGGCTGTCAGTAGATCTAATGGAATGTTGTCTACTCCCGCGGCCTTGTTTCGACTTGGGGCAGCAGCCTTTTCAGTAGTTGCAGGGGCAACAGTCTGGATGATTGACTGATCTGGTCCTGTAACACTAACCAAAACGGCCTTGCTCTTGTGGTATTGCGAACGGCTGAAAGCAAGGGGAAACTACAGCCATAATTTTTCCCGAGGGCATGCAGCTGTATTGTATGATTAAATGATGATGGCGTCCTCTTGGATAATATATTCCGGAGGTAAAATAGTCCCCCATTCGGATCTCCGGGCGGGGACTACTCAAGAGGATGTCATTATCAGGAGAAAGAAAACTGGCGTTCTACGGGTCGGAGGGTGGAATATCAGATCCCTTAATCGGGCAGGTAGGTTAGAAAATTTAAAAAGGGAAATGTATAGGTCAAAGTTAGATATAGTGGGAATTATCGAAATTCGGTGGCAGGAGGAACAAGACTTTTGGTCTGGTGAATACAGGGTTCTAAATACAAAATGAAATAGGGGTAATGCAGGAGTAGGTTTAATAATGAATTAAAAATAGGAGTGCGGGTAAGCTACTACAAACAGTATAATGAACGCATTATTGTGGCCAAGATAGACACGAAGCCCACGCCTACTACAGTAGTACAAGTTTATATGCCAACTAGCTCTGCAGATGATGAAGAAATTGATGAAATGTATGATGAGATAAAAGAAATTATTCAGGTAGTGAAGGGAGGCGAAAATCTAATAGTCATGGGTGACTGGAATTCGACAGTAGGAAAAGGAAGAGAAGGAAAGGTAGTCGGTGAATATGGATTGGGGCTAAGAAATGAAAGAGTAAGCTGCCTGGTGAAATTTTGCACAGAGCATAACTTAACCATAGCTAACACTTGGTTCAAGAATCATGAAAGAAGGTTATATACATGGAAGAGCCCTGGAGATACTAAAAGGTTTCAGACAGATTATATAATGGTAAGACAGAGACTCAGGAACCAGATTTTAAATTGTAAGACGTTTCCAGGTACAGATGTGGACTCTGACCACAATCTATTAGTTATGAACTGTAGATTATGACTGAAGAAACTGCGAAAAGGTGGGAATTTAAGGAGATGGGACCTGGATAAACTGAAAGAACCAGAGGTTGTACAGAGTTTCAGGGAGAGCATAAGGGAATAATTGACAGGAATAGGGGAAAGAAATACAGTAGAAGAAGAATTGGTAGCTTTGGGGAATTAAATAGTGAAGGCAGCAGAGGATCAAGTAGGTAAAAAGACGAGTGCTGGTAGAGATCCTTGGGTAACACAAGAGATATTGAATTTAATTGATGAAAAGAGTAAATACAAAGTGCATACATGTACGTGAAAAAATAAATCACGGAAAACTATTTTTTCAGTGTAATAATTAACAGCTTAACATGTCCCTAATACGTCAGTAAATTACTACGCAAACTGTACTAAAGTAGACCTATGTGTGGGGCCCTCTGCAGCTTGTGCGTCGCAATTGAGTATTATGTAGACAATTAGCTAATGATTCTATAAACACAGATGGTGTTTAATGCTTCAGTTAATGCTACTTGCACACCAGTCGCTTATTAATATCCACTATCGATCTTTTTATTTTGGGATCTGAATATGTCTCACACTGTCACTGTCATTCATAAAAGTTTAGCACACTGAAGGACATCGTAAAACAGGGATTTAATGCATTGTATATCAACATAAGCATAAAATTACAATAGCATCATATTACGAACTTCACATCCTCTTCTAACTAAAACGCACATAAAAGGCAACATCTCTCAAAGAAAGTAGTAAGACGACAAATATAGACAAACAGCAACTAGTGGCAACCAGCAGTGTATTAGGCGACCTGTAGCGTTGCATCTTTTCTGTTAGCCAAACAAGATGTAACTGACATCTTCTTCTTCACTACAGTCACACAATGGGCCTGCCCGAAACTAGCACGATGTAGATGTTTCCTGTAACAGCCGAGGTTGAACGTGACGTGCGCTATAGTATGTGTGAGTCTTCTGGAGCATCGGATGTTTCTCGTTACAGAAGTTAGGAATGATTACTGGGTTCACTTGGACGTAATCTTTGCTTTTGAATTTGGTTGTCTCTTGCCATACTGTGTTCCACTGGTCTCTGATCATGATTTTTATAACGTTTGAGAGGTCTGTAGCCGATAATTTCAAGTGTCCCATCTCTCCCTCATAGATGCCTAGCCTGTCTTCTGTTCGATTTCGAGGATTTTCACAGTATACTTTTACCCAACACACAGTACCTTCCTGAGCTGTAATATCGGATTCGTCATGGATAGGCATTTACATGATTTCATCGGTGGCTGCTCTGTTTTAATTTCAGCGCTGATCTGGAAACATAAGGAAAAATGACTCGTAGCCCACATGTATCTCGGCGTATTGAGGGACTCGTACAATAGCTCGATTGCCACAATCGTTAGTTCCTTAGGTACTTGAGTTTCATTCCAATATGACAAGCTCTATACCAATAAACACAGCCACAACCACCTTCATTCTTCGAAATGTTGGTGTAGATGAATCTTGCGTTATTTTGCTTGGAGATTTATTCCCTCAAAACTCAATTATGTGAATGCCCGCAGCCAAAGTCCAGGTTCCAATAAAATGCTACAGTTATCTACTTCAAAGCAGAAAAACCTTTGTTCAGACGCCATTCTTTGCAGGAATGGACTTGTATCCATGTTTGTGGCATCAAAGGAGGAAAACTTATATAGAGCCAATATCTGGACGAGTAGCAAGGCGCCTTTAAGGTATAAATGTCAATTAACATATGGTCTTAAGTGAAGTGCGACCTCAAGTATTCGCGGCTTAGTTGCACGGGAGACTAATTTGCCTCGACTAAGAGAGCTATAATCAATTTAGACTGCATTGCACCAAAAGTACTGTAAGTGTCTTTGTATTGATACATCTCTAGCCATCTTGGACATTTTTGCGAAGCTGACAAAAACCAAAGGTAAGTACAATTCAAGCCTGGTCATACCAAAGCAGAATATAGTCTCAGTCCAACTACGTGCCCGCCCGCCAGCTCATGCCGAAGACAGCATGTAATATATTTCTCTATTTTTTGCTGATTGCGATAGTTTCTGTAATATTTGTCTTCCACCTATGTTTATTGTTCATGTCCAAGTTATGTGACTGGTGTCTTAAATGATAGTTCATACGGCGAAAGCTTCAGTGTCTCCTTGGGAAAACCCTGCATCTGATAGAGTGTAGAACTGAAGACTTCCTAGCCAATGTATCGAAAGCATTCTCCTTCTTTCCGACATTAGTGATCTTTGGTTATGTGGTGGCGCTAGCTCTTTGCTGAATGTACGTTGTCTGTTGTCTTCATGTATATGCTATACTGAGTGTTTAAATTTCCTTCTCAGCGCTGCTTCGTTGCATACGTGTATGTCCCTTAGTAATCAGGGGTGTTCACCTGCCGAAATACCGGTGGTTGTCGAAGATGGTACCAGGCTGAATTCCCTTACATTGTCAGAATAGTCAATCGTTAATCCTACCCCTTCATAAACTTTTATTTTATAGTGAATGGCTATCGGACACAAGGCAGTTAGGACTAACCAACCAACAGTGACGGAAATTCAATGTTGGCCAATTTAGTATTGCACCAATATAACGCCGAAACGGTTGGAAAACACAATAAGATCCTTCGTGAGCAACGATGCATGACGCATTTCATTACAATTGGAGTTCCGGTTCAAATGACGTATTTTCAAATACCACTGCAAAAATCATTAGCTTTATTTCACAGAAATGACAGCAAAAGAATACAACACATTTACTCACGTAATTCTCATATCGTGGTTATTCAGCAGTCATATTGATGCATGAATATCGATTACAAATCATAGATCACTCAACAATATGTTTATACAACCATGATGTGCAGCGAATACACAAACCTGCTTACCTGAACAAGCCGCAGAGTGGAGCGCAGCAAATATATGCTGCCGGACAATAAAAAGTGGACTATTCAGATGGGATAGAGGAAAGTAAACGAAATTTCACAGGTTTAGACGGTAGTGATGCTATTCCAGTAATTACGAAAAAAAAATTGTTCAAGTGGCTCTATGCACTATGGGACTTAACATCTGAAGTCATCAGTGCCCTAGTCTTAGAACTACTTAAACCTAACTAACCTAAGGTTGAAACGCGTACGTTTCATATGTATTCAGTACCAGCGATGGCGAGGCATGACAGAATCTCTGACCAGAGAGTTATTTATCGTTGGTAGTCTGCGCTTGACCGCGCGAGTGTTCAGTTGCGAGTTAGACTCTGTCTGCAGTAGTAGTCAGTCGGCAGTAGTTGTAGCGAGTGGACGGTTGTACTGAGCGGGCGTCGGCATGCGTCGGCGGCGTGCTCTCCTTGCATCTCTGGTCACGGTTCGGGACGAGGTATATTGTTATCGAAGGTAATGAAGCAGCATTGCGTTCAGCTAATAACATATGTTAATTGTAATTAATTTGTTCAAGAATTGCCCCAATAAATTTTTCTTATAAAGTAACTGTTTAAAAGAAAAAGATTCATTTTAAGTTAAATAATACTGCCTATGCATTCCCTCCAAGAATCAAAATTAAATATGGGCCAGCATTGCACGGAGCTGTGCCGGAAATTTTTTTTTAAATAAGACCAGATATAGATGCAGTTTTACTGAGGTAAGAATTTGTCAGGTTTAATTATTTCACAGGGCCGAAGGTCAGCGTTGCTGCCCTTACAAGATTTATCAGGTTTAATTATTTGTGTTGAGATGTTACATTCAGTTCATAGTTTATTATTTAATTAACATTATTGTGGGTTTAATGAGCAATCTTCATTCTTTAACTTTTGTGTGGAGTTTACATTTTGGGCAATTATTATTCTTTAATTTTGCAAGCAGGTTACGCTTGGCTCATTTTTATTATTCAGTTTTGTGGGAAGACAACATTTGACACATTTTTTTATAATCATTGACTTTCAAATTTCTTGCGGGGAGGTTACAAGGTCATCACACACACCCATTCACGAGGCAGGATTCGAACCTGCGACCGTAGCAGCAACGCGGTTCGAGATTGAAGCGCCTAGAACCGCTCGGCCACAGCGGCTGGCCCAGTAATTACAAAATCAAGTAAATACACGAACAAGCAGGCAGTGTGGGACAACTTGTTAGTACTCGTACGATTCCCATGTTCTGGATTGAAGCACTGATTCTATTGGGAAGGTTGACGTGAAGCCATTATATCGTCAGCTGAGGTAAGGTGGGCCACAATTTTTGTTATAATTGGTCCTTGATATCATGGATGTTGGCAGTGGGTCGGAGTTGACGTCCGACCTTCACCTCCCACCGCCCTCATTAGGGATACAATGTATTAAATCCTGTGTTGACGTTGCTCTTCAGTGTGTTAAACGTTTTATTTATGACGGTGGCAGTATGAGTCATATCCAGATGCCAAAATAAAAAATTTGATAGTGAATATTAATTAGGAACGGGTGGGCAAATAGCATTAACCATGTCCATCTGCTGCCTCACCAGGGAGAGGACGAAATTCAATATCACAGACTGCAGGGCAGGATTCCTTATCGGAAACAGAGGAAAAAGTCTCCTGTAACCATGTGTCTGGAAGTGCATCGTTGCCACGGTAGATGGCGCTGAGGAATGAAAGTACCTATGACCACGTGTCATGTGTTCCTTGTGTGTTGCAGGTTGTATGATTAACGTTGTGTACAGTAAGCGGCAGAAAGATGCGGTATCCATGCCGGAAACAACAGAGGTGTTATTGTACGGCTAGGCAGATGGAAACAGTCGAGAGGTAGCACGGCTGTAACATAACAAGTACCCTCGCAGACACAAACAGCATCACACAACATTTGAAGCCCTTTTTGGGCGTTTGTGTGATCATGGGTCCTTTCAAACAGACGAAAGTGCAAGGCGGTGGGCGGTCTGTGCGTGCGCCAGATTTGGAGAGCCAGTTTCTACAGGATATTCAGACGAACAATAATACAAGCCTCAGGCAAGCGGACAGCAAACATTGTGTAAGCCAAAGTACGATTATGGTATCCTCCATTACAACCGCTATTATCCCTGTCACCTACCAGGGTCACTTTGAAAATCAGTTGTGGATGCGATGCAGTTCAGCACAATCTTCCGGGACGATTTGTTGTCGTCGCACGCTCACGGTCCAATCCCGTACATGTTTTCATAGGACCATTTTTCCTCGATCTCAAGCCATTAATTGGTCCCTGCTGTTTCCTGGTTTTATTAATATCCGTCCTGTAAAACAAGTAGGTACCATACCCCGGATACATGAGGAATTTAGAGGAGCCGTACCCTGGATCCATCACTTCAGAAAGAATTTACGAAAGGCTCATATAGATCCATGAGACAGTTTCAACAACATCTCATACAGACAAACAAAATCAGATGTTAAGTACTGGCAGAGAATGACGTCAGCACCAGGCCATAATCAAAGCGCCGCGAGGGGTAGTCGCGCGATCTGGGGCATCTTGTCAAGGTCCGTGCGGCTGCCCCCTCGGAGGTTAGAGTCATCCCTGGGCATGGGTGTGTGTGTTGTCCATAGCGGAAGTTAGTTTAAGTTAGATTGAGTAGTGTGTAGGCTTATGGACCGATGACTTCAACAGTTTGCTCCCGTAAGACCTTACCACACTCATTTCCAATTTCCAGGATCAAAGTGGACTGAAGAAACGAGAAGAATCCAAGGATAAAAAATTAAAGCGACTTGAAAACTCCGTAAATAGAAACGTATCAGCTTAGCAAGATCCGACATTGTCTAATCGCACCTAGTAGTTACATAGAAACAGATAAATATTCAGCGCTAACCAGTCACTTTGTTGGTATACGAGTAATAATATTGGCATACTCATGGTTGGTAACGCCATGTGAGTGCTGCGAGATCTCGGTTGTATTTACAAACTTGTGTACTCAACAGCACTCAAGCGACGAGCTTACAGTTATAAAATGGTAGTGGCAGAGCCTCTGCAGTCTGATTTGAAAGGTTATGGAGACAGCGTTTTTAAAGCGAGTGTACGGAGCTCATTTCCGATCTCTACCTCAGATTCCTCATTCAAATTGGCGGCAGTAACTCACAGCATATCGTCGATCGTCAGTTATGTACCTGGAGATGTCACGTGACGTCCGTTCGCCAAACATTTGCGGCCGTTACGTGCGGCGGTTAACGTATGTGGAAGTATTGTCTCTTCAACAGTGAAGATCCCTAAGGAATTTAGATCTCGGAAATACAAATTATGGTGTAATTTCTGATACGCTTTCACTCATGGATCTTCCACCTACCATCGGCCACATTCCGAATGGATTAAATCGCAACATGACGCCGTGTTCAGTGCACGCCTATCTGCATGAGACTTCTCAGCTATCGTGTCACCCATTGCGCGGCACCTAACCACAATATTCGGACGTAATATATGGAGCATCTTCAAATAGGGCCACGTATTATGTCGGGAGCTTTGCGCACATATTTTATAAGAGCATTGCATATACTCTTACGACCAAAAATATTACGACCACTGCCCATCACGAGAGTGAATATCGCGTGGTTGCTTTGTGAACACCTGATGCGTTAAGGACAACATACACTACCCACTAAGATTAATGTTACCATCTGTCAGAAGCCTGAAAAACCACATTTTGCAGCGCAGACAGCTGCGAAATGTGCAGGAAGAGAGTCAGTGAAGTTCTGGAAGATAACGACAGTGATATGTAGAGCCATTTTGACTACAGTGCCGTGACAATCTGCGCTAGGTTTCTCGGTTGAGGATACATGGTGCGAACAGACCGACTGAGGTGGCCCAACACACTCTCGATTGGGTTTATATCGCGGGAGTTTGTTGGCCGGGGGAATATGGTATCCTCATCCTGGTTCTCTTCGAACAACGCATGTATACTGCGAGCTGTGTGACATGTTGCATTGTGCTGCTGGAAGAGGCCATCTTACCGAGAAAGAACTGATTGCATATGCGGGGGGCGGGGGGAGGGAGGGCGGGGGGGCGGGGGGAGGGAGGGCGATATGGTACCGAAGGATGCACGCATACATGTATTGATCCAGTGTGCCTTCCAGAATGAAGAGGTCATCCAGGAAACACCACGAAAATATCCCCCGGGCCATAACACTCTCTACTTGTTCCACGGTTTTGCTGAGCCGTGTGTGGCTCGCGTTCTTGCCGTTCATAACTTGCCGTTGTGTAACAGCGGTAGTGGCGTCCCGATTCCTTCTTGTGTTAATGGTGCCACTGAGTTGCTAGTACTGTTTGTCCGTGAATGGCAGCAGCAGCGGTTATCGAGTGCCAGTACCGTGGCACTATCTTTGGCGCCATGGCTAGTATTCCGGGTCGTCGTGCGTGTCAGGCAGTTGGGCTTCGGACGGAGCAGCGAGGAGGTCCGCAGCGCTAGGGCAGGCCAGGACAGCTGGCGGGGTGCAGTCACTGTCGGACCGAGAGGCTGTAGCCGACGACCGAACCCAGGACGTTTGAAGTTTAGTGAATCGTATCCAGTACTGAAACCTCTACTGCTTGAGATCTCCCTGTTTTTTGCGTGTTGCTGTTCGCAGGATCGGTGAGGCCAACCGCAACAAGTGGAGTCTGTCAGGTTGGCGGAAGCTATTAGCCGCCTTCTACTCCTTGGTGTTAGTTTGGATTTAGTGTTATTCTTATTAGTGAAGAGGAACCAGCGGTATTTTCTGCCCCGTGGCCACTATCGCCCAGTTACCTGCCCTGGAGGTTAGCGTACTTTTCCGGCAGTGTGCCTTTCCTCGTCGTGCTGATGGTGTCCGGCACGGCGTGTAGTTCGACAGCCTCTTACATTGTACTGTGCATATGTTTTTGGGAGGTCTGCTTTCGTTCTAGTGTTTCCTTCTGCCTTGGGTGTGTTTCTGAAGACGTGGTGCTGTCCGTCTCTTCACCCTTGCCTAAAAGTATTCATCGTTGTACTGGTGATCGGACGTTAGGCGGATTGGTTAGTCTGTCGGTCGGCGCTTAAGCTACCCCTAATGTGAGTTGCCATTCTCTTACGCGAGTACAGCTCTTGGCTGCCTGTCTCACAGATTACACACCTGTAGTAACCTTCCTCAGGTCGATCCTGGGAGCATCTACATCTACATCTACATGATTACTCTGCAATTCACATTTAATTGCTTGGCAGAGGGTTCATCGAACCACAATCATACTATCTCTCTACCATTAAACTCCCGAACAGCGCGTGGGATAAACGAACACCTTAACCTTTCTGTTCGAGCTCTGATTTATTTTATTTTGATGATCATTCCTACCTATGTAGGTTGGGCTCAATAAAATATTTTCGCATTCGTAAGAGAAAGTTGGTGATTGAAATTTCGTAAATAGATCTCGCTGCGACAAAAAACGTCTTTGCTTTAATGACTTCCATCCCAACTCGCGTATCATATCTGCCACACTCTGTCCCCTATTACGTGATAATACAAAACGAGTTGCCCTTTTTGCACCCTTTCGATGTCCTCCGTCAATCCCACCTGGTAAGGATCCCACACCGCGCAGCAATATTATAACAGAGGACGAACGAGAGTAGTGTAAGCTGTCTCTTTAGTGGACTTGTTGCATCTTCTAAGTGACCTCCCAATGAAATGCAACCTTTGGCTCGCCTTCTCCACAGTAATATCTATGTGGTCTTTCCAACTGAAGTTGTTCGTAATTTTAACACCAAGGTACTTAGTTGAATTGACAGCCTTGAGAATTGTACTATTTATCGAGTAATCGAATCCACCGGATTTCTTTTGGAACTCATGTGGATCACCTCACACTTTTCGTTATTTAGCGTCAACTGCCACCTGCCACACCATACAGCAATCTTTTCTAAATCGCTTTGCAACTGATACTTGTCTTCGGATGACCTTACTAGACGGTAAATTACAGCAAAATGGTTCAAATGGGTCTGAGCACTATGGGACTCAACTTCTGAGGTCATCAGTCCCCTAGAACTTAGAACTACTTAAACCTAACTAACCTAAGGACATCACACACATCCATGCCCCAGGCAGGATTCGAACCTGCGACCGTTGCGGTCTCGCGGTTCCAGACTGTAGCGCCTAAAACCGCACGGCCACTCCGGCCGGCAAATTACAGCATCATCTGCGAACAACCTAAGAGAACTGCTCAGATTGTCACCCAGGTAATTTATACAGATCAGGAACAGCAGAGGTCCCAGGACGCTTTCCTGTCTGTGATGAATCACTCCGTCTTATTTGGACAAGTTGTGATAATTGTTTAAATTTTTCTTTAATGCTTTAACGTGTTATTGCCTTGTAATTCTAGCCTTCAGCAGTTAATTGTTTGTAACATTGCTTGTGGTTTTCACCCGACAAATAGTTTCCGTTCTGTCTTGATAAGGCCTTCAGCCGTCAGTATAACTTGTTACAGTTTTTAAGATTGTTAAAATGGCTGCGTATGTTTAATGTGTAATTTTCCACCTTATTGGTAATTCAGGCCTTCAGCCGTTGTGTATTTTTAAAATTGCTCATGTCCTTCAGCCGACGAGCAATTTTGAACCTTCTTAACCAGGCCTTTAGGCATTAATTGTGTGTAACACTGCTTGTGACCTTCAGCCAACAATAACTTCCAATTCTACTAATAAGGCTTTCAGCGGCTAGTGTTGTAAAATCTTTTAAAAATGGTTGTTGAGAGTTTTGTTTTTTAAAAATAGAGTTATGTGTTTTCTGAGCAACCAATGGTAACTGATTAGGCCCCGTCCACACCTTTCCTGCTTTCCCTAAGTCCCACGTCTCATTTGCTTTAAGACATTTCACGCTATACAACGGCCATTTGTCTGATGGAGCATAAAACGTGTTTCATCTGGCAAGGCCTCCTGTTATCACTCAGTGGAAGTCCTGATGAACAAATTTCAGCCTTCTACGTCGTCGAACAGCAACACCACAGTTGCCTTTTCACTGATTTTGGGCAGCGACATTTTACCATGCACAGAAACTTTAACCTCGGTGACATGCGAATAATTTATAAACTTAGCCGTTTCAGGAATGCTGCTACCCTTGGTCTGAAAGCCAATGATCATGCCCAATTTAACCTCAGACAGCGCTCTCTTTCCGCATTATGACAACTACTGAACTATTTTCCGCTTCCCCGCGAGACGAGTTATATAACCTCCAATTCCAGTGCCATCACCTGCGGTCTCTGAGTGTTTATTCCATGTTGACGTCAAACATATGTGGTGGTACATTAGTATGATTACAATATGTATAATCGGTGCAGAGACAAAGGAGGGATTAACTTTACTATACGACCCACGAATGGGGAAAGTAGTGAACATAAGAGACTTCGACAAAAGGCAGCGCGTTATCGTCCAGCGCCTGGGTGACAGATCTGACAACAGAGTACAATACTGGTGGATGCACAATTGTTCCTGAGCGCAGCATTCAGGGCACATTGTTGAACACAGCGTTCGGCAGAATACGGATCCTATGTGTTCCCATACTGCCCCAAAGAAACCATCAATTACAGCTACCGTAGACACTCAATCACTGAGATTGGATCCTGAATCAGTGGCAATGTATCGCCTGGTAGACTGAATCACGTGCCAGTTTCCATCAGGTTCATGGTTGTGTCTAGTGTCACTTTCATCCAAGTGAATGGCTGCTCACAAAATCCACTGGACTGTGAACGCAGACACCTGGAGGCACTATTATGCTATTAGAGACACTCAGCTGCACTTCCAAGGAACCTGTGCTGTAGTCAATGGTAGTCACGATAGAAAATTGATATTGTTGCGGCCACATGTAGTAAGCATTGCTTCACACAGTGGAGAATGGCAAAACAGAGGCACGCCGGCGACTGAGGCGTTGCAAAGTAGGCAGGCACAGATAGCCTTGCTGACAGCAGCAGTCTACCAACAGACTGACACAAGGACGCACACAATCCGAGCGCCGAGTGAAGCCTGGAGAGTGCTGAGTAAGGAGAAGTGAGGCCAGCACGCTAAGTTACGCTGCAATATACTGAAGGAGTAATAACAAAAAGCTACCACCGAGGGTGAAAAACATCCTCCTGCTGGACATAAATAGTGGAGCGCAGCAGCAACAGACATAAGCCATTAGGAAGCAGTTCGGATCTGAGGACGGACGTGGTCCATGTTCGAATGTTAAATCTGTGTGGGCGACGATTCTGGAAGTCTGATCCAGCTTGCAGGAGTCATCTGTTCGCCGCCAGATGTCAACTTCAGCTCTGGAGGTCGGCCGAGTTCGGTCGGCACCATGGCTAACTACCTATAGTGAGAACTTCCAGCAGGACGGGCCGCAACGTGGTGTCGGTCACAGTTGCCGCTGGGGACTGACGCTCGGACTTCACGGAAACCCGGCCGCATGGCGTGTGGTCCGTCCATGATAGGACCTTGCGGACATCACGACTGACGGCTTCCCAGCCGCCGGTACAGCAGGTGTCGGCAGCTGGCCCCACGGCGTGTGGTCCATCCATGATGGGACCTTGCGGACATCACGACTGACGGCTTCCCAGCCGCCGGTGCAGCAGGTGTCGGCAGCTGGCCCCACGGCGTGTGGTCCGTCCATGATGGGACCTTGCGGACATCACGACTGACGGCTTCCCAGCCGCCGGTGCAGCAGGTGTCGGCAGCTGGCCCCACGGCGTGTGGTCCGTCAATGATGGGACCTTGCGGACATCACGACTGACGGCTTCCCAGCCGCCGGTGCAGCAGGTGTCGGCAGCTGGCCCCACGGCGTGTGGTCCATCCATGATGGGACCTTGCGGACATCACGACTGACGGCTTCCCAGCCGCCGGTGCAGCAGGTGTCGGCAGCTGGCCCCACGGCGTGTGGTCCGTCCATGATGGGACCTTGCGGACATCACGACTGACGGCTTCCCAGCCGCCGGTGCAGCAGGTGTCGGCAGCTGGCCCCACGGCGTGTGGTCCGTCAATGATGGGACCTTGCGGACATCACGACTGACGGCTTCCCAGCCGCCGGTGCAGCAGGTGTCGGCAGCTGGCCCCACGGCGTGTGGTCCATCCATGATGGGACCTTGCGGACATCACGACTGACGGCTTCCCAGCCGCCGGTGCAGCAGGTGTCGGCAGCTGGCCCCACGGCGTGTGGTCCGTCCATGATGGGACCTTGCGGACATCACGACTGACGGCTTCCCAGCCGCCGGTGCAGCAGGTGTCGGCAGCTGGCCCCACGGCGTGTGGTCCGTCAATGATGGGACCTTGCGGACATCACGACTGACGGCTTCCCAGCCGCCGGTGCAGCAGGTGTCGGCAGCTGGCCCCACGGCGTGTGGTCCGTCAATGATGGGACCTTGCGGACATCACGACTGACGGCTTCCCAGCCGCCGGTGCAGCAGGTGTCGGCAGCTGGCCCCACGGCGTGTGGTCCGTCAATGATGGGACCTTGCGGACATCACGACTGACGGCTTCCCAGCCGCCGGTGCAGCAGGTGTCGGCAGCTGGCCCCACGGCGTGTGGTCCGTCAATGATGGGACCTTGCGGACATCACGACTGACGGCTTCCCAGCCGCCGGTGCAGCAGGTGTCGGCAGCTGGCCCCACGGCGTGTGGTCCGTCAATGATGGGACCTTGCGGACATCACGACTGACGGCTTCCCAGCCGCCGGTGCAGCAGGTGTCGGCAGCTGGCCCCACGGCGTGTGGTCCGTCCATGATGGGACCTTGCGGACATCACGACTGACGGCTTCCCAGCCGCCGGTGCAGCAGGTGTCGGCAGCTGGCCCCACGGCGTGTGGTCCGTCAATGATGGGACCTTGCGGACATCACGACTGACGGCTTCCCAGCCGCCGGTGCAGCAGGTGTCGGCAGCTGGCCCCACGGCGTGTGGTCCATCCATGATGGGACCTTGCGGACATCACGACTGACGGCTTCCCAGCCGCCGGTGCAGCAGGTGTCGGCAGCTGGCCCCACGGCGTGTGGTCCGTCCATGATGGGACCTTGCGGACATCACGACTGACGGCTTCCCAGCCGCCGGTGCAGCAGGTGTCGGCAGCTGGCCCCACGGCGTGTGGTCCGTCAATGATGGGACCTTGCGGACATCACGACTGACGGCTTCCCAGCCGCCGGTGCAGCAGGTGTCGGCAGCTGGCCCCACGGCGTGTGGTCCATCCATGATGGGACCTTGCGGACATCACGACTGACGGCTTCCCAGCCGCCGGTGCAGCAGGTGTCGGCAGCTGGCCCCACGGCGTGTGGTCCGTCCATGATGGGACCTTGCGGACATCACGACTGACGGCTTCCCAGCCGCCGGTGCAGCAGGTGTCGGCAGCTGGCCCCACGGCGTGTGGTCCATCCATGATGGGACCTTGCGGACATCACGACTGACGGCTTCCCAGCCGCCGGTGCAGCAGGTGTCGGCAGCTGGCCCCACGGCGTGTGGTCCATCCATGATGGGACCTTGCGGACATCACGACTGACGGCTTCCCAGCCGCCGGTGCAGCAGGTGTCGGCAGCTGGCCCCACGGCGTGTGGTCCGTCCATGATGGGACCTTGCGGACATCACGACTGACGGCTTCCCAGCCGCCGGTGCAGCAGGTGTCGGCAGCTGGCCCCACGGCGTGTGGTCCATCCATGATGGGACCTTGCGGACATCACGACTGACGGCTTCCCAGCCGCCGGTGCAGCAGGTGTCGGCAGCTGGCCCCACGGCGTGTGGTCCATCCATGATGGGACCTTGCGGACATCACGACTGACGGCTTCCCAGCCGCCGGTGCAGCAGGTGTCGGCAGCTGGCCCCACGGCGTGTGGTCCGTCCATGATGGGACCTTGCGGACATCACGACTGACGGCTTCCCAGCCGCCGGTGCAGCAGGTGTCGGCAGCTGGCCCCACGGCGTGTGGTCCATCCATGATGGGACCTTGCGGACATCACGACTGACGGCTTCCCAGCCGCCGGTGCAGCAGGTGTCGGCAGCTGGCCCCACGGCGTGTGGTCCATCCATGATGGGACCTTGCGGACATCACGACTGACGGCTTCCCAGCCGCCGGTGCAGCAGGTGTCGGCAGCTGGCCCCACGGCGTGTGGTCCGTCCATGATGGGACCTTGCGGACATCACGACTGACGGCTTCCCAGCCGCCGGTGCAGCAGGTGTCGGCAGCTGGCCCCACGGCGTGTGGTCCATCCATGATGGGACCTTGCGGACATCACGACTGACGGCTTCCCAGCCGCCGGTGCAGCAGGTGTCGGCAGCTGGCCCCACGGCGTGTGGTCCGTCCATGATGGGACCTTGCGGACATCACGACTGACGGCTTCCCAGCCGCCGGTGCAGCAGGTGTCGGCAGCTGGCCCCACGGCGTGTGGTCCATCCATGATGGGACCTTGCGGACATCACGACTGACGGCTTCCCAGCCGCCGGTGCAGCAGGTGTCGGCAGCTGGCCCCACGGCGTGTGGTCCGTCCATGATGGGACCTTGCGGACATCACGACTGACGGATTCCCAGCCGCCGGTGCAGCAGGCGTCGGTAACTGACCTCACAGCGACGTGGCTCCATCTCCACCACAGGGCATCCTGGCTTCAGCAGAGCACTGGTGGCCTGAGGCTCCGGAGAATGATCAGCGGCGCGCGTTGATCACATTGTCGGAGAATCTACACAACAGCAGCCAGGCGGAAGGATCCGCATTGCTGGGCAGCGACCACGAGGGAGAAATTGTAAAGAGAGTTCAATAAATAATTGTAAAACTTCACGCCGTCTCAGTCTTTGGTACAGCTACTGTGTCTGCTGCTACCAAGTTGTGCAGAAGCCGTAACAATATTTATGTCCAAGCCGTGAAATTCGCCTGCTGTGAACTCGTTGGAACACATGCGGGATACTATCTGGTGCCAGCTATGCACCCACGAATTACTCGCCTATATTTTACAACTGCATGATTGTGCGTACACGTCTGGTGCCACTTACACCCGGAAACCTGCAAAAGACTTGTTGGATTTATGCCACTCAAAATCGCAGTTGTATTGCTTTCCAAAGGGTGAATCCATTTTTCTATATAGCAGGTGGTCATAATATTTCGCCTCGTTAGTGCAGTTTACTTTCTTCAATTAGCTACACAAATTATACTTCCATATTAATGAAAATTGTATTTAAAATTTTTCTGTAGCTGTAGGGTATCATTCTCATGAAAACATATTTTGCACCTCTCCTCTGTTTTCCATACGCTGGCCTAGTGCGTCAGGCAGTGACAGAGAAAAAGAGGGACACAGGGACAGACAGAGAGACAGACACACACACACACACACACACACACACAGAGAGAGAGAGAGAGAGAGAGAGAGAGAGAGAGAGAGAGTGCTGGTCTTGTTCCTAACCGGGACTGCAGACCAAAAGAACGATGGACGGGATGTTAATATCGATTCCACCGCGCGGTTCGCTGCCCGTGACAGCACCGACCCGAAACGTACATCTCTCGCCCGCGAAACGACCGCCGACTGCATATGAGGTGCAGCAACAGAAACACAATATACGCCGCACGTTATCGGGTGCTGAGGCAGCTTTGACCCAAAAAACAGAACAGTAGTTATCCTGTCAAACACGAAACCACAGAACAAGTCAATGATTACCGGTAAGGGCGTTTATAAAGAGACTGGAGCATTGGAACCAGAACATCTGGCATACGACAGGGGACTTTAAGCTTTCCAACAACACAAAATTACGAAATTCCAGGAAAATACCTTAACACACTTAACATATTATATATAGCTCCCTCAAAATGCCGGCCGAAGTGGCCGTGCGGTTAAAGGCGCTGCAGTCTGGAACCGCAAGACTGCTACGGTCGCAGGTTCGAATCCTGCCTCGGGCATGGATGTTTGTGATGTCCTTAGGTTAGTTAGGTTTAACTAGTTCTAAGTTCTAGGGGACTAATGACCTCAGCAGTTGAGTCCCATAGTGCTCAGAGCCATTTGAACCATCCCTCAAAATCGTTAATCCAACAGAAATAATTAACCGGTCCCAATAAGAGTTGTTGTTCGTAACACTATTCCACAATTTCCACAATAGGTGCCAGTCGCTACAGCCTTCCTACATGAACCTGATACAGTAGTAACAGTTTTAAATCACTCGCCGTACCATGTGAATTAGTGGCAGAGGACAGAAACACTAACGATAACATTCTGCACGTAACAAACAATTCTCTACATCCCAATTAGCTAACGTTATTGTAACACTTATGTCCAACGTCCTCCTGATCTGCACACTATGCATTGGTAAATCAAACCTCTACCCAACAGGCACACGCTAATGGGGTTGTGTCGGAACAATTAATATCTGGTTCTCTTAACCTAATAAGTACTTCTAAACTTTGAATGACAGTTCGCACAGATTGGTGTGCTTTTTAATGTGATCGTATTACTGCACGAAGATGAACCGTTTGTGGTAACAGTGATTTACTAACATGGATCTTCAATCGTTAACGACGGATCTGATATATATACAAGGTGCTTCAAGACCTCACCGACAAATTTTGAGAGATGACAGACCAATAATTCGTTTCTTATTAAGCAACTTATGGGCGTATTTCAAATCGGACGAAAAATGAAGAAACTGACTCCGTATTTCAAAAAGCCATTAATAATTTTTACTTGTATGAATTGCTATAAAAGAAAACAACTTTCATTGAGTTCTCTCTTAATGTTTACTAGCTTTCGAGTTAAAATTCGGTAACGTTTTCGATATTTTCCGACAGCCTTAATTTGTTTACGTGTAACTCAAGATACTTATATCGGGTTTCACTGAACTACGATTCATTTTGAAGCTCAAAGTCTTTTGTTGATAGAAGTATATAACATTAATATAACAATAACTAATATAATTTCCAGAAAACCTTTTCATGAATGCGTTAAGCATGAACACAGTTTTCATGAGGGTTAAACTTACTTAAACTTGGCCGGCCGAGGTGGCCGAGCGGTTCTAGGCGCTATAGTCTGGAACCGCGAGACCGCTACGGTCGCAGATTCGAATCCTGCCTCGGGCATGGATGTGTGTGATGTCCTTAGGTTAGTTAGGTTTAAGTAGTTCTAAGTTCTAGGGGACTGATGACCTTAGAAGTGAAGTCCCATAGTGCTCAGAGCCATTTTACTTAAACTTGCACCTCGTTTTATAACACATTGATTTCAGTTTTACCTTTTATGCAGCCCCTTGTCTGAAAAATGGAAAAAATAATTGAACAGTGAATACCTATGTTCATGGTTTACTTAGACTGCGATACATAAACAAGAGGCTATCAACAATATTCTGATTCATTGATGTTGCCACTGTTTCTATTTACATTTTATTATTTCAACTTTCTGTTGAACATATCACAAGAAAGTTCACTAATATCGTTTTTGAATCAAATGGTGAAAAATATGGTATAATATTTTTTCCATTTAGCATTGTCTTTTTGAGAGGCCACATGAAAAATGACGAACATTGCATTACATTTAAGTACTAAAAATGCTGCCTAAATGACACATAAAAATATATACACTCCTGGAAATGGAAAAAAGAACACATTGACACCGGTGTGTCAGACCCACCATACTTGCTCCGGACACTGCGAGAGGGCTGTACAAGCAATGATCACACGCACGGCACAGCGGACACACCAGGAACCGCGGTGTTGGCCGTCGAATGGCGCTAGCTGCGCAGCATTTGTGCACCGCCGCCGTCAGTGTCAGCCAGTTTGCCGTGGCATACGGAGCTCCATCGCAGTCTTTAACACTGGTAGCATGCCGCGACAGTGTGGACGTGAACCGTATGTGCAGTTGACGGACTTTGAGCGAGGGCGTATAGTGGGCATGAGGGAGGCCGGGTGGACGTACCGCCGAATAGCTCAACACGTGGGGCGTGAGGTCTCCACAGTACATCGATGTTGTCGCCAGTGGTCCGCGGAAGGTGCACGTGCCCGTCGACCTGGGACCGGACCGCAGCGACGCACGGATGCACGCCAAGACCGTAGGATCCTACGCAGTGCCGTAGGGGACCGCACCGCCACTTCCCAGCAAATTAGGGACACTGTTGCTCCTGGGGTATCGGCGAGGACCATTCGCAACCGTCTCCATGAAGCTGGGCTACGGTCCCGCACACCGTTAGGCCGTCTTCCGCTCACGCCCCAACATCGTGCAGCCCGCCTCCGGTGGTGTCGCGACAGGCGTGAATGGAGGGACGAATGGAGACGTGTCAACTTCAGCGATGAGAGTCGCTTCTGCCTTGGTGCCAATGATGGTCGTATGCGTGTTTGGCGCCGTGCAGGTGAGCGCCACAATCAGGACTGCATACGACCGAGGCACACAGGGCCAACACCCGGCATCATGGTGTGGGGAGCGATCTCCTACACTGGCCGTACACCACTGGTGACCGTCGAGGGGACACTGAATAGTGCACAGTACATCCAAACCGTCATCGAACCCATCGTTCTACCATTCCTAGACCGGCAGGGGAACTTGCTGTTCCAACAGGACAATGCACGTCCGCATCTATCCCGTGCCACCCAACGTGCTCTAGAAGGTGTAAGTCAACTACCCTGGCCAGCAAGATCTCCGGATCTGTCCCCCATTGAGCATGTTTGGGACTGGATGAAGCGTCGTCTCACGCGGTCTGCACGTCCAGCACGAACGCTGGTCCAACTGAGGCGCCAGGTGGAAATGGCATGGCAAGCCGTTCCACAGGACTACATCCAGCATCTCTACGATCGTCTCCATGGGAGAATAGCAGCCTGCATTGCTGCGAAAGGTGGATATACACTGTACTAGTGCCGACATTGTGCATGCTCTGTTGCCTGTGTCTATGTGCCTGTGGTTCTGTCAGTGTGATCATGTGACGTATCTGACCCCAGGAATGTGTCAATCAAGTTTCCCCTTCCTGGGACAATGAATTCACGGTGTTCTTATTTCAATTTCCAGGAGTGTATTTTACGTTTGGTTTGAATTTTATTGGAGAAATTTACTTTGATTAATTTCTGTGCTACTAGTCTCAGAAATGAGTGATTCTGTTAAATTCCGGGAACTTTGACCCTTAAAACAACGGGAACAATCGCTTATGGTAACTACGAGTTTCAAAAAGGTGTTAACATCTACTTTTGATTACATAAAAATGAACTATCACAGAAAATACAAGATTTCCTGCTGTCCGAAGTGAAATGGATCAGCCCATATACATATTGGCCCGCTGTTAATGAGTTTATGCGCACGGTTATAAAGTGAAACGCCACCTAGCGACCTGCTACGCAACTCCGAGCGAGGCTGTTATTCTATGGAGTCTTACCAGTCCTGTCACTCAGCAAGTTTTGAAATACTGTATCTTCAGCGCTGCCCATCTTACTAGTACTGAATCCAGGTTTTATTGCTGTTAGTGCTCAATGATACAAGGCGTGTGAATGTGAATCTAGTGAGGTCACTCATGTGATCAGGTGCTACGGTGGGACGAGGGAAAATGGAAGAACTGCTCTTCGTATCTACGAAAGACGGTTCCATGCCAGAAGACAGCCACACCTCAACATCTCTGCCGCAATTCATGGACGCTTACGAGAAACAGGAAGTTTGCGTGCGCAGTATGTTGGTGGTAGTAGGCGTGACGCGACAATAGCAGATTTTAATGAGTGAAGTGATCCGTAGTTTTAGAAATGAACCTCCAAGCAGCAGTTATAATACCCCGTATCTGTCATCAGACTAATTGAGGACTGGAACCTGCACATGTATCACCTTCTAAAGGTGCACGTTTTAGGACCAGCTGATTACCCACATCGTATTTAATTTGTGTATTGTTTTGTTCACTAAACACCCATGTTTGATTTACTGATGAGGCCTCCTTTACGCGTGACGAATATTTTAACAGCAGAAAAAGCCCCATATGGGACTATACTGTTAGATTCGCACCAACGAAGATTCCCCGTAAACATATGGGTGGGAACTGAGGATAACCGTGTTCCAGGACCTGTAATACTGTCACCTAGGCTAAGTGGACCAACTTACTTACAGTTCCGGCAGACCACACTTCCGGAAATGTTGGGCAGTACACCGCTTGCCGTGCGCAGAGGTCTCTGTTTCCAGCACGCTGGAGCCCATCACACTTTAGTGCTGATGCGCCAGCACAGCTAACTACCGATTTTGTTCAGTATGGGAAAGAAGGAGGAAGACATTGCGTGTCCAGCGCTTTCGACTTACTTGATGCCCCTTGACTGCTTTCTTTGCAGACATGTCAAAACTTGGGTTTGCGTTAATCTAATTGCCACTGGAACTGAGGCGACAGCCCTAATCTGATGCTTTACATGAAACCCGGCAGAATCCTGACGTGCTATCTAGAATTAGAGGGGTATTGATGCGAAGATGCGCGGCATCTACTGGGGTACGGGGTGCATAGTTTGAACCATTAATGAAAATAATAGTCAGAACATCCTAACTGCAATAAACCCTAATTTTTGTGCAATTGTAGTTATTCGTTATTATAACCCTAAAGACATGTTTAAGATTGTGTGTTTCTTAATAAGAAAAGAGTCTTCTTTATGTGAACTGTTATTCCTGAAACTTTGTCGGCGTGTCCTGAAACATCCTATATGTAACTCTTGAGTTTGCTGCCGGACGAATTTCATTAATTGAGTTAATTGCTCGACATGAGGAGATGGTTTGTGCTGGTTGCTCCTGGCAAGTATCAGTTTGCCAGCAGTAACCAACAGTAACCACCTCACGGTATTGAGCAAAGACATGCAGGGTGTTTCAAAAGGTTCACAAAGTATCATAAACGAACTATGTAAGAATTATAATAGGAAACTTGGATGAAATTTAAGATAATCATCGGAGCTAGAAGTTTACGTGGGCGGCCGTTGTATGTTGCCAGTTCGGCAAACTGCCGGTAGAGGTGTTAGTACAGCAGCTACCTCCCTCACTCGTTCATTGCGCCCTGTTTCAAAATTACAAGGACACACACAAAATTTCATTTCTTTCAACAGCACTGAGAACCACCACTCTGGCACCTGCATGTAAGAACGAATTTTAACAACAAGCTGTTTCGACAATGAATCTTCCGTAAATGGCATAGGAATCTCGTATTGCATCAGTTACCCTACGGTCGCTTGACGCTACGACACATGATTTTTTTGTGGGCGTTGTTAATTTCTCTGTCTGTGGGCCTCCCTTCCAACAACTCTGGCTGACTGCGACGCCTGTAACAACAGCAGAAAACATAGTTGCTCGAAATGTGCTCTCAAACGTATGGGGCGAATCTCTCATTTGGATGTTTGCCGTGCTCGCAGAGGAGAGCACACTGCACATTCCAGAAAGGTAAATGAAAACTTTGAAGCTATATGAAACTGTAAAAAGTACTGCAAGGTGTTACGTGCATGCTTGTAAAAGACATCTGTTTCTTTGGTCATAAGCCATATTAGTGGTTTGATGCGGCCCGCCATTAATTCCCCTCTCGCACCAACTTCTTCATCTCAGAGCAGCACTTACAATGGGAGGCCGCCAATTGTGAAATTCAGATTCGAGAAAATCGACAGTTAAAAGAAACCGTTGCGGTGAAATACCCTCTACGATTAATAATTTTCTACAGCGTCGTCGTGCAGCGGTAAGCGCTCGGGTTTGTAATCCGAAGGTCGCCGGATCGAATCTCGCACCATGCAACGTTTTTTTTAGTATTTGTTTTTTGTAATTCAAATATATATATATATATATAGTTCCCGGCAATCAGTTGCAACAATTATGCATATAATAAGTTGTTGAAAGTCGTTTGTCGTGGAAAAACTGGCGACTTCGAACATCATTATGTTTTCCGCAAACAAAGTTGTATTCCACAAATGTTATTAATTGTTTTCATAATGTTATCCACGTATAGTTAACGGAAGACGTAGAAACGATATTCCGAAACGAATACGTATACCGTAAGTCAAACGTTCGAATTAGAATAGAGACCCCACGAACACAAATTTGCTGTGGCAGGTATGAAATATAAACTACGTTACTCGCTCGTTACACTTGAAGGACAGATGTTGAATGGGCCGAAACGAGCCGCCGCATAACAGCGTAGTTGCCTGCTAACTTCGAAAGAAGGTAGATGCGGCCCCTAGCGCAACTTATAACATCGTCGAAAATCAGTGCGGACGGGAGAGCTTTGGTACAACCTGTTAAACAAACGGAAAAATGGAGGCGGCACAATTGGAGAGTGATCCGCATTCACCAACATGCATAAGCAATTCATTAATAGTATATACGTATGAATTACAAAAAACTAATAATAAAAAAGAATTGCATGGCGCGAGTTTCGATCCGGCGACCTTCGGATTACTAACCCGAGATCTTACCTCTGCGCCACGACGCTGTAGAAAGCTGTTAATCGCAGAGAGTATTTCACCGCAACGGTTTCTTTTAACTGTCGATTTTCTCGACAACGGCTGAGAAGTGCATCTTGGTGCTTTGCCACATTACACCTCTGGCCATGAGCTTTTATTATGCGCAGTATGAATGGAATCTGAATTTCACAATTGGCGGCCTCCCCTTGTTAGACCCAAAGTCGCATAAAGACATTCTCTGACTTCCTGCCGCGTCATTTCAGGGTACTACTCACAGCTTTCAACGGTTACTTCCATCGTCTTCGTCAAGAGCAACTGACTGTCTAAATTGCTGCTTTGATGGCTTTATACAGCCCATAAAGGGCTTGTGGTTGTTCGGCAATTACGTAATGCCGCTGCTGATGGTATCGACGTCTATGCTGATGGTGCCAGCGCTCCCGTAGTAGAGTAAACACTGCGGCGAATATCTCTGCTTCTTCTCTGCATCGAGAGCTCGCTTTCATGCACCGCTTAGATTATATCCGCTGTCTTGATTGAAGTTCTTGTCACACATTCTTATTTCTACAGCCTCTTTAATTACAGAATACAGGTATGTAGGAACCTGGGCCGATGATTCATGGGATTTGTAACATTCCTTGTGAGTGCCGAAGCAATTACATCGGTCATTCCATTCGTACCATTTCCGAACGCTGTCCAGAACAACAAAGATATATTAAAAATCGAGACTTGAGGAAATCTGCAGATGTTGAGCACAGCCTCAAGGACACAAAATACTGTTTGATGAAACAAAGAGTTTTGTCCCAGGCTCCTACATACTGAGATTCTGAAATATCTTTCCACAACTGAGTGATACATTATATTCTTTGACATGTTGGAAACTGTGATGTTTCATTACTTCTAACTCTCAGAGCTGATTCCGCGTATTTTTACAGGGATGGTGCATGTTATTTGCCAGTGTTGTTGAGCCGTGGTAAAAATTGCTAGTTTGAAGAGCGCGCCGCCGCGCGAAGTGTGAAGCAGTGGCCCTCCGTTTCTGGCGGTGGCGCCGCTGTGGCAATCGCAGCTTTGGTGTCTCCCTCTGGTTGGAAAGGGAAAGGTTGCCTGTTCACGTGCACTTAAGGGGAGCTGTGAGCTCGCCAATGGGTTAGTCTCTTGTCCCCAGCTTGATTGTCTCTGGTCCGCATTTGTTAGGCAGTTAGTGTCTGTCGTTCGGAGTGCTAGTATCTCTGTCGTTCGGATCAAACTTTAAAGCGGGCAGAATGAGAGTCTTTCCACTCCGCCAGTAAGAGAACTGAGCGAGTGGTCGCCCGGTCGGGGCTTAGTTCCTGCATCCGAGTCTGCGCGTTAGGCCGCCAGTCTGCTCGAGTTTGCTCAGGCAATGGTCATTGGCGGTTGGATCGATCGGTTGGTAGGTCGCGCACTGAGACACAAGATGCCTTGTCCGTTTTGAGCGTCGGTGCATGTGAGGTCGCCACGTGAGTCCAGTGGGCCGCGGCGTATCACGAGGGGTAGTGACTTTGCCGTGGACACGAGATCAACAGGAGTCAACCCACGATATCAGTCTGGCCGGTCCGAGCTGCGACGCCGTGAGACGGGAGATCGGCGCGCCTTCCTGTGTCCGTTGAAGCGGCTGGCAGCAGACGGTTCGGGAGAGCGATTTGGGAGTGCTGCGCGAGGTCTTCTCGAGAAATGGCAGTTTATTAGAAGTTAAGTGATTGGCGATATCTAGTTTGATTTACTCTTGTTAAATTCTACTTGTTTTCTTGGTGAGGTCACCAGCCGTTTTACTTTGGGGTCGTCCCACCATTCTTCTCCGTTTGCCCACGGTCGGGAAAGTGGTTGTTAATAAATTAGGTGGTCCGTTTTTCCCTTGTGGAGTAGGGGCGGGTTAGAGCAACCTGTGGTTCGGGTTGTTCGGTAATCTCCCTATGAATCTACCGTACGTTACTAGCTGCCTCTGTCATATTTGTCGGATTTTGTGTGTTAACGAATCTATTGCTTGGAGTGTAACGGCCTAATACCTGAAATATGTTTTGATCTTTGGAAACTTTGATATTATTGCCTATGATCTTGAGAGGCGGTATCTGTGTACTGTACAGCATCTTAACTATTGTTTGGCCAACTTTGTAGAATTTTATATAAGATGGCATTTCATGGACTTTTATTTAAATGATCATTTTAGTGTATAAAGTTGCCACCCTTTCACCGTAAGACTTTCTTAGAAGTTAAAAAACCAAGTTGCACCTTCAGTGGCAAGGTTAATATTTTAATTGTTAGTGTTTTGTACCAATCCCATCCCTCCTACGGGTTGTGCATAGTTCGTGTGCTTGTGTAAATTGCTAAAACTCTTAGTTTAAAGTTATCTGGTGTGTTGCAGATTTGCACCAGAGTAGTCTCTCAGAGGCTGTTGTGAAGGGTCGTAACTACGGCCGTGTCAAAAGGGAGCGGCAAGGTTCTCTGCCCGAAAGCTCATACAGTCAGAACTTCTTTCTTTATGCCTCTGAATAAATTGTAACTTTTATATGTAGAGGGTGCTTTCTGATTATAATTTGAAATCTGTTTCTTTTAAAAAATGCTTTTAGGCACTATTAAAGTGAATAAAATTTCCATTTGTTAAAAGTAATTTGGTTATGATTTCATCAGTTACTCCCTGGCAACTACTTTCATGCTTACATAGTGTAATTAAATGTGTTAATGTTCTCGAGGAATGAATATTCTTTTAAAATAAATAACGGTTCAGTTGTGTTCTCCATGCTAGAGTGTGAAAAATCATTTTCAAGTGCTTTACTTACAATTTCAGGAATATCATAAAGTACGAGAGAGAAAATCACGGTTTAGTATTTTACTTCTATACACAAAACAGCAGAAGCTATGTAACTTCAGCATTTTCGAACAGTGCTTTGATCCCACTGCCTAGCTACCTCTGGTATAACATGTGAAGGGCCAGTAAATACCAACCAGCTGAAGATGAGACTTCACTGGCTCGAAAGCTAGCTACTATCGTTAGAATAATTGTTTTTAAAAAGCATTATGAAGCAACAGTCTGCAGCATTAATATAAAGCATCCGCTATATTTATATCCTTTCATTCTGTAGAACATTTATGAAGACGAGAAAGACTTATCCCTCCCCAACACAAACAGCAGGAAAGCTTCTTGCAAATGAGGACAGTTTAATTTGGTCTTATTAGAACCATGACGGATCAAGCAATATTTCATTCAGCGTCAAGCAGTCTCATAGGCTTGTACTCCTGGAAAAGAGACGGAAAGTAATTTAGGAGAGCACTGAGTCCCTACAACTTAATTAAATATACGCCAGGAAAATAGGGTAAGGAAATTAATTTATGCGTGATTCGTCTGTGAAGTGCTAATGGAATAAGCTTCTGTATTTACGATGCCGAATTTAATGCGCCGCAGATGCGGAAGGGCGCTCGCCATGCCCACTCGCGTGCCTTTCATCAGCCTTAAGCGTGCCGCACTGTGGAGGCGGAGAGCCGCGTATCAGCCGCGCACCTCACACAGGAATGAACTGCTAATGCACGACGAGTCCTCCTGCAAAAGCTCCGCGAAAAATAGTACATTAAAGGGGAAGGCTCTTCAGGAAATTAATTAAATTACGACTTAAACGCTCTATCTCGGCTGCTGTCGGCGACGGACCTTACTCTCAAATTCGTTTTTGTCGGATAAGCTAAAGAAGGTTATGGAAGGCAAAAAACGGGAGAGGTAGTAAAAAAAAAAAAAGAAATTAACGCTGCAAAACGTCACGGGCGGGCTGCTCGCAGCACTCAATATTCGGCGTAAACATTATTGAAAGGTCGGAGAGGCTACCCCGCGCCCTAATTAATTTCGCTGGATTGCATGAGAGGCAAGCTCCTGGCGACGTACCTTTACAGTCTCCCCTGGGTATCTAGAGGACACTGTACGAATTACATTCCTTGCAAAATTTTGTCCGACTGTGTACTTTAGAGGACACTACATTTTTGTCCGCCGCTTCACCTGCAAACGCGGACCTCACAATACACTGCCGCGACAAAACAGTACTTCTTTTAAGAGTTTTCCATATCATTCAAAATATATTGCTTCAATAGTCCGTATAGAGTACATGAAATGATTACATCTACACCGAGTTATTTCTTCCACCGTGTACAAATTCTAGGGATTGATCGATGAGACTGCAGGGGTCTCCAAACTACGGCCCGCGGGCCGAAAGCGGCCCGCGAAGCCCGACAAACCGGCCCGCGTTAGCTTGCCGGACATCCCCGGTATCCGGCCTACCAAATATTTGAGGTGGTACCTATACTGCCAACAATTGAGTTTCGAGGCCTATCGCGGCCAGTACACCGCGACATTGTCGGAGCTCTATCTTTACAAAGCGGAAGGTAATGGTTAAACTTGTGTCTATCCACAATAAACAGACAGACCATTCACCGTGCGAGAGTGAAAAATAAAAGGAACAGTTAACAGACTAGTTTGGCGAAAACATTTTAAGTAAAAACTTCTTTGCATTTTATTCTACTCATGAGTCTGGTGCAAGTCTTTCAAATGTACGCCACTTCGGCGACTAGCCTTAGTAATCAATCGTTATGGAAGATGCTTCTTAAGCGAGGTTTCACTTTCTTTTGATTACGTTGTGAAATACACATAGCAAGTAAATCGTATAAAATATTTTTATTTAAAGGCAATTTATACAAAATACAGTACCTGGTGTACATAATGATAGTGGATATACTAGTTGTAACTGATGTATAAAAATAACTGTAATTAATTTATATATTGAAAACTCACAGTGTTAGAGTATTCACGTAAAGAAATTTAACATCTTAGTACTAATTAGTGACTTTTATGTAGCTGTAACTTTCCTTTCATAATTACCTCCAGCTGTGGAATAAGTTTACTGGTAGAGAGAATCATCAGCGACTTCAAATGCTCGTCAATTAATTCTGATCTGTAAATACTTTTTGCATACGTGATTAAAAATTAATTTTTAGCGCCCAAAGCGTAAATGGCTTACACTGTTTCGCTACTAAATGAGCCACATGAAAACTAGCACGAGTTGCTGCATGTTGTTCAGCATTTACTTTCTTAAACAGCGACTGCTGGGTTTTTAGCTCGCGTTTCAGAGACTCATACATTTCTAATCGTTCGCATCCTGTAAACTTGGAGTAATTCTGAGAGTGCTTAGTCTCATAATAACGTTTTATATTGTATTCTTTGAAGACTGATATTGCTTCATTGCATATAATACACATTGGTTTGTTGCTTGACTCCACTACAAAATATTGTCATCCCCACTGCACTTTGAAAATTCTACAGTCACTGTCAACCTTTCGTTTCTTTTCCACATTTGTACATAACTTCACAAAAGATTATAACCTGAAAATAAAATTGTGCTATTTAATACTAATAAAACTAGGGAGTAGTCTGCCTAAACAAAATGCAATAAATTTATTTTTAAGGTACTTTAATTACTAAATGAAATACTCACAATTACACTGTAGTTCCACAAAAAATACAGTGAAAAAATACTCAAGTCGTGCTATACGTATTTCGATTTTCAGATTTTCCTTGTCTCTTTGAATTCAAGCTTTGAATTGGCCCACACTTCGTCGCCTCACCTACTAATACAGCGCATGAAACACTAAAAAACTCGTGACTCACACGCAACATAGACACAATCATGCAACAGAACTGTCAAATATATGCTCTGGCTCTGCTACTCGCTACAAGACTACATAACTAAAGTTATTGTTGCGCCGCTTGAAATAACAATGCGTTGACATACTCTACTTCTGTTACGTCCTGGAGTAATAGTGTTGCTAACAATGATTTTGAGATTTCGTTAACTTTGCAGGACGCTTTCGTGAAGAATGTGCAGTGACATACCTTTTTGTAGGTCAAATTCGCCAGAATAAAATAGGCCAGAATTTCGGTCAGGTACGTCCACCAATGAAAATAATGTAATTAAATAAAAATCGTAGTTCATTTCAGTGCTAGCTGTTCCCACAACCTTAGATTTTTGCGATTTCATCTTTCCTTTAGCTTTACATTACGGTGATCATGGAGTGCTAGGGTGCTTTAATCGCACTAGGTAGATCTTGGCCCTTATGACTTCGTGGAGGAGTCAATGTGACCCGCCGACTAAAAAGTTTGGAGACCCCTGGATGAGAGGACACGGAACAAAAAACGGTTTAATGAACTTACGTTCGGAAATGCACCGTTTCCATTCAGTCAAACTTTGTTATAGAGAATACGGTCTAATACTCGCTGTAACCCGCAGCCCCAATTACTGCATGCATGGTTTCCTCTTAATAGGGTATCATTGTTCCTCATACGTCATGCCCTAGCACCCTCTCCTGCCGTAGTAATTGGTAATGTTGCGTCCGATTCACTTTTTTTGCTGACTCACCTTGCAGTGGATGTGATACAGCGTTGCACAAAATGGTTCCGTATTCGAATCGAGAAGTTGCCGACATGGTGCTTGCTTACGGAAAGGCAAATGGCAAAGGGCGGCGGGCAGCAATATCGTATCAGGAGTCCTATCCCCACCGCCAACAGCCTCAGCATTGAATGCTTGCACCGGTGTTTCGCATTTGTTTCACGCAGTATCGTTTCAGGAAGCAGGAAATCGTGAAGGACATATCCGAAATGTTTGGACACCAGACTTGGGCCGGCCGTGGTGGTCTAGCGGTTCTAGGCGCGCAGTCCGGAACCGCGCGACTGCTACGGTCGCAGGTTCGAATCCTGCCTCGGGCATGGATGTGTGTGATGTCCTTAGGGTAGTTAGGTTTAAGTGGATCTAAGTTCTAGGGGACTGATGACCACACATGTTAAGTCCCATAGTGCTCACAGCCATTTGAACCATTTTTGAACCAGACTTGGAGGAAAATTTGATTAACACTGTGAAAGGCGACCGTCGCGGCAGTACCAGGCAGTTGGCCGGCCAGTACACACGGTAAGCCAAATGACAGTGTGGAACATTCTCCAAGACAATTGTTACTACCCTTATCTCTTACAGCATGTACAGGGCTTACTAGCCGCAGACTTCCCACACCGGGAGTAGTTTTGTCACTGGTTTCTTCATCAGGCAATCGCGGTTCTGGGATTTATGTCATCCATCCTATTCACAGGTAAGGTCACATTTACGCGGAGTGCTATCTTCAACTTTCATAACAGTCATCTGCGGTATAGTATGCAGAACCCCCATGGGATGGTGACAGCGAATCATCACCATCGGTGCAGGTCTAACAGGTATGTGTAGGCCGGGATAATTGACGACCGTATTTTGGGACCAGTCTCTCTTCCACGTCGTCTAAGAGGCCGGAAATATCGGCGTTCCTTGTGGGGTCACTTTGACTCCCCTGCTAGAAGAAGTACCATTGATGGTTCGGAGGATTATGTGGCTGCTACATGAAGGTGCTCCAACCCACTTCGCCGTTAACGTCTGGAAACATCTCAATCGTATCGTCCCTGGTCGGTGGATCGGACGAGAGGGTCCAGTTGCATCGCCTGCTCGTTCACTGGATCTCAACCCCGTTTTCTGGTTATGAGGCCATCTCGAAGGTATCGTGTGTGCAAATCCATTCCAGATGTGAGGACACCGGAGGAGCGTATTCATGCTGCCTTCGGCACTGTTCCGATGCAGCCTGGCCGATATGAACGTGTTATACAGAACATGCTACGGCGCATATACGCATGAGTTGAGGCACGTGCAAACCATTTTCAACACATACTGTAATGTGGCTACATGGTACAGCGCTTATTACACCGCAGTCTCTGTAGCAATGTATGACTGAATAAATGGTCTCTAGCATGGAAAGCACGCATTTCGAGACATACATTCATTAGAACTTTTTTATACCATATCCTCTAATCGATCAATCCCTAGAATTTGTACTCAGTGGAAAATATCTCCCCGTAGATCAACACCACATGCGGTTCTGATATAGCAGGTGTTGACCCATCTACATCTACATGGTTACTGTGCAATTCATGCTCAAGTTCCTGGCAGAGGGTTCATCGAACCATTTTCACACTTCTTCTCTACCATTCCACTCTCGAATGGTGCGTGGGAAAAAGGAACACCTAATTTTTTCCGTTCGAGCGCTGATTTCTCTTATTTTATTATGATGATTATTTCTCACTACGTAGGTGGGTGTCAACAAAATATTTTCGCATTCGGAAGAGTAAGTTGGCAATTGAAATTTCGTAAACAGATCTCGTCCCAAAGAAAACCGCCTTTGTTTCAGTGACTGCCACCGTAAGTCGCGAATCATATCAGTGACACTCTCACCCCTGTTTCGCGATAACACAAAACAAGTTGCCCTTCTTTGCACTTTTTCGGTGCCCTGCATCAGTCCTACCTGGTATGGATCCCAGGATCGCAGCAATATTCCAGCAGAGGATTGACAAGTGTAATCTAGGCTGTCTCTTCAGTGGGTTTGTCGCATCTTCTAAGTGTTCTGACAACAAAACGCAGTCTTTGTTTCGCCTTCCCCACAAGGTTATCTACGTGGTCTTTCCAATTTATGTTGCACCTAATTGTAATTCCTAGGTATTTAGTCGAATTGACAGCCCTTAGTTTGTGCGATTTACCGTATACCTAAAATTTTTCGAATTTCCTTTAGTACCCATGTGGGTGATCTCGCACTTTCCTTTGTTTAGTGTCAATTGCCACTTTTCGCACCATACGGAAATTCTCTCTAGATCATTTTGTAATTGGAATTGATCGTCTGATGATTTTACTAGACGGTAAATTATAGCGTCATCTGCAAACAATCTAAGGCGGCTGCTCAGATTATCACCTAGATCATTTATGTAAATCAGGAATAGCAGAGTGCCTATGTCACTACCTTGCGTAACGCCAGGTATCACTTCAGTTCTACTCGATGACTTACCGTCTATCACTACGAACTGTGACCTCTCTGAGAGGAAATCACGAATCCAGTTACACAACTGAGACGATACTCCATATGCATTCAATTTCATTAATAGTCACTTGAGAGGAACGGTATTAAAAGCCTTCTGGAACTCTAGGAATATGGAATCGATCTGAGACACCCATGTTAGTACGTGATGTAACCCTCATACGCGCAATTGCACGCGGTGACTATGGTCTGCAATTAGTCGTACAGATGGCGAATAGTGTCCTGGAATACGTTATACCACGCCTGTTCGACCTGTTCAAGTAGTTCTGTAAGAGTAGTTGGTTGACGAGTCACTTCTCGTCCAGACATATCTCAAACGTGCTGGAATGGAGACATGTCCGGAGATCGCGATTTCCAAGAAAGTCACTGCGCAATTTACAGAGCGCGTTGAGTTTCACGGGCAGTGTATGGACTAGCATTATCCTGTTGGAACAAAACATCAGCTTACTGTTGCAAGACCAGTAGTAGTACAGTTCTAACAACATCTGCAATTATCGAGCGCTGGTTAGCGTCCCCTTCCGAAACACCCAAGGTGACCGAATGTTGTGGCTCATCGCCTCCAGGCCACCAGTGTGTCTTGGACGAATTTACACTACCAGACATAGATTACCAGGTCTATGTCCTCCACGCAAACACCCATTATTTGTGTGCAGGTAGAATCTGCTTTCATCGCTGAAGACAACGGGGTGCCGTTCCATCTTCCGTGTCATCTTCTAACGGGGCTAATCGATACATGTCGATGCTGTGGTGTGAGTGGAGGACTGAGGTGTGCGTGCTAGCGGTCCCACTGCTAACAGCCGGTTCTCAACAGTTAATGTTGCTACGTTTGGTCTCACAAGGTCTCTTACCCGTGCTATGGTAGCCGTACGATCTGCAACTGCTATCCTTACAATAAGACGATCCTGGTGGGCGTCTGCGATGCATTGACATCCAGAACGGAGAATGATATTAGTGTTTAACGTCCTGTATACAACGACGTCATTAGAGACAGAGCAGCAGCTCGCATTAAGAAGGGATGGAGAAGGAAAGCGGTCGTGCTCTTTCGACGGAACCATCCAGGAATTTTCCTTAAGTGATTTGGCGAAATTAAGGGTAACATATATCAGGATGGCCGGGCGCTGATTTGAACCGTCGTCCTCCAGAATGCGAGTCCAGTGTGCTAACAACTGCGCTGTCCGCCCCTGGTAGCTGAGTGGTCAGCGCTACGGAATGTCATACCTAACAGCCCGGGTTCGATTCCCGGCTGGGTCGGAATTTTCTCCACTCAGGGACTGGGCGTTGTGTTGTCCTTAACATCATCATTTCATCCCCATCGACACGCAAGTCGCCGAAGTGGCGGCAACTCGAAAGACTTTCAGCAGGCGAACGGTCTACCAGACGGGAGGCCCTAGCCACAGGGCATTTCCATTTACCACTGCGCTACCCCGCTCGGTACGCCCAGAACGTCATCTACGGATGTGGTATCGTTAACGTAACCACTGATACCAGCATCGTTGCACAGCTGACGCACCACCCCGAATCAGTGTGGCAGTTACCCGAAAAAACTATTCTGCAACATCCAAGGTCACAATCTGACACCTTTCAAACTCGCTCAATCGGCTGTAGAAAGCACACGTACGTCTTTATGGCATGACTGCTGCTTGCTCCACACTTTTGCACCACACTGAGCCTTCCTACTGCGAGTACTCTCTGTTTAAGGGTAGGCACAGATGGCGCTCTGGTAGCCACGTCACGATGCTATCTGTTGGCGGACGGCCTTGAAACCATTATCAGTACATCTATTATACCTCCGGTGGCGTATTCCGTCACAGGATCAAAATCGACGCCGTCTTTCCAGGTGCACTACTATTTGCTTTCTTTTGTGGAAGTTTGTTTCACACTAGTTTAGCATATTGCGCAAGTAATTCTACTTATGTTTCATCCATATTTCAGCCGAACATCGCCATAAGATTTCAACTGTCTTCTGAGTTAACTTTTGATTTTGCCAATAAGCGATCCTCGTTTCGAGAAAAAAGGACTGCATTGAGCCATGTGACATGGTTTAAGCCAGAACACGGTGTGGTCGGTGCCTTGAACAACGCGAACGACAGACAGATTGCGCTTCATACTTTTAAATATTCCAAGTCAAGAATTAAAGAAAAAAAATACCAACAGGTCAGTTTTGGGAGTTTGAAGATGTCACCCCTTCTCATCGTCACCGTCACCACCAGCGGTCGTCAGCATCTTAATTGTACGGTCACTACAATAAATTTCTCCAGGCAACAAATGCTACCTGTGCCAATTTGGTTGAAGTTCCTTCAGGCATTAGAGAGATATGTGAGACGTAACTGTCCTGTCTCTGCACCCCACCTTCATGCCACCAACTCTAGGAATAAAACATCGTAGTGACTGTCGCCAATAAGTCTAGCTTCCACGAAACCAATCGGTCGTCAACGACATTTCCTCCTCCCCTCCCCCCCCTTCCCAATCTCCTGATTGGTTGGAATATACTACCGCCAAAATAATGAGTCACGTATGTACAAAATTTGTTCCACTCTTTCCCGATTTAAGCTTGGACGTCCTGTCTCCATTCTCACCTGGCCCCTATGCGTGGAAAGTGCTTCTTACCCCCACAGAGACTTTGGCAGGCGTGAGCACTTCTCACCCAGCGTAATCAAATGAATGAGACAGGAACGCATAGAAAAGCAAACAAATATTCATTTGTGTATATTAGATGATATGTTCTAGGATTACTTAAAAGTTCTTATCTACAGAAACTTACTCATACGCTAAGTGCATATTCACTTGTAATACCATATCAGCAAGAGTACCAGCAGACTTGTTAATTATGGATTTCACTGAGTCTTAGGTAGGTTGTAAAGAGAACTGGGTAGCAGTTTTTCATGTGACGGTCCCTAGTTGAAGTTTTACTTACACCTCCTATATCCGTAACATGTGTCATGTTTCGATCCGGTGTGCGTCGCGCGAAGACCAACGTTCGCGCCTACCACTATGGTGGTATGGTTTCAAATCGTGCCAGTTATCTTTTCTTCAGTTTCACTGTACAGATTATTATTGAGCAGTAATTGAAGAATTATCCTACCAAATGAACACCACGTCACAAACGCTGTGATTTTTATTCTCATAGCCAGATTAAAATTTTCACGATATAATTTAAAATGCTCCCAACTTGCTAGAGAGTACTGGATGTTCAGCATCTATTTAGTGTATTTACTTTCATAGAAATGACCAAATACGCAAAGTTCGCATCGAAGGCGATCGAATAGGGGACAATGATTTTTGAATTTAAACGAGCCGTGTTCTATTGTGACGCTTATGAAATCTTCGTGGTCCTTCAAGGCAGTAGCTTTCATTAAACATGTGTGGTGCTCTAAGAATTTGGGATTCAGTTGCTTCTACGGCAAATAGCACCAGGAATGATGTTCTAGCACAGCAAGTGATTGCGATTAAACCTATTCTGTCTATTATGTAAAAATGGAATACACATGTTAAGAATATTTGCTGTAACGATTTATTTATTAATGAAATTACTACATTCAAAAACAGATATTTTTGATTAATTTAGGAAGTGTAATATTTAATGATTGTGCGCCAAAATCTAATAAAAAGTACAGGAGTAAGGTCTCATCCCATACCATCAGCATGGCAGGCGTGAGCTTTGGTCGCTGCCCTAAGTTCGCTAAGCCGAAAGAGGACTAAGTTCATGTGTCTGCGAGGTATGCATGAAACTTCAGTATCCATTTTCTTGACAACTAGCGCCCGTCGCATGAATTTCGCTATCCGTGTACTCAGGCCAGCCCCCCCTACAACGTATCTAAGACACTATGATTCCGTGATTAATAGATCTGATGGCCCCTTTGTAAGATGAACTACGGAAGTGGTTCGCCCATCACACTAAAAGAGTTACATCAGAAAGCATAGGGGCAGCTTTCACCAACGACCTTGCCGCAGCGGTAACTCAAGTTCCAATTATGTAGATCACAGAAGTTACTGTCAGGATTGCTAGTACTTGGTTGGTTGACTGTTTGGATCTTCCGAGCGTTGTTGTCAAGAAGGGTGCACGCAGTCCTTGTGAGGCTAATTGAGTAGTAGCAGCGGCTCCGGTCTAGAACGCTGATAACGGCCGGGAGAGCGGCGTGCAGTCCACAACCCTCCATACCTGCATCCGCTGACGCCTGTCGGCCGAGGATGGCACGGCGATCGGCCAGTACCGTTGGGCCTTCCGAGGCTTGCTTGAAGCCGGCCACTGTGGCCGAGCGGTTCTACGCGCTTCAGTACGGAACCGCGATACTGCTACTGTCGCAGGTTCGAATCTTGCCCCGGGCACGGATGTATGTGATGTCCTTAGGTTAGTTAGGTTTAAGTAGTTCTAAGTTCTAGGGGACTGATGACCTGAGATGTTAAGTCCCATAGTGCTCAGAGCCATTTGAACCATTTGAGCCTGCTTGGACGGAGTTAGGGGCCGTTTCCACGTCGAGTCACGTGTTGAGTGCGAACAAAACGAAAAACTAAGATAAGGTTTCACGTTCCGTTGACGCTGAGGATATTGGAAAGGAAATTGGAGGCACATTGCACCTAGGAAGTCTTTTGACACTTGCTTTAATCGACTCAGGGTACCAAAGTAAAACTCAAATATTGATAGCCGGAGAGCTGACGTTGCTCCTTCCGAATTCGAGTCAAATGTTTCGTACATGAAACCCTCTAAGTCGGTGTGACTGAGGGAAATTTACTTCTAATATCCACAAGATTCGATATTGAGCCTTTTCCTGCTACACTGTGAATGTCTGAGTAACATTACGAGGCAGCTTTCTCGTCGGTACAGTGGATTAGCACAGACTGACAGGCTTCAAGGGCACAGGTAAACTAATTACCCATACCTCAGTTGCGTCTTTGTTTACATTTAGTACAGTAGTACAGAAATGTGTGGGACTGCTTCTGCATTCGGCGGGGCGGTGGTTTGCTGCGCTATTATCATGTTACTGTTTGCTCAGGTTTACATGTGTTCTGTCGAAGTCCTATTCGATGGCTCTCCCAATATCGTAGAAAATATGCATAGTAGCATTTAGAAAAGCGAAATCAGTATCGTAATTCAGTAGGTCAGTAGGTATAAACCTTAAAAAAGGCTTGCATACGTCATACAATTCTCGACATAGCTCGTTATAAGTTTTTGAAAGCTGCAGCTCTACGTATTTTCTTGTGTTAGATAAGTTTTGAGGAGCTGTGTCAGTAGCCTCATCCCTAGTACGTCCGTGGTACTCGCTTTGACAGCAGTGGTGTTCAGCCCATAGTCGTATAAGGCTACGTTCTCGCGCTACATCTGCAGCTCTGATTTACTATCGTGATGGCCTGATCGCACTCTGTATTCAGTTTAAAACCACCGTCTTTATTGAAATCTTCATTAGATATTTTAAACTCTACAGCTGCCTTTATTACTCAGGTCTAGAAGCTTGGAAGATTCAAAGTGTGTGTTACTTTAAAATGAAAATTACTCTAGCTCTTATAGAACATTCAAGCATATGCGACTGATATCAAATACACAAACACATATGATAAAGATTGACTATTTAAGTGCCAGGCCTAGTAATGAATAATGCATAAATGACAGACTAATATTGAAATTACAAAGACGCGTGACTAATAATGAATGTAAAAGCACCTCTGGACGATAATTTACAATGCATAATGGAACTGAATGTTACAGCTTGATAATTTAAGCTCAACAGAGAATAATTTATCCACTTAAAAATTAATCATTAAAGCTGATTAAAAGCGTACAGAAGATAAAATTCTGACTCGCAAATGAATTAAGTTACCATTATTTAAACGAAAGTGCACATGGGTAAAGTTTCTTTCTGAATAAAGCAAACCCTCAACATCTGCTCTACTATTCCGTATCTAATCTCCACTGAAACATCGTAGCCACTTTGTGGAGTTACTGGACGAATTGGCTCCTAAAGATAATTATGTTCGTAGGCTGCCTCATACCGGAAGAGAAAGCTGAATGGAAAACGATGCAGTACCAATACTTGTAGCAAGGAATTGCGCAACGGATTAGCTTCGTCTCAACCATGTGGCTACTAAATAACGTTCGTCACTTTATTGAAACAGTCCCTTAATATGAATATTTTTCTACTAATTCTCTTGTTCAAATAAAGGTTTACCCTTCAGACAGTACCAGTAGGTCGATTTTAATAGAAAGAATCGAAGATGAAAACATTGACTGCATGTGGTGAACGAGTGCAAGGTAAATTTTCTCAGATACAAATTGATAAGAATCTAGGACAAGTAAATACGAATGCACTATTTATGTGCTTTAGATTTATACAAGAAATACATGGAGCTACCTGCACAAAAGTTCATCACACCTTGCGTATAGTTCACACCGCAGACTAAAAATTTAGGATCCACAAACTCTGATTCTATGACCTATCAGTAACATTACCAGTTGCCAAGTTCGTTTTGTTTGCCGATGATACAATCATTGCAACAAATAGCAAATCAAGTGTAGTATTAGAAATATAGTCTAATAAATTATTCGTGGACATTAATCACTGGTTCCTAGCCCATTCTTTGTCACTAAACTTTGAAAAAACACACTACATGCAGTTCAGAACTAGCAAGGGGCGTCCCACGAGTATGTGCCTAACATACGATGACAAGCAGATAGAAGAAGTGGACAGCGTTAAATTCTTAGGATTACAGCTTGATAATAAATTCCACTGGGAGGAGCACACCAAAGAACTGCTGAAGCGTCTTAACAAATCTCTATTTGCAACGCGAATTGTGTCAGACATAGGGGACATAAAAATGAAAAAGCTGGCTCACTATGCTTACTTTCATTCCTTAATGTCACATGGGATTATTTTTTGGGGTAATTCATCAAGCCAAGCTAAAGTTTTCCGGGCACAAAAACGTGCAATAAGGGTTATATGTGGTGTGAAATCAAGAACGTCCTGCAGAAGCCTGTCTAGGGAACTAGGGATACTAACTTTTGCTTCCAATATATTTATTCCTTAATGAAATTTGTCATTAAAAGTATATCACTTTTACAATTAGCAGCTCAATTCATGGAATCAATTCTAGAAATAACAATAATCTTCACAAGGATTTAAAGTCACTTACTCTTGTACAAAAAGGTGTGTGCTTTTCAGGAACACACATTTTCAATAACTTGCCAGCAGCCATAAAAAGCTTAACAACCAATGAAATTCAGTTTAAGAGAAGCCTAAAGGATTTATTGGTGACCAACTGCTTCTACTCCATTGATGAGTTTCTCAGTAGAACATATACAAACCAGTACAATCTAACTTCTGCACAATTTTAGTGCAGTAATGTGTTCATTGCAAATAAGTATTATAGTAGTTCTATTATATGTTTACTACCTTATAAATAAATAAAACATCTTTTTTTAATTTTAAATTCAGTGAGTTAATGCGATCTTAGTAAATGAGTGTTTGTAAAATGATTCTTTGATATAGTGTTCATTAAAAAAATGACGATCATTCCACTTATGACCTGTGGAAGGTACATTAGCTTATTTATTTCAGTTGTAAATATTTGTCATGTATTATTGTTTTTCTGACATGTTCTACATCCGGGAAGACCTCCTCACTACGGATCAATTGGAATGTAAGTAAATCTAATCTAATCTATAAACGAACGCAGCGCTGAGTGGTCGCGCGATTAGAGGCGACATGTCACGGATTTCGTGGCCCCTCCCGCCGGCGGTTCGAGTCCTCCCTCGGGCATCGGTGTGTGTGTGTGTGTGTGTGTTGTCCTTAGCATACGTTAGTTTAAGTTAATTTAAGTAGTGTGTAAGAGTAGGGACCGGTGATCTCAACAGTTTGGTCCCTTAGGAATTCACACGTTTTGTATAAGCAAACTCTCTTTCTATAAATAAGCTACCGAAGTCTTCTTTCATATTTTTGGAAATAACACGAATAGTAGAAATCACAATATATACATGATTTGCTAAACGGGGACAAATAGCGGAAAACGATCCCTGCGATCCCTGAGGGATAAGGAGCAGAAAAGGTAATATTGACGTAGCGATGGAGATGCGTTCCAGGTAAGGTACACTCACTTGATGCGGGAGATAAAAAATTTTTGACAGCGTACGCCTCAGTGATTGAAAGTGAGAAAGTTCTGTCTGTAATAATGTTTTAGCTCCATTCTCAGGAAGACTGTAATGATGTCCATGACAGCGGTGCGCACACACACATCGGTACTACTGGACATCCGCTTCACAACTATTGCCGGCTCACTCTGCTATGGACGTGTGCCGCGCAGTGCAGAACTGAGTGATGGTGTGTGTACTATTTTGGTACAGGCTGACATTAAGTGCGGACAGGCAAATTGTTATGGGACGAAAAGTGTCCTGTCCGGTAGCGACCGCACCGTAAACTGTTTGCATCGGCCTTTCGTCGTTTGTGTAATACTTGATAGTTTACGGAAATGAATAATCGTGAATCGCGCGATACATACACGAGCCTTGCAGAAACAGGTGTTCAATCCTGCAGACTATGACTCCAGTATCCAGACCAGGCAGGTGCCGGCTAACATACACTACGCCAGAGGACCGTGTGGGATGACATCCTACCGATTCACAGATGAGGCTAAACTTATAAGGGGCAGTAACGTCAACTTTCATAACATCCACCTGTGAGCTGCAGAGAATCCCTATGGTATGGTGGCAGCGAACCACCATCACCGGCTTAACTCCGCCGTGTGAGCGGGGATTATTCCCTACCGCCTCGTGGGATCAGCCGTCCTTCCATAACTCCAAGGCGAGGCGGATCTGCTCTTCCAGCGAGTGACACTGTCTCCGTTGCTGGAAGATGCGCCTTTGGTGGTACAAAGGGTAGTGTTACTACTCGTGATGGTGCTGCAAATAATATCGGTATTTCCATTTGGAAGCACCTCGACAACATCTCCCGCCGCAAATGGATCGGCCAGAAAATGAGATGGTGATCCATCGTCTGAAATCAAAGTTGTTGTCTATCTGCAAGCTTTCTCCAATGGCACTGATTTTTCCTCACGCAGCTATCGTTCAAAAAATGGTTCAAATGGCTCTGAGCACTATGGGACTCAACTGCTGTGGTCATCAGTCCCCTAGAACTTAGAACTACTTAAACCTAACTAATCTAAGGACATCACACACATCCATGCCCGAGGCAGGATTCGAACCTGCGACCGTAGCAGTCGCACGGTTCCGGACTGCGCGCCTAGAACCGCGAGACCACCGCGGAAGGCTCAGCTATCGTTGCTACACAGAACTTATTAATCTTTTTTGGCAAATTACATGGACCTACGTGTCTGTGACTGACCATTCCTGCTAGTACATTGATACTGAAGAGTACATGATGCGTCATCTTCTTGACTGCTCGAAATTTTTGCGTCTGCCCACACGTGCGTATTGTAGTAATTCACCGTGCCATCTCTCGCGAATGGTGCCTCAAACCTAAATGAAACAAACATCGCTGTTCATGAATAAAATGGTCCCCCACGCATGCTACAAATCGATCTTGCCAAAAGCCAAGACGCTTAGCATACTATGCAATGGTACATATTGAGTCCCAATTAAAAAGCAGAGGAATTGCTTTCCGGGAATACAAATATCAGAATGAAAAATGTTCCAGTCATAGCACAAAAACGTACAATATGTCCTGACCAGAGTAAGGGAAGCAAAATAAGCGAACTAGCTTATGGACGTATCTAGCAGCTTCGAAGAAATTTAAATCAAAAAATTTTGACATATTCTTACATGATAAAGTCTTAGTACCCAAGTCATGATATATGTCAAGTAAAGTAAGATGATATTTGATATTTCTCCCATCCCCCCCCCCCCACCCCACCCACCCACCCACCTCCCATGAACAAAACCACACCCAGGAAAATCTTTTTAGCTCTTCAGTCATGTCGTTTACTGTGGCTGGCCAAATTCGTGGATTTTAGGCAGAGGATCAGGGACTTCAGGCTATAATTTGCAAGATGCAGCTGTACCGACACTTTGTTGCTAAGAGAGCTCGCTGCGCCGCCAAAGAAGGATTAAGCAGTAAAAAAGGGAAAATATGTCAAACTGTTTTGATTTAAATGCCTTCGGAACAGCCGGATAAGTCGGAAACCTAGTTCCCTTCTTTCACACCTCTGATTCTGCCCATGACATATTCGCAGTTTTTTGTGCTATGATAGGGGCATTTCTCCTTCTGGTTACCAACATTCACTCTGTCATAATTTCCACAGTAGACCGCCACAGCTTGGCAACTGATGCAGATTTTTGTTCACGCGGGTGACGGATGATCCACTGTAATTTTTTTTTTACTGTCTTTCAAACCATGTTGCTTGTCTCGTGGCAACGGATAAAGCTTTCACAAAACAGCAGGACGACTGTTCATGAGAAGTATTTGTTTACCTTCTTACAAAATCTGAACCGATTCGCAGAAGCCTGAACATATTTTTGAAAGCAAGATTTCAGTTTGATCGTAGTACAGCAAGTTTTATTTATCTGAATCACTTTAAACCGTTTCCTCGCATTCATTTCAAGTAAAAGTAAATTTACGCGCTTCATTTACCTCTACTTTACGCCACTGTATGTTGACAACGGATAAAGATTACTGAACAAAAAAATCGTTTTGACGAATTCGTACAAGGTTAATGTTCACTCCTGGAAATGGAAAAAAGAACACATTGACACCGGTGTGTCAGACCCACCATACTTGCTCCGGACACTGCCAGAGGGCTGTACAAGCAATGATCACACGCACGGCACAGCGGACACACCAGGAACCGCTGTGTTGGCCGTCGAATGGCGCTAGCTGCGCAGCATTTGTGCACCGCCGCTGTCAGTGTCAGCCAGTTTGCCGTGGCATACGGAGCTCCATCGCAGTCTTTAACACTGGTAGCATGCCGCGACAGCGTGGACGTGAACCGTATGTGCAGTTGACCGACTTTGAGCGAGGGCGTATAGTGGGCATGCGGGAGGCCGGGTGGACGTACCGCCGAATTGCTCAACACGTGGGGCGTGAGGTCTCCACGGTACATCGATGTTGTCGCCAGTGGTCGGCGGAAGGTGCACGTGCCCGTCGACCTGGGACCGGACCGCAGCGACGCACGGATGCACGCCAAGACCGTAGGATCCTACGCAGTGCCGTAGGGGACCGCACCGCCACTTCCCAGCAAATTAGGGACACTGTTGCTCCTGGGGTATCGGCGAGGACCATTCGCAACCGTCTCCATGAAGCTGGGCTACGGTCCCGCACACCGTTAGGCTGTCTTCCCCTCACGCCCCAACATCGTGCAGCCCACCTCCAGTGGTGTCGCGACAGGCGTGAATGGAGGGACGAATGGAGACGCGTCGTCTTCAGCGATGAGAGTCGCTTCTGCCTTGGTGCCAATGATGGTCGTATGCGTGTTTGGCGCCGTGCAGGTGAGCGCCACAATCAGGACTGCATATGACCGAGGCACACAGGGCCAACACCCGGCATCATGGTGTGGGGAGCGATCTCCTACACTGGCCGTACACCACTGGTGATCGTCGAGGGGACACGGAATAGTGCACGGTACATCCAAACCGTCATCGAACCCATCGTTCTACCATTCCTAGACCGGCAAGGGAACTTGCTGTTCCAACAGGACAATGCACGTCCGCATGTATCCCGTGCCACCCAACGTGCTCTAGAAGGTGTAAGTCAACTACCCTGGCCAGCAAGATCTCCGGATCTGTCCCCCATTGAGCATGTTTGGGACTGGATGAAGCGTCGTCTCACGCGGTCTGCACGTCCAGCACGAACGCTGGTCCAACTGAGGCGCCAGGTGGAAATGGCATGGCAAGCCGTTCCACAGGACTACATCCAGCATCTCTACGATCGTCTCCATGGGAGAATAGCAGCCTGCATTGCTGCGAAAGGTGGATATACACTGTACTAGTGCCGACATTGTGCATGCTCTGTTGCCTGTGTCTATGTGCCTGTGGTTCTGTCAGTGTGATCATGTGATGTATCTGACCCCAGGAATGTGTCAATAAAGTTTCCCCTTCCTGGGACAATGAATTCACGGTGTTCTTATTTCTATTTCCAGGAGTGTATATTAGTGGTTCGCTTCAAAAGCCTCCTAGAGCTGAGCGTTAATTTAAGCACAATTAACATCTTTCGCAAAAGGATTTGATCGATTCGTACAACTTGCCTGGTCGTAGGTCAAATCTTACTTGATACACGGTGACGTTGCTACAGGAAGACAGAGGTTCGAATGGTTATACAAATGGCCGCTGGTCTGGGCTATACTAAAAACAATTTACCTTATGTTCCTAGCTCGAATAGGTACAGAGCACCAAAAGAACCCCCCCCCCCCAATTGCGATGATGTGGGGGTCCTTGTCATATATTCATGTTGTAGCACTTCCGCGCTGTAACAATAGCAACTTATTTTCTGGTTTTGACCAGGTCTTTCTCCTAATAGAATATGTTACACTGCCCAATCCCAAGAAAACAAAAGCAAATTAATATCGATTTTATTAAGCAATACTTGTAAGATAAAATGAGAGGAGAACAATTGTCACTTCATGAAGTTAAAAACCTCAGAGTTTAAGCATTGAGAAACCCTAGTGGAGGATATTTGTGAAGGAAAGAGAGAGATGACGCATATGATCAAAACACGCACATTAAGACATTATTTGAATAGCAGTAGGACGGCAACAGAAGTTTTCCATATATTATGTAAAGTAGGGACCTTCAGTAGCCCGTCAGATCAGGACTAATCACGTGATGGAACTATCTGGGACTGCGCCAAGGGATACAAGCCCTGGCGTCATCGGAAGCTTTCCAGTATACCTAAGTGGTAACATCGAGCAGAAAACTCTAAGGGAAATCAAACATTAAAGTATTTACGTGTCAAGGGAGCCAGCTAATGGAAATATCCCGAACGGTTACTATCGAGGGTCAGCCGTGACTTAGATAGTATATGAGCAAGAGATAAAATGAGAAGAGTTAGGCTGATGGAGGAGTCTGATGGAGAATTCTGATGGAGTAGTGTGACGGAGAAGTCTGACGGAAGAGTCTGAGAGCAATAGTACGCCAGTCCACCGCAACCTCAGTATGCAGAAGTAATATTCGCAGCGAGAAGTCGGTGATCAGATCTGGAAACACACACAGCAACTGCAAGACAAGTAATGATTATCTATTCTGGGGAATAGCTCTGAACAGAGACGATCTGTCTTTGTCTCAAGGAACAGGCAGCATTTGTTGCTTTGTGATTAACAAGAAGAAATTACAGAAAAGTAATTGTCGTTAGTAAGCTTAGGCGAGTGGCCTGCTGATAAGAGTAAATTGAGTCTGACAAGTAAGACAGAAAGGGGTTAGGAACTGGAACATCTTTTATAAGTTATCAAAGAGAATAAAGATATTACTTAAATAAATACTGAATTCTTCAGCATAACCCGCCAGCTATTATCCTAAAAGGTTACCACTGAAACCAATAACCACCCACTTCTATCTCGGAGAGCTTTCTCCCTCTCATCTCCGACAATAACGGTGGACACTCAGACAACCGTCAGATTGTCGACAACGTTCCGATCGCACTACAAAACTGTGCTGGGACGCGACAACACTTTTCGCGCACACTCCAGAGGTTACAACATTAGTAAATAGAGCGACTTCTACCTGAATACAACTTGCGACAAGGACATTGCTAGGCTTTAACAGAAGGTGTACAAACGGAACGGAAAAATGGTCTTAGTAGTTGGTGGAGTGAGACAGTGACGTCACGGCCCATACCGCTGAGGCCAACGAGAAAGACAGGCTGTGTCAATACGTCGCAGCACGTGACACTGCAGGTCTTACTTTAATAATTCTTGTCTGCGTGTTAAAATAGGTCCCATTCCTTGATAGCACACATCGAAATTAAGCCCGTTCGTGGGTACCTTTCCAACTGAATATTAGTTACCCGGGGGCCCTGAAAGCAGCCGAGGGTGTACGACGACTGTACACGAGCGAGGTTAGCATAGATGCGGCACTCATATGGGACTCGACCATGTCCGAGGAGGAATCAGTCAAAGGCCAGTGGACGTATGACCAATTGTCGCGGCCTACAGTCCTAGAAGATTTTCTTTGGGTATCTAACTTCCTTGGAAGAGCAGTTGAACGGAATGGACAGTGTCTTGAAAAGAGGGTATAAGATGAATATCAACAAAAGCAAAACGAGGATAATGGAATGTAGTCGATTAATTAAATGAAACAACACGTTCACTGTTACCAGTCACGACGCGTTTCGAAGGTTTAAACCTCCATCATCGGGTAAATTTACATTAGTAAGTATTACATTTGTGTGTGTGTTGTGTTACGATTTTTTGGAGGAACTTGTGGCACTGCCTAGTGGAGAAACGAGACACTATTTCAGAATGTGGTTTAGGATTACTTTTGACGAAAAATTAAACTGATATCTAATGGTATACATTAAGTAAGTAAACTACAGTACCTTCAGTGATCACAGGTTCCTTTTGCTATCGTAACACATCACATGTATACTGCCACATTTGTAAACAAATATGGCATCTGGAATCACCTGGGTGCAAGGTTCGTATAGCAGAGGTGAAGACATAATCGCAAAGTGCAAAGAATATACATCATAACAATATTATTACAGAATAATTGCTTTAAGCATTTGGCGGTGTTTGTTTTGAGGTGTCAAATATATGTGTGTGTACTTCGGGTGGTATATAAATCCAATTCTGACAAGTTAAAACAGCAAACATTCGTACTCGTTTATACAATCAGGTGAAATGTTAAAATGGCTTAAGCTTCATACTTATTGATAACAATTAGGTGAAATGTTACAGACTGTAATTACAATGATCATATTGGCTATAACAGTAAAATCATACATACATTACACACTTTGTGATTGGGGTTAATAAACAGATGTGAAGTGAGGGGCTGGAGGCAGAAGGAGAGGTAGAGAGAGAGAGAAAGAGTGTGTGTGTGTGTGTGTGTGTGTGAGTGAAAGGGAGAGGGAGCGAGAGAGAGAGAGAGAGAGAGAGAGAGGAAAGAGTGATTATATGAGAGGAAACATTTACATGGCAAGGAGTCTTAAGATTGCATGTTGCATATATTATCTGCCTAAATGTTGGGGTAATACATTGGTTAATGCTATAAAATATACAGATAGATATACATTTGTGCCAGTAGTTGATGTACATGCAGTTTTAAGCTGACAAGGGGTACAAGCCGTTGGTGTGATGAATTATCTGTGAATGAGGTCAATCTCTTGTACTCTTGGCAGCTATCAGTATTTATGGTACATATTATGTGTGTGTGTGTGTGTGTGTGTGTGTGTGTGTGTGTGTGTGTGCATCTTTATGAGTGTAGGCAGTTGCTGAAAACGGAGATGATACTATTGTAAATATTGTCATTTTTGTCATTTAAGATGGATTCTGGTTGTTTCATTTGATGTTTGTATATTTGGAGTGTTTCAAGGATGTCTAGTTTTCTGCCTTTTGGTTGGATGTGTAAGATGCTAACACTTGTGTTGTTAACGTGGTGTTTTGTTTCATGCAGGTGGGTAGCTATTGCTGATGTGTGATATTTTTTGTTTTTTAGTGCTGCCATGTGTTCCTTGATCCTAATCTCAAATGATCTGCCTGTCTGGCCTATGTAGAAGCAGTCACAGTCCAAACATTCAATTTTGTACACACCTGTGTGATGAAGTGGGTTTCATGTGCCGATGTTGTGGGGTAGCTTCTGTCCGATCTTGTTGTCTGTTATAAAGGATATGCTTATGCCTTTCCATTTGAAGACATTGGCAATCTGGTATGAAACGTTACCCAGAAAGGGGATTGTATGGAAGGTGTTATTTTCTTTTTGTTTTTTGTGTTGTGATTCCTTTGCCATTATTGAGTGTTTTAGGGTGTCTACTATGGAGCTGTTATAACCATTTTCAATAGCTGTTTGTTTTATTATTTCAATTTCTTGATCACATTTATCTTCTGAGAGTGGTAGTTGGATAGCTCTATTAATCATGTACCGGAATGCTGCCATTTTGTGTGCTGTGGGGTGGCAAGAGGAGTTGTGGATTGTGGTATGTGTTGTGGTAGGCTTCCGATAAATTTCAAACTGATGTCTGTTATTCTTTATTCTAATGGTAAGGTCTAGGAAATTTATACTGTCGTCTTTTTGGTGTTCAACTGTGAATTTTATGTTTTCATGGGAGTTGTTGAAAAACTGATTCAACTCACTGATGTCATCTTTAGTGCCTTGGATTAAAATGATAGTATCATCTACATATCTGTAGTAGTAGATGATATTTTTGAGGAGGGGGTGATTGGAATTCAGGATTTTGTCTTCTAGGTTACTTATAAATATTTCTGCTAGCAATCCGGAAAGATTTAAGCCCATTGCCAGACCATCTGTTTGTTGGTAGATTTTATTGTTAAATTTAAAATAGTTGTGTGAAAGTGTGAATTCAAGCAGGTCCATTAGTTCATTAATGTGAGTTGAAGGGATATTTTTTTGTTTATGTAGGTTGGCATTAATTATCTGTAGTGTGGGATCTATTGGCACAGAGGAATATAGGTTTTGTATGTCAAATGAGGCAAGTGTGGCTCCATCAGGTATTTGTATGTTTTTGACATATTGTGTAAATTCTGTGTTTTTAAGTGTTCTCTCATTATTGATTGTGTATGTTTGTTTGAGAATTCTGAAGAGTATTTTATTGAGCTTGAATGTTGGGCTGTTCCTACAGTTCACTATGGGCCTGATGGGGGTCCCGTTTTTGTGGATGTTTGGTTGTGATCTAAGGCAAGGTGCTTGTGGGCTCATTGTTACAATGTTTCTTGCTTCTTGGATGGTGAGTAGGAAGTTAATGTTGTTTGAAATGTGTTTAATCTCCTTTTGTATTCTGGCTGTGGGATCTTTATGTATTTCAGTTATGTTGCTGGTTTGGAAGAAGTCTAAAGTTTTTTCTATGTATGTTGTTCTGTCCATTACAACAGTTGTGTTGCCCTTGTCAGCTTTTACAATTATTGCATTATTTACTTTTAATTTAGTCTTAATGGTATGTGTAAGGGCTTCTTCTCTTTTCTTGTATGCTGGGAAAGGTTTTGCAATTTCCTTTTCAATGATTTCGTTAATTTTGTGGCAGGCTGATATTCTGTCAGTTTGCTTCTTAAAGGCGATGGTCGATATCTGTGTTGCACAAGTGATGAGCTTTTCTTGGTTCTTTTGATCCAGTGGAGCTTGAACATTGCGTTTTAAGCCTTTGCAGAGTAGAGCCTCTTCTTCTGGAGTGAATGTTATGTTCGTGTTGTTGAGGAATGGTGTGTAGAATGTGTGTTTCTTTTGGCTGTTTTGGTTCGGTTTGGGAGGTAATTGTTGCTTTAAAAGATTGGCTAGTTTTTTCTTCTGTGTAGTTTTCGTTTTCTGTACGATGAACTCAGTGTACTCTACCAACAAACATGGT